>NC_057813.1:312725643-313325643 GCF_018294505.1 Triticum aestivum | reverse complement strand
ACGAATCTATAGCCACCCTGCAAGTCATGTACATTGTACATGCAATTAACTTCTTAGAGGGAGAAGCATACATGCAATTAACTCAAACAGATTGGATGTGACTATATTTTTCTCCAACGGCAACCGAAAAATTTCCTTCCGCTTCCTTCCGCGGAGGACGACATCCAACACCAGCGGCATACATTTTTCACAACTCTAACCAACTAGAGGAAATTCGTGCAAACACGGACAAATTTCATATAAGTATGAAGGATTTCGTATAAAAACCCGAATCTTCATATAAACATGACGGATTTCATTACATTTACATGGATTAAGCGGTGCTCATCTGGCTCTCGTGGTATAATTAATACCTAATCTAAACGACCGCCCATGGATCCCTTTGTCTTCCTCATGTCCGGCAGGCACTTGCGGGGTCGACGAAGGTCCTCGCGAGAGACGAAGTAGCGAAGAGACCACCTGTATACGCAGTCATCGCCTCGGCGGTGGCTTTCATGGGACCCAAGTGGCGGTGGACTCCCGTGTTCTACTTCTCCTCGATGATGGCGGTAGACAGATAGCAGGCAAAAATCGCACCCCCTCCACCGTCCACCCTCGGTGGGAGCCTTGCAGGTGTTGCATTTAATTCCGGCCCGCACATCAACGGGCGTGTGGCCGGAGTAGGTTTATCGGTTTGCATGCGGGTTTAATAGAGGCCTTTAATGGAGGCGACGGGGCATGTTCAGTCGGGCACGTAGCGGGGGGCGTAGTACTATTCGATTTGACATCTACCAGTAAACCAGGACAGTTCCCGATAAAATTTTAATGCAGACAAGGGAGAGGGTAGTGGTCACCGAAATGTTGAACGGCCAATGATGCATCCTCCTTCAATTAGCATGTTGAATGCATGAGGGAAGTAATGGGAGGAGGACGGGGAAAAGAAGCAGCACGCACTACAAAAAGACACATCCGTGACATTTTTGGTCGAACGAATTATATTCTGTCATGCTTATGACACTTCTATGACGATAATTGTGACAAAACCCGGTATCATCATAGATGTGGTGGGCTCCTACTTCTATGACAAAAAATCATGATATAAAATGGGCTTTTCACCCTGGGTGGGCCGCAGATGTAGCTGCATGACATTCTTTGGGCCTTCCATGACGGAAAAAACCGTGGTAGAAGCAAGGGTGAGGAAAATATCGGGGAGTTCCTGGTTACGGCGGGTGGTCGGGGCTGAGCGATGCACAAAGGGATTGCGCGTTTCTCCCGTACACGTACGAGTGTGGGTGCGAGGCGTTGGACTCTAACTGAACCCGAGCGATTGCACTGGCTACGTGTTACAGAACCCGAGCGATCGATCGATCCCTGGTTGTTAACTGAACCCGATCGAGCGATTGCTTTGCTACTGCTGCTAACTAAAGCCGATTGAACATGCTGCATCTTGATGAACAATGAGCATTGTTGGGGGTGCGGGTTTTGGATGAACAGGACCTAGTGGTAGCAGAGGTCGTTACCGCTGGATGAACATGACCCCAATCGAGCCCGTTGGGGGAGGATGAACAGGACCCCGTGGAGGGCTAGTTGAACAGTAGCCAATGTAGGGCTAGTTGAAAAGTAAACCGTGTACACCCTGGTTGTATGTGCGTGTACACGATATTGATGGGACTGCATGACATACTACGTCTCCGCCTCTACTATGATACGTGCCCTTCTTTACTCAGCCACGGTTCATCGCTGCAGCCTGCAGACAGACCGATCGACCAGTATGTACGTACATGTTGGCGACTAGAATGACAACGCCACGTATGCTTCGACCAGGTGGGTCCCGACTTTCAGGGTGGATAAGGAGGAACTTCCTTGCATGCGAAATTATTGCTGGTGGGTCCCTGCTGTCAGGGGGAGAATCATTTTTTTGCCCATAATATGGACGCACTTCCTTGCGTGCGAAGATGTAGCTGGTGGGTCCCAGCAGTCAAGGGAGAAATGTTTTTTTCGTGAAATATGGTGGCCCATCCGGTGGGTCCCTACTGTCAGGTGGAGGATTAACTATTTTATGTGTAATAAGGTTGCACATCCTTGCTGCGGCCGTGGACCCAGCTGTCAGCCTCTCCACGTATAGTACTCTTCGGATGGAAGTTGTTCCTTGACCACATTGACCACGCCGCACCGAGAGCACCAAGGCGGTGGATAACGGCGAGGCCTAGGAAGGGGATAACGCGGAGCCGGGGAAGACGCGGCAGTGGATGCCCACGCGGAGAGGAGTACAAGGGTTGACTGGTTCATCTATGGTGTGAGGCTGTCATCGCCGCACAATAACAGGGGGTGTGGGTGACTAGAAGGATGGCCTGGCCAGTGGAGGGAGTAGTAGGGGGTGGTGAGGCCTCCGCGGCAGCATAACCGACCACGGGAGGCAGGAGCGGGTGGCAAGACCGGCACTGGTTTGGGCGGCTGGAGCAAGAAGACCAGAGGTTGAACAAGCACTACGGCCATTGGATGGACATTGTATGGTCACTGGAGGTAGAATCGTTCATATTGACTAAGTTAACAAAGCCCTCCGCCTGCGTCAACTTAGTAGGCCCACAAGTCAGCCTCCCACTATGGTGGGTCCCAGCTAGTAGGGGAGTATTCATTTTTTTGTGCGTAATAAGGAGGAACTTCCTTGCATGCGAAGATATAGTTGGTGGGTCCAAGCGGTCAGCGGGGTGGGGGGGGACGTTTTTTCACGAAATACAGAGGCACTTCCGGTGGGTCAAGCTGTCAGGTGGAGGAATCATTATTTTGCGAGTAATAAGAAGGCCTTTCCTTGTGTGCGGCCGTGGACCCAGCTGACCGTCTCTCCACGTACAGTCCACTTCCGATGGATGTCGTTCGTTGGCCACGTTGACCACGCCGCGCGAAGAGCACCAGGGCGGTGGACGACGACGATGCCTAGGAAGGGAATGACATGGAGCCCGGGAAGACTCGGTAGTGGTTGCCTACGCAGTGGGGAGTACGAGGGTTTATTGGTTCGGCTGCCGTCACCGGAAAATAACAGGAGGTGTGGGTGAGTAGAGGAATGGCTTGGCTAGCGATGGAGTAGGGTGGGGCGGTGCGGCCTGTGTGGCAGCACAGCTAGCCATGGGAGGCAGGAGCAGGCAGTCCCACCGGCGCTGGTTTGGGCGACTGGAGCAAGAAGATCAGATATTGAAGAAGCAACACGACGATTGGATTAACATCCCATGGTCACTACTACTAGAATCGTTTGTGGACTAAGTTGACGAAGCCTTTCATACACGTCAACCTAGTAAACCCACAAGTCAGCCTCCAAATCTGTCCCAAACAGTATGCAACCCAAAATTTCTAGCCAGATTCAAATTAATTTAAAAAGTAAACATACCTTAATTTAAATCCAATAAATTTTTACACGCACAAAAACAATGAAATTTAAAATATCAAAATCTGAAAGAAAAAAGTATTTTGGAACTAATTTTCTGTTTGCTGTATTTTTTTCATTTTACAGCCCATTTATTATTACTTATAGCCCATTTCTTATTACTCATAGCCCATTTTCTGGGCAAGCCCGAATGCATCCCTCCTAGTCTTCAAGGATTTCCGGCCCAACAGGGCGTAGAAAAGCAAGTAGGTTTACATTGGTTATTCTCCAAAAACAAAATAGCCGGGTTAGCAATTTTCAGAAAGGAAAAAAACTGGGTTGGTCATGTGGTAAACATATGAAATAACAGCTTGGGCTAGATGGGCCACAACTACCGCACAACCCAGTTGATACCCTTCTCCATCCCGAAAAAATATTGCGCGCGCTGCTGTGTCCCTACTGTCATCCTCACCATGTGCAGTCATCTCCTTATTCCTCTAGGTTGTTAACCATGTTGACAACACTGGAGGGCGGCGCCACGGCGAGCGAACCAAGGCGGAGGACGAGGTGAGGCCCTGGACAGGAACGAACAGGAGCCAGAGAAGATGCATAGAGTTTTAGGGTGCGATGTGGCCATGACGCATGCACGGCAGCACAGCAAGCCGTGGGAGGAAGGAGCCAGCGGTCCCGCTGGCGCTGGTTTGGCTTTGGCGGCTGTAGGAAGAAGAGACTGAAGAAACGCGACAGATGTTGAATGTGAATCCAATGGTCAAGGCTGGCACAATCGTTTGTTGACACACCAAGTAGCATACTTTTTTATATATATAGGAAGAAAAGAAAAACTGGGCTCGTGCACCTGATAACATTCGCAAAACTGCGACCGTTCGATCTTCCGCCGCAACTAAAACTCTGAGGAAAATGCATTTCTCTGCCGTCCTCCTCCCAGGGAACGTTCGCCACATAAGTGACTAGAACCCTTGGTTTTCAACCGAGAGGTCTTGGGTTCGAGTCCCAGGAACTCGCAATTTTGTCCTCCTTCCTTCCTCACAAAAAAAGAAAGAAAATCAAAGACTTGAGAAGGCGTACAGAACAAGCTAGTGTACCAGTAAAGAGACGTTGCTCAGTTTTAGAAAAAAGAGAGACGTGCTCCTATAGCTGGTTCGAATCCAAACCTGGACTATGACTATATACGGTCTTGTGCTACTCTGCAAGTAATGAAACTGTAATATCCAACGTTCACTTCTCCTCTTCTGTACTTACTCTGCCTAGCATCAGAAGCTTTGGCCGTAGCAACCATGTTCACTGGCTGCTCGGCCACCTCCTCTACAGTAGGCAACAACCAGATATGCGCCAAGTCACCACCCGTACCATCGCCCGTGGGTCTCACCACACCCCCGTCGGCACTCGCAGCGCAACTGGTTGCTCATCGCAAGCCGCTGCCATTGGTGTGGTGCCACTGCCGCAAATCACACAGAGTCATCCATCGCGTCTCAACCACAATGCGCAACCCTGGCCGAGTCTTCAACAAATGCCCGAATCATGGGCTAATAATATGTTTTTAAGTGTTGTTCTACTACTTTTAGTTGTTGCTTTTTTTAATAGATTGGTTGATGATCTTCCAATTTGATACGTGCAGAAAAGGGAAGATTCGTGTGATTTGTATTTCTGGAAGTTGCTGATGTGGGGGAATGCAACTAGGCTGATTATTTGGTTAGTCGAGGAATCCCAATACCAGCAGGTTGGGGTGTTGGACAAGTAACTGAAGGAATGATAGAATAGGAAGATGTAGAGCGGAAGTTTAAAGATGTAGTTCCTCTGATCATGGCCAAGCAACAGCTTCTGAACGGCTTTGACAGCAATGAGGAGATGAAAGAGCTTGTGAATATAATGGGCAAAGTCGATGTGCTCTGTAGGATGATTGTCTCTTTGTTTGAAGTGTATGTATCACCCATGATGTATTCAGTGGCCATGACATGAGCTCTTTGCTGAAACTAGTAATGAATGAAACCTGATTAGCAGGCTGGGCATAGTGTTGTGAACATTTAATGATTTCTATTAACCAAAATCGGGGGGTATCCCCTTTTGCTCATAAATAAATAAATAGGAGAGGCCCTTTTGCTAATAAATAAATAAATTAGCAGAGGCCCTGTCTGGTCAGCTTTGTTCTCATTCGAAGACGTCCAGCAAATAGCAGTCCAACAACAAACTATGTCATCAAATACAAGATTCACAGCCAAATATGAGTACAACTAAACAACAATGTCATCATGTTTTAGTCGTCATACAATCACCGAACACAAATCAACCTACATAATAAGTGATGTTCTCACAGCAAAATACTAAACAACAAGTTCGTCAAGTTTTAGTTGTCATAGCAAACACAATTTCACATAGTAGATAAAAAAACGTCTTCTGACAGGCAAATACGACAAAAGCAATCAAATCATCATCCGTAGCAGCAACGTCAACATCTTCGCCATGTGTATCAATCTGAATCGTAATTCCCCCAGTGTCATCTTCTTCTTCATCCTCAATGTCCTCGAACATTGGCTTCTTATTGATCAAATCTCGTATGTCCACAGCCCGACGGGAAATCTTTTTGCCAGCGTCACTAATGTGATGGTTCTCAAAGATATTAGGAACACTTGTAGAATCTTCTACACCAGGAGCAGTGTAAGCATCATCTTGTTGTACAACTTCATTAAATGCATTCCTCTGCTCATACCTTTGAATAATCTCCAGTCATCGCTACGTGCAAATGTGTTTTCCAAGAAAAATATTTGTGTTTCTTGATTTGCCAAAATAAAAGGCTCGTAGGTCTGGTATGCCGCCTTGACATTGATCGATTTGAAATAATCATCAGCTCTGGGTTTTGTGATCCTGGAAAACAGGTTATACCAATGACAGCACAACAGAACCACACATCGATGAACCTCGAAACTGGAGATATACTGCAACTGAACAATGTCTGCTATGTTAGCATACATTTCAGTTGTCACTTCGCCGTACTTATCCATGCTCATGATGGCACTGTTTTGTGTCTTCCTGCCTTCATCGCGTGCAAGGGTGTTGTGGCGACAACGCAAGATTCATAATGTCTTACTCGAGTATCAGGACCCATTGCTAGTGTGTAAAGGGCATCATCAACTTCCTGCCCATCCTCCCGCATCTTCTTAACCTATGGTTAGAAAATAGACAAGCTGGTCATCTTATGTACTCAATATGTTAAAAAAACTGATAGTGCTATTCAAAAGCTTACATGGCTCTTGAACCATTTTGCAAATCCTGCCATAACTAGTTTGTCAATATTTCTTGTATTTTGCGGTAGTAATTCCTTTTTGTAGATGCTGCACAACATAGTGATCGCGTCAAACATCTAAATATATAAGAATGTGCTGGAAGTTTAGTAGATTACGATGTATATGCTGCAATAGTTAGCACTTACTCGATATAAGGTAGAATCTCAAGACAGTTATTAAACACATACCAAACCATTTTGTCCAAATCTTTAGGTTTGTCATCTCGTTCACTCTTCCCTGTAACTTGAACAGAACAATCGAAAACATTGAGCCCGCGATTGTCTTCACCCACCTCTTTGCTAAGCTGATTAGCTATTTCAATGTATTTTGAGCAGAATGTCAATGCTTCTGTAGTAATGTAGACCTCTGCAATGGAACCCTCGGGTCTAGCTCTGTTCCTAACATAGCCCTTGAAAGTGCCTAGCTGCCTTCCAATAGGGTACATCCAGCCATATTGTACTGGACCTCTAAGTAGTGCCTCATCAGGTAGATGAACAGCCAAATGCACCATCACATCAAAGAAGGCTGGAGGATATATCTTCTCAAGGTTGCATAGGATAGTTGGTATCTTGTCTCTAAGAGGCTCCAAAGCATCTATCCTGATATTTCTACAATAGACATCCCTGAAGAATTGTCCCAACTCTGCAACTGCTCTGTATAAGGCAGGGCGGCCCAATCCTCTAAGGATAATAGGTAAACCCCTTTGAAGTAGGACGTGGCAGTCATGAGTTTTCAACCCTTGTACCTTATTTCCATCTGCATTGACTCTCCTTTTAGGGTTGGAAGCAAATCCATATGGGAATCTCACATGTGATAGGACCTTGCAGAATTCTTTTCTTTTTACCTTGTCCAAGACGTACACAACTGGTGCTATATCATGTGGTTTACCTTCATCTTCCACTGGAAATCCTTTCTGATATCTAGGTGTGTCAAATAAATCCTAGATTTTAAGTTATCTTTTGTATTTCCTTCAATATTAAGAAGTGTGCCAATTGTGTTGTCACATATATTTTTCTTAATGTGCATCACATCAAGTTTATGCCGCAGATCCAAATCTTTCCAATACTCCAAGTCCCACAAAGTGGACATGCGGGTAAACAATAATCTCTCTTCTGCCCTGCCACTCTTCCTTTTCCCGCTACCATTATCACGATGGTTTCCTGGTGTAATATGCCCAACCCTCTCTAATGCCACTTGCAACTCACCGGCGGTGAGCCTCTTTGGCGCATTACAGTTTTCATGCTTTGCATCAAACACATGTCTTCGGTATTTTGTAGGACAAGACTTGTCCTTGGCAAGGAAACAACGGTGTCCAATGTAACAGATCTTGCTAAGTATTGCGTATGATAGCGAATTCCTGTCACGGTGAACAGATGCATTGTAACCATGTGTCGTTGGCCCTGACATACTGCCCAAAGACGGATAATCATGGATGCACCAAATTATAACAACACGCAAAAAGAAATTAGCTAGTGGGATGCTATATAGGTCTCGAGTGAGAACACCCATCCATAGTTGTTGAAGTTCCTCCACAAGAGGCTCCATGAATAAATCAAAATCCTTTCCAGGACTTTTTTGACCTGGGAGGAGCAAGGCCATTATGTAGTTTGATTCTTTGGTGCAAACATTTGGAGGAATGTTGTAAGGGATAACAAACACTAGCTACATGCTATATGTGGCGCTCTGGTGGCAAAATGGGTTAAATCCATCTGAAGCTAAGCCAAGTCTAATGTTTCTCCCGTCAGCAGCAAACTTTTTGTGTTTCTGATTGAAGCTTTTCCAGTCACTACCATGAGATGGATGGCTCATTACATTCTGATCTCTGTACTCCTGGTTCCTAGAATGCCACAGTACATCCTCTCTTGTTTCAGCATCATGAAACAACCTCTGTAATCTTGGTATAATTGGAAAATGCCTCGGGACATTATGAGGAATCCTCGTCACAGCATCGCCATCTTTCCATCTTGATGATTTGCATTTTGGGCCTTCACTTAAGTTGGCATAATCCTTCCGGAACAGAACACAATTATTTTTACAAACATGGATCATATCATATTCAATTCCAACTGCATGAAGGAAGTTCTTCATTTTACTGTAGGTGTGTGGCAGCTCAGACGCTTCTGGGAAAGATTTGTGGAAAGCAGCCAACATCGCATCGAATGATTTGTTGGTCATCCGCTCAGATGTCTTCACCTGAAGAAAGGTGACCATAGGTGAGAATACTGACAGCTTATTTGCTGGGGTGACAGCCACGTTGCATTGTTCCAACATGCGGGTCCACCGTTTTTCTACTACAGGTGAAAGTTCATGAAATACATGAGCATTTCATATCATTGTTTCAATGTTGGTCAAACTCACTGGCTCCACCACCACCACCTCCTCCTCTTCCACCTGAGCATCAGGCAGATCAAGATGGTGATTTGTTGCTTCCACATAGTCAGTAACATTGACTTTCACAGCTTCACCATGATGAACCCACCTAGTATATGTGACCGACATCCCATACAAGTGTAGATGATTTTGCACAGTTGACTGGGGCCTTGTAACTGAATTCATAAAACTGCTACACGGGCAGAGCACATCTGATTTCAGACCATCATACTCAGCTCTGATAAAGTTCATGAAGTTTTCAACCCCCTCGACATATGAAGTGGAGAATCTTCAAGCAGAAGTTATCCAAGTCATGTCCATCTATTAAACATACAAATTAGTTCTTCTACTAGATATTACAGGAAAAACATATATGCTTTTTTATGAAGTCCAGAGAAAAAATACCTAGGTCGATGTCTAAAGCTATGGCAAGATATTTGGACGACCAGATCTAAGTAACGAAATATATGTAAAGCTAATTCAGCAAACAGATTTGAGTGCTAAATTATGGCAAGCTGTTTTAGCAGTCAATGAGGCTGAGCACACAACCATCGAATGCCATCTCAGCAACAAAGATCGTGTATAAAATGATGTGGGGCTATTTCACCTAACAGATTGGCTACTAGACCATGGCAATCTACTTCACAGTAAATATATGGCAGGATATTTTAGCAACTAATCGGGCGTGGCATGCCATCTAAGCTAAGTAGATTGAGCGCAGAACGGGGCAAGGAAGCTTCTTAAACAGAGCATATTGACTATAAACTACTTGGAAAATAGTGAGATTAACAACGTCTATCATCTAACATTCAGCACTACTCCAACATGCATGGGCCTCAGTCTAGAATGCGCATACCATGGGAGAAGCTGATAGAGGCAAAGGTGTCCCGTCTTTTGATGAGATGGTGGGTACCGTTTTGGAGGAAGTCGACTTTGACGATCCGACTACGAACGTGCGAGGACGTCGCGCCTTAGCAATCGCTAAACCAACTCCGAGAGGTTATTGACCATGCCGGAGCACGATCAACCTGACCACGAAGGTTAGTTTCCTGCAGGCAAACGAAGAACAAGCAAGAAACTAAGATTGCAATCTGGATATTGTGAATATAAGAGGAAAGCTTTATTGATCAAGGTGGGGTTCTGTGACGCCTTTGTCTGGTTGTTGAACACAAACGAAGTACGCGAAGTTGCAGCTATGGCGAACTTTAATCTAAACAAAACCCAAAGTCTAAACGAGGCCCTAAGGGCTGTATATATGGAGGAAGAGGAGGGAATTTTGTGGCCCTTGGGGAAGGGGTCCACACATACGGACTCTAAAAACATCCTATACTCAAGTATTTCGAAAATACATGGGCCTGGCCCAATAATAAGGTGACGCAGCACCTAGAATAGCCTCTGGACGAAAGTTATGAAGTGGCATCTTGTATATTTCGTCCAAGGCTTCATGCACACATTATGGTGGCTTCAACATCCTGAAATCATCACTTGTAACTCCGTTCTTGTTCCCCTTGTGCATGCCATCATCTCCATGCTTGTTCTTGCTCCAATGTTCATCCTTCTCCAAGCTAGGCCCTTCATTTGTAAGAAAAACAAATGTATCCAATTTAGGCAGCATCATATTCTCATGAACATTAGCATCATTACCAAGAAACGAAAGTACCTGGTAATTTAATTGGCGTGCATGAGCTCTAGTAATTGGTCCAGTATGTATAGCAGCAGGGGCTGTGGGTGTAACAAATGGTATTGATGTCCTCATCAGAAGCTGACCACCGTGCATCTCCACAAGAACATGACAAGTGGTGGCGGCGCGGCTAGAGGATGGCAGTCTACGAAAGCGTATTGTGGGAGCGACAGGATCACCGTGAGTCCCCTCGACGAACCGTGGCGCCGAAGTATCGGCGCGGCGGGGAGGGTGGCTTTGGAGGAGCGAATGGAGGGGAGGGGGCGGGGGGAGGGGTTTTGGTGAATATTATTGGCTACTTGGCCGAAGGGCGGTTGAATTTGGGATTTGGGCAGAATTTTTTTGGGGGGCGGGGGATTTTCGCGTGGTGGGTGAGGGAGTTTGGTGCATGGTCGGTTTCTCCAAGTGCAGTCCCATGTGTCAGTGAAGAGGCAAGCCGAAGTGCATTTTGTTTGCATGAGACTTGTGCAGGACCGACCATGTGAAGGGTGCAATGCGACCGCGACAGGCGTGCTTTGAGTGTACCACCTTTTTTCCTTTTAAACTTGGTGCTTTGCCCCCTCAAAAAAAATTTGGTGCTTCATGCGATCCATCGATACTAATAGTAGTAATCCGGTAATCCCGACTAAAACAGCGTGACCGGGTCTTTTCCCGCGCGATATGCCCGGAGGTTGGCTCAGTTGTTATTTTAGGACGAGTAATGCTACACCTACGTAAACCCAGTTAAGTAATTAACATAATGTGAAACGTGTGGGCTGTTGACTGGAGATTGGGGGGAGGGAGGGGCCCACCACCATGAAAATCAGGGGGGAGAGTGGCAATATATGTTAACCCTTTCGTAGGTTCCCGTAGATGTCAAAAGATGTGAAATGCGTGAATGAGCAGTGGACGTACTATTGGAGTGCCTACGATAAATTGTGTATGTAGACCCTATGTGTTCATTTACTTGGCATGTTAGCTTTGTCTCGGGTCAAACCTTCTAAGTTTATACACACAAAAATGAATCATCATTCCATATATTTTCATACTCCTACAATATATGTTACTATTATTTTGAAAGTTCATATACACCAGACGAGATTCATGCAAACACAGCAGATTTTCATTACATTTTGAACTTTTATAGGGCAGAAAAATAAAAGAAACCCGACCCTAAACCTATTCTACGATGGCGACCGACGTCCTCCATCTACGATCTCCATGTACGAGGGCAGGGTTGAGGACCCGTGAAATGAAGGTGTGGTCTTCGGCGAGGAAGAGTAGAACACGGGAGATGGATCAGCCAGTTGGCACACCATGCCCTGCCGCCTCCCATGCCCTACTCATCCTTGGAGGAGTCCCCGACCTCAGTGGTGCCGATGGACATGAGGTCGATGATGATGGACGTGGATGGTCCATCGCTTCACCTGCCACATGCGCCACCAAATGTTGGACAGCGGAAAGTAGGACGAGTGGCTGACAGTGCTCCCGTCATCGGCGGCCAGCGTGGCCACACCTTGTGCGAGGGCGACGACCTCGAGCTTCATCCCCGAAGACGAGTGATACGTCTCCATCGTATCTACTTTTCATAACACTTTTCCTCTTGTTTTGGACTCTAATTTGCATGATTTGAATGAAACTAACCCGGACTGACGCTGTTTTCAGCAGAACTACCATGGTGTTGTTTTTGTGCAGAAATAAAAGTTCTCGGAATGGAACGAAACTTTGCGAGGATTTTTTATACAATAAAAGAGAATTTCTGGAGCCAAGAACCACCGAAGGGGGGCACCTGGGTGGGCACAACCCACCAGGGCGCGCCACCCCCTCCAGGCGCGCTCAGGTGGGTTGTCCCCGCCTGGTGGGCCCACAGACCCTGAAGCCGACGCTATAAAATCCTACTTGTCCAGAAAAAATGAGGGAGAAAGAATTATCATGTTTCACGAGACGGAGCCACCGCCGTCTCCTGTTCTTCAATGGGAGGCCAGATCTGGAGTCCGTTTGGGGCTCCGGAGAGGGTGATCTTCGATCTTCGTCATCGCCAACCCTTCTCCATCGCCAATTCCATGATGCTCCCCACCAGGAGTGAGTAATTCCTTCGTAGGTTCGATGGTTGGTGAGGAGTTGGATGAGATTCATCATGTAATCTTGTTAGTTTTGTTAGGGCCTGATCCCTAGTATCCATTATGTTATGAGATTGATGTTGCTATAACTTTGCCATGCTTAAAACTTGTCATTTTGGGCGCGGGTGCCATGATTTCAGATCTGAACCATTTATATTATCACCATTATATCCATGTTCTAGACCCGATCTTGTAAGTTATAGTCACCTACTATGTCTTATGATTCGGCACCCCCGGAGTGACAATAGTCGGGACCACTCCCGGCGATGACCGTAGTTTGAGGAGTTCATGCATTCACCTTGTGCTAATGCTTTGTTCCGGTACTCTATTGCAAGGAGGCCTTAATATCCCTTAGTTTCCAATAGGACTCCGCTGCCATAGGAGGGTAGGAGAAAAGATGCCATGGAAGTTCTTTCCATAAGCACGTATGACTATTTACGGAATACATGCCTACATTATATTTATAAACTGGAGCTAGTGCCGTATCGCCCTAGGTTATGACTGTCTCATGATGAATATCATCCAACGAATCATCGATGCAATGCCTACGATTTTCCTACATATTGTTCTTGCTAAGTTAGTACTGCTGATATTACTATCGTTACTGCTACAAAACTATCACTATCACTATCACTATTACCGTTACTGTTGTTGCTACCATTACTATCAAAACTATCATATTACTTTGCTACTGATCACTTTGCTGCAGATAATTAATCTCTAGGTGGGGTTGAATTGACAACTCAGCTGCCAATACTTGCAAATATTCTTTGGCTCCCCTTGTGTCAAATCTATAATTTTGGGTTGAATACTCTACCCTTGAAAATGGTTGTGATCCCGTATACTTGTGGGTTATGAAGACCTTTTTCTGGCGCCGTTGCCGGGCAGCATAGCTATATTTGTTGAGTCACTTGGGATTATTATAAAATTATCACTATGAAGAATCTAAAGGAAGCTAAGACTAAGATTTTTCCCTCTAAGATGAGGGGAGGTAAGGAACTGCCATCCAGCTCCACTTTAGATTCACCTTCTGTTATAAGTAAACTTACAACACCACCACGTGTTATTAATTCTGATATGTAGCAAGTTATTGATGATGCTACTTCTGCTTTGAATGCTTCTCATGATGATGCTAGTACCTTGCTTGATGATGTGCCACTAATGAATTTCTTGATGAACAAATTGCTAGTGTAAGACAACATGATATTGTTGAAACTGATGATGAGCTTGAAACTGAAAATCTTGAAACACCTACTAGAACTAGCCCTCCTAGATATGAATTGCCAAAGGTACTGGAAGGTTATGCTATGAGTGAGGAGGCAACTAGAGATATTCTTACTTGTAAGGATAGAGATGATCTAGAAAAATTATTATGAAAGTATAAAGAAAGTTCTTTGAATGCTAAACTGAAATGTGATACTAAGTTTGCTACTTCACCTATCTTTATTGATGATAAGGATTAGGAATTCTCTGTCGACCCAGAGTTAATTACTTTGGTTGAATCTGATCCTTTCCATGGTTACAAAACTGAAATTTTTGTGCCACATCTTACTAGGTTGAATGACATAACCACTGCTTTTGCTCATGATGAGAAGATTCGCTATTACTATATCCTCAAATTATTTCCATTCTCATTAAAGGGTGATGCTAAAGCTTGGTACAATACTCTTGCTCCTGGTTGTGTGCGTAGTCCCCGGGATATGATTTATGTCACAGCCCTAGAATACCTGAGTGTAATAGTTGCATCAGTGGGCATGCATCATATTTAATTTTCTGAAACCTGAGGATTGTTGAAGCCTCAAAAATTTAATTAAAAGAAGGGCAAATAACCATGGAAAATGTATCCAATGTCCCTCAAATGCTCTTAAATGATGTTTGATATTTTTGGTAAGGCCTTTGAACCAAACCAAGAATATGGAAGACTTTTGAGGAATTATTTTGGCTCTGTATATTGAGTTGGATTTAATTCTGCTATAAAAGAATCACAAGTCCAACAATTCTGAAAATTTGTGAGTGGCTCTGAATATTTTGTATCTAACCACCTAATAATTTCCAAAGCTACAAAATTTGGTTTGGTTTGAAAACCAAAACCCAGAACAAATTGCAGAATATAGAAAAACAGAACAAAATTAGAAATACAGAGAGAGAGAGAAGAACCTTACCTGGCACTCACCGCAGCCCACCTGGCCGGCCCAGTACTATGTTGGCCCAGTGCCAGTCGTCTTCAACCTCTGCCAGTACGTAGAGGCGAGATAGCGCACTGCGCCTGCGCTTGCCACGCACCAGGCAGACTTCCTCCCAGAGATCTGCCTCGACTCCCTTAAGCTCCCCCGTTAACTCACGCACCCCACAACACTGCAAATGCCGTCAGCATCATCTTCTTCACCATCGTCTCCATCGATAGCCGCCATCAAATTCATCGCCATCCGGACTTCCCCGAGCATGTTGAGCTGCTCAATGACCTCCCTGTGAGATTTCACTTAGATCCCCTCTCTTCCCCATGGGGATTACACGCCATAGCCGTCCTGTTCACCGAGGCCGGGACCTCACCGCCGGCAGCCATGTCGCCGTCATCGTTTTGGTCACCGAGGCTCGTATCCCAGAATGCCTTCGTGGGTGTGCTGTTCCTAGAAGACAAACACATCATCTATCTCGCTTTGCCGTGTCCCACAATATCTAGTTGACCTTGCCCGAACTCCGCCCGCCGCCCGCATGGCTGCTGTCATCGTTTCCGGCGATCCTGTGGCCTTCCGTGTGGCCTTCTAGACGCGGACATGTGCGGGCAACCTCCTGGTGGTTTTCGCGCATCTAGCCGCATCCTAAAGCGTAGGTCCGCAGTGCCTCCATTGCCGGTTTGGTCGTCGCCAGCCTACCTCCGGCGATGATGATGTGGGAAGATTAGTTTAGACTCTAATGAATAACTTGTTTACTGACACATGGGCCAGACGACCTAATTAACTTCAGTTAAGTTTCAGTTTAGTTTAATTAAACTAGTTCAACAAATGTGCCATTGACATGTCGGCCCCACACGTCAGGTTTGTCCCTGGTCAACTCTGTTGACTTGCTGACATCGTGCTGATGCAGTGCTGACGTCATAACTATTTCTGGATTTTAAATAAGTCTTAAATGATTTATAAATTCCAGAAATTTGTCTAAATTCTGAAAAATCATAGAAATTCAACCGTAACTCCAAATGAAATAATTTATATATGAAAAATTATCAGAAAAACCCAATCTATCCATTCGTAAAAAAATTATGCATGTTACAACAACTTATGAGTACTATTTAGAGAAAATGAAATAAATGGCATTTAAATAACCACATATGGGGTTTGACTTTGAACCCTAGGTTCAAACCAACTTCATTTAATTGTGCTGCTAGTTGCATTAGCTTAAATCACAACATATTGCCATGTCATATTCATGCATCATATTGTGCATTGCATTGATTGTGTTCCTTCTCTATTGTCAGTGGTTGTTCCCTCTCGATAGACATTTTTCGACATTGAGATCGGTGACACCAATGAAGAGCTACTACTATGTTCAGAAGTGCCAGGAAAGCAAAACTACCTTGTTCATTTCGGCACAATCCCACTCTCTCACTCCTGCTCTCTTTTACTACAATAGGACATGAACGATTCATCTGTTACATTCTGCGGTAGTTGAACCCCTTTCCTCTGCATGACCTGTCATTGCCACAGTAAATAGTTGATACCTACTAGCACGAGTAGGAGTTGTTTGAGCCATGATGAGCCTACTCATTCATGCTTGTTCGTCCTGCCTGCTATTGCTTAGAGTTGTGTCCGGTCTGATTCATCGGGGATGAATTGGAAAGTTGTGAACATGTCCTACTGTTGAGAGCTAAGTGTGTGAATACGATTTGGTAAAGGTAGCGGTGAGAGGCCATGTAGAAGTACATGGTGGGTTATCTCACTGAAACCATCCTCAGGAACTGAGTTTTGTGTTTGTAATCCATGAATAGCTACTACCACACGTTGGGCCCTAAAATATGACCCCGCTCGACTTATTAACCCCCCTGTCCTCTCTCCAGGAGTTGCAAGTAGTTTCCGATGTTTGTAGTATGCTGGAGGTTGTGCGCAACACTGACCCTAGGGGTGGGTTGTGAGGTGGTAGGCTTGTGTCCCGGTGTACCGGGGCACCCGTTTGGTGGGCTCGGGAACCCTGCACACATCGTTTGGGGCCGTAATGGAAACCTCGGCGGGACTCCCTACGGATGGAACCTGAATAGGCGATAAACCTGGACTAGGGACTTGTGTGGTTAGTCAGGTCGTGGTCTACACCGATGTTGGCTTTCGCTTGAAGTCTAAAGAGCACATGTCACATGCAGACACTAAGTGCTAGAAACATGTGTGAAGAAGTACATCCCTCCAGGGTTATAAATTGTCGGTGTACAAAAGTATGGGCTCTTTTGTACCCCTTACTTGTGCACGAGTAGTCGTAGACACACCTACGACAGGGCTTGGTAGGGCAGTAGGAAACAGAATACAAGACTACCAAGACAACATTCAAGATGGAAAATAGAGAGTAGAAGACTAGCTGGACCTCCCTCGGCAACACCATTGCCGGGTCGAGCAACACAGCCCCGGCAATACCCTTGCCGGGCCGACCAACGCAGCCCCGACAAGACACTTGCCGGGGCAGCCTACGAAGCACCAGCAAGGTCATCACCCTTGACGCTGAGGGCTTCGACACCATCGACAGCGTCAAAGCCAAGACTCGAGGACGCATGCATAGTAGCATACAGATCTTTGTGAAGACTAGTAGACCGCAAGACTACCTGAAGACCCGAAGAGCAAAGACCCCCGGCAAGGCCCTTGCCGGGGATGACTGCGAGGCCCCGGCAAGACTCTTGCCGGGGACAATTACAGGGCCACAGCCAGGCCCGCACTCGACAAGGTTTCTCCACCTCACCACTGTTCCAGCACGATGATCGGCCTGCCAACTAGGCAGACGCCTGCATGGTGGCATGCAGATCTTCGTGGAGCCTCTACCACCGCGCCAGCATAGCAGCTAGCCATACAGCCTGGCGTTATATGCCTTGTCAGCTTCGACACGTTTTGGAGCGAGAAGAGGCGGTAATGGACAGGACGGCTTTAGTTACCGTCCGCGATAAAGTAAGAGGACACATAGGCAGCTCATTAAATGCGTTTGTCCTATGATGTCCGCGATAATCTTGAGCACTGTAGATACTTTCCACCTCCTGTGTACTCCTGTGGAAACCCCTTTGACATAGAAAAGGAGGCCCGAGGCGTACTGAGAGAGGATTCGGACTTTTTGGACTAGGCAAGCACTGCAGCTAGTTCAAGAGCTCAAGAACACTAAATACACACAAGCAGGACTAGGGTTTTACGCACCATTGTGGACCGAACCTGGGTAAAGCCCCCTCGCGGTGATCACTAGACCTGCTCTTTGCGCAGCTTCTCTCCCCACCAACCGTAGAAGGGATCCTCCTGGTCCCATAGGTGTTCATTTCCCCGACATCTTTGGCGCGCCAGTTAGGGGGAAGAAGTTGTGAAAATCTGGTCTAGAAGTTAGTGCAGCGGTTCTTCATCGCCATGGCTTTGAAGAGAAGACGAGCGCGGTGGTCGGTTCATCTGGGTGAACAGGGGACGTGGCCGACACCGGTGGCGGAGGAGCCCAAGATCATCCATGCCACCCTGATACTAGAAGCCATGCGAGTGGCGTCGTCCGCAGTGGCGATGATGATCCGCTCGCCGCCGCACCCATGGACGGAGCCGTGCTGCCTACGGGCGGCGTGGAGACCTCCAAGGGTAGGAAGACAACCCCGTCGGTGCACGCACCGCGGTACTCCCAGGTCGTGCGTGATGAGCAGCGCTGCGACGTTGGTGACCCCGGGCATCTCGCGGCAAGAGCCCTCAGCGCCATTCTCAAGATGCGCAGGGGCGACATGGACATCAAGATACTAGCGAAAAGGGTGCCCGGCCGCGGAACCGTGATGGAACTCCTTCTAATATAGTTGGAAGTCCGAGTTCCTCCCGTTCCTCGTGCTTGTCGTTGCGACCGACGCGAGCAGAAGTGTTGGCACGAGCGCAGCTACTCCTCGACTTCCCTCCTGCTGCGGAGAGGCAAGAAGAGTGGAGAGCTGCTATCCAGAGCCTTATTGGCCATGCCAACAGGGATGGCCACCGGGAGGCAAGTCCCTCGCGGCGCCGGACCACTGGGCCGGCATGCATTGACAGTGGAAGGGATGGAGGCGCTGCAACTATGGTGCACTCCCCTCCACTGCGGCAATGGCGGTCGCCAGCTCGTTGGGTTGACACTCGTGATAACGTGTCCAGGGCGTCATCCGACCCACGAGCACATCGCGACCAACGTCAAGTTCTTCAGGAACGGCTCAAGGAGGACTCTCGGACCACCATCGAGCGGCGATAGGAAGCGCTGTCAGATTTTAGGTTCCGCAAACCCTTGGTAGGTTCGAACTTCTGGGTGCGTGCGGAGATCTCAACCAACCAAGCCTACCTACTCGCGATCCTCAAGGCCTAGCGCGTCGAGCTCAAAGCGACAGTGAGACACAGCAGTTTATCCTAGTTCGGGCCACCTTGCGGTGAAATACCCTACTCCAACATTTTGGTGGATTGCCTCGGGGGCCTGAGGATGAACTAGTACAGTGGATGAACTGGCCTGATGAGGTGAGGTGTTCCTGAGCTTGGGAGAGCTGGTGAGGTGGCCGGGTGAGGATGGATCCTCTTCCCCTCTATGGTGGTGGCTAAGTCCTATTTATAGTGGCCTTGGTCCTGTTTCCAAATGTTGACGGGAAGGGATCCCACAACGGCTGGATTTGAAGGGGGACAAGAAGTACATCCTATCCGGACTAAAGTGGTCTTCACCTGCAAAAGACTCTGGTCGTGACGCTATGGTGGGCTTAGCGATGACCTCCGCCCTGCCGTCCTGGGGGTCTTGGTCTTGTTGCACTAGAATGGAAACCATTGGCTGATTCCTCGGGACTTTGTGCCTGCTGCTGGCCTCCTTTGCACCAAAGAGGAAACTAATGCTTTGCGCCTGCTGGCGCCCGCCTGGCGTCCGCCTAGCCTTGGTCATCATGGCTCACGTCAGCTGAGCCTCGTGAGGTGCACCTTGCGTAGAACTCTCCGCCCCTTGCGAGCCAGCCTGAGGAGGCCGATCCCCTTGGAGGTGTTGGCGTTGTCCGCCTTGCGAGGCTTGTCCCCTCGCGAGGGTCTTGAGTCGTTGATGCCGAAGCTGGGCTATACTAGGCCGTTGATGGAGACATGTAGTGGGCCACAGGCAGGCAAGTCAGGGTACCACCATATCCAGAACGCTGACAGTAGCCCCCAGGCCCAAGGCGCGCTCGGACTTGGCTTCTAGGTGAAGCCAAAGGGCAAGTACGGAGCGCCACGGGCCCTAACCACCTGCGGCCTTGAATGACGTGTGGCAATCGATGGGCCGTGGGCGCCTCCACTTCCCCACACTGCCTCGTCAACCGCTCTACCTGACGGGTCGATGCTGCATGCAGAAGATCATTATTACACGAGGTCGTGGAGGCCGGCGGTTGGCCTCCCTCTGGCTATAAATGAGGGGAGGGGCAGAGCCCCCCTTGCTCATCTCTCCCTCTGTCTTCTCGCTGCTCATTTCTTCTCCTTCTCCATCTTGTCGCTGCTTCCATGGCACCGACGAGGAGGTTTATGATGAGGACATCAATACAATTGTTACACCCACAGCCCCTGCTGCTATACATACTGGACCAATTACTAGAGCTCGTGCACGCCAACTAAATTACCAGGTACTTTCGTTTCTTGGTAATGATTCTAATGTTCATGAGAATATGATGCTGCCTAAATTGGATACATTTGTTTTGCTTACAAATGAAGGGCCTAGCTTGGAGAAGGATGAACATTGGAGCAAGAACAAGCATGGAGATGATGGCATGCGCAAGGGGAACAAGAACGGAGTTACAAGTGATGATTTCAGGACTTTGAAGCCACCATAATGGGTGCATGAAGCCTTGGACGAAATATACAAGATGCCACTTCATAAATTTCGTCCCGAGGCTATTTTAGGTGCTGCGTCACCTTATTATTGGGCCAGGCCCATGTAATTTTGAAATACACAAGTATAGGCTATTTTTAGAGTCCGTATGTGTGGGGAAACAAGAGATAGGGTTGATTTCGGACCCCTCCACCAAGGGCCACGAAATTCCCCCCCTCTTCCTCCATATATACAGCCCTTAGGGCATCGTTTAGACTTTGGGTTTTGTTTAGATTAAAAGTTCGCCATAGCTGCAACTTCGCGTACTTCGTTTGTGTTCAACGACCAGACAAAGGCGTCACAGAACCCCACCTTGATCAATAAAGCTTTCATCTTATATTCGCAATATCCAGATTGCAATCTTAGTTTCTTGCTTGTTCTTCGTTTGCTCGCAGGAAACAGACCCTCGTGGTCAGGTTGATCGTGCTCCGGCGTGGTCAATAACCTCTCGGAGTTGGTTTAGCGATTGCTAAGGCGCGACGTCCTCGCACGTTCGTAGTCGGATCGTCAAAGTCGACTTCCACCAAAGCGAAATCCACCATCTCATTGAAAGACGGGACACCTCCGCCTCTATCAAGTGGTATCAGATTTCCAGGTTGCTCGGTGAGATTTTACAGTTTTACCGCTCCGAATCCGTATCCATATACCACCACCATATATCCATCACCAATCCGAGTTCCTTGATTATTAGGGTTGTTTTCGAGATCCATCTAGTTTCCGATTCGTGTTTCCTTGCCGGAGTAGGTTTCGGAAAAAAAAAGAGTCGGGTAGCCACGCTCCGTTTAGGCCCAAAATTTTTCGAAAACGCATTTTTCGAAAAATTTTCTGGCTATCCTATTTTTAGGTGTTTCTGAGTGTTTTGAGACAAGTGCCATTATAGGAAGTTTTTTTTGACCCGTTTCCAGTTTTTGGGTCCGGGCAGTCAAAAAAAAAAAATTGGTCGAAAAAATTTCGTGCCTATCCTGTCAGTTTGAGCTAAGAAGAGTTTTGAGACACTCGCCATTATAGTGATTTTTCGCAAAAAAAAAGCAGCGCAAAAAAAAAGAGCGCAAAAAAAAGCAGCGCAAAAAAAAAGAGCGAAAAAAAAATTCAGAGTGTGCTTTTCCCTTGTTTACGTGCCGCGCCGTGATTTTGTTGGTGTTCTAGGCTCGCGTCTCTAGCACAGTCTAGCCTAGGACCAGCACAGTACCGTCGTTGAGCGTTTATTCAACTTTGCATCTCTGAATTGATTATTGCTGACCCTTTTTGCTACCATACTATAAGCCTTCCCAGCTCCACATACATCTACGTCGTGTGTTTGACTCTCCCTGGTAATCGCTCTATCCAAGCTTTGAGAGTTTTTGACTACAACGGTTGCCGATCACCGCCTGCTGCTGGGTAAGAACTGGTGAGAATTTGAGATTTGCTTGACGGATTTGTGATACACCACCACCACTTCTTAGTAGTTTGTAGGATCATATTCTTGTGTGTTTCTATTGCTGCTAACCATGCCAGGATCACAAGCCGACGAGATTGACTGGGAGAATTTATCGAACAAGGAGCTTCATGATAAGTTTCAGCAAATGATGACTGAACAGGTGCAAGATGTGCTGAACAATTTTGAAGAGGCCATGGAGAAGATCACTGGCCTTGAGAAGACGTTCGAAACAAAGCTCGATAACAAGTTTAATGAATTGCTCGCGCGTCTTCCACCACCACCACCCGCTGCACCTAACGCACCTCTCCAACAACAACAACAACGACTACCTCCACGTCGCGAAGCAGACCTCCGCCGAGCAAGCCGTGTTCCTCTTGCGTTTGGCCAAACTGTTGGTGCTGCTATTGATACTTCTGTGGCTCCTGCTGCTGATGCGGAGGAGGATGATTATGTGGGAGATTATGAGGATGAGGTTGATCAAAATCAACACTACGTGCAGCCACCTGTACCACCACCAGCAGGTCGACCTCAGGTATATATTCGTAATGGTAGGCCTGCACCACCACCTCAGGTACGCGATGATGTCCATATTCCTAAACTGAAATTGAATATTCCACCATTTGAGGGTAGATATGTTCCTGATATATATCTTACTTGGGAGTTAGAAACTGAACAACGATTTACATGTTTACAATATCCTGAGGAGAGACGAGTTGCTGCTGCTGTTTGTGCTTTCACTAGTTTTGCATGTGTATGGTGGTCTGAACATTGTAGATTATATCCTATTCCAACTACTTGGGCTGCTTTGAAAACTGCTATGCGTACGCGTTGGGTTCCACCATATTATCAACGTGAATTGCTTCAAAAATTGCAGCGTTTATGACAAGGGAAAAATTCTGTAGAAGAATATTATCAGGAATTACAAACTGGCATGATTAGATGTGGTATTGTTGAGGAGAATGAAGCTATGCTTGCACGTTTTCTGGGTGGATTAAATAGAGAGATTCAGACCATTCTAGACTATAAGGAGTATACTAATATCACTCGTTTATTCCATCTTGCTTGTAAAGCTGAACGTGAAGTGCAGGATCGACAAGCATTGGGGCGAACTAACTTTTCTGCAGGCCGACCTTCATCATGGACACCACGTGCATCTTCTACTTCAACTGCACCAGCACCTCCATCCGGTGCCACCTCCAGCCGTGATACAAGAAAACAGGCACAACCACCATTATCTGCCAAGAGCGCACCTGCGGGGCCTGCACAGCGTTCTTCTTCTTCCATGGCATCAACAGGGCACACAAGTGATATTATTTGTCGTCGTTGTAAGGGAGGAGGTCATTATGCGAGGGAATGCAAATCTCCGCGTGTGATGATTGCTACCGCGGATGGTGGATATGAGTCCGCTAGTGACTATGATGAGGAGACTTTGGCTCTTATTACACGTGAAGAACATGGTCGAGATGATTCTGATCATGAGACGCAATACATGGCTCCTGAAGACGCTGACAGGTATGAATGTTTAGTTGCTCAACGTGTTTTGAGTGTGCAGGTCACACAAGCTGAGCAAAATCAGAGGCACAATTTGTTCCATACCAAGGGAGTTGTGAAGGAACGTTCTGTGCGCGTCATCATAGATGGAGGGAGCTGCAACAACTTGGCTAGCATGGAGATGGTGGAGAAGCTTTCTCTCACCACAAGACCACATCCACATCCTTACTACATCCAATGGTTCAACAACAGCGGCAAGGTTAAGGTAACACGTACTGTTCGTGTGCATTTTAGTATCTCTACATATGCTGATTATGTTGATTGTGATGTGGTACCTATGCAAGCATGTTCCTTATTACTTGGTAGACCATGGCAATTTGATAAAAATTCTGTACACCATGGTAGAAACAATCACTATACTCTTGTTCATAAGGATAAAAATATTACTTTGCTTCCTATGACTCCTGATTCCATTTTGAAAGATGATATTAATAGAGCTAATAAAGCACAACAGGAGAAGAATAAGAGTGAAAATCAGATTGTGGCAAAAGAATTTGAGCAACAAATGAAGCCTAATAATAAGCCATCTAGTGTTGCTTCTGAAATTAAATTGAAAAGTGCATGTTTATTCGCCACCAAATCTGATATTGATGAGCTAGATTTCAGCAAATCTGTTTGCTATGCTTTTGTGTGCAAAGAGGCATTATTTTCATTCGAGGACGTGCCTTCCTCTTTGCCTCCTGCTGTCACTAACATTTAATTCCCGGTGCTTCACTGCCAAACCGTGCACCATACCGTACCAATCCAGAGGAGACGAAGGAGATTATGCGTCAAGTACAAGAGCTTCTCGACAAAGGTTATATACGCGAATCCCTTAGTCCTTGTGCTGTTCCTATTATTCTAGTGCCGAAAAAGGATGGTACATCACGTATGTGTGTTGATTGTAGAGGCATTAATAATATTACTATTCGTTATCGTCATCCTATTCCTAGGCTAGATGATATGCTTGATGAATTGAGTGGCTCTACAATATTCTCCAAAGTTGATTTGCGTAGTGGCTACCATCAAATTCGTATGAAATTGGGAGATGAATGGAAAACAGCATTTAAAACTAAGTTTGGATTATATGAGTGGTTAGTCATGCCTTTTGGGTTAACTAATGCACCTAGTACTTTCATGAGATTAATGAACGAAGTTTTACGTGCTTTCATTGGACGATTTGTGGTAGTTTACTTTGATGACATATTGATTTATAGCAGATCTTTGGAGGAACATTTGGAACATTTACGTGCTGTTTTTATTGCTCTACGTGATGCACGTTTGTTTGGTAACCTCGGGAAGTGCACCTTTTGCACCGACCGAGTATCTTTTCTTGGCTATGTTGTTACTCCACAGGGAATTGAAGTTGATAAAGCCAAGATTGAAGCTATTGAGAGTTGGCCGCAGCCCAAAACGGTCACACAAGTGAGGAGTTTTCTTGGCCTCGCTGGATTCTATAGGCGTTTTGTGAGAGATTTCAGCACCATTGCTGCACCTCTCAATGAGCTTACAAAGAAAGATGTGCCTTTTCTTTGGGGTACCGCACAGGAAGAAGCCTTCATGGTATTGAAAGATAAGTTGACACATGCTCCTTTACTCCAACTTCCTGATTTTAATAAGACTTTTGAGCTTGAATGTGATGCTAGTGGAATTGGATTAGGAGGTGTGTTATTACAAGATGGCAAACTTGTTGCATACTTTTCTGAAAAATTGAGTGGGCCTAGTCTGAATTATTCTACTTATGATAAAGAATTATATGCACTTGTTCGGACTTTAGAAACATGGCAACATTATTTATGGCCCAAAGAATTTGTTATACATTCTGATCATGAATCTTTGAAACATATTAAAAGTCAAGCTAAACTGAATCGTAGACATGCTAAATGGGTTGAATTCATTGAGACTTTCCCTTATGTCATTAAACACAAGAAGGGAAAAGAAAATGTTATTGCTGATGCATTGTCTCGTCGCTATACTATGCTTTCACAACTTGACTTCAAAATATTTGGTTTGGAGACCATCAAAGATCAATATGTGCATGATGCTGATTTTAAAGTTGTAATGCAGAATTGTAAAGAAGGAAGAATGTGGAACAAGTTTGTTGTTAACGATGGATTTGTGTTTCGTGCTAACAAGCTATGCATTCTAGCTAGCTCCGTTCGTCTTTTGTTGTTGCAGGAGGCGCATGGAGGAGGATTAATGGGACACTTTGGCGTGAAGAAGACGGAGGACGTACTTGCTACACATTTCTTTTGGCCAAAGATGAGACGGGATGTTGAGCGTTTTATTGCTCGCTGCACTACATGTCAAAAAGCTAAGTCACGACTCAATCCTCATGGTTTATATATGCCTTTGCCTGTACCTAGTGTTCCTTGGGAGGATATATCTATGGACTTTGTTTTAGGTTTACCTCGAACAAAGAAGGGGAGGGATAGCATATTTGTTGTCGTGGATAGATTCTCGAAAATGGCACACTTTATACCATGTCATAAAAGCGATGATGCTGTTAATGTTGCTGATTTGTTTTTTCGTGAAATTATTCGCTTGCATGGTGTGCCAAATACTATTGTTTCAGATCGTGATACTAAATTTCTTAGCCACTTTTGGAGATGTTTATGGGCTAAGTTGGGGACTAAACTGCTTTTTAATACTACTTGTCACCCCCAAACTGATGGACAAACTGAAGTAGTCAATAGAACGTTGTCTACTATGCTTAGGGCTGTTTTGAAGAATAATAAGAAAATGTGGGAGGAATGCTTGCCTCATATTGAATTTGCTTATAATCGTTCATTGCATTCTACTACTAAGATGTGCCCTTTTGAAGTTGTGTATGGTTTCCTACCTCGTGCACCTATTGATTTGTTGCCTCTTCCATCTTCGGAGAAGGTTAATTTTGATGCTAAACAACGTGCTGAATTGATTTCAAAAATGCATGAGTTAACTAAGGAAAACATTGAGCGCATGAATGCTAAATATAAACTTGCTGGAGATAAGGGTAGAAAACATGTTGTGTTTGCACCTGGAGATCTTGTTTGGTTACATTTGCGTAAGGATAGATTTCCTGATTTGCGCAAATCAAAGTTAATGCCACGTGCTGATGGTCCCTTTAAGGTGTTAGAGAAAATAAATGATAATGCATATAAACTTGAGCTGCCTGCAGATTTTGGGGTTAGTCCCACTTTTAACATTGCAGATTTGAAGCCTTATTTGGGTGAGGAAGATGAACTTCCGTCGAGGACGACTTCATTTCAAGAAGGGGAGGATGATGAGGACATCAATACAATTGTTACACCCACAGCCCCTGCTGCTATACATACTGGACCAATTACTAGAGCTCGTGCACGCCAACTAAATTACCAGGTACTTTCGTTTCTTGGTAATGATTCTAATGTTCATGAGAATATGATGCTGCCTAAATTGGATACATTTGTTTTGCTTACAAATGAAGGGCCTAGCATGGAGAAGGATGAACATTGGAGCAAGAACAAGAATGGAGTTACAAGTGATGATTTCAGGACTTTGAAGCCACCATAATGGGTGCATGAAGCCTTGGACGAAATATACAAGATGCCACTTCATAAATTTCGTCCCGAGGCTATTTTAGGTGCTGCGTCACCTTATTATTGGGCCAGGCCCATGTAATTTCGAAATACATAATTATAGGCTATTTTTAGAGTCCGTATGTGTGGGGAAACAAGAGATAGGGTTGATTTCGGACCCCTCCACCAAGGGCCACGAAATTCCCCCCCTCTTCCTCCATATATACAGCCCTTAGGGCATCGTTTAGAATTTGGGTTTTGTTTAGATTAAAAGTTCGCCATAGCTGCAACTTCGCGTACTTCGTTTGTGTTCAACGACCAGACAAAGGCGTCACAGAACCCCACCTTGATCAATAAAGCTTTCATCTTATATTCGCAATATCCAGATTGCAATCTTAGTTTCTTGCTTGTTCTTCGTTTGCTCGCAGGAAACAGACCCTCGTGGTCAGGTTGATCGTGCTCCGGCGTGGTCAATAACCTCTCGGAGTTGGTTTAGCGATTGCTAAGGCGCGACGTCCTCGCACGTTCGTAGTCGGATCGTCAAAGTCGACTTCCACCAAAGCGAAATCCACCATCTCATCGAAAGACGGGACACCTCCGCCTCTATCATTCAAAGAGAGAGAAGAAGACATCTAGCTAATAACTATGGACCCGAAGGTCTGTGGTAAACTACTCACAACTCATCAGAGAGGCCTTGGCGATGATGTAGAAGCCCTCCGTGATTGATTCCCCCTCCGGCAGAGCACCGGAAAAGGCCCCAGGATGGGATCTCGCAGATACAGAAGGTTGCGGCGGTGGAAATAGGGTTTCGTGGTGCTCCTGGATGTTTTCAGGGTATGGAGGTATATATAGGCGAAGGAGGTCGGTCAGGGGAGCCACGAGGGGCCCACGAGGGTGGGGGGCGCGCCCACCCCTTAGGGCGCGCCTTGCACCCTTGTGGCAGCCTCAGCTACTTCTTGACATCCACTCCAAGTCTCCTGGATTGCATTTGCTCCAAAAAGATCGCTCTCGAAGGTTTCATTCCGTTTGGACTCCGTTTGATATTCCCTTTCTTTGAAACACTGAAATAGGCCAAAAAACAGCAATTCGGGCTGGGCCTCCGGTTAGTAGGTTAGTCCCAAAAATGATACTCCCTCCATTCCTAAATATAGGGTGTCTAGTTTTTGACACGGAAATTAAAGAACACACATGGAGGGAAAATTTCACAAGCTTTGGGTGACATTACACATGACTAATTGACATGAGAAAATAGAGGAGCTTGCGTGATATAAGGAAATGTAAACAAATCCCTCAAAAAATTATCCAACCGAGTGGTGCAGCGCAATACACCTTATATTTCGGAATTTTTCTCAAAAATCTATACACCTTATATCAAGGAACGGAGGGAGTATAAAAGTGTAAGGTAAAGCCCATAAACATCCAAAACGGGTAATATAATAAGCATGGAACAATAAAAAATTATAGATACGTTGGAGACGTATCACCCCTCCACAGTTTCCGCCTCCGGTTCGCGGTGCTTAGGCGAAGCCCTACGCGGATCACATCACCATCGCCGTCACCACGCCGTCGTGCTGATGGAACTCATCAAATCCTTCGACCCTCTGCTGGATCAAGAGCTCGAGGGACGTCATCGCGCTGAAAGTTTGCAGAACTCGGAGGTGCCGTATGTTTGGTACTCGATCGGTCGGAATGAGAAGACGTTTGACTACATCAACCGCATTAAGCAAACACTTCCGCTTTCTATCTATGAGGGTACATGGACATACTCTTCCCCTCTCATTGCTATGCATCTCCTAGATAGATCTTGCGTGAGCGTAGGAGTTTTTTTGAAATTGCATGCTACGTTTCCCAACAGTGGTATCAGAGCTAGGTCTATGTGTAGATTATATGCACGAGTAGAACACAAAGAGTTATGGGCAGTGATCATCATACTGCTTACCACCATTGTCTTATTTTGATTCGGCGGTATTGTTGGATGAAGCAGCCCGGACCAACCTTACATGACCACGTTCATGAGACCGGCTCCAACTTTAGTGGAATCGAATTTGACTGCGGCCGGTCCTTGTGAAGGTTAAAACAGCAAACTTGATAAATCACCGTTGTGGTTTTGTGTCATAGGTAAGAATGGTTCTTGCTAGAAGCCCGTAGCAGCCACGTAAAACTTGCAACAACAAAGTAGAGGACGTCTACTTGTTTTTGCAGGGCATGTTGTGATGTGATATGGTCAAGACATGATGTGATATATGTTATTGTATGAGATGATCATGTTTTGTAAAAGTTATCGGCAACTGGTAGGAGCCTTATGGTTGTCGCTTTATTGTATGAAATGCAAACGCCATGTAATTGCTTTACTTTTTCACTAAGCGGTTGCAATAGTCATAGAAGCAATAGTTGGCAAGACGACCATGACGCTACGATGGAGATCAAGGTGTCAAGCCGGTGACGATAGAGATCGTGCCATTGCTTTGGTTATGGAGATCAAAAGCACAAGCTGATGATGGCCATATCATGTCACATATTTTGATTGCATGTGATGTTTATCTTTTTGCATCTTATTTTGCTTAGTACGGCAGTAGCATTATAAGATGATCCCTTAACTAAATTTCAAGGTATAAGTGTTCTCCCCGAGTATGCACCATTGCAAAAGTTCTTCGTGCTGAGACACCACATGATGATCGTGTGTGATAAGCCCTACATTAAAATACAACTGGTGCAAGCCAGTTTTGCACATGAGGAATACTTGGGTTAAACTGGACGAGCCTAGCAAGTACAGACATGGCCTCGGAACACTGGAGACCGAAAGGTCGAACGTGAATCATATAGTGGATATGATCAACATAGAGATGTTCACCATTGATTACTACTCTATCTTACGTGATGACCGGACATGGTTTAGTTGATTTGGATCATGTATCATTTATATGACTTGAGGGATGTCTATCTACGTGGGAGTTCTTAAGTAATATGATTAATTGAACTTAATTTATCATGAACTTAGTCTTGATAGTTTTTGCATGTCTATGTTGTGGATCAATGGCCCGTGCTACCATTCCCTTGAATTTAATGCGTTCCTAGAGAAAGCTAAGTTGGAAGATGATGGTAGCAACTACACGGATTGGGTATGTAACTTGAGGATTATCCTCATTGCTGCACAGAAGAATTATGTCCTTGATGCACCGATGGGTGAAAGGCCTGCTGCAGGAGCAGAAGCTGACGTTATGAACGTCTGGCATGCTCGATCTGATGACTACTCATTAGTTCAATGTGCCATGCTTTACGGCTTAGAATCAGGACTTCAAAGACGTTTTGAACATCATGGACCATATGAGATGTTCTAGGAGTTGAAGTTAATATTTCAAGCAAATGCCCGAGTTGAGAGATATGAAGTCTCCAACAAGTTCTATAGCTGCAAGATGGAGAAGAACAGTTCTGTTAGTGAGCACATACTTAGAATGTTTGGGTACCATAATCACTTGACTCAGCTGGGAGTTAATGTTCCATACGATTGTGTCATTGACAGAGTTCTTCAATCACTGCCACCAAGCTACAAAGGCTTCGTGATGAACTACAATATGCAAGGGATGGAAAAGACTATTCCCGAGCTCTTCGCAATGCTAAAGGATGCGAAGGTAGAAATCAAGAAGGAGCATCAAGGGTTGATGGTTAACAAGACCACTAGTTTCAAGAAGAAGGGCAAGGGTAAGAAGGGGAACTTCAAAAAGAATGGCAAGCAAGTTGTCACTCCTGGGAAGAAACCCAAGGCTGGACCCAAGCTTGAAACTGAGTACTTCTACTGCAAAGGGACTCGTCACTGGAAGCGGAACTGCCCCAAGTATTTGGCGGATAAGAAGGATGGCAAAGTGAACAAAGGTATATTTGATATACATGTTATTGATGTGTACCTTACTAATTCTCGTAGTAGTGCCTAGGTATTTGCTACCGGTTCAGTTGCTCATATTTGTAACATGAAACAGGGACTACAGATTAAATGAAGATTGGCTAAGGACGAGGTGACGATGCACGTCAGGAATGGTTCCAAGGTCAATGTGATCGCCGTCGGCACGCTACCTCTACATCTACCTTCGGGATTAGTTTTAGACCTACATAATTGTTATTTGGTGCTAGCGTTGAGCATGAACATTATATCTGGATCTTGTTTAGTGTGAGACGGTTATTCATTTAAATCGGAGAATAATGGTTGTTCTATTTATATGAGTAATATCTGTTATGGTCATGAACCCTTGAAGAGTGGTCTATTTCTGTTAAATCTCGATCGTGGTGATACACATATTCATAATATTGATGCCAAAAGATGCAAAGTTGATAATGATAGTGCAACTTATTTGTGGCACTGCCGTTTGGGTAATATCGGTGTAAAGCACATGAAGAAACTCCATGCAGATGGAATTTTGGAATCACTTGATTATGAATCATTTGATACTTGTGAACCATGCCTTATGGGCAAGATGACTAAAACTCCATTCTCCGGAACAATGGAACGAGCTAATGACTTATTGGAAATAATACATACCGATGCATGCGGTCCAATGAGTGTTGAGGCTCGTGGCGGGTATCGTTATTTTCTGACCTTCACAGATGATTTGAGCACATATGGGTATATCTACTTAATGAAACACAAGTCTGAAACATTTGAAAAGTTCAAAGAATTTCAGAGTGAAGTGGAGAATCATCGTAATAAGAAAATGAATTTTCTACGATCTGATCATGGAGGTGAATATTTGAGTTGCGAGTTTGGCCTTCATTTAAAACAATGTGGAATAGTTTCAAGCTCAGACCACCTGGAACATCACAGCATAATGGTGTGTTCGAATGTCGTAACCACACTTTATTAGATATAGAGCAATCTATGATGTCTCTTACCGATTTACCATTATCGTTTTGGGGTTATGCAGTAGAGACAGCTGCATTCACGTTAAACAGGGCACTGTCAAAATCCATTGAGACAACACTGTATGAACTGTGGTTTGGCAATAAACCTGAGTTGTTATTTCTTAAAGTTTGGGGATGCGATGCTTATGTCAAAAGGCTTCAACTTGATAAGCTCGAACCCAAATCGGAGAAGTGCGTCTTCATAGGATACCCTAAGGAAACAATTAGGTACACCTTCTACCACAGATCCGAAGGCAAGATCTTTGTTGCCAAAAATGGAACCTTTCTAGAGAAGGAGTTTCTCTCGAAAGAAGTGAGTGGGAGGAAAGTAGAACTTGATGAGGTAAATGTACCTTCTCTGACTTTGGAAAGTAGCTCATCCGAGAAATCTGTTATCGTGATGCCTACACCAACTGGAGAGGAAGTTAATGATATGATCATGAAACTTCAGATCAAGTTGTTACAAAACCTCGTAGGTCAACCAAAGCATGATCCGCACCAGAGTGGTGCGGTAATCCCGTTCTGGAAGTCATGTTACTTGACCATGACGAACCTATGAACTATGAAGAAACTATGATGAGCCCAGATTCCGATAAATGTCTTAAGGCCATGAAATCTGAGATAGGATCCATGTATGGGAACAAAGTGTGGACTTTGGTGGATTTGCCCGATGATCGTCGACCCATAGAGAATAAATGGATCTTCAAGAAGAAGACCAACACTGATGGTAATGTTACTGTCTATAAAGCTCGACTTGTTGCAAAAGGTTTTCGACAAGTTCAAGGAGTTGACTAAGATGAGACTTTCTCACCCGTAGTGATGCTTAAGTCTGTCCGAATAATGTTAGCAATTGCCGCATATTATGATTATGAAATCTGGCAAATGGATGTCAAAACTACATTCCTTAATGGATTTCTTACAGAAGAGTTGTATATGATGCAACCAGAATGTTTTGTCGATCCTAAAGGTGCTAACAAAGTGTGCAAGCTCCAGCGATCCATTTATGGACTGGTGCAAGCATCTCGGAGTTGGAATATACGCTTTGATGAGGTGATCAAAGCATATGGTTCTATACAGACTTTTGGAGAAGCCTGTATTTACAAGAAAGTGAGTGGGAGCTCTATTGCGTTTCTAATATTATATGTGGATGACATATTTTTGGTTGGAAATGATGTAGAATTTCTGGATAGCATAAAAGGAAACTTGAATAAAAGTTTTTCAATGAAAAACCTCGGTGAAGCTGCCTATATATTGGGCATAAAGATCTATAGAGATAGATCAAGACGCTTGATAGGACTTTCACAAAGCACATACCTTGATAAAGTTTTGAAGAATTTCAAAATGGATCAGTCAAAGAAAGGGTTCTTGCCTGTGTTACAAGGTGTGAAGTTGAGTCAGACTCAATGCCCGACCACTGCAGAAGGTAGAGAGAAAATGAAAGGCATTCCCTATGCCTCAGCCATAGGTTCTATCATGTATGCTATGCTGTGTACCGGACATAATGTGTGCTTTGCTATAAGTTTAGCAGGGAGGTACCAAAGTAATCCAGGAGTGGATCACTAGACGGCGGTCAAGAACATCCTGAAGTACCTGAAAGGACTAGGGATATGTTTCTCGTTTATGGAGGTGACAAAGAGCTTGTCGTAAGTGGTTACGTCGACGCTAGCTTTGACATTGATCCGGATGACTCTAACTCACAATCCAGATACATATTTTTATTGAATGGTGGAGCTGTCAGTTTGTGCTGTTCCAAGCCGAGCATCATGGCGGGATCTACGTGTGAAGGGGAGTACATAGCTGCTTCGGAAGCAGCAAATGAAGGAATCCGGATTTCAAAAAAAGACCAAACACATCAAGAGATGCTTCAACTCCATCCAAGATTTGGTCTAGGAGGGAGACATAGAGATTTACAAAATACATACAGATCTGAATGTGGCAGACCCATTGACTAAGCCTCTTCCACCAGCAAAACATGATCAACACCAAGATTCCATGGGTGTTAGATTCATTACAATGTAATCTAGATTATTTCCTCTAGTGCAAGTGGGAGACTGAAAGAAATATGCCCTAGAGGCAATAATAAAGTTTTTATTTTATATTTCCTTATTCATGATAAATATTTATTATTCATGCTAGAATTGTATTAACTGGAAACTTGATACATGTGTGAATACATAGACAAAACACAGTGTCCCTAGTATGCCTCTACTTGACTAGCTTGTTGATCAAAGATGGTTAAGTTTCCTAGCCATGGACATGTGTTGATGAATGGTATCACATCATTAGGAGAATGATGTGATGGAAGAGACGCATCCATTAGCTTAGCATAATGATCGTTCTGTTTTATTGCTACTACTTTCTTCATGTCAAATATATATTCCTCCGACTATGAGATTATGCAACTCCCGGACACCAGAGGAATGCCTTCTGTGCTATAAAACGTAACAATGTAACTGGGTGATTATAAATATGCTCTACAGGTATCTCCGAAGGTGTTTGTTGGGTTGGCATAGATCGAGGTTAGGGTTTTGTCACTCCGAGTATTGGAGAGGTATCTCTAGGCCCTCTCGGTAATGCACATCATATGAAGCCTTGCAAGCAATGTGACTAATGAGTTAGTTACGGGATGAAGCATTACAGAACGAGTAAAGAGACCTGCCGGTAATGAGATTGAACTAGGTATGAAGATGCCGATGATCGAATCTCGGGCAAGTAACATACCGATGACAAAGGGAATAACGTATGTTGACATGGCAGTTCGACCGATAAAGATCTTCTAGAATATGTGGGAACCAATATGAGCATCCAAGTTCCGCTATTGGTTATTGACCAGAGAGGTGTCTCGATCATGTCTACATAGTTCTCGAACTCGTAGGGTCTGCACGCTTTACGTTCGATGACGATATGTATTATATGAGTTATGTGGTTTGGTGACCAAAGGTTGTTCGGAGTCCCGGATGAGATCACGGACATGACGAGGTGTCTCTAAATGGTCGAGATATAAAGATTGATATATTGGACGATGGTATTCGGACACCGGAAGTGTTCCGGAATGTATCTGGTACATACCGGAGTACCGGAGGGGTTACCGGAACCCCCCGGGGAAAGATATGGGCCATATGGGCCATAGGAGGGAGTCTAACCAGCCCACAAGGGGCTGGTGTGTCCCCACTAGGGAGGAGTCCGAATTGGACAAGGGGTGGGGACGACGCCCCCTTTCCTTCTCCTACTCCCCCTCCTTTCCCTTTTCCCCCTCCGGTAAAAGGAAGGGGGGCCGAATCCTACTAGGGGCTCAAGTGGGACTCCTCCCACTTGGGGCACGCCTAGGGCCAGCCTCCTCTCCCTCCCTCATTTATATGTGGGGGGGGGGGCTAGAAGACACACCAATTGCTCTAAGCTGTGTGCAGCACCCCCCTCCACAGTTTACGCCTCCGATCATTTTCTCGCGGTGCTTAGGCGAAGCCCTACGCGGATCACATCACCATCACCATCACCACGCCGTCGTGCTGATGGAACTCATCTACTCCTTTGACCCTTTGCTGGATCAAGAGCTCGAGGGACGTCATCATGCTGAACGTGTGCAGAACTCGGAGGTGTCGTACATTCAGTACTCGATCGGTCAGAACGAGAAGACGTTCGACTACATCAACCACATTAAGAAAACGCTTCCGCTTTCGGTCTACGAGGGTACGTGGGCACACTCTTCCCCTCTTATTGCTATGCATCTCCTAGATAGATCTTGCATGAGCATAGTTTTTTTTTTGAAATTGCATGCTAAGTTTCCCAACAGATGCCACGTGTCGGTCACCCTTGACGAAAGCACTTCTATGACGCGCGATTTATCGTCATGGAAGTGGACACTTCTGTGATGATAATTTTGGTAATGTCATGGAACACTTCTACGACAGCACAAGTACGACTATCTTGATTCTGTCATAAAATCGTCATGGATGTACATGCATGGCAAAAAACTTGACCTACTGTGACACACATGTATCATCACGGATGTGTATTTTTTTTGTAATGATGCATGTGGATTAGGAAAATTATACCTTAAGGTTCTCGGGGTGTGGCTCGGTGGGTGGCCTGAGGCCGATCTTCCTACACTATGTACGCAAGTGAGGAAGAAGGGGTCGGAGGCTCCCATGCCGCTGCTGGGTGAAAGGGAGCAACGACGCTGGCAGTGGATTCCCTCCCTTGCCGACGCCAACAGCGTTAAGCCTCCTTGCCTTCCCCGACGGACGGGATCCTGCCGGCTCTTTGACCAGCAGTGAGGGGAGAGAAAGAGAGGAGAGGCCAACATAGTCTTGTTTAGTTCTGCATAGGGTGAGAGAGTGTGTACAGAGCAACTACAAGCGTTGAGGCTCCAACATGTATTTATATAGTGGAGAGAGAGTGTGAAGAGATCAAACCCTAGAAAACAAGTGTTGAGGCTGCAGCGTATATACTTGGAGTGGTTTTTTTTTCTCTCCATAAAAATTGTTTTAAATTGTGCATGAAACGGATCTCTTTATTTAACGTACTACTAGTGAAGAAAAATACTACTAGTAGGGCAAAGCTAATACTACTACGTGAAGAAAATTTAACGCTCCAAGGAGTCAACTCAAAATTAACGCTCCACATCTCCCGGTTGCACTTATTATCGTTCACGTGTGGTACACGACCCTCCGAAGCAACAAATGAACCACACATGTAGCCACCCGACCTCATACGGTCAAGTCTCTGTGTATCTGTGCCATCCCTGGATCATTATGCTGGCACACACAATACATAAATGTATATATCAAAGTGCAATCACATGTATAAATAACGTAAAACTGATATATACCTCATAAGTCTCAGCGGAAACAAACAATCGGGTGTGGAGTCCCATCAACGGCATCGACGGGTTGAGTGTAGACCGTAACCCAATCAACAAACTCACTCGTCGTATAAAATCCTGCAACATGATACATTGTAGCCGTGTAGGTCAGTACATTGAATGTATCGGCAAGATCACAATTAGAGAAAGCAAATGTAAAACTACTCTATATGCAATATGGCTTTGTGACTCTCTGTCTAAGTTTTGTTTTGCGTAAAAGCTGGTTTTATTTTCCCTACATCAAAGGAATAACTGGAGTCTGTACTATGGAGTTTTCTATCATGACATGGTTCCGCCAACCGATGTCTCATAGCCCAAATCATCATAAGTTGCCCACAATTAAGTTATCAATCCGGTGTTGAGAGTTCCGAGATAGATCCAAGTCTAGAGGCTCAAATTGTCCGTAACCGGGGACACGGCTAATCGATTAGGTTTTAACCCTCTGCAGAGGTTTGTACACTTTACCTGCAAGATTCGATCCCTCTCTTTACGTTCTCGCACTTCAGGGTGTTTGAGAACAAGACGACCGAAACATGGTCTTCCGGAGAGTTCCTCTGACCACTATCCGGTGCTCATCCGATCCTACCGTAGTTCTACATCTGCTAGCTCCGTCCCAGCCAGAGTCACAACTAAGGTCAACCAAGCCAGAGCCCATGGTGACTTGCGGTTGCACAGGTAAGCTTCCGTGCATGAAGTATTCTTCTGTCTCTTTGAGTCTGGGTGAAGCTTTCCGCAAGATGTCATGGCACTTCTCCATGCATCCCGGCCATCCACTCCTTTCTCCAGGGTGTCCGTCAACCGTCCTTCACCCAGTAGTGTGTATTGAATTCTTGTCTTGAGTCTCAAAATCTTGAGGTCATGAAGATGCGGTCCTTGTCGATGCCATCATGAAGTTGTTGTCATTGGCGTAGAGTCCTCCATTCTCACACCACTCCCGAATCTCTCATACCAACCCCGTCTACTATAGCGTAGCATTAAAATACCAAACGTCTCGGGCTTGGTAACAGGGTGATGGGTTCCTACCTCATGCATACTACTCAACTACAAGGATTCAATATCACTACTGGAGGGATTGTTGCGAAGATGGCACTAGATGCAAATAAAAAACATAGGTATGAAAATATGGTCAAAGTGAACTTGCCTGGTATTACTTGATGAAGATAATAACGCTCTCACAAAACTTGATAGAACTATTCGTCACTCTCCGAAGAAAATCTATACAAGTCAAACATAGCATTCACATAAGCGCTCATTCTAGCAAGCAACTTCTAGCACTCAAAATAACAATTAAAACAACAAAGAAAACTCAATAACAAAACTCAAATGAATTCCAAGGAAGCTTCAAATAAAAATAGAAAGAAAAACTACTAACGAAGATCTATGACTTTGCTACAAAAATCTAATATAGTTTTGCCCTAAGTAAAAACTTAACAACAATTAAAACACTAAACTAATAAATTAACAGAAAATAAAAAGGTAAAACAACTAAGTTAACATAAAGTATTTTTCATAAAAAAATTATTTGCAAAAAGAAACAAATAAAAAGCTTTTATGAAATACTAACTACGACCTCTACAAGTTTTCATACAAAACTAAATAAATAAAATTTTAAAATAAAAACAAAATTTTCTTATGTTGACTAACAGAAACTAAGATAAATTTCTCAAGAGTGACAAAATAATAATAATTTAAAACTAAGAAAAACAATAAAGAAAAGGCTAAAATAGAACTATAACTAAAACTATACTGTTTTGCTAAAAACTTAATTTAAATTAACCTAAAAGTAAAATACAAAATACTACTGGATAAACAAAGATCCTAGTGAGCAGGAGCAAAAAGAATTAATTAAAAACCTATTTTTAAACTCAAGTTATGGCGAAAATACTAATTTGAACATATTCCATCAAATTCAAATTTAAATTAGTCGAACTTGAAATCCAATTGTATAAATAGAAACTTCAACAAATTTGTGACATAATGCAAAAAGAATCATTCAACTTGGATCTATAAAATAAAAGATATAGAATATCTAAGATTGAAACTTTCCTGTTTTTTTTTTCAGAAACGGAAAAAAAACGGGAAAGTCTATTGGGCTAGGAGCTGAGCGATGTGTAACTAACCGTCGCTCGGCCGGAACTCTACAGAAATGTGCACGTACGTTTAAAATAGAAAACCAGCAAACCGGTTCGATCTAAACCATAATAAAGCGTGTACTAAACCAACCCAACCGATCTAAAGAACCGATCTACTAAAACCGATCTAGCACTTAACGCTTTGAATAATTAAAAAGAACAAAGGAGCTAACATGTACATGACTTACACACAACCAGTGCGTAAGCACGGAAGAGGGGCGCGGCCGGAGGCGGGGTTCCGTTGATCTTCAGGGGCGGAGGTGATGTCTAGACAGTGCAGCAAGGCGAGGGGGTTCGATTTTTGTTGAAGGTGGAGGTTGGGGATGTCCAGGGCGAGCGGGCGACTCGAGAAGCTCCTGTGAACCGGGAGCTCCGGCGACGGCGGACGAGGTTGAGGACGAGGTTCCGGTGTTCCCTGGGCGGCGTGGTTATGTCAAATAGATGCACAATCCCGAGGGGAAGTAGAGTATGGAAGGAGGGGTCCCGGAAAGCTCGCCGGCGGTCGGAGTCGAGCGATGAACTCTGCTTGGCCGGCCTAGATTGAAACAAAGCGGGCGTCGTCTAGAGGTGGTCTTGGGCGTGGGTTTTCAAAGGGAAATGGGAGAGGACGACCTCGGGTATTTATAGGACATGAGGCTGGGGGAAGGGGTGGACTCAGGGTAGGGTTCCGTGAAGATCGGGCGCGGCATCGGCGTCAGGAGCGATACACGTAGGAGTTTGTTGTGTACGCGTACGTGGAGAAGAAGAAAGAAAAGGGTGGGGTCTAGGTGCCAGAGATGTAGAGAAGTCAACGCGCGCGCGCGCGAGAGAGAGAGATTTTGGGCGAGCGAGGGAGGTGGCGGCGGCTCCTGGGAGTTGGGAGCGCTCGCTAGGGTAGCTCCCGTGCGAGCCTGGGCCTGCTGGCCGGCTGGCCTGGCAGGCTTCGTTTTTTTTTGAAAAAACAGCGAGGAAAAAAACATAAACAAAATTTATACAGGCATATTATATATCAAAAAATTCAGAAAACGATTTCCTAAAACATGAACATATTTTCATGGCGAAATAAAATACACAAAAATTGACAAAAGTCAAACAATGCTGCTGTTGCATTAAAACCCAACAAAAATCATTTTTTTAAATACCAAAATGATTTCAAATTTATTTTCTCCTAATTTTCCATGGAAGGGAGTCATTTTACCCTTAATTTCAATATATTATATTTTTGGGGAAAATAATTTGAATAAAAACCCAAATAACTCCAAATTGAAAGGGGGTTTCAAAATAATTCCAAATGACTTTCAATTTGATTCTTTTTAACTTCCAACTCATATTTCATATAATCTGAAGAAGTCATTTTATCTTCCCTCATGAAAATCATTGAGTTGCATAAAGTTTCTGAATTTGAAATATTTCCAAACGGAATTCAAATCTTTTCAAAACCCTTTTCATTTATTTAAATGGAAGAAGTCATATCATCTTCTCTCTACGGTTTTGTATTTGAATTGAATTTGAATTCATGGATATCAAAAGGCAAAGTGAAAGTCGAGGAAAGTCATTTCATTCCCTCTCATTCAACTTTCAAAAAAGTTTCAAATTCCACTCAATTTCACTCAATCAATCACACAACAAACAATCAATCAATCAAATCTATTTATTTATTATGACATTCCAAAATTTAGAATTTTGGGATGTTACAACACATTGTCAAAATATCGGAAAGGTGGGCTGCACCATCCTCCAATTTTAAATATTTTGGGCACTTGTATTCAACCTAAATCAGTGTCCCACCGTATTTACTAAGGGTTACAACGGGTGCTAAGAAACTAGGGCGTATTGAGAGTAATTGCCATGCCGTTTATTTGTAGAGTCTCTTGCAAACTGTCAAACTCTATTCTCCTCTTATTTATGGATGAGGGAAATCTTTTTCCTCCGTTTAAAAAAAACAAGAAATTCAATTTTAATTATTTTGTATGTACACTTTGCTCTCTTCCAATAATTTTGGGCACTTGTATTCGGCCTAAGTCAGTGTGCTACTGTATCTCGTACTACTCCCTCCTTCTAGGTGTATAAGTCACATTAGAAGGTGCAGCGGGACCAAGGTGCAAGAAGATTGGAGGAGAAGGAGAAACTTGACTGGTCCTTCTCCAATCAAAGCCATGATCTCTCTCTCTCTCTGTCTCTCTCTCTCTAAACGCAACAATTAATCACAACAATTAAGAGATGCCGTTTTAGCTACCATGCAGGACCACGTACTAACTCGCATGCAAGCTGACTTCGATTCCTTGACTAATCAACGCGTAGTTGCGCTCCAGGCATTGGGTGTCCGGGGGAGATAACAAGGCAGAGTAAGTAACGGTCGCTAGCAACGAGGCTAGGAGGAGATTGAGATGCAAAGTTAATGGACGATGCCTAAACATTTTGGGAATATCTGATTTTTGTAAGTTGGCTTAACACCAAGCGGAGGGAGTACTACCTCAGTCCAAGTTTTTACGCCACGTTATATATATTTGTTTCAAAGTTTGACCAAAATTTTAAACTACTCACTACTTTCCGGTTAATAGGGCATAAATTTGAAATCTCATCAACCAAGGCAAATGACGAATGGAGAAATGTAGTACTCCATCTCATAGTTTACAAAATTACTCAAACTTTAATTTGCATTAATTACAATATATTCATGGACGACCACTAATTGAGTAGGAATGGTTACATTCACTGGTTGGTTTCTTTTAATCCTTGCATGCATCAATTTAATGCACCTTGGATGTGAACACATTTATTTTCCAGCACATTTCTTTATTTCATCAACGACATTTTGATACAGGGAAGTACATTCACCAATTCTTTGCTAGGAGAGCAAGACCAAAGGAAACAAGAACCACAATTATACATTTCCAAAGATATCCAATTTCCATAACTACTCCCACTAATTGTATTAATATCTTATCTATGTCTTCATTGTTGATTTGTGGCTTCTCGAGCTTGCACACTTATTTCTTCTTTGATTCTAAAGATCTAGACCTTGCTTCACATCTAATATCATATCTAGTCTCATCTCTAGCCTCTATTTCTAGCAAGGAGTGCACGAGCATCTACCAAACTAGACAATTCCCCGCGCATTGCTGTGGGAATTTGTGGCAATATGTTTAGATGAGACTTGGGTTGTGTGGAACATGAATACACTAATAAATTAGCAATTGATATTTCCTTTCATTGCCTAAAGTTAACCTGAAAGGTTTTAGTTTCATAACATCATCTCAACCATTTCGACGTTCACATAAGTTGTTACAATCTAGACCACATTTAGATACAACATTTATCGATTTATTGTATGACATGACATAAAATGTGTATTATTGCATTTGTTGAAATTTTGTACATGCATAGGTAGAATTTAGCACTCCCTAAATGTTCTTCCTGAAATCAATCAGAAACCTCAAAGCTTGAATGACAGAACCGTGACTTGAAGCTCTCAAATGACAAAAATAAAAACCCTTAGTGTGCCAAGTTGTTCTTCCCTCCAATTCAGTATTAATGCTGCTGAAAATATTATATGGATCCCATATAAAACAAAATGGTAACCATAACTATTTGGGAAAAAAATACCAGTGCTATACTCGAGTTACTATCATATAGAAAGAGTCATCCTCATAAAATTGTGATTTTTTTCGTTAGCTAATTGACATAATCTGATAGGGGGAAATATATCTGCATAGAGCGAATAAAGATAGTGGTAGCTAGCTAACAAATATTCCACATCTGCAAAAGAGAGAAATATCCTTACGTTACCAAGAATAATAAATTTAGCACATAGCAGGCATTCTGTAACACATCATCAGGCATCTAGCAAACTTGAACCAATCAAAAGAAGTACTATGCACCTTATCATTTTTGCACTTGATGAACACCCATCTGGGATGTTGTGGCATGGTTGAAATGCGGTGCAGGACCTGTCGCGGGCAGCCATCGCACTTTATGAGTGGCAATGGTGAACCGACTAGCCGCTGGGCCAGGGCTGAGCCCAGATGGTGATCGGTCGTGTCTTTGCCGGCGATCCACCGATGGGATAGATCTGAGTGGCTAGAGGCGGATTCAGTACCTGCACACGACATGGAGGCATTGCCATCTTCGTGTTGTGGTGCGAGGCTCCGACGGACATGCGTGTACCTCTTCTCTTCTTGTACGTACTCCATTTATATCACTTCCTGTGGCTTCCCACTCACGATATTCCTATTCTATGAACCTGTGTGTGTGTGTGTGCGTGTGTGTGTGTTAGAGAGAGCGACACATCAACCTACTCCTACAGAGAGATGTTGTGTAGTACTACGATTTAGCCGCGAGAGTCAGTGCATCCTCTCGTTTCTGGGCGTCCGGTAGGGACAGCTGCCACGCCCGCTCCTGACCATCCTAGCCCACCCAAAGCCCCTCAATCGCCCATGCGCGCTTCCCGCCCGAAACGATCATCGCCGCTCCAAAGAATCGGTGCCGCATTCATGCCCAGGCAGAGCGGACGCAACCTCTGGGAGGCGCCTGTGTTAAAGGGAGAAGCAGATTCAAGAGTGATGGTTGCTTCATCCATCCAACTTACTGCCGAGTCTATGTGATTTAACGACTCATTGGTCATTATTACTGAGGTGGTACGATCGTGTTGAGTCTCAGTTGCACTTTACACATTACTTTGGTCCATGACACATGCACCGGATGCTGGATGTCCCACGTTTCGGCGAAAGGAGGTAGACCGTCTCCACTCTTTACAATTTTCTCCATTCTTACAGCGGAGGAGTGTGAAAGCAGTGAAAGCACGCAAGCTCGGTGATTACATGGCCCACCTCACACTATCACCATATTTTCTGGACACCGTGCGACACCTAACTCTTTAGTACATAGTAGTATGTACAGTAATTTCTCAGCGAGATAAATTTGTACAATGCTATGAAGCTTTCAGCTTCTGATTCATGTATCTTACGTCTAAGGTTGCCTCGTTGCAACATTCCATCAAATACAAAGGAGACTAACATGCATGCTATTGCATCTAAATGATTGACAGATCATAGCCAATATGTACTCCCTTCGTTCCAAATAAGTGTCTCAACTTTATGCAAACTTTAGTACAAAGTTGTACTAGTACTACTAAAGTTGACACTTATATTGGAATAGAGACAACAAAAGAAAAAGCGATCCACGCAGTCCCTAGGCCTTGAACCCTAAACCTTAACCAGGCTTTAATTTGCTGGGGATGTTTAACCTTCTAAAGAAGTGAGGTTTGCAACCCTTTGACCATCGGATCATTTTGTGCGGTTTCACTAAAATCGAGCTGAGCATCCCTGTGGCAAAGAAATTGAAGAAGCGTGATTAGAATAAGACTAGTGGGACTAGTTGATGAGACATAAAATCATCACAAATACAGTAGAAGCTAGTAGAGGCGTGTGCGGGGCAAAGAAGTAGAGAAATATCCACATGGAGTGATGTGGGCAGCTGGGGCAGTGGTGCAAGCCGGCTATAGAGGAAGTTGAACCTGATGGATGTCAGGATGTAGGTAGCTTAAAGGGGGGGGGGGAGGCGGCAACTGCCCATGTCGCGGCACTGAGCAAGGGACGAAGGAAACCGCACCGGCTTTGTGAGAGAGAACAGCGGGGACCCTTGATCGGGGCGCACCGACAATGAGTTTTCGCCGTTGGCGATGGCAACCGCATCTACACAAAGCATCCACCCCTTCCCCCGGTAGACATGATCCACCCAAATGTTAGAGATGTGGCCACTGTCATTTTGTGCGAGAGAGTGTGAAGAGAGCAACCCCAGCAAGCAACCGTGTAGGCTTGTCCTAGCTATGTATATAGTGGAGCGGTTTCTTTTTCTCTCCATATGAACCTATTTATATTGCATACGTGTGACTGAAGAAAAAAAACTTTATTTATAAATGACGCGGCACCATTCATGTGTAGTTCTCGACCCTCCACTAAGTGAGTAACTACTACTAGACACGTCAAATTATCACGTGGGCTGCATCATCATACAGAAATGAGCTCCACCATGTCATGTGTGTGGTTGGGGAAGAAGCAAAAGACGCAAAGAGTGCTACTAGTACTATATGCGTGGGTGCGTGCACCTCTTCTCTTCGAGCATGGCTATTAAAAGTATAGCCCGCTACTCTACCATGTGTTATTATATGTGCAAAGAGTATAGGCAGTAATAATGACTAATAAGTCATCAAATCACGAGGCCCACCTTTCTCTATGTTTGACCAAGGAAGCAGCTATCATTTCACTCCTTGTTGAATATCCATCCGCTGCTACCTCCGCAAATAAATATAAATCCGCTTCTACCCCCCCCCCTAGTATGGTTAATAATATAGCCATGTCAATCACGACGTAGAAATATCATTCACTGATAGAATAGGGCTGGCTCTAAGGATGGTGATTTTTTACTTTATCTCTTTCTCTTTTTGTCTCATTTACTCATTTTACATAGAATCACGTGTAGGGGATGGCTATTCCTTTCGATGGGACTTCTTCATTGGGTTTAAGACTAAGCAGCTCTGAATTATTCCCGCTGCTCACCACTCTGAATCGTGCCATCTATGATAGTACTCCCATTGCAACAATGAGGTCCACTAGGTCTAGTACGTCCTGTAAGAAGAGACTATCACGCAAAACATACATTCTTGTTTCCTTCTTCCTCATACAGTACATACCACTGGTACGTACTACTAGTACTAGTACTACTTGTTCTCCTATAAACCTTGCGCTTGGCATCTCAAAAATATTAACCTTGCGCTTGGCTCTTTGCCTCTTTGGGAAGTCGAGCAATAATGGTACTACAGAATATGGTTCTGGATATCTGAGACTGAATGAATTGTTGCACGTCCACCACGTGGGCAAGGGTCGAGGGTTGAGGATCGAGGGGCGAGGGAGAGTGCGTACTACTACATCTGTTTCAATATGGACTACATATGGAGCAAAATGAGTGAATCTACACTAAAATATGTCTATATACATCAGGGTAAAAAAATTTGGAGTATGTACTAGTAGTTCATATTGAAATCTGCTAAAAGACATATATTTTAAACAATATGATAATATCTCTAACCAAGGTAGGGACGAGGACTGTATATATGTCTAATGGAGGGAGTAGTAAAATTTTCTCCTCGTCCTGCGAGCCACCGCGCGTGTGGGCGAGGGAGCGGGCATAGGCGTAGTAAGCAAAGCTTCTCCTCGTCCTGCGACTCTGCGAGCCACACCGCCGTGGGCGGGGAAGAGGGCGTACTAAGCAAGCATGTCCTCGTTCTACGGGACACATCAAATGTAATACAGAGCATCTCATTGCCACTAAGGTAGGCCCCACATGGTTTGCTTCTTTTTTAAATAACGCGTCAAGTCACAATTTGTTTGTTCACCCATGGTACACGATCCTCCATCAAGTGGACAACCAGTACACGTGTCAAATTACCATGTGGGCTGCCTTTTCGTACAGAAATGATCCACCGTGTAGTCGCGCGGGTGTGGTTGGGAAAGAGATGGGAGTACGTGCGTCGTGTGTGCACCTCTTCTCTTCGTGCACGTCCCCCACCTACATGGGTGTGTGTGAGAGAGATACAAACCTAGAGAGATGGCGTGTGCGTTCGTGAGTGTTTTTTGTTATGGGGGTGATTTCGTGAATGTATTTGTGGGAATATGTGTCGATGATATCTCAAACAAAAATTTGACACATGCAACGTATGTGAAATAGAGGCCTATATATATCATACATAGAGGGGGCTATCCACGGGAAGAGAGGGAGGGGTCATAGATATCGATAGAGCCGAAGAGAGGATCAAGTGTGTGGGTGCGTGATCGATGAAGAGAGCCAGCGAAACTGTGTGTGTGCACGTCAAAGATATAGGGCGACTGACCTACCGAAACATCAGAGGGCTCATGGCAAGTTTGTGTATGGCAGGGAGACATGACTAGAGCGCTGGATGTATCGGTGTGTGTGTGGGGGGGGGGAGGGGGAGGCAGAGACCTAACTAGAGAGTCAGATCGACTCGTATATGTGTTGAGAAGGAGAGACCTAGCTATGTCTTGAGGGAGATTGGTCGACATCCATACATAAATGAAGGACGGGAAATAGGTTGGGATAGAGAGAGGGGGGAAGAGAGAGAGGTAGAGTGCCGGAGGAGTGGTGGAGTTGCTTCTCGAAGATGGTGGGAGAGACCTACTAGACAAACTGAGGGTACAACTGCAAATTATCAAGAAGAGTGGGAATGTGTTTCTGTGTGTGCGTGTGCGTGATAGATGTGTCGGGAGGCTTGCATGGATGATGAAGGGGGACCATATGTTTGGTAAGAAGACCAAACTATATCAGTAGATCAACTGTTGTGTGTCGAAGGAAGGGAGAGACATAACTAATGAGGTAGATCGATCAGCGTGTTGGGGAAACGAGTTATAAATGACCTAGCTAGCTATGTGCATAGCGGGAGATCGGTCAGTGTACATCCATTTGTTAGAGGTAAATAAGTCCCAGAGATACGGATATAGAGAGAGATGGAGCTAGGAGGTGGTGCTAGAGGCCTACTAGCTAGATAGGGGGAGGAGTGTGTGATTGTGAGATCAATGAAAAGATGGGCGAGGTTTACACGTGTGTGGGACCGTATGAGGGACACAAAGCATGGACACGGAAAGGAGGAGATGGAAACTGCGTGTGTATGTGGTAGGCGGACATCACTGGAGAGATTTACCGATCGGTGTGTGTCAGAAAGGAGTTGTGGAGATCGTGGGAGAACGACCTAAAGAAAATAAAATGAATGTGTGCGATGGATAGACTGCTGAGGGAGGGGGAGGGCGAGGAGGGCGTGTGCATGCACGAGAGAAAGTTAGTGCTAGCTACAAAGGTTAGAGGATTGTGTGGGTGTAAGAGACTAACAATGATCATAATTCGATATGAAAGTGGATTCATCTATTTGAATAAGAGATCATAGTGTTATAAACCTATGCATGCATGAATATAGCGGTGATACGCGTGGTGTGGTTTTGGACATGTTATACCATAATGTGATAATGCATGCCGTTTGCAACTCACAGCTAAATATCAAACAATCTAAACCATACTATATATCGAACAATCTCACATTTTATTTGACTTTGTGATAATGTGTGGCGTTTGCAGCTCACAACTAAATATCAAACAACCTAAGCCATACTATATATCGAACAATCTCACATTTTATTTGAATTTGAGATAATGTGTGGCTTTTGCAACTCACATCTAAATACTTGTAGGCATAGGGGGCGGGGCACCATACATTATGTGATAAACACATTATACATATAAGACATGGTTTAGATTATGAAGATCTAGCTAGAGCTTGAATTGTACTATGATTTGAAATCAACATAAAGTGGATTCAAAAAATCAAGTTCGAGTTCATATAGTATGCATAGTTCATATCTAACTCGATAGTAATCATGTGGTGTGCTGTGAAGATAATATACAAATGATGGTTTAACTTGACAATAATGATGATTGTAGACCTTATTAAAATAGAGAAATGAATTCAAATGGTTTAACTTGACAACAACATGATTGTAGATCTTATTCAAACAGAGAAACAAATTCAAATTTAGTTCATATTGAAGCGGTAGTATATACGTTTGGAATGCACTAAAACATTCATTTGAGTAGCATGTTGCATGCATTATACACGTAGCGGAATATTTTAATTGAACATAGCATGGATTCAAAGTTTTAAATGGCATTTGTAGTGCGAATTGATTTGGCACAGTACACGGGACTAGACTGTCTTGTGTGGTGCAAATTGATTTCTTTTTTTTCATCGAGGGAAGTGCGAATTGATTTGATATAGGGTGTGTTTGGATTGTGGCCAAAGTGCACCTTACCAAAATTTTGGTCATGACCCAAAGATTGGTCTTTGTTTGGATGGTTGCCAATTTTTTGGCATGCCAATGAACTCTAGCCAACTCTAGTTCACTTTTCTTGCAAATGTTGTCCAAATCATGGGCAACCAAAAAAATAGCTAGCCAATGCTTTGGTGGGGCAACCTTGGGAACAAACCAAACACACCCATAGTATACACGTTAGGCTTGTCCGGAAATTTCAACCCACGCCTTGTTATCCAGAAATTTGGAGATATATCTTTGTCTCGTTGTGCTCCTAAAATTCCCCCCATCTCAACCCGTGCCTTGCTATCCCAAAATTACAACGCGCGCGAAAACTCCCACCTCCTGCGAAATCACGACACGTGAAATTCCCATGATACCCCTGAACTGAAAGAACCACCTAGTTCAAATCGGTGGGGCTACTTTCATAACTTACCCCACATTTTGGAGAAGAGCGTCCCTAAGCCATGGCTCCCCCCTCCAATTCCCTCCGCCCCATTCGTACATTGAGGCTGCAAAAACCCGTGAAGCCCCACACCCTCCTCCGTCCGCCCATCTGATACGTCTCCAACGTATCTATAATTTTTTATGTATTCATGCCATGTTTATAATATTTCTACATGATTTTGGTATGATTTTGTTAGAACTAACCCAGATTGACGTTGTTTTCAGCAGAACTACCATGGTGTTGTTTTTGTGCATAAATAAAAGTTCTCGAACAATGGAGATTTTTTCTGGAAAATATAAAAAATACTGGAACAAAGAGTTAACGGAGGGGATGCCCATGGGCCCCACAAGGGTGGAGGGTGCCCCTCGTGGGGCGCGCCCCTGTGCCTCGTGGACTCTCCGTGGGTCCCCCTAACTTATTCTCAACGCCAACCTCTCCTATAAATATAGAAACACCCAGAAATAAACCTAGATCAGGAGTTCTGCCGCCGCAAGGCTCTGTAGCCACCAAAAACCAATCTAGACCCCATTCTGGCACCCTGTCGGAGGGGGGATCCATCACCGGTGGCCATCTTCATCATCTCGGCGCTCTCCATGACGAGGAGGGAGTAGTACACCCTCGGGGCTGAGGGTATGTACCAGTAGCTATGTGTTTGATCTCTCTCTCTCTCTCTCTCTCTCGTGTTCTTGATTTGGCACGATCTTGATGTACCGCGAGCTTTGCTATTATATTTGGATATTATGATGTTTCTCCCCCTCTACTTTCTTGTAATGAATTGAGTTTTCCCTTTGAGGTTATCTTATCGGATTCAGTATTTAAGGATTTGAGAACACTTGATGTATGTCTTGCGTGGGATACCCGTGGTGACAATGGGGCATTCTATTGATCCACTTGATGTATGTTTTCGTGATCAACCTGCGGGTTCCGTGACCTTGGGAATCTATTCATAGGGGTTGGCACACATTTTCGTCTTGACTCCGTGGTAGAAACTTTGGGGCACTCTATGAAGTTCTTTGTGTTGGTTGAATAGATGAATCTGAGATTGTGTGATGCATATCGTATAATCATACCCACAGATACTTGAGGTGACATTGGAGTATCTAGGTGACATTAGGGTTTTGGTTGATATGTGTCTTAATGTGTTATTTTACTACGAACTCTAGGGCTGTTTGTGGCACTTATAGGAATAGCCCAATGGATTGATCAGAAGGAATAACTCTGAGGTGGTTTCGTACCCTACAATAATCTCTTCGTTTGTTCTCCGCTATTAGTGAATTTGGAGTGACTCTTTGTTGCAAGTTGAGGGATAGTTATATGATCCAATTATGTTATTATTGTTGAGAGAACTTGTACTAGTGAAAGTATGAACCCTAGGCCTTGTTTCCAAGCATTGCAATAGCGTTTACGCTCACTTTTACCACTTGCTACCTTGCTTTTTTATATTTTCAGATAACAAAAACCTATATCTACCATCCATATTGCACTTGTATCACCATCTCTTCACCGAACTAGTGCACCTGTACAATTTACAATTGTATTGGGTGTGTTGGGGACACAAGAGACACTTTCTTATTTGGTTGCAGGGTTGTTTGAGAGAGACCATATTCATCCTACGCCTCCCACGGATTGATAAACCGTAGGTCATCCACTTGAGGTAAATTTGCCACTGTCCTACAAACCTCTGCACTTGGAGGCCCAACAACGTCTACAAGAAGAAGGTTGCATAGTAGACATCAAGCTCTTTTCTGGCGCCGTTACCGGGGAGGTTAGTGCTTGAAGGTATATCTTTAGATCTTGCAATCGAAACTTTTTGTTTCTTGTTTTATCACTAGTTTATTCTATAAAAGAAAACTACAAAAAATGGAATTGAGGGTGCCTCATATGCTTCATCTTTTTAATGTCTTTCGTGAAAATAAGGATTCCGATAATTGTGCCAAAGTGTAAGAAGAAGAATGCATTAAAATGTTTGGCACTAAATCTTTGTATGATGAGCATGATTGCAATGTTGCTAGTATGAATTCCTCGAATATCCCTGATGCTATGATATGCAAAGGCACAAGCTTGGGGATGCTATGTTTGATGAAGATGATATTTTTAGTCCCCCAAGTTTTGATGATCAAATTTATTATGATGATAGCATGCCTCCTATTTATGATGATTATATTGATGAAAGTGGGTTTGGAGGAGTGTCAACTTTAGGAAGTAATGATCCCACTATTTTGGAGGGTGTTGAATCTTGTTGTGATAATTATGAAAGTGGATTTGGAGAGGTCATGACTTTATTTAGTGATGAATCCACTATTTCAGAAGAGGTTCCAATTGAGTATGAGAACAAAGTTGCTATCTATGATAATTATTGTGATGACATGTATGCTATAAATAGTAATGATAAAAATGAAACTTGTCATCTTGATTTTTAAATTTCCATTGGATTATGCCTCACACGATAGTTATTTTGTTGAGTTTGCTCCCACTATTATTCATGAGAAGAAATTTGCTTATGTGGAGAGTAATGAAAATCATATGCTTGTAGATCATGAAAAGGGTGCTTTATGCGATGGTTATATTGTTGAATTCATTCATGATGCTACTGAAAAATATTATGAGGGAGGAATATATGCTTGTAGGAATTGCAATAATATCAAGTTTCCTCTCTATGTGTTGAAAATCTTGAATCTATGCTTGTTTTGCATTCCTATGGTAGTTGATTATTGTTCCCATAAGTTGTTTGCTCACAAAATCCCTAGCCATAGGAAGTGGGTTAGACTTAAATGTGCTAGTAATATTCTTCATGATGCTCTCTTTGTGTTTCAATTCTATATCTTTCATGCGAGCATCATTGAAATCATCATGCCTAGCTAAAAGGCATTAAAGAAAAGTGCTTGTTGGGAGACAACCCAACATTTAACCCTACTATTTTTGTGTGTCCACATGATTAAGATACTGTATTAATCATGTTTTATAGCTTCTGTTTCAATAAAGTGCCAAGTAGAACCTTCGGGAAGACTTGGGTGAAAGTTAATGTGATCTTGCTGTAAAAACAGAAACTTTGCGCTCACGATATTAGCTGTCATTTTTTATAGAAGAGTGATTTTAAGTTGATTCTTTTTGACAAAGGTTAATAGACAAATTCCTCATGTGCACCAATTTATTTCAGAATTTTCGAAGCTACAAACTGTTCTATTTTTGATAGATTCTGTTTTCTATGTGTTGTTTGCTTATTTTGATGAACCTATGAGTAGTATCGGAGGGTATGAACGATAGAGAAGTCTGAATAAAGTAGATATTACACCATTATAAATTTAGAATGAGTTCACAACAGTACCAAAAGTGGTGGTTTATTTTCTTATACTAACGGAGCTTACGAGTTTTCTGTTGAGTTTTGTGTTGTGAAGTTTTCAAGTTTTGGGTAAAGATTCGATGGACTATGGAATAAGGAGTGGCAAGAGCCTAAGATTGGGGATGCCCAAGGTGCCCCAAGGTAATATTCAAGGACAACCAAGAGCCTAAGCTTGGGTATGCCCCGGATGGCATCCCCTCTGTCGTCTTCATTCATCGGTAACTTTACTTGGAGCTATATTTTTATTCACCACATGATATGTGTTTTGCTTGGAGCGTCACTTTTTTGCTTGCTGTTTGAATAATATCCCAAGATCTAAAATTCTTAAATGTTAGAGAGTCTTCACATAGTTACATAATTATTCGACTACTCATTTATCTTCACTTATGTCTTTTTGAGTAGTTTGTCGTTTGCTCTAGTGCTTCACTTATATCTTTTTAGAGCACGACGGTAGTTTTATTTTGAAGAAATAGATGAACTCTCATGCTTCACTTATATTATTTTGAGAGTCTTAAACATCATGGTAATTGTATTTGGTTATGAATTTAGTCCTAATATGGTGGGCATCCAAGAAGGATATAATATAAACTTTCATATAAAGTGCATTGAATACTAAGAGAAGTTTCATTCCTTATGATTGTTTTGAGATATGAGAATGGTAATATTAGAGTCATGCTAGTGGAGTAATTGTGAATTTGAGAAATACTTGTGTTAAAGTAGGTGATTCCCGTAGCATGCACGTATGGTGAACCGTTATGTGATGAAGTTGGAGCATGATTTATTTATTTATTGTCTTCCCTATGAGTGGCGGTTGGGGATGAGCGATGGTCTTTTCCTACCAAACTATCCCCCTAGGAGCATGCACGTAGTACTTCGTTTCGATAACTAAGAGATTTTTGCAATAAGTATGTGAGTTCTTTATGACTAATGTTGAGTCCATGGATTATGTGCACTCTCACCCTTCCATCATTGCTAGCCTGTCTTGTGTCGCGCAACTTTCGCCGATACCATACACGTACCATATACCTTCCTCAAAACAACCACCATACCTACCTATTATGCCATTTCCATAGCCAATCGGAAAGAATAACTTTGAGGTGGTTTCATACCCTACAATAATCTCTTCGTTTGTTCTCCGCTATTAGTGACTTTGGAGTGACTCTTTTTTGCATGTTGAGGGATAGTTATATGATCCAATTATGTTATTATTATTGAGAGAACTTGCACTAGTGAAAGTATGAACCCTAGGCCTTGTTTCCAAGCATTGCAATATCATGTACGCTCAGTTTTACCACTTGCTACCTTGCTGTTTTTATATTTTCAGATTAAAAACATATATCTACCATCCATATTGCACTTGTATCACCATCTCTTCGCCGAACTAGTGCACCTATACAATTTACCATTGTATTGGGTGTGTTGGGGACACAAGAGACTGTTTGTTATTTGGTTGCAGGGTTGTTTGAGAGAGACCATGTTCATCCTACGCCTCCCACGGATTTATAAACCTTAGGTCATCCACTTGAGGGAAATTTGCTACTGTCCTACAAACCTCTGCACTTGGAGGCCCAACAACGCCTACAAGAAGAAGGTTGCGTAGTAGACATCATGATAACCCACAAGTATAGTGGATATATTGTAGCCCCTTTCGATAAGCAAGAGTGTCGAACCCAACAAGGAGCTAAAGTAGAACAAATATTCCCTCAAGTTCTATCGACCACGAATACAACTCTACGCACGCTTGATACGCTTTACCTAAAACAAGTATGAAACTAATTTGCGAGAATAAAACTACGAGTACTTTGCAAGAATAAAACTAATAATAAATTTCAAGGTAATAAAAGTAGATAGCTTTTGTCAACAAGAAAGTCATTTGTCCCTAGGCAATCGATAACAAGTACCGGTAATTATTCTTGTAATTTTATATGAGGGAGAGGCATGATCTTTGCTTTCTCTACTTGGATCATATGCACTTATGGTTGGAACTCTAGAAAGCATCCACAACTACTAAAGTTCATTAAGGTCGTGAAACCGAACCATAGCATTAAGTATCAAGTCCTCTTTACTCCCATACGTCATACCCCACCTACTCGGGTTTAAGTTTCTGTCACTCTCGCAACCCACCATAAGCGAACCATGAACATATTGCAACACCCTACAGCGGGAGCCCCTCACATTTGAGCGAGACGGAGGGCACCGTAGGTCAGCACCATAAATAAAATATACAATCATACCAACCAAGATCACGATTAACCCATAGGACAAAACGGATCTACTCAAACATCATAGGATAACCATAGATCATTGGGAAATAATATATGGAGTTGAGCACCATGTTTAAGTAGAGATTATAGTGGGGGGGAGAGGTGTTACACCGCAGCATAGAGGAGGAGAAAGTTGGTGTTGACGATAGAAAGGTTGTTGATGTAGATCGCCGTCACCATCCTAGCCCCGGCAGCACTCCGGCGCCACCGGGAGAGAGGGGGAGAGAGCCCCCACCTTCTTCTTCTTCCTTGGCCTCCCCCCTAGATGGGAGGAGGTTCCCCCTCTGGTCCATGGCCTCCATGGCGGCGGAGGGGCAGGAGCCCCTCCGAGATTGGATCTCCCTCTCTATTCTCTTCTGTTTCGCGTTCCCCAGATCTGGCCAAAAACCGTTTTTTATATTCCCGGAGATCCGTAACTCCGATTGCGCTGATCTTTTTACATGATTTTTTTTCCGGATATAAGCTTCCTTGCGCCCAAAGTAGAGCTCCAACCGACGTACGAGGTGAGCACAACCCACCACCATGCGCCAGGGCCTTGGGCACGCCCTGGTGTATCGTGGTCCGTGTGGGCCTCCGTTTGCGGTGATTCCAACTCCCAAAAATCACAAATATTCCAAAATAATTCTCCGTGGAGTTGCATCACGTAAAAACATGGTGCTACTTGGAAGAACAAGTGTGGTAAAGGATACTAACAATGCCCCTTCTCTCTCTTATTATTTTTTCTTTTTTCTTTCTTTTTTCCTTTCTTTTTTCCTTTCTTTTTTTCTTTCTTTCTTCCCCTCAATGTTCACAGTCTCATCCCGACTTATGGGGGAATCATAGTCTCCATCATCCTTTCCTCACTGGGGCAGTGCTCTAAAAATGATGATCATCACACTTCTATTTACTTATAACTCAATAGAAATAAAAATTACAACTCGATACCTATAACAAAATATGACTCTATATGAATGCCTCCGACAGATGATCTAGGGTAACATGTATAAAAATGATGCACGGTGGCTGAGCCACAACTACTATGTCAGCTATATGATCATGCAAAGCAATATGACAATGAATGCTCAAGTCATCAAAAGGAAGCGGTGGAAGTTGCATGGCAATATATCTCGGAATGGACATGGAAAGGCCATAATAGGTAGGTATGGTGGCTATTTTGAGGAAGATATAATAAGGCTTATGTGTGATAGAGCGTATCATATCACGGGGTTTGGATGCACCGGCGAAGTTTGCACCATGTCTCGAGGTGAGAAAGGGCAATGCACGGTACCGTAGAGGCTAGCAAATTGTGGAATTGTAAGAGTGCGTATAATCCATGGACTCACATTAGTCATAAAGAACTCATATACTTATTGCAAAATTTTATTAGCCCTCGAAGAAAAGTACTACTACGCATGCCCCTAGGGGGATATATTGGTAGGAAAAGACCATCGCTCGTCCCCGACCGCCACTCATAAGGAAGACAATCATGGATAAATTGCACTCCAACTTTCATAGAATAACGAGAGACTATACGTGCATTCTTCGGGAATCACAAACCTTAACACCAATATTCTTACTTAACCACAACCATTTACTAGTACTTCCCACATATTTACCATCTCTATATTGCAAAACTATTGCAAGGAATCAAACATATCATATTCAGTGATCCATAAGTTTTATGTAGGATTTTATGACTAACCATGAAATTGACCAATTCCTATTGACTCTCTAAATAGATATAAGTGAAGCATGAGAGTTTAATTCTTTCTACAAAATATCATGCTCTAACAAATATAAGTGAAGCAAAAGAGCATTCTACGAACATCGGTTTTCTATGTGAAGAGAAACAGGCAATCCACACTTCAAATGATATAAGTGAAGCACATGAAGCATTCTATAAAGCCATACTCAAAAGATATAAGTGAAGTGCAATGAGCATTCTATAAATCAACCATGGAGTATCTCATACCAACATGGTGCATAAAAGCAAAGTGAAAAATAAACACAAAAGACGCTCCAAGATTTGCACATATCACATGAACGAAACGAATTCGAAAACATACCGATACTTGTTGAAGAAAGATGGGATGCCTTCCGAGGCATCCCTAAGCTTAGACGCTTGAGTCTCCTTGAATATTTACTTGGGGTGCCTTGGGCATCCCCAAGCTTGAGCTCTTGTGTTGTAGGGTCAAACCCTAGAGGGGATCTTTTCACACTTGGAGGGGGGAAAAGGAGGAAGAACACTCAAGAACACAAGGAACAAAACACTCAAACAAACCCAAATATCACATCCACTAGAGTAGCATACTTGAGATCCACAAGATTACATGAACAATTCAAGGAGAATAGCACTAGGTAAGTTCTTCCCACTAGGTGAGGTCTTGATGATGATCTTCTCCAAGAGGAGGCCTTGACAATCCAAAGGATTCTACCCTAGGTGGGGGCTTGATCTCCAAAGAGGAGGGGATACAAGGAGCAAAGTTCACAATGTTTTATCTAATACTTTGCAAACCTTCCAAATGAGCTAGGTTAAGAGTAAATAAAGGCTAGGGACGAAACTTGGGGAAAGAGGGGTACAAAGGACCAAAAAGTTCCCCAAAAAACATAGCCACGGAGGAAGGGTCTGGGCACCCAGGGAGGGACCGGCCGGGCACCCGGACCGATAGGGGACTTGCTCCCAGGTTCGGCCGGGCACCCGAGGCAAAGAGGCCGGGCACCCAGGCTGTCTAGTGAGCCGGCTAGGAAGGGTCGGGCACCCGGGGGCCCAAGTCCCGGGCACCCAGAGGGGCGGCTGGGAGCTGGCGAGCGGGAGGCTGGGCACCTAGGGTTGAGGACACGGGCACCCGGGGTAGGCTGGGGCGTGGCCCAGGTTTCAGCCGGGCACCCGGGGTGGCCAGGGGGACGGTCCTGGGCACAACCGAATGCCCGGGCCCCCTGGGGCAGGGGGCCGGGCCGGAGGGTCTAGGGGCCCTTCTCCTTGGTGCTTCCCGTGGCCTTCTTCCTCCTTCTTCTCCTTGGACACTTGGGTCTCCGTCCTTGCTTCCTCGCGTTGGTCTTCGGTTTGAGGATCTCATTCCCATGTGAAACCGAACGAAACTCGAAGAGGATAGAGTCAACCTCATTGTCGATGGCGCGTGCACGTGCTCTTGTCATTGGTCCTCTTGGTGCTTGCGGTGGTGATGGAGTGTCGGTGTGGGTAGTTGAGGGATGCTCTGTATCATCTCCCCCCCTTGGGAGAGATCCATCCACAGATCGTGCTCTTCATCACCATGGTACTTGGCCAAGTCTTTGACGTTGAAGATGTCGCTCATGTTGTACTTGTCACGTGGGATGTCAACCTTGTAGGCGTTGTCGTTTTAGCGTGCAATCACCTTGAATGGTCCGTCGTCTCTCGGGAGTAGCTTGGACTTGCATTCCTTGGGGAAGCAGTCTTTGCGGAGATGTATCCATACTTGATCACCCGGTTGGAACACCATCGGAGACTTGTTGATGTTGAGCTTGGCGGTGAGTCGTTGTACTTGGCGCTCGATCGTGGAACGTGTTTCTTCATGCATCTTCTTGAGGTAGGTGGCTCTTGCACTTGCGTCCATGTTTGCTTGTTCTTGAAGCGGTAGAGGGAGGATGTCCAATGGCGACAAAGAGTTGAAACCGTAGACGACTTCGAAGGGGGACTTGCCGGTGGTAGAGTGTCTTGCTCGGTTGTAGGCGTCCTCGGTGACGGGTAGGCACTCCTCCCACTCCTTGATGTTCTTCTTGATCAACACACTAGGAGAGTTGCAAGCGTCCGGTTGGTGACTTCTGTTTGGCCATCGGTTTGAGGATGATACGCCGTGGAGAAGAGTAGCTTGATTCCGAGCTTGGAGCATAGCATCTTCCAAAAGTAGCTTATGAACTTGACGGCTCGATCCGACACAATTGTCTTTCCACACCGTGCAACCTCAAGATTTCCCTACAAAAGAGATTGGCAACATGTGAAGCATCGTCTATCTTATTGCATGGTATAAAATAAGCCATTTTAGAGAATCGATCCACGGCAACAAAAACGGAGTCCTTGCCATTTTGAGTCCTAGGTAATCCAAGCACAAAATCCATGCTAATGTCTTCCCAAGGTTGATATGGAATAGGTAAAGGCATATGTAAACCATGGGATTGAGATTGTGACTTAGCTTTGCAACATGTAGAGCACCGGTTGGTGAAGCGGGCAACATCGCGAAACATCTTGGGCCAATAATAGTTCTTGGAAAGCGTGGCAAAAGTCTTGTCACGCCCAAAGTGTCCCATGAGTCCACCTCCGTGAGCCTCTTGCAAAAGCAACAAACGAAGAGAAGACTCGAGAATGCATAGTTTGTTAGCTATCATAAGATAACCATCTTTGATATAATATCGTTCCCAAGAAGTATGCGACACACACTTAGCATAAGGAGTAGCAAAAGTCACATCACGTTCATACAAATCTTTGATATGATCAAATCCAACTACATTCAATTCAAGTTGAGTAAGTAACATGCATTTGCGGGAAAGGGCATCTGCCACCGCATTTTCTTTGCCCTTAATGTACTTGATCACATAGGGAAAAGATTCAATGAATTCACTCCATTTAGTATGTTGTTTATTCAACTTTGTTTGACCTTTAAGGTATTTAAGTGTTTCATGATCGGTATGTATGACAAACTCATGTGGTCTAAGGTAATGCTCCCACACATGTAACACACGCACTAAAGCATACAATTCTTTGTCATAGATGGGGTAATGAGTTGAGCACTAGAGAGTTTTTCACTAAAATATGCAATAGCTCGCTTTTCTTGCATCAAAACTCCACCAATTCCGGTACCACTTGCATCGCAATGAACCTCAAAAGTTTTGTCAAAGTTGGGTAAAGAAAGAATCGGAGCATGAGTAAGCAAAGACTTGAGCTCATCAAAAGTGGTAGATGCAAAGGTCCCCAAACAAAAGGAGCATTTTTCTTACTCAAAGCATGCAAAGGTGCGGCGATGGTGCTAAAGTCTTTCACAAAGCGACGATAGAAACCCGCAAGGCCAAAGCTACACACTTGTTGCAAATTGGTGGGTTGGGGCCAAGTTTTAATTGCTTCAATTTTAGATTCATCAACATGTACACCCTTGGAAGAAACAACAAAACCCAAGAAAACAAGCTTGTCAACACCAAATGTGCACTTTTTCATGTTGGCATAAAGACGTTCCTTGCGAACAGTTTGCAAAACAGCCCTAACATGACTTAGATGCTCTTTCATGGATTTGCTAAATACAAGAATGTCATCGAAGTAGACCACAACAAACACTCCAATGTAAGGACGAAGCACAAAATGCATAAGACGCATGAAAGTACCGGGAGCTTCCGACAAACCCATAGGCATAACCAACCACTTCGTACAAGCCAAATTTTGTTTTGGAAGTGGTTTTCCATTCATCACGTTCTTGTATGCGGATTTGATAATAGCCACTTTTAAGATCAATTTTTGAGAAAATGGTGGTGCCGCTAAGTTCATCTAGCATATCATCTGGGTGACGAATGGGGTGCCTATAATGAACGGTGATAGCATTGATGGGCCTACAATCTGAGCACATGTGAAAACTACCATCTTGCTTGGGCACAAGTATAACGGGAACAACACGAGGGCTTAAGCTTTCACCTACATGTCTATTGTCGATGAGTTGTTGTACTTGCTGTTGGATCTCCTTAATTTCTTCGGGGTTGATGCGGTAGGGAGCCTTGTTTGGAAGAGGTGCGCCGGGGATGAGGTCGATCCTATGTTCAATGCCATGTAGAGGAGGGAGACACTACTAGGGAAAAGCCTATACACAGAATCTTAGCAGCAGCGTGGCTCAAAAAGGAGCGTTGGTGCTAATTAGCAGTAGCGCGGGTATGTAAAACCCGCTACTGACAAGAGTTTAGAAGTAGCGCGCTTGGTGTTACCCGCGCTTCTACAAATATCGACCGACAGTGCCCCCCAAACCGCATTTAGTAGCAGCACGGTTCCGAGAGCCGCGCTACTGCTATGGATGTAGTAGTAGCGCACTTTTTCTAAGGTCGCTGCTGCTAATTTTCAAATGGGACACAGTTTTTGTCCCGGTTAGTAGTAGCGCTTCTACCGAAAGCGCGCTGCTGCTACTTTCTTATCAGCAGCGTGTTTTACGTCCCGCGCTACTGCTAATCCGCACCAACCCACCCCCTTTTCCCCACCCGTCCCCTCCCCTCCCCCTCCTCTCTTACCTTTCCCCTACCTCCCACTCTCACTCTTCTTCTTCCTCAACACTTCTCCCCCATTACTCTCCCTCTTCTACCTACCTTTCTCTCTCTTCATTACTCCTACCTAACTACACCATCTCCATTAATGCATCTCCTTTCTCTTTTTCCTTCCCCCTCCACTAGTTGAAGTTGTCTCCTCCCAAATTAGGTAGCTAGGTAGATGTAGCATTTAGTTAAGTGACCTATTTGCCCCCTAACTAGATCTATCTTTGTCAAGAAGAGCTTTGGGCACTTTTGATCTCCCTACATCATCATCTCATCTCCGTGTGCTCGATCTCGAGATTGAGGTGATGAAAAATTCATGCTTTTGCAAAATGGAAATATGTTTATGTGTGTGTGATATGTTTGTGGAGATTGTGTGTGTGGCATGAGTTGACGCCAAATTGTGCTTTTGAGTTGCCTATGTTTTGCCGAAATGTCAATTTATTTCCGTTTCGGCGAATTCCGGGCAAACTCTAGATCCATATATGTCCTATTTTTGGGGAAGGTCATGCCAAATTTTTGTATGACTTTGATGCATGCATGCATTTTTATAATAAATTTGTTTTATTATTACCGTGCAGACGTTCATGATGGTCAGTGGAACGATGGTGGACAGGTGGTTGCGGTCGGCGGTGCAGGACATGAAAGAAAATAACCTGACAGAGGTTTTATGTCCGTGTCGAAAATGCAAAGGAATAGTTTGGCTCGACCCCTATGACGATGGTCGTGTCAAAGCGCACCTGCTCATGACTGGTTTTATGGATGGCTATACTCGATGGATAACTGAAGATGAGGATGACGATGTTGAGGATGCCGACGGGGCAGGCAATGATGACACGGGGCAAGACGAAGAGATGATCGATAATGGCGGCGGGGAAGAGGCCGGACATGGCGGCGGAGAAGGGGTCGGACATGGCGGAGGAGAAGGGGCTGGACATGGCGGCGGAGAGAACGACATGGGCTCCACGCAGCAGAGTTCGTCGGTACTAAGTTCAATCGTGCGGGACCCTCATGTTCAAGCATTGCTTCGCAAGGAGACGAGTACTGAGAGAGCTGCTTCTAGAGAGGAGGCTAAGCTGGAGAAACTGGTGGTAGACTCAAACACTCCATTGTATGATGGTTGCAATCCTGAGGTGACCCGCTTGAGTTTCACGCTCCAACTCCTGAAGACGAAGGCTAAAAACAAATGGACCGACACTAGCCTCGATGAGCATCTCAAGTACCTAATGGATGTTCTTCCCGCGGGTAATCTATGTCCTACTAGTGTTGATGAGGACAAGAAGATCGTGTGCCCTCTTGATCTGCCACACGTTAGATACCATGCATGCATCAACAATTGCATAATTTATCGGAAGGAGCACGCGGAAAAAACAAGCTGTCCGGTGTGCAATGCTTCTCGATACAAGAAGGCCGGGAAGAAATGTCCCCAGAAAGTTGTATGGTACTTACCGATCACTCCCCGTCTCCAGAGGTATTTGGTAGATCCCAAGGAAGCAAAGCTAATGCGCTGGCACGCGGAGAGGAAGAAGCCCGACGATGGAGATGATCCGAAGCTGAGACACGTGAAGGATGGAAGCCAGTGGAGAGCGTTGAACAACTTCTATCGGTATTTTGAATGTGATGCAAGGAACATCGTGCTCGGCGTGTGTACCGATGGCATGAATCCGTTTGGCAACCATAACACCAACCATAGCACATGGCCCGTGTTTGTATGGATGTACAACCCCCCTGGTTGTGCATGAAATCGAAGTACATTCACATGAGCATGCTTATTCAAGGGCTAAAACAACCAGGAAATAATATTAATTTGTATCTGGGGCTACTTCAAGAGGAGTTAGACACGTTATGGAAAACACCGGCCAAGACATGGGACGCCAGCAAAGGCGAGTATTTCAACATGAGAGCCGTGCTGATCACGACAGTGCAGGACTATCTCGGTTACGGATATGTGGCAGGCCAGGTGTGCCATGGATATTACGGATGCACGCGGTGCATGGATGATACAACGTCTCAGCAGCTAACGTCAAGGAAAGATGGCGGGTCTGGGAAAATCATGTACATGGGGAATCGAAGATGGCTTGAACAGGACGACTCGTGGAGAAACTGTGGAGATCTATTCAATGGTCACGCTGAGCATCGAGGACCTCCACGTAAGCGGAGCGGTGCCGAAATCGATGAGCTGTTGAAAAACTGGAAGGAGTGCCCCGCGCCGGGAAAGACGATGAGAAAGGCGCCGGAGCCCCTATTGAAGGTATGGAAGACGAGGTCTGTGTTCTAGGACTTGGAGTACTGGCACAAACTCGATACACCTCATTGCCTTGATCAAATGCATATCTGTAAGAATGTCCTTGAGAGCTTGCTCGCAACACTGATGAACATGCCGAATAAGACCAAGGATGGGCCGAAGGCAAGAAAAGACTTGCAAGATTTGAAAATCAGGGAAGATCTGCACATGCCGCCTCATAAAATGTCAGACGAGACAGAGACGGAGACAGAGGCACGGGAGAAGAAGGGCAAGAAAATAAAGAAAGAGGATTACTGCCCCCCTTCTTGCTTCATCTTAAGTCAAGCTTAGCCCTTTCCTTTTTCTTTTGATTTATTTGGTTTTTGCTCTGTTTTTCTTTTTGGAGTGGTTCTGTGGCCTTGTCACCTGTGAAATTATCCTCATTCCTCCTCCCAAGTGGCTCATCATTCTCAAAACCTTGCCAAAGATCATGTCACTTTTTCTAGGGAAAATTCCTTTTTCATTAAAGGAATAACCCTATCTGCCCTAGGTTGTGAAGCAACCTATATTTTTGTCCATCCAAAAATCCCCATATAATTCTCACAATTCCTTTGGGTCATATATAGCTCAAATATGCTCAAACATTTCCTTGGCCAGTTCAAAAATAATTCCCCAATAATTATTCTTCTATTCTTCCCTGAATGGCACTTTGTGAAGGAAGTGTCACTTATATTTTTCCTAGTGGCTCCCAACCTTTTTGGGCATGATTATATGTCCAAATAATTGCCCCATGCACAAGTTCAACTTTATTTGCCTAGCCAATCTTCCTTAGTGAATTTTCAAAGTTTCTGTCAAACAGAAGGGTTTGTGAAGGAAGTAGTAGCTAGGAGTACCTAAACGAGTTGAACTTTTGCACACTCTTTAATGTGCTCATATTAAACTCCTCCATTCATTTGCAGCCCCATCCCATCATCTATGCGAGCACAGGAGCAAATATTTGATTCTGGCAATATTTTCAAGTTGTGAAGCAAGTGTATTTTATACTGCTTCAAAAATCCTAATAAATTACCAGATCATTCGTATACCCATAAAACATCTCTCTACCTAACTTTGCATCATTTCATTGATCCATTTTATCACCAAAATTATTCCAAGTTTCTGGACAGAAATGATGTTTGTGAAGCAAGTGCCATTTTGGCTTCTCCATTTGGCATGAGCTTTTTACATCATCTTCGTATGTCCAAATAATCAAGCCTTGCCCAATTTGAGCTCAAGTTGATACTCCATGTGAGTGCATCATCATGCTCAAGTGTCTGGACCATTTTGGTTAGTTGTGAAGCAACTGCGGTAAAACTTGGTCCATTTCCCCTCAAAACCCCCAGGATCATAGTCCCTCCATAGCTAAACCTCCGAGACAAACTTTTTACCACGTTACCAAGTTGGTGTCACCGTAGCAAGTTACAAACAACTTCTTACTGATTTACTTTGGAGCTAAGTGCAAATCACTTCTTTGCCCCTGGAACGATTTGTTTCCTCATTTATACTAAGGTCACTAGGGTCATTCCACTAGACATGGTCGTCCACACCAAAACCAGCCATTTTTTCCAGTGCCGGTGGTGATCACGCTGATGTCATGCCAATCGCGTGCTCTGGCTTCTTCCCGCCACCGTGCTCGTCTCCTCCTTCCTCGTCTCGACCTCCATTCATGTCCTGGAGCTCGCCCGTGATCGACTGCATTGCCCTACGTTGCTGCTTCATCGTCGTTCGCCTTAAATGCGCCGCTAGCGCCATGCCCATGCTACGTCCAGCCTCTGCCCGCCAGGAAAGCTCGGTCGGGAGCTCGCTCGTGAGCTCTAGAGCTCTCCCCCGCGCCTATATAAGGACCCCCGAACCCCTCCGCACCTCACCAGCCTCTCCCCAAGCCTCCTCGACCATCAAAGTCGCCCAATCTTGTCGTTTTCTTCTTCGGCCACCGCGGCCACCACCGGAGTTCATCACCATTCCGGCCACCGCAGGCCCCCTCTCCTCCTCCCAAGCCCTCCACTAGCTTCCCCTTGTTCCACTCAGCCGCCCCACCCCCTTGCCCCTTGCCGGAGTAGCCCGCATCACCGAGAGCCCCCGCTGCCCGAAGCTCTCTGTAGTCTTCCATCGCCGCGGCCTCCCCTCCGTTCTGCTCCTCCCCGGCGCCGGTTCTTCCTCTCACTGGACACGACGTCGTTCTCTGGTCCCACCGGTGTCCTTAGATCAGCCGGAGCCCGCCGGATCAGCCTGCGCCATCGCCGCCCATCTGCCCCTGTCTCCTCCTGTCGCCGCGCGCCACCGCGACCTCAGACCTCTCGGATGCCTGCTAGCCTCCAGGATGGATGTGGGAGGCCAGGCCGCAGCCGCTGGTGGTTGTCGCTCGGGAGGAGGTGGCCTGAGCCGACCGCCACGTCGCCGGTAGCTTGGCCCCTCCCCAGCCTCTTCTGTCCTGCGCGGAGGAGCAGCGAGGAGGAAGACGATGACGGCCGCCCCCCCTCTAGCTGGCTGATGGGCCTGCGGGCCCCACTAGTCAGCCCCTCAACCGTTGACCCTGCTGACGCTGACGTGGCTAAGTTGAAGCGTAGTTCCCAGAATACGCTTTTAGTTTTTCTATCCAGGCCCCTATTTGAAATTATTTTTCTTGCAGATAGGTCCCTGGCAGAAAACACCTCATAACTTTTTATCTGTAACTCCAAATGAGGTGATTCCAAAGCCTACTTCTTCGTTTCGTCGAGACCGTTCTGCTCGTGACACTTCCACCATATGTTAAAATTCTTAAAATGACCATTTTTCCCTGCCCTTAATCAGCCCCCTCCGAGGGAGAACGATTTCCGGCGATTCTTTCCGCGAGCTTCTTGCACTTTCTTCCGGTGATTTCTTCCACCCCAGGCAAGACACACCCTTCATTTGCATGATTGCAACGCACTGACATGGTTTAATCTATTTTAACTTGTTTAAAATATTTCTTTAGCAACATGACTCTGTGCATGGCATTTTCTCGGAGTATTATTTTTGATCTTGTTGTTGCCATGCTATGGTTTGGATTACTAGGAGTTATGTTTGTAGTTGATAAGTATCATGTTACCATTGGAGTATTAGTGGTTGACATTATGATTGTTTTCAAGATGATATCTGTTATTATATTTTGGAGAATTACTTTGGATGTCATGCTGCCTTTGGATTATTAGTTGTTAGTATGATGATTTTCATGATGCTAGTTGATGTTCTGTTGCTTGCAGTATTATTGTCGGAGATGATGTTTACATGTGTATCTTAGTTGGATAGCTTGTTCTTGCATATTGGAGTAGTAGTATTACTATTGTCAGATTCATCATGATAGTAGTGTTGTGCTACCCTTGGAGTATTTTGAGATGATGATATTATACTTGGATTATTTGTTGGATATTGCTATGACTTGGATTATAGTCTGATAGTTGATATCGGAGTATCAGTTAGTACAATTATATTTTTAGGGTTAAATTCCGTCATTAAGTTGGTCAAGTGCCGCCGAACCGGGCTTTTCTAGTGCAACCACATTTGCCGGTATGGGACGGCCCTAATGCGATGTTATTGTCGTGCCTCTCGCCAGTGCCTCCAACGAGGGAAGGTTATGGGCGCATGCTACCCTGATCAGGTAGGCGGACATAAGCTTTGTGTGCCCGTAGTTGGATTTTGCGCGTGGGTCCCCATGTAGGATTGTTTATGTTTTGGCCACGATGGTGGTCGTTGTGTCTTTGGTAGACACGGGGCCACCCATGACTTAGCCCAGAGGGGAGTGAGTCGGAGTGGCCAGGAGAGTGTCATGGCAGTAGATCGGTTTTGTCGGAACGCCGTTGGTCCACCCGAATGGGAGTGCGAGGCCATGGGTTTTGTGGTGTGGGTAAAGTGTGCTACCTCTGCAGAGTGTGTGTTTAATCTATTGATGGCCATGTCCTCGGTCATGGGCATGGGTTCGTACTAGAGCACATCATTCGATCAACACTCACATGATGAAATGACTAATAGGTGATTCATATGTGGATAGTTTGAGACCAAGTGTTGGTCGTGGTAGTGATCGCCGTAAGGATCACAGTTCGAGACTAAGTGTTGGTCGTGGTACTGATCGCCGTAAGGATCACAGTTTGAGACCAAGTGTTGGTCATGGTAGTGACCGCCGTAAGGATCACAGTTTGAGACCAAGTGTTGGTCATGGTAGTGATAGCCGGAAAGATCACCGTTTGGTTTTCATCACGAGGTGATCGAGATGGTATATTGGTTGACCGGTTATCCAAGAGAGATATGGTTATGGAGATCTGAGATGGTGATTTCTTAGCATTGTAGTAGCTTCATATCATGCTTAGTAGTTGCTACTATATTAGGGTAGCTGTTAATTTAATTAACCTGCTTAATGTTATGCTGTTGTCTTGCCTTGATGCTTTTGGTTGTTGTGAGCTTCCAAGTACATTCAATGTACTAACCTGGCGTGTCATGCCAGATTGCAGGTGATGTCGTGATTGCTTGATTACTTGTCATGGTTTCTATTCGTGCGAGCTAGATCGTGTCCCAGCCAGAGTCCCTGCGGAGTTGATTTCAGTACCTTCGTCGTTGTTCCGCTGCTTCAAGTTGTTCTATTGCTAGCATAGAGCAAGTGTAGTATCACAGGCGTAGTGTGGCCGTGCTGATGTGAAACATTGCAACATCAGCCCTTTGTATTTATTCTTGTAATAAGAGCTGATTTGTTCTATGTCAAGCAGTGTCGTATTCCAGAGACTTCTCCTCGATCTCTGGGCTGGAATACGGGGCGTTCTGGTTTCTTTGAGCCAGGGTGCCACAGGCTTGGTATCAGAGCAGGTCTGGCTGTAGGTTGTCCTAGTTAGCGCGAGCGGTAGAAACCAGTAGAAATCGGTAGTATAGAGTCTGGCTTGATGATTGCATTTGGTTGCTGCATTTGTTTGTTGCATAGCATGCATATAGAATTATTATTTGTTAATAACAGTTTATCTGGTGAGTGTAGCCGGCATCGGTTCGGATCCACTACAGCTCAACCTTTGCATTTCTCGAGTTCCTTTTTTCTTTTGGTGCTTGGTGTCATTGCTTTCCCAGCAGAGTGATGCCAAGTGATCTTGACACTTTTTTGCAAAAATGGTGCTCAAGTATCACGCCGATGTCTCTCTTTCAGTCCCGCCTATCGTTTCGGTGATGGACATGCTTCTATCCCGAATCGTTCTTTATTTTGTCGTGTTGGCAACCCTTAATGATCTCAGTTATCAAGAAAGGGCAATGTCAGCAGCCTCAGTTTTTCTCTGCTATCCTATTTCTTGGACGAGTACGGATCTTTTTCCGTCTGCTTGACAATAATGTGGTTGCGACCTTCGTGTCCCACTACATGATTACCGAGTACGTCCTCGCCTCTGAGCTAGTTCAGGTTGACACCTGGCTAAGCTAGCACTTGGTGTAGCGCTGTTTACACCAATTCTTCCACACATTTATTCGTCCTCATGCACACCGTCACAACATGCTAGATCGTACAATCGGAGATCCCGCGAGATTTGTGTGCTTAAGTAGGCATGCCTATTGTGTGGCTAGCAGTAATATGTGACATTGATTGTGTGTGAATTGATTGTTGTTGTGTGCTTTTGTTTAGTTGAGTTTTTGTTTGGGTTTTTTTTCTTTTTGGGCCCCGGTGTTACATTATTTCCCCCCTATAAAGAGTTGCTCATCAACCGACACCGGACTCAAAGAAGCACTATGGATTTGAAATATTTGAAACAAGCTCAGCTAGACATTATTGGCTACCCAGTCAACTGCATTATGGGATTAAAATCCGCTCAGAATACCAATGATGTATTGAATTGATTATCAGCATCGATTCTACATCAGTGCAAAATCCTCATAGCAGTTATGATCCAGTCAGCAGAAAGACAAGTCAGGTACAAGATCAACGGTGTATCTTCACACAGAAGTATGGATCATATACAAAATTTTGGCGCAGCAATGCATGATTCTTGAAATATGTTATCATCCGAAATAAATTCAGAATGTGACATGCTCAAGGAAGATAGTCGAACCATTTTTCTCATGCAAATAATCAGCCTCAGAATATTATGGGCATGTGTATGGATTTCAGTCTGCATGACAGTATGAAGTTTTCGATATAAGAAACCCAGTATTATTCCACATGCTATTGGAAGGGATTTAGGAGGCAAGGCTCCTCAATTTTTCCTCAGCATGATATGTGAACAATTTCCGGCCCACGATGCCCAGTCTTCCACAACAAGATACCTCAGTAAAGGCTTCAGATAGACGGAAATGAAATTTTCTTAACAAGCAAACCCGATGAGAAGCTTCTCAAGTACGGGACTCAGGCTTCTCCAGCATAATAATCAGACCAAGCTTCGTGTGTAAGCTATAGAGCCTTCTTCTGCACGATACCCAGACAAAATATTTGAGCAGAAGTTAACAAGTCTTCCTCAGCAAGCTAATCGGATGGTTTCTCTCGTAAGCCACTCAGTCCACATAAATACCACAATATTGCACCATCCTCAGAGGCTTTATGAAGAGTTGCCAATATATGGCAGTAGTGCTCAAGAACCAGACTTGCAATAATTTTTTTAGAGGTGAAATTCAGTCAAAACATATGCCTACCGCAAGGATCGAGTGATTGGTGGCATGTCATTCTTATATATGGTGAGCATGCATCCCCAGTCATATCAGTCACTCATACGAGATGCGACCGTGATCCAACAGATATACCTAATAAAATTAAGGATTCAACAACCTCCCCAGTCAGCCAAAGGAAAATAAGCAGAGATACATCTCATGTGATGCAATGAGCGATAATATTTGGAGATGACATCACAGAATCCACAGTCTTGCCAATGGTCATCAAGGTCATTATTCCCACAACTAACAAGGTGATATCATAAAATCTTGTCACCTTCTTGTATGATTGGCCTCAGCAATGAGCTCCATGCAGCTACAAACCCCGAGTATATTTCAATGTGTGCAGACACAGGTCAGAAAATCAAGCAGTAGGACTAATGTCCAAAATATTGCACTAATCACATCCATGGTCATACGAAGAATCAAGGACAGGTGTGGGCAAGTTATTTCAGTAAGGTATCCTAACAAAGAAAATCATGACCGTTAACAGGTGAGACCGACAACAAAGGTATGATGATTGTTGCACGACCATCAGGGTCCAGATACCCAAATCAGTTGGAGGCCATAATTCCATATGGATCCACAACGGCATACCATCAGTGGCCTACTCTATTTACAAGGACTTTTCATATCCCGCTGACCCGCGTGACATGGTTAGTGTGGAATATCCAAGTCTGTTCAGTCATAACCAAGATTTCTTTGCAAGCCCCACAGCTTGACTTCAGCGGCAACATGAAAGCATATCACAGCCTGTTACCACAGATGGGTATATCGACCACATGAGAAAAATCAAAAGCCGAACAATCAGCTCAGACCCGGTATACTCACCGAGGAAATCAAATACATGGTCAGTCTATCAGGAAAAACATTTGTCCGTCAGCCCCCTCTCGGGCCAGTCTCAAGAGGGAAATAACTGAGGTATGACACAACTATAACTCCATACACCATTATATCGTTCCCGACAGAAGGCAGTCAAATCTTTCTCATGCTCGAGCCAAGGAAATAAATCCAGATAAATCAGTGCCACCTGTGAGCAGTCAGATTCCATCAGGAGATGGCCATGATAATTCTCAGCATTTATTGAGACCAGAAGGCCTGCATTTATTTGAAGCAACCCCATGACAGAAGTAAAAAGGTTTCATGACCAAAGAAAAATCTATGGTCAGGTCCATTGGAAATCACCGCAGATATGAGAAAATTCATGGCAGTAAAAGGATTTGGTATGTGAGCAAAAACCCGTCAGAATTTTGGGAAAGGTGAAGCAAGACCACCCCAGAGCAAGGTAAGTTGATCATCTGAAACTATTGGGGGAACAATAAATAAAGGAAAAAGGATACCCGAGTTGGAAACGGTGTCCTCAAGTCATACTTGTTCCCTGAGCAATCGAATCTCGAGGACGAGATTTCTTTAAGGGGGTAAGAGTTGTAACAGCCTGGATTTTGGCCCTTTTCTTTTTCTTTTGATTTATTTGGTTTTTGCTTTGTTTTTCTTTTTGGAGTGGTTCTGTGGCCTTGTCACCTGGAAATTATCCTCATTCCTCCTCGCAAGTGGCTCATCATTCTCAAAACCATGCCAAAGATCATGTCACTTCACTCCTTGACCAAACCCTAAACTCTTTTTCTAGGGAAAATTCCTTTTTCATTAAAGGAATAACCCTATCTGCCCTAGGTTGTGAAGCAGCCTATATTTATGTCCATCCAAAAATCCCCATATAATTCTCATAATTCCTTTGGGTCATATATAGCTCAAATATGACCAAACATTTCCTTGGCCAGTTCAAAAATAATTCCCCAATAATTATTCTTCTATTCTGCCTTGAATGGCACTTTGTGAAGGAAGTGTCACTTAAATTTTTCCTAGTGGCTCCGAACCTTTTTGGGCATGATTATATGTCCAAATAATTGCCCCATGCACAAGTTCAACTTTATTTGCTTAGCCAATCTTCCTTAGTGAATTTTCAAAGTTTCTGCCAGACAGAAGGCTTTGTGAAGGAAGTACTAGCTAGGAGTACCCAAATGAGTTGAACTTTTGCACACTCCTTAAGGTGCTCGTACTAAACCACTCCACCCATTTTCATCCCCATCCCATCATCTATGCAAGCACAGGAGCAAATCTTTGATTCTGGCAATATTTTCAGGTTGTGAAGCAAGTGTATTTTATACTACTTCAAAAATCCTGATAAATTACCAGATTATTCTTATACCCATAAAACATCTCTCGACCCAATTTGGCATCATTTCATTGATCCATTTGGTAAACAAAATTATTCCACACTTCTAGACAGAAATGATGTTTGTGAAGCAAGTGCCATTTTGGCTTGTCCATTTGGCATGAGCTTTTTACAGCATCTTCATATGTCCAAATAATCAAGCCTTGCCCAATTTGAGCTCAAGTTGATACTCCATGTGAGTGCATCATCATGCTCAAGTCTCTGGACCATTTTGGTTAGTTGTGACGCAACTGCAGTAAAACTTGGTCCATTTCCCCTCAAAACCCCCAGGATCATAGTCCCTCCATAGCTAAACCTCCCAGACAAACTTTTTACCACATTACCAAGCTGGTGTCACCAGAACAAGTTACTAACACCTTCTTACTGATTTACCATGGATCTAAGTGCAAATCACTTCTTTGCCCTTGGAATGATTTGTTTCCTAATTTAAACTAAGGTCACTAGGGTCATTCCACTAGACATGGTCGTCCACGCCAATACCAGCCATTTGTTCCATTGCCGGTGGTGATCACGCTGATGTCATGCAAATCGCGTGCTCTGGCTTCTTCCCTCCACTCTGCTCGTCTACTCCCTCCTCGTCTCGACCTCCATTCATGTCCTCAGCTCGCCCGTGATCGACTGCATCGCCCTGCGTTGCTGCTTCGTCGTCATTCGCCTTAAATGCGCCACTAGCGCCATGCCCGTGCCGCGTCCAGCCTCTGCCCGCCATTAAAGCTCGGTCGGGAGCTCGCTTGTGAGCTCTACAGCTCTTCCCCGCGCTTATATAAGGACCCCCGAACCCCTCCGCACCTCACCAGCCTCTCCCCAAGCCTCCTCGACCACCGGAGTCGCCCAATCTCGTCGTTTTCTTCTTCGGGCACCGCGGCCACCACCGGGTTCATCTCCGTTCCGGCCACCGCAGGCCCCCTCTCCTCCTCCCAAGCCCTCCACTAGCTTCCCCTCGTTCCACATAGCCGCCCCACCCCTTGCCCCTTGCCGGAGTAGCCCGCATCACCGAGAGCCCCCACCGCCCGGAGCTCTCTTTACTCTTCCATCGCCGCGGCCTCCCCTCCGTTCTGCTCCTCCCTGGCGCCGGTTCTTCCTCTCACTGGACACGGCGTGGTTCTCTGGTCTGGCCGATGTCCTTAGATCAGCCGGAGCCTACCGGATCAGCCTGCGCCATCGCCGCCCATCCGCCCCTGTCTCCTCCTGTCGCTGCGCGCCGCCGTGACCTCGGACCTCCTCGATGCCTGCTAGCCTCCGGAGGCCAGGCCGCAGCCGCCGGTGGTTGCCGCTCGGCCGGAGGTGGCCTGAGCCGGCCGCCACATCGCCGGCAGCTCGGCCCCTCCCCTGCCTCTTCTGTCCTGCGCGGGGGAGCAGCGAGGAGGAAGACGACGACGGCCGGCCCCTCCTCGAGCTGGCTGATGGGCCCCACGGGCCCTGCTGGTCAGCCCCTCAGTCATTGACCCTGCTGACATTGACGTGGATAAGCGGAAGCGTAGTTCCCAGAATACGCTTTCAGTTTTTCTGTCCAGGCCCCTGTTTGAAAATATTTTTCTTGCAGATAGGTCCCTGGCAGAAAACACCTCATAACTTTTTATCCGTAACTCCAAATGAGGTGATTCCAATGCCTACTTCTTCGTTTCATCGAGCCCGTTTTGTTGCTCAGACTTCCACCATGTGTTAGCATTCTGAAAATGACCATTTTGCCCCTTCCCTTATTCAGCACCCTCCGAGAGAGAACAATCTCCAGCGATTCTTTCCGCGAGCGTCTTGCACTTTCTTCCGGTGATTTCTTCCACTCCAGGAAAGACACACCCTCCATTTGCATGATTGCAATGCAGTGACATGGTTTAATCTATTTTAACTCGTTTAAAATATTGCTTTAGCTACATGACTCTGTGCATGGCATTTTCCCGGAGTATTATTTTTGATCTTGTTGTTGCCATGCTATTGTTTGGATTACTAGGAGTTATGTTTGTAGTTGATGAGTATCATGTTTCCATTGGAGTATTAGTGGTTGACATTATGATTGCTTTAAATATGATATCAGTTATTATATTTTGGAGAATTACTTTGGATGTCATGCTACCTTTGGATTGTTAGTGGTTAGTATGATGATTTTCATGATGCTAGTTTATGTTCTGTTGCTTGGAGTATTATTTTAGGACATGATGTTTACATGTGGATCTTAGTTGGATAGCTTGTTCTTGCATATTGGTGTAGTAGTATTACTGTTGTCAGATTCATCATGATAGAAGTGTTGTGCTACCCTTGGAGTGTTTTGAGATGATGATTTTATACTTGGATTATTTGTTGGATATTGCTACGACTTGGATTATAGTCAGATAGTTGATATCGGAGTATCAATTAGTACAATTATATTTTTGGGGTTAAATTCCGTCATTAAGTTGGTCAGGTGCCACTGAACCGGGATTTTCCAGTGCAACCACATTTGCCAGTATGGGACGGCCCTAATGCGATGCTATTGTCGTGCCTCTCGCCAGTGCCTCCAACGAGGGAAGGTTATCGGCGCGCGCTACCCTGATCAGGTAGGCGGACATAAACCTTGTGTGCCCGTAGTTGGATTTTGCGCGTGGATCCCCGTGTGGGATCATTTATGTTTTGGCCATGACGGTGGTCGTTGTGTCTTTTGTAGACACAGGGCCACCCATGACTTAGCCCAGAGGGGAGTGAGTCGGAGTGGCCGGGAGAGTGTCATGGCAGTAGACCGGTTTTGTCGGAACACTGTTGGTCCACCCGAATGGGAGTGCGAGGCCATGGGTTCTGTGGTGTGGGTAAAGTGTGCTACCTTTGCAGAGTGTGTGTTTAATCTATCGATAGCCGCGTCCTTAGTCATGGGCATGGTTTCGTACTAGGTCACACCGTTCGATCAACACCCACATGACGAAATGACTAATAGGTGATTTATATGTGGATAGCTTGAGACCAAGTGTTGGTCGTGGTAGTGATGGCCGTAAGGATCACAGTTTGAGACCAAGTGTTGTTCGTGGTAGTGATCGCCGTAAGGATCACAGTTTGAGACCAAGTGTTGGTCATGGTAGTGATCGCTGTAAGGATCACAGTTTGAGACCAAGTGTTTGTCATGGTAGTGATTGCCGGAAAGATCACCGATGGTTTTGATCACGAGGTGATCGAGATGGTATATTGGTTGGCCGGTTAGCCAAGAGAGATATGGTTATGGAGATCTGAGATGGTGATTTATCAGTATTGTAGTAGCTTCATATCATGCTTAGTAGTTGCTACTGTATTAGGGTAGCTGTTAATTTAATTAACCTGCTTAATGCTATGTTGTTGTCTTGCCTTGATGCTTTTGGTTGTTATGAGCTTGCAAGTACATTCAATGTACTGACCTGGAGTGTCACGCCAGATTGCAGGTGATGTCGTGATTGCTTGATTGCTTGTCGTGGTTTCCGTTTGTGCGAGCTAGATCGTGTCCCAGCCAGAGTCGCTATGGAGTGGGTTCACTACCTTCGTCGTTGTTCGCTAGAAGATTTCCGCTGCTAGCATAGAGCAAGTGTAGTATCGCAGGCGTAGTGTCGCCGTGCTGATGTGAAACTTTGTAACATCAGACCTTTGTATTTATTCTTGTAATAAGAGCTGATTTGTTCTATGTCAAGCAGTGCCGTATTATAGAGACTTCTCCTCGATCTCTGGGCTGGAATACGGGGTGTTCCGGTTTCTCTGAGCCGGGGTGCCACACCCATGGTCTTTACATGCCTCTTCCTATTCCTTATCAACCTTAGGAAGACATTAGCATGGATTTTGTACTTGGTTTGCCTAGAAATCAAAATGGAAAGGATTCCGTGTCTATTGTTGTGGACCGATTTTCTAAGATGGCACATTTCATCCCTCACAACAAGATAGATGATGCTTCACACGTTGCAAATCTTTTTGTAGGGAAATCTTGCGCCTCCATGGAGTACCAAAGACAATCGTATCGGACCGCGATGTCAAGTTCTTGAGTTACTTTTGGAAGATGCTATGCGCCAACCTTGGAATCGAGCTCTTCTTCTCGTTGGCATACCATCCTCAAACCGACGGCCAAACGGAGGTGACGAACTATACGCTCTCCACTCTACTTCGCATGTTGATCAAGAAGAACATCAAGGAGTGGGAGGAGTGTCCACCCATCGCCTAGTACACCTACAACCGTGCAAGACATTCGACTACCGGCAAGTCCCCCTTCGAGGTCATCGACAGCTTCAACCCATTGTCCCCATTGGACATTCTACCTCTTCCTCTACAAGAGCGCACGAACCTCGACGTGAGTGCACGAGCAAGCTATCTCAAAAAGATGCACGAAGATACAAGGCACACCATCGAGCACCAAGTACAATGACTAGCAACCAAGCTCAATGCCAACAAGCAACCCATGATCTTCAACGTTGGTGATCTCATGTGGCTACACCTTCGCAAAGACCCCTTCCCCAACGAACGCAAGTCCAAACTTCTACCCCGAGCCGATGGACCATTCATGGTGCTAGCATGGTACAACAACAACACTTACAAGATCGACCTCCCATGCGACACATACTCCATGAGCGACATCTTCAAGATCCAAGATCTCTTCCCGTACCATGGAGATGAGGATTTCGATCCGAGGTCGGATCTTTCCCAAGGGGGTGGGTGTAGATGATGCAGAGCATGCTACAATCATGCCCATGGACACTACTTCGACTTCACAAGCTCCAAGTGGACCCATGACAAGAGATTGAGCACGTGCTATTCGATCCGAGGTTAACTCTCTCCTTGTTGAACTTCCCTTTGACCCACTTGAGACATGGCTACTACATCAAATGGAGATGCTTTGTGTGCTTAGGTACCAAGGAACCAACCTAGAAGAAGCTACGGTACAAGATGGACGTCGAGAGCAAGAGGAGAAACTACCCAGCCTGGAACGGGCGGTACTACTGCCCACTCTAAGCGGTGCTGCCGCTAAACCTAGCCAAGCGGCACTACCGCCCTACATCCGCCATTCCTCCACCGAACCCGACAAACTCCTGTGATCAAACGTCTCCAGAGCGGTACTACCGCCCCATCAAAGCGGTACTACCACTGAAGCTCTACAAGCGGTACTACCGCCCGAGGGCCCGGTACTACCGCCCTACCTGTGTGCAGTGTATCCGGGCCGAGGCCCATGTACTTGTTTTGCCCCTCTCCTACCCGTGAAGGCTTACACTATAAATAGACCTTCCCCTCGTCCTTTCTAGGGTTAGCATTGGTTTTAGCTCATTTGAGATAGAGCATTGCTCATCCGTACCGGATCTACACCTTGTGAGGGACCGCACCTCTTCGGAGAAGATCGATCCGGATTCAAGGCCTCCATCCGGAGAAGACAATCAAGACCTCCTCACGGAGAAGAACCGTTACTCTTGTATCGTCCCTTGTTGACTTTGGTTCTTGTGTTACTTTGTGCCTCGAGGATCTAGCACTTGTGTGATCAAATTTGTGTCGGTTGAGTGTTTCTTTTGTTTTCCCCTCGTGTTCTTCCGCATGTTCTTCGTGTTCCCCGTAGGATCCTCTCCAAACGTGAAAGATCGATCCCATAGGGTACCGCCCTACATCAGTTTGCGTAGCTTCTCATCTTATTCTTGTATTCGTAAGTTAGCCACCATATCATGCTTAGTCGTTGCTGCAACCTCACCACTTATCCATTCCATACCCATTAAGCTTTGCTATTCTTGATACCCATGGTAATGGGATTGCTGAGTCCTCATGGCTTACAGTTTACTACAACAATAGTTGCAGGTATAGGTAATGCGATGCTCATGACGAGAGAGTGATGTTTACTTGTTTTGAGTTCTTCTTCTACTTTGTCGTTCAGGGGATAGGTTCTTGGTCGGCAGCCTGGGCTAGCAGGGTGGATGTCGTTTGAGTTTCTATTTGTGTTTCATCCGTAGTCGAATGTTTCTCTTATGTATGATGTTGTTGTATTCATATGGCATTGTATGCCTCTTATATGTATCCCCTAATATTATGTAATGGTACGATGTAATGATATCCACCTTGCAAAAGGGTCTCCACTATGCGCTTCTATCCTTGGTGGGACATTCGAGTTCCTTTAGGATAGGCTTGCATATTGGGCGTGACAATATACCCTCCACCCACTCTTCATTCATGGAGAGAGCCATCAGAACAAACCTACACTTCCACTACTCAATTTCTGGGAGAGAACCACCTACTCATGTGTTGAGACCAAGATATTCCAATCCTACCTTATGAATCTTGATCTCTAGCCTACCCCAAGTTGGTTTCCACTCAAATCATCTTTCCACCATAGCCAAATCCGTGAGAGAGAGTTGAGTGTTGGGAAGACTATCATTTGAAGCACAAGAGCAAGGAGTTCATCAACAACACACTATCTATTACCTTTTGGAGAGTGGTGTCTCCTAGATTGGTTAAGTGTCACTTGGATGCCTCCGTCAAGATTGTGGAGTTGGACCAAGGAGTTTGTAATGGCAAGGAGATCGCCTACTTCGTGAAGATATACCATAGTGAGGCAGGTCCTTCGTGGGCGATGGCCATGATGGGATAGACAAAGTTGCTTCTCCGTGGACCCTTCGTGGGTGGAGCCCCCCGTGGACTCGCGCTACTATTACCCTTCGTGGGTTGAAGTCTCCATCAACATGGATGTACGATAACACCACCTATTGGAACCACGCCAAAAATCTCCGTGTCTCCAATTGCGTTTGCACACTCCAATCCCATCCCTTTACTTTCTTTCAAGTTGCATGCTTTACTTTCCGCTGCTCATATACTCTTTGCACGCTTGCTTGAATTGTATTGTGTATGCTTGAAATTGTGTTAATCTACCACCTCAACTTGAAAAACTTAAAATTTGCCAACTTTGTTTGTTGAGGGTCTAATCACCCCCTCTAGACACCTCTTCTCGATCCTTTCAATTGGTATTAGAGCTTTGGTCTCCATTGCTTTGGTTTAATCACCATTGGAGGAAGATGGATGAGTCTATGTTGGGTAGTCTTAGACGTAGAGTGCCTATGCTTGATGGAGAGTTCTTTAGTGAGTGGAAAATGAGATGCTTGGAATTTTTCATGAATATCACTTGAACAAGTACATTACTACTCCTTGTGAACCCCTTGTTGATCCCTTGCATCCTAACCATGATGAGTCTCTTGACATGATTCGCAATTTTAGAACTATCAATCTTATCACTAGAGGCTTGCCTAGAAATTTGATTGGTCACTTGCCTACTCTTGATTGTGCTTATACTATATGGAGATTTCTCGAGGAACGATTTCCAGACTATTCCTTGAAAAACTTAGATGAGATTCTTCACAGGTCTATTGCTTTGAACAAGATGAATCCCAATGATCCCAAGTTTGGAGATTGTTTATTTGAGATTACCAATCTTATGCGTGCCAACGGAGATGTTGGAATCATTAGCAATATTATTTCTGAAGCTATTAGAATTCATAGAGATGAACATTGTCAAAATCATATATCTAATGAATCACTCTCTCTAGGAAATGATCATTTGCAAGATGATGTTGAACATGGATACTATGATGAGGATGATGATAATGACTTTGATCTTGAAGAGTCTATGAGACACTTTGGTTTTATGGCTAATCTTCGCAGCTACATGGCTGGAGGAAAGGAATGGGTCCTTGATAGTGGATGTGCCGATCACATGACCGGAGATAAAGATATGTTTCGTGAGCTTGCTGAAAATGACGGCCCTCGAAAGTATGCCACTTTCGGTGATAATTCAAAGGGTAAGGTGGTTGGCCTCGGTAAGGTGGCCATCTCACATGACAGCTCCATACAAAATGTTATGCTCATTGAATCTCTTGGCTATAATCTACTTTCTGTATCTAGACTAGCTGACTTTGGTTTCAATGTCCTATTTACTAAAGTAGATTGCCAAGTGTTTCGAAGAGATAATCATAAAATGGTCTTTACCGGCATACATAGAGGTGATCTATACATTATTGACTTCACTAAAAAGGCTCAACCTAGAACTTGCTTATTGCTAAATCTTCAAAACGTTGGTTGTGGCATAGATTGTTAGGTCATGTGGGCATGCGAAACCTTGACAAGATTATTAAAGGTGATCATATCCTTGGTGTTAAAGATGTCATATTTGATAATGATAGACTTTGCAGCGCTTGCCAAGCAGGAAAACAGGTTGGAGGAAGCCACCCCGTGAAGAACATCATGACCACGAGAAGACCGCTCGAGCTACTTCACATGGATCTTTTCGGTCCCAACGCTTAGAAAAGTCTCGTTGGTAACTCATTTGGACTAGTCATCATTGATGATTTTTCAAGATTTACGTGGGTGTTCTTTCTCGATGATAAATCACAGGTTCAAAAGATCTTCAAAAACTTTGCTAGGAAGGCCCAAAACCAATTTGAATTAAAGATCAAGAAGGTTCGCAGTGACAATGGAACGGAGTTCAAGGACACCAATGTGGACACCTTTCTTGACAAAGAAGGGATCTCACATGAGTTCTTGCTATGTACACAACTCAACAAAATGGAGTTGTTGAGAGGAAGAATCGGACGCTCATCGAAATGGCGAGAATGATGCTTGATGAATACAAGATGCCAAAACACTTTTGGGCAGAAGCGGTTGAGATAGCTTGTCATGCAATGAATCGTCTATATCTTCACAAGCTACTTAGCAAGACAGCATACGAGCTCCTCACTGGTAAAAAATCCCAAGTTGGATACTTTCGGGTATTCGGCTCAAAGTGTTACATTCTTGACAAGCATCGTCGTTCGAAATTTGCTCCTAAGTCTCATGAAGGTTTCCTACTCGGTTATGGCTCAAACTCTCACACTTACCGTGTCTACAACAATTTCACCCAAAAGGTTGAAGAGACGGTAGATGTGAAGTTTGATGAATCTAACGGCTCGCAAGTAGAGCAATTGCCAATTGATGTAGGTGACAAAGATCCTTCAGAAGCAATCCAAGACATGTCTATCGGCAAGATTCGCCCAACGGAGGTGAAGGAAAGTACCTCGTCTGTCCAAGTGGATGCCTCAATATCACGCCAAGGTGAACCATGAGTTGACTTGAAGGCATCCACAAGTGGGACACGTCAAGACGATGAGAATGTGGGTGTACACCAAGATGAACCTCGACCTCCTTCTCCACCTCCATGGGAGAACAACCACGCCAACAACAACGAAGAAAGACAAGAAGAAGAACAAGATAATAAAGAGGATGTTCCACCCCGACCCAAACAAAAGTTGTCACGAGTTCGAACAAGAGTCTCAAGAGATCATCCCGTCGAACAAATCTTTGATGACATTCAAACCGGGAGAATTACTCGCTCTAAAACTCGTTTGGCTAACTTTTGTGAACATTATTCATTAATTTCTAGCATTGAACCAATGAAGGTTGAAGAAGCATTGGAAGATCTGGATTGGATAAATGCCATGCACAAAGAGCTACACAACTTTGAGAGGAACCAAGTATGGACGTTGGTTGACAAGCCCGGTGAAAAGCACAATGTCATTGGAACCAAATTGGTATTTTGGAACAAGAAAGATGAAGATGGACAAGTTGTACGCAACAAGGCGTGTCTCGTTGCTCAAGGCTACACTCAAGTCGAAGGTATGGACTATGCTGAGACTTATGCCCCCGTTGCTAGACATGAGTCCATTCACATTTGACTTGCCTATGCCAATCATCATGACATTGCCTTGTATCAAATGGACATCAAAAGTGCTTTTCTTAATGGTGAAATTGAGGAGGAAGTTTATGTTAAACAACCTCCCGGCTTTGATAATCCTTAGAAACCCGACCATGTTTACAAACTTCACAAAGCTAGTTATGGTCTTAAGCAAGGTCCTAGATCTTGGTATAAATGCTATACTAAGTTTCTTCTTGATAAAGTGTTTGAAATTGGTAAATTGATTCTACACACTTTACCAAAAGGGTTAATGGAGAATTTTGTGTGTGCCAAATTTGTGTTTATGATATCATATTTGGATCAACTAACCCTCATTTTAGTGAGAAGTTTGGGAAGCTTATGTCGGAGAAGTTTGTGATGTATATGATGAGTGAACTCAAGTTCTTTCTTGGTTTGTAAATCAAGAAAACTAAGGAGGGAACCTTTATCTCTCAAACGAAGTATACGAAAGACTTATGCAAGAAGTTCAACATGCAAGAATGCAAAGGTATGAATACCCCGATGCCTACTAATGGACATCTTGACTTGATAAAGGATGGCAAACCGGTTGACCAAAAGGTTTAACGCTCTATGATTGGTTCATTGTTATATCTATGTGCATCCCGTCTCGATATCATGCTAAGTGTGTGCGTGTGTGCAAGATATCAAGCAGCCCCCAAACAGTGTCATCTTAAGGCTGTGAAAAGGATAGTGAGATACTTAATACATACACCAAATTTTGGCATTTGGTATCCTAAGAGGTCTTATTTTGATCTTGTTGGCTACTCCGACTCGGACTATGCCGGTGACAAGGTTGATAGCCACTTCGGGTACTTGTCAATTTCTTGGTAGATCTCTTGTGCCTTGGTCCTCCAAGAAACAAAGCTCAGTATCCTTATCCACCGCCGAAGCGGAATACATTGCCGCTTATTCATGTTGTGCTCAATTACTTTGGATGACCCAAACTCTTAAAGATTATGGGATATATGTGAAACATGTTCCATTGCTTTGTGACAATGAGAGTGCTATTAAGATTGCTCATAATCTCGTGCAACATTCTCGAACTAAGTATATTGAAGTTCGTCATCATTTCATTCGAGATCATGTTGCTAAGGGAGATATCAAACTTAAGCATGTTCGAACCGACAAGCAATTGGCGGATATATTCACTAAACCACTTGATGAAAAAGTGTTTTGCAGGTTGAGAGGTGAATTGAACATCATTGATGCCTCAAATTTGGAGTAGAAACTCCATGTGGATGCATGCAAGGCATGGCCTTACTATGACTAATCCTTGATCATTCTCTTATGATGATAATCATATGTCTTGGATACTCTTGTACTCTTGCATGCTACCTAACCCTTGCAGGTACTTGGATAAGCCCAACTCTATGAGATTGCAACTCAATCACATTTTTAGCAATATCTACATCTCCAAGTCTCTACAAAATGGTGGATAAAGACAAGGAAACACGAATTCATTCAATATATCCTTTGACAAATCCCTATATCAAATTTCATGATTGTCACTTTGGATACACAAGTGCTCTTCCTTGCAAGACTAACCCATGTAGGAAGATGAACTTCAACTACGAGTGATGCTCCCAACTCTTGATGATCTACATCAACTTGAGCACGCTACACAAGTTCAACTACATGACCAAGTTCATCACCACCACCCAAGGTATGTCCTTCCATCTTAGAGAAGCTTAACCCCAAGACATGGGTCAAAGCAACTCAACAAGATGAGAATACATCGAAATGCTTAAACCAAAAATGGCAACCCCACTCTTTGTAACTTGTCCTCTACCAACATCAATATTACATGTGGCTTTGAAATGTGACTGCAAGACCAAACCAACTTGACTCATGCTCAGAAGTCCCATCTTGGAAACTAATGTCAAAGGGAGAGAGAGAGAGAGAGCACATCAAAGCTTATCACATAAGAGAGAATGCACTCATAAAAGCTTCTCCTGATGCTCTTATTCTTAAGAGGAAAGTTATCTCATGTCTTCAAGAGGGGAAAGACATGATAGCATATGTTATGACTTGATCTTGCTCTGGTCATTTTCTTGTTCGCTCTGATTTTCTGCTACCCTACCTACTCCCATTATCCCATGTCAGATCCAGGGGGAGAAAGACATCTAAGGGAAGAAAATCTTTGGAATTCATTACATACCTTTATTCTTGGGGACATGTCAATATCCAAATAGAGTACCTAGTACTCACACTCTACATGTCATCCTAGTCTTGGCATTCTTGTGCTCTTTAGTTCTTGCTCTGTCTAGTAGATGTTCTTGTGTTATCTAACCTTGTTTACCCAGGTACATCTTCTTCAAGCTAGCTCAAGACCACAAGGTAAGTATATGCATCACACTTATGTGCATGAAGATCTCTTGCTGTGGTACATATTGTTTGCAAGAGAGACTCATAAACATGAATGTATAACTCCAGTATCTATAACATTTGCTCTGATGCATATAGCCAAGACACATGTAACTCATTGCTTGCTCTGACATGTTTATGCACTCTTATGATCTATCATCACATGATTGCATACATGTAGGGGGAGCCAATGCATGTTGCATGTCTTTCCAAAGCTTTACTTGCTATTTCCTTATACCTTTATCTAAAGCTTTGATGTATGTTGTCATCAATTACCAAAAAGGGGGAGATTGAAAGCACAAGTGCTCCCTGGGTGATTTTGGTAATTCATGAAAACATATCTCTTGTTGGACTAATACTTCTACCTAGTGCATTTCAGATAAGTTCAACATTGGAGTGGCATGGAGATGCACAAGAGGATGTGGAACCCCTTCAAGATGCTAAGGACAAATATTAGCAAAAGCTGAAGACTATACATTTTCTATTTTAGTGATCCAAGATCACATTGAGTCCATAGGAAAGCCAATACTATTAAAAGGGGATTAGGTGTTCCTTAATGGCTTGCTTGCTCAAAGTGCTTAGTGATATGCTCCAAAACCCTCAGCCACTTTCTCACATCCACATATGTCCTAAACCTAAATGTCAAACTCGGCCCCACCGACTTTGTTTATCCGGCGCCACCGAGTTTCATCTTATTCAGCCACTGCCAAACCCTAGTCACTTCGATCTCACCGATGGGATCTCGGTCTCGCCGAGATGGGCTTGCAACTCTTTGTGATCTATTGCAATAGTTTTGGTCTAACCGAGTTTGTTCAGTCGGTCCCACCGAGTCTGCTTGACCAATCCTCTGTTTACATATTACCAAAATTGGTCTCACCGAGTTTGAGTAATCGGTCAAACCTAGTTGAGGTTTTACCCTAACCCCTGCACATCGGTCCCACCGAGATGACTATATCGGTCCCACTGAAATTCCTAACGTTCACATTTTTACCTGGATCGGTCTGACCGAGTTTGCTGATTCGGTCCCACCGAGTTTGGGAATCTGTGTGTAACAACTAGATTTTGTGTGGAGGCTATATATACCCCTCCACCCACTCTTCATTCATGGAGAGAGCCATCAGAACAAACCTACACTTCCACTACTCATTTTGTGAGAGAGAACCACCTACTCATGTCTTGAGACCAAGATATTCCAATCCTACCATATGAATCTTAATCTCTAGACTTCCCCAAGTTGCTTTCCACTCAAATAATCTTTCCACCATAGCGAAATCTGTGAGAGAGAGTTGAGTGTTGGGGAGACTATCATTTGAAGCACAAGAGCAAGGAGTTCATCAAAAAACACACCATCTATTACCTTTTGGAGAGTGGTGTCTCCTAGATTGATTAAGTGTCACTTGGAAGCCTCCGTCAAGATTGTGGAGTTGAACCAAGGATTTTGTAAGGGGAAGGAGATCGCCTACTTCGTGAAGATCTACACTAGTGAGGCAAGTCCTTCGTGGGCGATGGCCATGATGGGATATACAAGGTTGCTTCTTCGTTGACCCTTCGTGGGTGGAGTCCTCCGTGGACTCGCGCAACCATTACTCTTCATGGGTTGAAGTCTCCATCAACGTGGATGTACGATAGCACCACATATCGGAACCACGCCAAAAATCTCCGTGTATCCAATTGCTTTCGCACACTCCAATCCCATCCCTTTACTTTCTTGCAAGTTGCATGATTTACTTTCCGCTGCTCATATACTCTTTGCATGCTTGCTTGAATTGTATTGTGTATGCTTGAAATTGTGTTAATCTAGCACCTCAACTTGAAAAACTTAAAAACTGCCAACTTTGTTTGTTGAGGGTCTAATCACCCCCCTCCAGACACCTCTTCTCGATCCTTTCAAGATGTCATGCAAGTTCTTTTCCATAAGCACGTATGACTATATTCAAAATACATGCCTACATTATATTGATGAATTGGAGCTAGTTCTGTGTCACCCTATGTCGTGGAATTGTCACGGCAGATGCCCTAGCATGAGGACTTATGTGTGGAGACATCGCAACGTAGTTAGCTTGAATTGGTTAAAACGGGACAAGGGACACAGAGAGCTTACCCAGGTTTGGCCCCTCGCAACGAGGTAAAGGCCTAAAGGCCTCGTGGAATTGTCACGGTAGATGCCCTAGCATGAGGACTTATGTGTGGAGACATCGCAACGTAGTTAGCTTGAATGGGTTAAAACGGGACAAGGGACACAGAGAGTTTACCCAGGTTTGGCCCCTCGCAACGAGGTAAAGGCCTACGCTTGCCTTAGGTTGTATTGCTTAGGTTTCGATTGCCAGGGAGCGAATACGCTTGACCTAGTTCTCGACATGTTGTTTCTTGCCCTAACCCGCCACCGGGTCACCCCTTTATATACACAGGTTGATGCCCGGTCGCTTACAGAGTACCGGCCGGCTCATACACAACGTGTCCGGCTCAGTGACAGAACTAAACTTTCCTTATCATACAAGTTAATTAATGGTGGTTTATGCCCATGGGCTTCAAGTCTCCTCCAGGTCTTGGTCCTTCAATAAGCTTGCTTCATGAACCGCCATCTTCAAAATCTTCTCGGCCCTTCTCATTATGAACCACCAGTGGTATGACCCGGCCCCTCCTGGGCGGGTCATACCCAATAGTCATATCCCCAACATTAGGCCCCAAGTTGATGTGAACTTGTTCATATCAATCTTCAATACTTGACTTAGAAAAAATCCTTCACTATTAGTCTTTATGAAATCTTACAACCCGCCATGAGGTTAGCTCACAGAATTGTGTTAACACGCCGTGATGTCATCTTGCGTTAATATCACACGAGGCCAAATCTCATCACATCTTCACTTTTAATGAACCTCCTACGAATCGAGGCATCTACGCTGTCACACAATCATTTTTCCAGTCTCCTCGATTCCTGCGCATGCTATCCATCCACTTCCTTATAAATAGGGACAGGGGTCCTTCTCATTTTCCCCATTGCCTCCTCGTCTTCTTCCTCTTCCACACAATGACTCAAGTGCCTGAGCTCCGCTACCACTGTCAACTTTCGTCAACTGCCTCAACCTCGACTGCTGCATCAACCTGAACGCACCAGAGCTCCTCCGTGCGCCTCCACTGTCCAATAGCTCCGGTAAGCCCTCCTCTTTCCTCACCATAAATCTGCATTAGGGTTTTGCTCGAGTTCTTCGGAGTTCATCTCCGTTTCTCTTTGTTTTTCCATGTTTTTGTAGTTTTGATCTGAGTCTAGCACTCATCTTGCGCGGCATCAGTTTTAGCACGCATTTTTTATATTTGAACGCCTCCCCTCTGTGAGAGATCCCATCTGAGCACGTGGACTTTTCTACTGCCGCCACTTAGGTTAATTTTTTTATTCATTATTCGAACTGCTGCAGATCCAAAACTATAGAACCGATCTGTGAAAACTATTTGTCCAACTGATACGGAGCATCCCACGTTCATCTCCATGTACACCTTCATAGCACATCAAGCCCCAAGTGGACCTACCAGAACTAAGGTAAACCCGCTCTTCTTCGAGAACATCATGAATATCCATTGGACTTGCTTGCTACCTCACCAAAGTGCTCTATGTGTCCTTAGGTACGAAGACCGACGCCCACAAGCTGGTGAGGGACACCCCAAAGGAGTTGGAGAAGAACCACAAGGCCACAAGGAAGAAGATGGAGCACAACAGGAGCTGGACAGGAGGTCCCAGGCGACCCCGTGCGCACAGGCCCCCGAGACCCCGTGCGCACGGACCACTCAGGGAGCTGGCGCTGGAGCACCCCATGTGCACGGGCCTGTACCGTGCGCACGGGCCCAACTTACCCCGTGCGCACGGGCTCACCAGGATGGACGGCCATGATCTCCACTCCGAGCCCCTCTTCCTCCACTTCGACCCCAAGACTATATATTCCGTACCTAGACCATTTGTTAGGGGAAGCAAAGTAGTTGATACACATTTGTGAGCTTTGCTCCATGGATCCACTCCACTAGGAGATCAAGACCTCCTCTTGGAGTGACCAAACATCAAGACCTCCTCCTTGGGGAAGGATCCCAATCATAGGATCATCAAGCCCTCATCTCCTCCATAGGATTTGAGATGAACTCTACCATGTATCTTATTTCCCTTTGTTATTCATGTACCTTGTGGATCTTATGTGTTTGATTGTCTAGTGGATGTGTGATTTGACTTGTTCTTGAGTGCTCCTCTTGTTTTCCCTCCTTTGTTCATCTTGTTCTTGGGGATTCCACCTCCAATTCGTAAAATATCTTCTCTATAGGGTTCCACCCTACATCATATGGTATCATGAGCCATGGTTTCTCACGTAATTGGAGCCCCCCTCTTTGTTTGCTAGCCTAGTTTTGTTTGATTTCGTCCTAAAATCCTAAAATTCCCCACCAAAAATAGCCCCAATTTTTTTGTGATTTGTTGGTTTAGTGTGATTTTGTTGGATTTGATCCATGAATTTGGTGTTTAGCAAGTAGATCCACCCCTCTACCATCTTCCCCTACCTTCCACCTTTCGTTTTGACCTCAAATTCGAGTTTCCCCACGGATCCGGGGCAGTTCATCCGCTCTCAGAGGACCCCGTGCACACGGGGCATCGGGACCCCGTGCACACGGGCCTGTCAGACCCCGTGCGCACGGCCCTTCCAGTGCGCTTCGGCCGCTGTCCCTTCGTCCTCCATACCACACCCTACCCCCACCTCAACCCCAGCCACGAGATCCATCCATTTGGAGCCCAAATCGCCACGAAATCTGCCAAACCCGCGCGTCCCAGGTGACCCCATGCCCTCGGTGCGTGTACCGTGCGCACGGGACCCCGTGCCCACGGGCCCTAGACCCCGTGCGCACGGCCCCCCTACAACAACCGCGTGCAGTTCACCATTTTGCCCGTAACTTCCACATCCGGAGTCCGATTTTCGTGTTCTTTAGCTCGTTGGGTAGCTATTGACATCCCCCATCCACCTAGATAGGTTCCCACACCATTTGACTCCACCAAAAGTTTGACATTTTGGTATCTTTGCCTAGGCCTTCCACCATATCATCCGCAAAACCACCATAGCCTTCCGCAACCTAACCCATTTTGCTCCATTTAGCATTTGTGGTTGTTTGAGTGGCGACGTGAGTCTCCTAAGGTGTTTCAACTACTTAGGGACAATTGCCTCTTCACAAACCACCACCACTTCCACCATTTGACATTTGTCATTTGAGATTTTGAGTTTGCGGTTTTTTACCGTTTCCTAAGGTGTTTCGGCTACTTAGGGACGGGTCTACATCATCTTGGTATCTACATCAAGAACACCGCTACTCATCATCGCAAAGGACGGTAACCTTGACGAAACCATTATATATTCCCCTTGCAATTGCATTGTTAACCCCTAGCCCATTTTGCGTTACTTACCTATCGAGACTAGCCATTTGAGTATTGCCGGCAACGTTACTTGTGCACATTAGTGATCCACCATTCCATTGCATACATACCATATCATATTGGTATCATATCATTCTTTGTGTCACAATATCATTCCCGCATATACACAATAGCTATCTTGGTTTGTTCATTGTGCAAAGTGGCCATAGAAAAAAAACTTTTAAGCAAAAAGAGAACAAAGAGCTCGTGAGCAAGTGCCATAGCATCATACCCCATTGAACATAAGATTGTCATATCCGATCATCTTGGATCATCTTGAGAGAAACACCGGGAACCATACATAGATAGCATACTTGGAATAGAAGTTTATCCATTTTGCATCTTATAGGTTGTGCACAAGTGTCGTATCCGCCTATTGCGCAATCGTGCTAGCGTCTCTCTTGAGTTGTGCAACACGAGCGTTTTCCGTGGACTCCACATTTTGTGCTCATTCCTTGGTTGCACGACCCCATTTATCTATCCGTGTGTGTGTTTCCGTGTACCATTTGCTATTGGTCTACTTGTTTCACTTGCGAATTTGTGAATCTTTTCCAACATTATTGACTCTTGCTAACATTTTGCATCAAATTTTTGTGCCACTATCCTCACCGAGCTCTACCATAAGCTTTACTTTGTAGGTGTGAGTGAACAAGTCCGGTACCAATTCCACTATTCTTTCATTTCACAATGAGTGATACAAGATACATCCTCAACTTTGGGAAAAGGTACCTTGGTATTGTTTATCTCATTTCCTACTCACCTTTGCTCGAGTCTTGTGATGGATAGGCAAGGCATTTCCTCTCCGGTCTACGACAACAACGACGGCGTGAACAACTACATCACAGAAGTGTCCATCTTTGATCTACAACGACAAATGCAAGGCACACAATCAAGATTGCGAGAGCGCATCGAGAACCTCTCCATCGACATTCATCTCTCAGAAGCAAGGAAAAGGGACTACATCGACAACAAGCTTGCCGCACAAAAGGAGGAACAAGATGCAAGGATTGAGGAGATTAGAGCCTTGATCAAGTCTTCTTCCCCTTCGTCATCTTCAAGGAGGCGACATTCAAGCCACAAGTCTTCGGAGCGCGGCCTCAACGCAAGTGCCAATCGTCATCATCCACATCTACATGGCGACCACCATCACGTTCGTGATCAACATCGTCATGAAGGGCAAGTCACCTCCAAGCAACATGTGCACGACGACGACGAACGCCTCCGAGCTCAAGCACGGCAACGACATCATCATCATGAAGATGCTCCACAAGCGCAAGTGCACAAGTCCCAACAAGCCCTACTTCACACCAAGTCGAAGCTTCAAAAGCACAAGAGAATTCCGCGAGACGACCACCACCAAGACGGTGCTACGGCTACACCAACCACTTTGCCATCTTCGCCAAGTGCTATCGAGGCATCTTCGCCTTTGGACATACGGCATCTTCGCCTATTTCCCATGAGTACGCCTACAACGACTTCATCAAGTCCAAGGCGACCACCTACGAGCGAGGGGGACACTTCCATCTTCGGAAGTCCCTCAAGGACGATGGCCGAGCATGGGAAACTCCCTTCGGTCATGGAGACGAGCTACGAGGTGCCACATCATATGGACCTCCAACACCAAGACGGCGACAAGACGGTCGAGCAAGGGCCATCCCCTTCGACTACGGCGACAAGCGCGAACCTCTTCAACAACATGAAGATGGTGCCCATATTGGACTCATCCTCCGAGTCAAGCTACGAGACCGCGCACGGTGACTTTTGCCACCATATTGAGAGTGAGAGTGACTTCACCACTAGCCCCATATATGATGAGCCGCACCAATTCCCATGTGAGGAGAGCCACCACCACCACCACTTGAGTGATTTGAGTGCCTCCACAATATGCGACATTGAGTGCACCTACCTTGAGGGAGTGAGTGAGCCACCGCCACATAGAGAGAGTGAGATAGTTGATGAGGCATATGAGGCCATATCGGTTTCTAACAACTTAACCTCTACCTCTATTGTGTCTTCTCATTTGGTGCTAGGTCCCATATATGATGACGCGCCGATCCTCGACGACTTCGTCCTCCCTTTGGACACGACGATGGCCATGGTGGAACATGATGCACCCCCACATGGTTCCATCAATATGAAGATGACCACCATTTGGTCTTTCCCGCCTCACCTACACCACTTGAGTGGAATGACAAAGGTAACAAAGGTGACGGTGATGCTCTAGTCCCACTAGTGGACATTCTTGAGATTGATTGCTTGCATGATGTTGACCCACCTATTACCATGCTTCATGCTAGTGAAACTTCTTCATGCCTTGACTTACCTATTTACGATGAATATGATGATGAGCATGTTGAGTTGCCTAGTTGTGATTCTATGCTCCATAGGATATCATGTGAAAATTCTCTTGGTCACATCATGTTTGATAATCCGCTTGACTTGTCATATGCTACGCATGAGATCAACCATATGTCTTATTTGAAATCTCTTCATAGTGACTATGCATATGCCATTAAAATAAACCCAATTTACACATACGGCATAGATGACAAGCCCATGGTTATTGGCATTTGTTTCTCTTGTGATGATATTGATATGCTCCCTTTGCATCATTTATCTAATATGCCATGCCATGACCACCTAGCTTTGGATATGCATTGTTTACCATGTTGTCCATTTTCTCCATATTATGCTTTCAATATTGCTAATGAGGAGACCCCCATAGTTTCCTCATACCCATTAGGAGATTTTGATCCATCCTATGATTTGCATGATTTCCATGATTGCGTGCACCATATGCATAAGATGAATAACAATGCTCTCGATATTTCTCATGATGCGTTACATCCTTTGAGTCTCCATTATGCTATACATAATAACAAACCTCTCATGATGGATGACATGTTTCTATATCACGCATCTCATTTATTTGAGCATTGGATATTTGGTGCTAACCAACACAAGCACGTGCGCATCATGATGGATGATGTGTACATCTACCATGCACACACAAATTTTCCTTTGTCTTTGTTTTGTGTAGGTACTCATGTATACTCGTCAACCTCTCAATCCCAAGAGTTGACGAAACGAGCTCTTGAGAGCAATGATGACTTGGTATCCCGTGGACTATCCTCACCACCGTCCCTTTCACGCAAGAACTACGCGCAACTCCTCTACTTGGCTCTCACACGGCTATGGGCCATTTACCAATTCTCACATTATGCTCATTTTACCGTGTTCACTTTGCATGCTATGCTTGCTTCTATGCCTTTGCCATGCAATTGTGACCCTTGCTTGCATCTACCCATGTTTCATCATTATGCTACCTCTATGTGTACTTGCATGCTTGGTGGAGATCCTTGTAGCTATTGCCATGTTTATCATGTGCCCCATGCTATTGTCCTCATATCTTGCTTTCATGCTTGTGCTATGACATGTGAATTATTCACGCCCACTATTTGCACCAATGACATGATTGCCATGATTCCTTCTAGTATGTTGCATCTTCGCGCTACTAGCATACTTGACTTGATTGCTATGATTGCTTGCTCGGTTGCATCACCCATGTTCCACTATCACTTGCTTTCTTGGGTTCATGACATATATGCTCATGCCTCTCACATGATATATCTTGATCATTGTCTATTGTGTCTATTAGTTGCCTCTTTCATATCCACTTGTATTGAGTGTAACCATACTATGCTTATTGATCTTGGTGACTTTGACACCTTACTTGTGATGCATACTTCTTTCCTTGAGCCTCTTGTATTTTGTTGTTCTCGCATCATATGCCTACATACTATCAAATGCTCCCTTGTCCTTTCTTATGATGAGCATGATGCATACACTTGTTGGGTATCTCGCCCCTCGAATGATAGGTCTTGCTTTTGCACTAACCTCATTTGTTTTTCCAAGTGTTTCTCATGTTCTTTCATTTTGAAGGATTCACAAGGTGGTACCATAAAGACACATTTTGGTTATGTGAAGGCGTACATGATGTGCAACACCAACATTTGTGAGAATCTCCTAAAGGTGAACTCCTTCCCTTTGAGCAACTTCAAATATGCATATTGGATGGGCCATTCTTTCATTGTTGTTTCCTTCTTGTTGTCCACATGATACATCTATTGGATGGAGGACCAGCATTGGAGATGGACCCTATGGACCTTCAAGATGAGGTGTGCCACGACATCGACCTATGGTACAACCATGCCTACCATGTACATGGCGATACGGTTTACGATCCGAGGTCGGATCTTTCCAAAGGGGGAGGAGATGATACGGAGCATCCCACGTTCATCTCCATGTACACCTTCATAGCACATCAAGCCCCAAGTGGACCTACCGGAACTAAGGTGAACCCGCTCTTCTTCGAGAACATCATGAATATCCATTGGACTTGCTTGCTACCTCACCAAAGTGCTCCATGTGTCCTTAGGTACGAAGACCGACGCCCACAAGCTGGTGAGGGACACCCCAAAGGAGTTGGAGAAGAACCACAAGGCCACAAGGAAGAAGATGGAGCACAATAGGAGCTGGACAGGAGGTCCCAGGCGACCCCGTGCGCACGGGCCCCCGAGACCCCGTGCGCACGGACCACTCAGGGAGCTGGCGCTGGAGCACCCCGTGCGCACGGGCCTGTACCATGCCCACGGGACCCCCTTGCGCATGGGCCCAACTTACCCCGTGCGCACGGGCTCACCAGGACGGACGGCCATGATCTCCACTCCGAGCCCCTCTTCCTCCACTTCGACCCCAAGACTATATATTCCGTACCTAGACCATTTGTTAGGGGAAGCAAAGTAGTTGATACACGTTTGTGAGCTTTGCTCCATGGATCCACTCCACTAGGAGATCAAGACCTCCTCTTGGAGTGACCAAACATCAAGACCTCCTCCTTGGGGAAGGATCCCAATCATAGGATCATCAAGCCCTCATCTCCTCCATAGGATTTGAGATGAACTCTACCATGTATCTTATTTCCCTTTGTTGTTCATGTACCTTGTGGATCTTATGTGTTTGATTGTCTAGTGGATGTGTGATTTGACTTGTTCTTGAGTGCTCCTCTTGTTTTCCCTCCTTTTTTCATCTTGTTCTTGGGGATTCCACCTCCAATTCGTGAAAGATCTTCTCTATAGGGTTGCACCCTACATCACCAACACTTAGCAATTCTTCACTTATAGATTTGAAAAAACTGATAACTGTGTGGGCGGCTTACTGATAAACCATAACCCGCCAGGTACCATTAGTCCCCTCTTAAGCCGCCAATAGATTGTTTTTTGAAATTGGTGTGTTAGCCAAGAAAGATGACATCCACTGGAGGGTCCCAGGCACCGAAAATCCTCATGAGCCCAAGGAAGGAGAATTAATTGTTTTTATTGATCATATGATCCTGACCCGCCTGACTCAAAATTCTTTCGGGACGTGCTATAATTCTTCCAACTTCATGCTCAAGACATTGGGCCCAATTCTGTCTCCAACATTTGCAACTTCCAAGTCTTTTGTGAAGCTTATATTCAAGAGGAACCCACTGTCGAGCTATTCAGGGAATTTTATTATTTGAAACGGCAGACGGCGTTCATCGACGGGCCCAGCTTGGAACCAGGTGGAGTTTCAATTCAGAAATGAAAAGAGGCCAGCTTCCCATATGCCAAGCCACCCAGTCATCCCAAGGACGGGAACCAGACTTGGTTCTATTGCCAAGATACATCTCCAGAGGGTGAGAATCCCCTACCGGGTTACCGAGAACATCGGCTCAACAACACGCATCAGCTCCCACAACATATCAGCACTAAGGAACGGGCCAAGTATGCGACCATTTTCAAAGATTAGAGCCTTCATGTCTAATTGCTTAACTGGCATTGACCTTGTTCGGTGCTGGGTCTCCTAGAGAATCCTGCCTTTAAGCTGCCACCCTGGTTTAATGTTCAAGTATACCGGCAACTTGAAATATCACCAACGCCGTTGCGAAATCCAATTATTTGATGCGGAAATCAATGAAGCAACTAAGGCTTTGTTGAATGAAAGCTGGGCAGAATGCAGAAAAATAGGACTTAGTCCTTACTTCACCTTCAACCAGCCGCCAGCTGTAGGTGTTGCACACCATGTTTCTACTTTGAATCATGTTTTCATTAACTCTATCCACTTATGATCATCTAACCTCGACAAGCCGATTCCCCGTTTTGGAAGAAGAAGCTGCAGGATAAGCAGGGACTTTGAATAGTAATGATTCAATTTCATACCTGTAGCTGTTGGAAATATGCCCTAGAGGCAATAATAGAAGGATTATTATTATATTTCCTTGCTCATGATAATTGTCTTTTATCCATGCTATAATTGTATTATCCGGAAATCGTAATACACGTGTGAATACATAGACCACAATACGTCCCTAGTAAGCCTCTAGTTGACTAGCTCGTTGGTCAACAGATAGTCATGGTTTCCTGACTATGGACATTAGATGTCGTTGACAACGGGATCACATCATTAGGAGAATGATGTGATGGACAAGACCCATTCCTAAGCATAACACAAGATTGTGTAGTTCGTTTTGCTAGAGCTTTTCCAATGTCAAGTATCTCTTCCTTAGACCATGAGATCGTGTAACTCCCGGATACCGTAGGAGTGCTTTGGGTGTACCAAATGTCACAACGTAACTGGGTGACTATAAAGGTGCACTACAGGTATCTCCGAAAGTGTCTGTTGGGTTGACACGGATCGAGACTGGGATTTGTCACTCCGTGTTACGAAGAGGTATCACTGGGCCCACTCGGTAGTGCATCATCATAATGAGCTCAAAGTGACCAAGTGTCTGGTCACGGGATCATGCATTACGGTACGAGTAAAGTGACTTGCCGGTAACGAGACTGAACGAGGTATTGGGATACCGACGATCGAGTCTCGGACAAGTAACATATCGTCTGACAAAGGGAATAGTATACGGGGTTGCTTGAACCCTCGACATCGTGGTTCATCCGATGAGATCCTCGAGGAGTACGTGGGAGTCAACATGGGTATCCAGATCCCGCTGTTGGTTATTGACCGGAGAGCTGTCTCGGTCATGTCTGCATGTCTCCCGAACCCGTAGGGTCTACACACTTAAGGTTCGGTGACGCTAGGGTTGTATGAATATGAGTATGCAGCAAACCGAATGTTGTTCGGAGTCCCGGATGAGATCCTGGACGTCACGAGGAGTTCCGGAATCGTTCGGAGGTAAAGAAAACTCTATAGGAAGTGCTGTTTCGGCCATCGGGAAAGTTTTGGGGTCACCCGGTATTGTATCGGGACCACCGGAAGGGTCCCGGGGGTCCACTGGGTGGGGCCACCTATCCCGGAGGGCCCTGTGGGCTGAAGTGGGAGGGGAACCAGCCCCTAGTGGGCTGGTGCGCCCCCCCTTGCCCCCCCGCCTGCGCCTAGGGTTGGAAACCCTAGGTGGGGGGCGCACCACTTGCCTTGGGGGGCACTCCAACCCCCTTGGCCGCCGCCCCCCTTGGGAGATTGATCTCCCAGGGCCAGAGCCCCCCCTGGGGGCCTATATAAAGGAGGGAAGGGGGGAGGGCAGCCGCACCCAAGTCTTGGCGCCTCCCTCCCCCTGCTACACCTCGTCCTCCTCCCGCAGCAGCTTGGCGAAGCCCTGCCGGAGTTCTGCTGCATCCACCACCACGCCATCTTGCTGCTGGATCATCATCAACCTCTCCTTCCCCCTTGCTGGATCAAGACGGAGGAGACGTCACGCTAACCGTACGTGTGTTGAACGCGGAGGTGCCGTCCGTTCGGTGCTAGGATCTCCGGTGATAGGATCACGACGAGAACGACTACTTCAACCCCGTTCTTTTGAACGCTTCCGCTCGCGATCTACAAAGTGGTATGTAGATGCATCTCCCCTTTCACTTGTTGCTTAGATGAACTCATAGATGTATCTTGGTGAAACCGTAGGAAATTTTTTATTTTTCTGCAACGTTCCCCAACAGTGGCATCATGAGCTAGGTCTATGCGTAGTTCTCTATTGCACGAGTAGAACACAATTTTGTTGTGGGCGTAGATCTTGTCAACTTGCTTGCCGCTACTAGTCTTTTCTTGCTTCAGCGGTATTGTGGGATGAAGCGGCCCGGACCGACCTTACACGTACGCTTACGTGAGACAGGTTCCACCGACTGACATGCACTAGTTGCATAAGGTGGCTAGCGGGTGTCTGTCTCTCCTACTTTAGTTGGAGCGGATTAGATGAAAAGGGTCCTTATTAAGGGTAAATAGAAGTTGACAAAATCACGTTGTGGTTATTCGTAGGTAAGAAAACGTTCTTGCTAGAACCCAATTGCAGCCACGTAAAAGATGCAACAACAATTAGAGGACGTCTAACTTGTTTTTGCAGCAATTGTCATGTGATGTGATATGGCCAGAAGTTGTGATGAATGATGAATGATATATTGTGATGTATGAGATCATGTTCTTGTAATAGGAATCACGACTTGCATGTCGATGAGTATGACAACCGGCAGGAGCCATAGGAGTTGTCTTTATTTTTGTATGACCTGTGTGTCATTGAAGAACGCCATGTAAATTACTTTAATTTATTGCTAAACGCGTTAGCCATAGAAGTAGAAGTAGTCGTTGGCGTGACAACTTCATGAAGACACAATGATGGAGATCATGATGATGGAGATCATGGTGTCATGCCGGTGACGAAGATGATCATGGAGCCCTGAAGATGGAGATCGAAGGAGCTATATGATATTGGCCATATCATGTCACTACTTTATATAATTGCATGTGATGTTTATTATGTTTATGCATCGTGTTTACTTAGAACGGCGGTAGTAAATAAGATGACCCCTTATAATAATTTCAAGAAAGTGTTCCCCCTAACTGTGCACCGTTGCTAAAGTTCGTCGTTTCGAAGCACCACGTGATGATCGGGTGTGATAGATCCTTACGTTCACATACAACGGGTGTAAGACAGATTTACACATGCAGAACACTTAGGGTTAACTTGACGAGCCTAGCATGTACAGACATGGCCTCGGAACACAGAGACCGAAAGGTCGAACATGAGTCGTATGGAAGATACGATCAACATGGAGATGTTCACCAATGATGACTAGTCCGTCTCACGTGATGATCGGACACGGCTTAGTCGACTCGGATCGTGTAACACTTAGATGACTAGAGGGATGTCTAATCTGAGTGGGAGTTCATTAAATAATTTGATTAGGTGAACTTAATTATCATGAACTTAGTCTAAAACTTTTACAAAATATGTCTTGTAGATCAAATGGCCAACGCTCATGTCAACATGAACTTCAACGCGTTCCTAAAGAAAACCAAGCTGAAAGATGATGGCAGCAACTATTCGGACTGGGTCCGGAACCTGAGGATCATCCTCATAGTAGCCAAGAAAGATTATGTCCTAGATGCACCGCTAGGTGAAGCAACCATCCCAGAAAACCAAGACGTTATGAACACTTGGCAATCACGTGCTGATGATTACTCCCTCGTTCAGTGCGGCATGCTTTACAACTTAGAACCGGGGCTCCAAAAGCGTTTTGAGAAGCACGGAGCATATGCGATGTTCGAGGAGCTGAAAATGGTTTTCCAAGCTCATGCCCGGGTCGAGAGATATGAAGTCTCCGACAAGTTCTATAGTTGTAAGATGGAGGAAAACAGTTCTGTCAGTGAGCACATACTCAAAATGTCTGTGTTGCACAACCGCCTGTCCCAGTTGGAGATCAACCTCTCGGAAGAGGCGGTCATTGACAGAATCCTTCAGTCGCTCCCACCGAGCTACAAGAGCTTTGTGTTGAACTACAATATGCAGGGGATGGTGAAGACCATTCCTGAAGTATTCTCAATGCTGAAGTCAACAGAGGTTGAAATCAAGAAAGAACATCAAGTGTTGATGGTCAATAAGACCACTAAGTTCAAGAAGGGCAAGGGTAAGAAGAACTTCAAGAAGGATGGCAAAGATGTTGCCGCGCCCGGTAAGCCAGTTGCCGGGAAGAAGTCAAAGAATGGACCCAAGCCTGAGACTGAGTGCTTTTATTGCAAGGGGAAGGGTCACTAGAAGCGGAACTGCCCCAAATACTTAGAGGACAAGAAGGCCGACAACACTAAAGGTATATTTGATATACATGTAATTGATGTGTACCTTACCAGTACTCGTAGTAACTCCTGGGTATTTGATACCAGTGTCGTTGCTCACATTTGTAACTCATAGCAGGAGCTGCGGAATAAGCGGAGACTGGCGAAGGACGAGGTGACGATGCACGTCGGGAATGGTTCCAAGGTCGATGTGATCGCCGTCGGCGCGCTACCTCTACATTTACCTACAGGATTAGTTTTAAACCTCAATAATTGTTATTTAGTGCCAAGTTTGAGCATGAACATTGTATCTCGATCTCGTTTGATACGGGATGGCTACTCATTTAAATCCGAGAATAATGGTTGTTCTATTTATATGAGAGATATGTTTTATGGTCATGCCCCGATGGTCAATGGTTTATTCTTAATGAATCTCGAACGTAATGTTACACATATTCATAGCGTGAATACCAAAAGATGTAAAGTTGATAACGATAGTCCCACATACTTGTGGCACTGCCGCCTTGGTCACATTGGCGTCAAGCGCATGAAGAAGCTCCATGCTGATGGACTTTTAGAGTCTCTCGATTATGAATCATTTGACACATGCGAACCATGCCTCATGGGCAAAATGACCAAGACTCCGTTCTCCGGAACAATGGAGCGAGCAACCAACTTGTTGGAAATCATACATACCGATGTGTGCGGTCTAATGAGCGTTGAGGCTCGCGGAGGATATCGTTATGTTCTCACTCTCACTGATGACTTGAGTAGATATGGGTATGTCTACTTGATGAAACACAAGTCTGAGACCTTTGAAAAGTTTAAGGAATTTCAGAATGAAGTAGAGAATCAACATGACCGAAAAATAAAATTCTTACGATCGGATCGTGGAGGAGAATATTTAAGTCACGAATTTGGTACACACTTAAGAAAATGTGGAATCGTTTCACAACTCACGCCGCCTGTAACATCTCAGCGTAATGGTGTGTCCGAACATCGTAATCGCACTCTATTGGATATGGTGCGATCTATGATGTCTCTTACCGATTTACCGCTATCATTTTGGGGATACGCTCTAGAGACAGCTACATTCACTTTAAATAGGGCACCATCTAAATCCGTTGAGACAACACCGTATGAATTATGGTTTGGGAAGAAACCTAAGCTGTCGTTTCTAAAAGTTTGGGGATGCGATGCTTATGTCAAGAAACTTCAACCTGAAAAGCTTGAACCCAAGTCAGAAAAATGCGTCTTCATAGGATACCCTAAGGAAACCATTGGGTATACCTTCTACTTAAGATCTGAGGGCAAGATCTTTGTTGCCAAGAATGGATCCTTTCTGGAAAAAGAGTTTCTCTCGAAAGGAGTAAGTGGGAGGAAAGTAGAACTCGATGAAGTACTGCGTCTTGAACCGGAAAGTAGTGCAGCTCAGGAAAATGTTCCTGTGGTGCCTACACCGACTGGAGAGGAAATTAATGATGATGGTCAAGGTACTTCTGATCAAGTTTCTACTGAACTTCGTAGGTCCACAAGGACACGTTCCATACCAGAGTGGTATGGCAACCCTGTCCTGGAAATCATGTTGTTAGACAATGGTGAACCTTCGAACTATGAAGAAGCGATGGCGGGCCCAGATTCCAACAAATGGCTTGAAGCTATGCAATCCGAGATAGAATCCATGAATGAAAGCAAAGTATGGACTTTGACAGACTTGCCCGATGATCGGCGAGCGATAGAAAACAAATGGATCTTTAAGAAGAAGACGGACGCGGATGGTAATATTACCATCTATAAAGCTCGACTTGTCGCTAAGGGTTATCGACAAGTTCAAGGGGTTGACTACGATGAGACTTTCTCTCCCGTAGCGAAGCTGAAGTCCGTCCGAATCATGTTAGCAATTGTCGCATACTATGATTATGAGATATGGCAGATGGACGTCAAAACAGCATTCCTTAACGGTTATCTTAAGGAAGAGCTGTATATGATGCAGCCGGAAGGTTTTGTCAATCCTAAGAATGCTAACAAAGTGTGCAAGCTCTAGCAATCCATTTATGGGTTGGTGCAAGCATCTCAGAGTTGGAACATTCGCTTTGATGAGATGATCAAAGCGTTTGGGTTTATGCAGACTTATGGAGAAGCCTGCGTTTACAAGAAAGTGAGTGGGAGCTCTGTAGCATTTCTCATATTATATGTAGATGACACACTTTTGATGGGAAATGATATAAAATTCTTGGACAACATTAAGGCCTACTTGAATAAGTGTTTTTCAATGAAGGACCTTGGAGAAGCTGCTTACACATTAGGCATCAAGATCTATAGGGATAGATCGAGACGCCTCATAGGTCTTTCACAAAGCACATACCTTGATAAGATTTTGAAGAAGTTCAAAATGGATCAGTCCAAGAAAGGGTTCTTGCCTGTACTGCAAGGTGTGAGATTGAGCTCGGCTCAATGCCCGACCACGGCAAAAGATAAAGAAGAGATGAGCGTCATCCCCTATGTCTCAGCCATATGATCTATTATGTATGCCATGCTATGTACCAGACCTGATGTAAACCTTGCCGTAAGTTTGGTAGGAAGGTACCAAAGTAATCCCGGCAAGGAACACTGGACAACGGTCAAAAATATCCTGAAGTACCTGAAAAGGACAAAGGACACGTTTCTCGTTTATGGAGGTGATGAAGAGCTCGTCGTAAAGGGTTACGTCGACGCTAGCTTCGACACAGATCTGGATGACTCGAAGTCACAAACCGGATACGTGTATATGTTGAATGGTGGAGAAGTAAGCTGGTGCAGCTGCAAGCAGAGTGTCGTGGCGGGATCTACATGTGAAGCGGAGTACATGGCAGCCTCGGAGGCAGCGCATGAAGCAATTTGGGTGAAGGAGTTCATCACCAACCTAGGAGTCATACCCAATGCGTCGGGGCCGATCAAACTCTTCTGTGACCCCACTGGAGCTATTGCCCTTGCCAAGGAGCCCATGTTTCACAAGAAGACCAGGCACATCAAGCATCGCTTCAACTCCATCCGTGAAAATGTTCAAGATGGAGACATAGATATTTGCAAAGTACATACGGATCTAAATGTCGCAGATCCGTTGACTAAACCTCTCTCGCGAGCAAAACATGATCAACACCAGAACTCTATGGGTGTTCGATTCATCACAATGTAACTAGATTATTGACTCTAGTGCAAGTGGGAGACTGTTGGAAATATGCCCTAGAGGCAATAATAAAAAGATTATTATTATATTTCCTTGCTCATGATAATTGTCTTTTATTCATGCTATAATTGTATTATCCAGAAATCATAATACACATGTGAATACATAGACCACAATACGTCCCTAGTAAGCCTCTAGTTGACTAGCTCGTTGGTCAACAGATAGTCATGGTTTCCTGACTATGGACATTAGATGTCGTTGACAACGGGATCACATCATTAGGAGAATGATGTGATGGACAAGACCCATTCCTAAGCATAACACAAGATCATGTAGTTCGTTTTGCTAGAGCTTTTCCAATGTCAAGTATCTCTTCCTTAGACCATGAGATCGTGTAACTCCCAGATACAGTAGGAGTGCTTTGGGTGTACCAAACGTCACAACATAACTGGGTAACTATAAAGGTGCACTACAGGTATCTCCGAAAGTGTCTGTTGGGTTGACACGGATCGAGACTGGGATTTGTCACTCCGTGTTACGGAGAGGTATCACTGGGCCCACTCGGTAGTGCATCATCATAATGAGCTCAAAGTGACCAAGTCTCTGGTCACAGGATCATGCATTACGGTACGAGTAAAGTGACTTGCCGGTAACGAGACTGAATGAGGTATTGGGATACCGACGATCGAGTCTCGGGCAAGTAACATACTGTCTGACAAAGGGAATAGTATACGGGGTTGCTTGAACCCTCGACATCATGGTTCACCGGATGAGATCATCGAGGAGTATGCGGGAGCCAACATGGGTATCCAGATCCCGCTGTTGGTTATTGACCGGAGAGCTGTCTCGGTCATGTCTGCATGTCTCCCGAACCCGTAGGGTCTACACACTTAAGGTTCGGTGACGCTAGGGTTCTATGAATATGAGTATGCAGCAAACCGAATGTTGTTCGGAGTCCTGGATGAGATCCCAGACGTCACGAGAAGTTCCGGAATGGTCCGGAGGTAAAGAAAACTATATAGGAAGTGTTGTTTCGGCCATCGGGAAAGTTTTGGGGTCACCCGGTATTGTATCGGGACCACCGGAAGGGTCCCGGGGGTCCACCGGGTGGGGCCACCTATCCCGGAGGGCCCCGTGGGCTGAAGTGGGAGGGGAACCAGCCCCTAGTGGGCTGGTGTGCCCCCCCTTGGGCCCCTCTGCGCCTAGGGTTGGAAACCCTAGGTGGGGGGGGGGGCGCACCATTTGCCTTGGGGGGCACTCCAACCCCCTTGCCCCCCCCGTTGGGAGATTGATCTCCCAGGGCCGGTGCCCCCCTGGGGGCCTATATAAAGGAGGCTAGGGGGGAGGGCAGCCGCACCCAAGTCTTGGCGCCTCCCTCCCCCTGCTACACCTTGTCCTCCTCCCGCAGCAGCTTGGTGAAGCCCTGCCGGAGTTCTGCTGCATCCACCACCACGCCGTCGTGCTGCTAGATCATCATCAACCTCTCCTTCCCCCTTGCTGGATCAAGACGGAGGAGACGTCTCGCCGTGTGTTGAACGCGGAGGTTCCCTCCATTCAGCGCTAGGATCTCCGGTGATAGGATCACGACGAGAACGACTACTTCAACCCCGTTCTTTTGAATGCTTCCGCTCGCGATCTACAAAGTGGTATGTAGATGCATCTCCCCTTTCACTCGTTGCTTAGATGAACTCATAGATGGATCTTGGTGAAACCGTAGGAAAAATTTTATTTTTCTGGAACGTTCCCCAACAGTAGCCCCCAAGGGCCGGCTTAAAATGTCAAGATAAGCTGGGTCTCATTACCATATTTGTCCATAAAATCCCCGCATACAGCCCCCATGAATCGGCTATAGTCACCATAATGTAGACGGGTTATCATAAAATTGTCTTCAGAAAAGAGCAATGCGCATTAGCCCCCAAGTGCCAAGAAAAATACTTGTATTGTGCTTGGGACTTTTAAATAAGATGATTTTAACCCGCCTATTGTTTATGTCCTACAGGCTGAACTTAATGCCAAAGAATCCCTAGTCGCCGATCTTCAAGAGAACATAAAGTCTCAACAATCTGAAACCTCCAAGGCCAAAGCAGAATTGACCACCGCCTTGGCAGAGATAGAGAAGCTGAAGAAAGACTTCAAGGCTGACCAGGCAGGCTGGGAGACATAGAAATCAGCTGAATTGAAGAGGGCCGAGGAAGCAGAAGCGGCTCTTAAGCCGGTGGTTGAAGAGCTTGCCGGTTCAAAACATCAGATCAATGCCATGACTACTGCCATCTTCGGTAAATCACTTCTTCTCAATTTTTGACTACCAGTGCACTGCAATCATCATTCATACAACTTATAGATTTACTTGGTAATGCAGGTTCCAGGATCGCCCACCTCGGCTCAAATATGCGCAAGAAATTGATGGCCGCCTATACTCTTATAGAGCAATTATACACTGGGGCACAACGAGCTATCTATATAGCCTCACATAAGAAGCAACCACCAACCCTCATCAAGGACACGCTGGAGAAATTATCTGTGCTTCCCCCATGAAAGGAAGAACTGAAGAAATAAGCCGCTAGAGCTGGTGCACTCACTATGCTTGCCTGGGCCAAGACGTGGCAAGCGGATCTTGACCCGGAAGACTTGGCCAACGGTTTCCCCAGTATAAAGGAGGACGGGTCTCCCTTCAGTGCTGAGGACTTTGCTTAAATAGCAAAAGAAATGCGTCCTTTAGCTAGCAAGTTAACTGAAGATACCGACCTATCCCATTACCAGGCGGTTTATGACGCTGACAACAAGAAGGTTAAAGCGCCGATTCATGACTCTCAGGACCTTAGTCCTCCAATTTGTAAGAACACTTTTGCCCCTGACATTGACCCGTCAACACATATTAGTGACGAGGCTGTATTCAAAGCTTTGACTGGGATCAACTGGACAACCTCTCACTTCCAGTCAATGGGTAAAGAACACGATGATGAACCGGTGCTGGATGACCCACAACCTTCAACTCGCCAAGACCAAGACCAGTAAATCACCGGTCTGCTTAGCATCTCCCAGCTGTGATACTTTGTGAAAACACTTATTCTTTTGGGCTGTCTATTGCCTTGTAATAGGCTAGCTTGAAAACAATTATCTGTCATGCCACCGTGCATGTGGATCTTCATAACACTTATGAACTGTTTTGATCTTCTTTGACGATCCACTATTTATGCTCATACTCATTATCAACTTTGCTTGATCATGTTGTCATAAACCCTGCATACAAATAGAGCACAAGTGCCTTGGCGGTTTACCCCAAGGTGGGTCATAATGCCCCATATAAAAAACCATTGGTGACTGCATTGTCCATAACCAGGGCCGGTTTATCAAAACCTCATATAGAAATAAATATCGTACCTATGATACTTATGCGTATTGCCGGCTTCCAATGCCATATGCAATAAGGGTAACAGTCCCAACCCAGAGCGCGGCGCTCTGTGCAATTTATTCATACTGCTGGCTTACAACGCCATAGACAACAAAGGGTAACATCCCAAAAACATTAGAGTACATGACTCCAAACATATGATCATCATATATTGGCGACTTAACGTCCAAAGCTAGGTCGGGTTAACACAACACCGGATATTAGCAAATAAAGATCAAGACATCATGTCCTGAATCAAATTTTAGCCATATATCAATATGGTACAAATATAGAAATCACCAAAAAGATTGAAAGGCAATAGAACACAAAATACCAAGGCATTCAAAGGTTGTCAAACCTCAACATCAAGTGCTATTCAAGGGCTACAAAGCCCCTTAGTCACTCCTTAATTCAAACCTGTAAACGAGGCCTCACATGATAAATCACCATTTTAACTTTGACAAGTTCAGGGTCTTTTACAAGATTGACTGTCAAGAGTACGACGAGCCATTCCAGGATTACCTGGTCAGGGTGGCCAGCATACAAAGGCAAGATAACCCGGATTTTTAGTGAATACACCTCGCGCCCAAGCCTATTACGAGGGACAACAAAGCTCATGTTCATTTAACAAGAAGCCCCCAAGTAATATTTTGAGGCGTATAAGCCGAATCAGTAGGGTAGTCATAGCTATGCTCAATGAGCAGGAAGCCCCCAAGTATTTGTAATCAAGGCGTACAAGCCAGATCAAAATGGTAATCATAGCTATGCTCAATAAGCCCCCAAGTGACCTTATGAAGTAACAATAAAGACTCAGATTATTAGAAGTGAAACGACAGAGGCCCTGAAGCATCAGGGATGTTGGTTTTATTATACTAATCATAATATATAAATTTGTAAAGGTATGTACATCACAAGAGCTAGTGGCTCAGGTGTAATAAGGCCAAAGATGAGCAATGTTCCACGGCTGGTGGGTCTCCTCCTACGATGTGGGTGAGTCCTTCTGATCTCGAATATTTATAAGATAGTATGACCCATTGTTCAGATTTTTGCTGACCACAAAAGGCCCTTCCCAAGGTGGGGATAACTTGTGCATGTCAGATTGATCCTGGATGAGCCGGAGCACCAAATCACCTTCTTGAAAGGTCCTGGTTTTAACCCCGCAGTTGTGATAACAGCATGGATCTTGCTGGTAAATCGTCGAATGAGCCGCTGCAATGTCACGTGTCGGCGTCCTGGATACAGGGGCACCTAGACTTGCCTACCCGCGGCCCACTGTGTGGCACCGTCAGTAGCCTGGTACAGCCTAGCTTCAGCATCAACAACTCGATACCCTCGTGAGGGGCCAAGCCTCGCGAGGCGGGCGACGCCAAGACCTCCAAGGGGATAGGCCTCCTCAGGCCGGCTCCCGAGGAGCAAAGATTTCTATGCAAGGTGCACCTCACGAGGCTCAGTTGACATGAGCCATGACGATCAAGGCCGGGCGGGTGCTAGCGGGCGCAGAGTACCAGTTTCCTCTTTGGTGCAAAGGATGCAAGCAGCAGGCGCGGAGTCCCGAGGAATCATCCAAAGGTTTCCATTCTGGTGCAACAAGACCAAGACCGCCAGGACGGCAGGACGGAGGTCATCGCTGAGCCCACCACAGCATCACGGCTAGAGGCTTTGGTAGGCGAAGAACACTTTAGTCAAGATAGAATGTACCTCTTGTCCCCCTTCAAATGTGGCTGTTGTGGGATCCCTTTCCGCCAACATTTGGGAAGAGGACCAAGGCCACTATAAATAGGACTTAGCCACCACCATAGAAGGGGAGATCCGAACAGAGCGAAGCCATTCCTACTTCACCAGCTCTCTTGAGCTCAAGAACACCTCGCCTCCTGAGGCTGTTCATCCGCTGTACTAGTTCATCCTCAGCCCCTCGAGGAAATCCACCACAAAGCTGGCATATGGTATTACACAGCAAGGTGGCCCAAACCAGGATAAATTGTTATGTCCCTCTGTCCTTTTGAGCTCGATGCGCTAGGTTGTGAGGATCGTGAGTAGGAAGGATAGGTAGGGTGAGATCTCCGCACGCACCCCAGAGTTTGAACCTATCAAGGGTTTGCGGAACCCGAAATCCAACATTTGGCGTGCCAGGTAGGGGTGCGTCAGAGATCCGCTTCTCCGTCCGCCACATCCCACCCCTGGCTCCAATGGCAGGTGCTCCCTTGTCGACTAGGCCGTCGTGCACCTTTGGGGGAGCCACGGGCCTCCGCGCTTTCACCCCCGCCTTGCGACGGGTGGAGTGGCCACCCAAGTTCAGGCCGGAGATGCCGCCGTGCTATGACAGTGCGGTGGATCCGGCCGGCTTCCTCCAAGTGTACAAGGAGGCAGTTTGGGCGGCCGGCAGAGACGACAAGATGATGGTCAACTGGATCCCCATGGCCCTCGTAGGCGCACCGCGCGCCTAGCTGCTCAACCTGCTGGAGTCCTCTGTGGCCTCCTGGGAGGAGCCACGCGCCCTCTTCATTGCACACTTCACGGTGCCGGCACCCCTAGTCGTCGCAGCTCTCCTGGGTCGATCGCAGGCACCACCCTCCGACCGCCACATCAAGCAGTTCTACCGCCAAGTAAGTGCCGCCCAGGTGATCTTGGGGTCTCCCCCGGGCTGGGCAACGCCTAAGGCCAACCTCATCTTCGGCCCAGAAGATCATCCAACTACCACAGCGGGAGCAGGCGCACTCCCGATGCTCTGCACCCCCACCATCTGCAACATGGCGGTCACCAAGACCATCATCCACGGCAGGGCCGGCCTCAACGCGCTCTCCGTGGAGGCATTCGACCTGCTTCATGTGCCCCACGGCCGGCTCCTGTCGGTGTACAAAAGTAGGGGCTCTCCTTTTGACCCCTTTACTTGTGCATGGGCAGTTAGAGCCACCCGCCACGACCGCGCATAGCAGGGCAGGAAAGGGAAGCCGGAGAAAAGCCGAAGGCACAAGACAAACAAAGCAACAACAAGGACCAAGGCCACAAAGATCGGATGGACGAAGTAGGTTTCCCCGGCAAGAACCCTTGCCGGGGCAGCCTCAGCGGCCCCAGCAAGACCCTTTCCGGGGCAGCTCGCCCCAACCAGCCGAGCAAGCCACCTTTGACCCCACCAATGCTAGACAAATGCATTGGGACAGGGCTCGGGAGGCACCTCCGTGGTGGCATGCACATCTTTGTGAAGACATAGAATGCTCAAGATCAGAAAAGTATAGGAAGGCGATAATCATCGCCAAGATCCTCACCAACAAAACTCACAAGACCCCCGGCAAGATTCTTGCCGGGGATGCCAGCGCGCCACGGCAAGACCCTTGTCGGGCCACCCGGCAAAGGCCCTCGCCAAGCGCACCAGCAGGGCCACTGCCAGGTCCACACCAGCCAAGTCTCCACCGCCGTTCGCATGCAGCTGCCGACCCAACCAACTGGGTAGGCACCTGCGTGGCAACATGCAGCCCTTCGTGGAGGCTGCACCACCGTGCCACCTTAGCTGCCCGCCTGCCTACATGGCACCGCATGCACCATTGGACAGGACGTGTGTCGAAACGAGGAGGAGCAGCGACGGATGGGACGGGCCTCACTCCCGCCCCCGATAAAGTAAAGGGACACCTAAGCCTCGCATTAAATGCGCTTTGTCCTGTAATACCAGCGATAAGCTCACAACGCTGTAGCACTTTCCACCTCCTATGTGCCACTCTGGCAGCCCCTTTCTCCTATAAAAGGAGGACCAAGGCGCACTGGAGAAGGATTCGGCTCTTTTGAACCTAGCAGCACCCAGAGCTAGTTCAAGAGCTCAAGAACAACTAAATACATCCACCAAAGCAGGATCATAGGGTTTTACGCATCTTTGCGGCCCGAACCTAGGTAAATCCCCTTTGTGTTGTCTGCTAGTCCTGCTCTTCTCACGATCCCCGTGCCCCGCAACCGTAGTAGGGATTCCAGTGATCCCATAGGTGTCGTTTCCCACCGACATCTTTGGCGTGCCAGGTAGTGGCATGCGTAGTTGTGAGAATCTGGTCTAGCAGTTGACCTAGCTGTTCTTCATCGCCATGGCTCCTAAGAAGAAGACGGCCATGGCGATCGGTTCCTCCGGGACCGGATTCCCGGTACCGGTGCGGACCAGTAGCAGGCCAGTCGCGGAGAGAACCCGTGGCGCAGCCCGCAAACATCCAAATCACCCTGGCAGTCCGGGCCTGGCGAGTGGCGTCGTTTGCGCGCCAGGCAACGAGCCACCAGTCGCAGGCTCCAGAGACGGAGTCGGGGCCCCCGCAGGCGGCGCGAGGCCCTCTAGGGGCGCTGCCATCCCGCCAGGCAGCGGCACGACGACCTCCAAGACGCCAACACAGGCGCCCATGGCGCGCTCTTCTCAGGTTGTGCGTGATGAGCAGCGTCACCCTGTCGGTGACCCTGCGCGCCGCCCTGGGAAGAGTCCCATGCGCGCATCACATGATGAGGATGGCCACCATGCACGCCGAGGTGCTAACGGAGGTGGCGAACGGCTGCGGGGCCGTGACACACCTCCTTCTAACGTGGTTAGAAGTCGAGGCGCGTCGCGGTGCACCCATCTCTCGCCGCCGCCCACACTAGCGGAAGCCCTAGCGCGCGCAGCTGCTCCTCGATTTTCCTCCCTCCATAGAGAAGCTCGACGAATGGAGGGCCACCGTCCGGAGCCTCGTCGGCATCGCCAACAACAATGAGTTGCGGCCGGTGGGACCCGCGGGCCGTCGCTCCACCGGGCCACCGCATGCCAGCGGAGACCGTGCTGGAGGCGATGCAGCCACGGTGCACTCCCCTCCTCCATCCCGGCCACCCCGGTCGTCGGTTCGTCGCGACGACGCTCGTGATGCTATCTCCATCGCATCATCCGACCCGCGAACCAACCGTGATCAGCGTCAAGTCGTTCGGGAGCGGGTTCATGAGGACGCTCGAACTACCATCGAGCGTCGTCGTGACGCGCGCCACCAGTCGGACAGACGGGCGGGGCCCGCTACAGACCACCCAGTGCCGGGAGGCTACGGTGGCCTACCTTAGGAGGTGGGTTGTCCGGCTTTCACCCGTGAGCTGCGGCAGTTCCAGTGGCCCTCCCACCGTATGTTCATGCCTGACATTGGCGAGAAGTACAACGACAAGACTCACCCGTCAGAGTTCCTCAGCATCTACAGCATCGCGATGCAGGCTGCTGGGGCTCGCGACAATAAGGTGCTTGCCAATTACTTCCCATTGGCACTCAAGCGTAATGTTATGTGTTGGTTGATGCACCTGCCGGTAGATTCCATGTCTACTTGGGCGGATCTGTGCCATGAGTTTGTTGGCGCCTTTACCGGAGGCCATCAAGCTCATGGCCAGGCGAGTGATTTACACATCATCCCCCAGAAGGAGGGGGGAAACTTGCGCAAGTACATTCAAAGGTTCAGCTGGGTGCAGTACAACATCCCCAATGTTCATCCCGCCGCCGTGATCAGTGTGTTCCATCAGAACGTGCGCAACGGCAAGATGCGTGAAGAGCTAGCGATGAACAAGGTCAGAGATGTGGCCGAACTTTATGTTTTGGCTGATCAGTGCACTCACGCTAAAGAGGGAAGGAAGTACCCCGGCGAAGACGCCGGTGTGGAAACCGACTCCACGGATGATACCGCCACCCCGACGAAGAAGGGTCGGCGCCATAACAGGAAGCCCAGGAGCAAGACCGTGCTTGTCGTTGAGGGATCTAACGATACCGGTGCCACCAAGAAACCCAAGGCAAGTGACGTCGGCAAGGAGGTTGCCGGGTGTGCCGCTTGCCGGGCCTTGGCGGCTGTCGATAAGACAGGGGGCTCCGACAAGCAGTATTGCAAGATCCACCAAACCAAGGGCCATGACCACCAAAACTGCTGACAGGTAGAGTTGCTCGCCGAGAAGCAGAAAGCTGAGTATGAGCGGCGGGACATGGAGAAAGACCCGAATGGTGCCAAGGGATCTGACAAGAAACGTGGCGGCCAAGGAGGCCGCCGTGGCAAGGATAATCAACAGGAGAGGCCCGCTCGGGGCCGCGACAAGAAGAACAAAGATGATGATCATGACGAGGAAGACAAGTCCGGTGACCACGAGTTTCAAAAAGCCACAGAGGCCATGTGTGTCGATCATGGCGCCTCGCTGCATACGTCCCACCGGCAACTCAAGCAATGGGCGCGTGAGATCACGGTGGTGGAGCCATCATTCGACGCACGGAAGCCGCTGAAATGGTCCAGCACGCCCATCATCTTCGACACCGAGGACCACCCTGACCGCACTACTGTGGTCGGGTGCTTCCCATTGTTGGTTTCACCAACAATCCACAACCTCAAGGTGACAAAGATGTTGGTTGACGGTGGGGCCGGCCTGAACTTGATCTCGCCTGTTGTGATCAAAAGGCTGCAGATCCCCAATGGAGACCTCGAGGAGATGGACACGTTCCAAGGGGTTAACCCGAGGAGGAGTCAGCCGAAGGGAAAGGTCACGCTGCCCGTGACATTCGGAGGCGAGCTGAACCACAGGACGGAAAGGATTGTCTTCGATGTAGCCGAGATCCCCTTGCCTTACAACGGGATCCTCGGCCGCCCAGCACTAGCCTAGTTCATGGCGGCTTCACACTACGCCTACAACATGCTAAAGATGCCTCGGCCGATGAACATCATCACCGTCCCCTCCGACAAGAAAGATGTGCTGATCTGCGCCGACCAACTCTACCGGGAAGCAGTTGCAGCAGCTGCCGCTAAGGCACCTGCTCCTGCCGATGGAGCCCCGAGGGGGGAGAAGACCGGAGAGACCTCTCACACCCACTCCGGCAAGCGCACCTCTTCGAGGTGTTGCGCTCCCATTGAGAACATGCCAGAGAGCTCCGCCGGCAAGAGCAAGAAGTCCAGAGCCACACCACTAGAGACCAAGAAGGTGCCCATCAAGGAGGACAGCACGGGGGGAGCTTTTACCATAAGCTCCACTCTCGACGGCAAATAGGAAAGCGAGCTCATCACCTTCCTGTGGGCGAATGTCGATGTGTTTGCATGGCAAGCCTCCGACATCTCCAGCGTTCCCAGGGAGGTGATTGAGCACCACCTTGTTGTCTGTCCTCATGCACGGCCCGTCAAGCAGAAGGTCAGGAAGCAAGCTCTAGAGAGGCAGGAGTTCATCGAGGAAATCAGAAAAGCTAGAGGCGGCAGGCTTGGTGAGAGGGATACTCCATCCGACGTGGTTGGCCAATCCGGTAGTAGTGCTCACGGCAAATGGGAAGTGGAGGCTGTGTATTGATTACACATACATCAATAAAGGCATGTCCAAAGGATCCCTTCCCATTATCGCGCATCGACCAGATTGTTGACTCCATGGCTGGGTGTGACATGTTATCATTCCTTGATGCCTACTTAGGATACCACCAGATCTTCATGACAAAAGAAGACGAGGAAAAGACATCATTCATCACCCCATGTTGTACGTATTGCTTTTTACGGATGCCTTTCGGGTTGAAGAGTGCTGGCTCAACCTTTGGAGGAGCAGTCCAAATTGGGTTTGAACCCCAAATACATAGAAATATGGAAGCTTATATGGATGACATAGTGGTGAAAACCAAGGACAAAGCAACCCTTGTGCAAGATCTGGTGGAAACATTTACAAACCTGCGCAAGATCAACCTCAAATTGAACCCTGAGAAGTGTGTCTTTGGCGTCCCGTCTGGCAAGCTTCTCGGGTTCTTTGTGTCCTGGCGCGGGATTGAAGCAAACCCAGATAAGATCAAGGCCTTCGAGCAGATTGAGGCACCTAAACGGATCAAGGACGTGCGTCGGCTCACTGGCTGCGTTGCGGCCATGAGCCGGTTCATCTCCAAGTCCGTGGAGCGTGCCCTTCCTTTTTTTCAAGATTTTGAAGAAGGCAGGGCCAGTGGAGTGGACCCCAGAGGCCGAGGCAGCGCTGCAAGATTGGAAGAAATATCTCTCCTCTACCCCAGTGCTCGTTGCGCCCAAACCACAAGAACTATTGCTGCTTTATCTAGCGGCAACAAATCAGGTGGTTAGCACCGCACTAGTGGCGCAGAGAGAGGTTGCTGAGAAGGCAGCGGCAGCGGCAGAGTCAACAGATGGCAAGCCGGAACCCACTCCGGCAGAGCTCGACCCCGGCAAGGCTGAGTCCCCGGCAGAGGCTGATGCCAACGCGACAGGACCCACGCGACCGGGTGAAGAGGCGCAGAAGAAGAAAATGGTACATCACCCAGTTTAGTTCATCAGCTCCCTCTTGCAGGGGACTAGATCGAGGTACTTAGGCGTGTAGAAGCTGCTCTTCGGCCTCCTTATGGCTTCGAGGAAGTTGCGCCACTACTTCCAAGCGCATGAGATCACCGTCGTTACCCGCCTTCCGTTGCAACAGATATTGCATAACCCAGATGCAACAGGAAGGATCATGGAATGGGCCCTTGAGCTGTCATGTTTCGATTTGAAGTTCGAGAGCACCTCGATGATTCAGAGTAGAGTCTTGGCGGACTTTGTTGCGGAATGTACCTCGATGCCCGACGAAGAGGTGCAGGAGACCACTCTCCCCGGCAAGGAAACGAGCCACAACTGGATCATGTACTTTGATGGTGCCTTCTCGCTGCAAGGCGCCGGTGCTGGTGTGCTGCTTGTCGCACCCACCAGAGAGCACCTCAAGTATGTCATCCAGATGCACTTCCCCTAGGAGATGTCAACCGACAACACCGCCGAGTACGAGGGTTTGCTTGCCGGTCTCAGGATCGCGGCAGACCTCAAAGTTAAAAAGCTCATCGTCAGGGGCGACTCGCAGCTCGTCTTATGAAAATCAACAAAGATTATCAGAGCCCGTTGATGGAAGCTTACGTAGATGAGGAGAGGAAACCGGAGGAGTGCTTTGACGGTATACAAGCGGAGCATGTCCCTCGGGCGAAGAACGACATCACCGACTACCTGTCAAAGCGCGCTGCCCTCAAGCTACCTGTGGAACCAGGTACTTTTGTGCTTTAGTTAACCCAACCATCTGTTGAGCCGTCGACCGGGCAGAACAAGCGGAGGAAGCTAGGCCCCGACAAGTACTTCCCTACCAAGCTCCCCGGAGCCGCCGGCGAAGATGTTGCCGTGGATGCCGATCCTGTCGCAGGACAGCCGACTCCGGCAGGACCTCATGTCATGGCCTTGGAGACGGCCGCTCCCATGGCAGAAGAGATGCCTTTGGTCCTTGTCGTCGAGCCACAGGCTCTGGCATGGGTGCAGCACACCGTCCGATTCCTTCAAAAGGGAGAGCTTCCTGAGGAGCAGGAAGAGGCAGAAAGAGTAGCCCACCGGTCTGCTCTGTACCAATTCATTGATAACGTATTGTACAGAAAAAGACCGAATGGGGTGAAATTGAAGTGCATCTCCCGGGAGGAAGGACTAAAGATGTTGACAGAGATACATGGAGGCATATGTGGCTCCCACATAGGGTCGAGGGCCCTTGCCCACAAGGCCTTCCGGCAAGGTTTCTTTTGGCCCACCACCCTCCAGGGTGCGACAGCACTAGTAAACAAGTGTGAAGCGTGCCAGTTCCATTCAAAGAAGCTCCATCAACCAGCTCAAGCCCTGTAAACTATCCCTCTCTCCTATCCCTTCTCGGTCTGGGGGCTCGACATATTGGGCCCCTTCCCCCGTGCTGTCGGGGGCTTTAAGTACTTGTACGTCGCAATCCACAAGTTCACAAAGTGGCCAGAGGTGGAAGAAGTGAGGAAGGTGACGGCGCAGTCAGCCATCAAGTTCTTCAAGACACTAGTGTGCCGTTTTGGCATGCCCAACATGATCATCACTGACAACGGCACATAGTTCACAAGCCATGCCTTCATGCAATACATTGAGGATCTCGGCAGCAGGGTCTGTTTTGCTTCTGTGGCACATCCACGGAGCAACGGCCAAGCGGAGAGAGCAAATGCTGAAGTCCTGCGAGGCTTAATAACGAAGACTTTTGACAGGCTGCGCAAGAGTGGAAGGCGCTGGATTGATGAATTGCCGGCGGTTCTTTGGTCGATCAGAATGATGCCAAATCGAGCCACCGGCCAGACACCCTTTGCCCTAGTTTATGGGACAGAAGCAGTTCTCCCCACGGAACTCATATACGGGTCACCTCGAGTGCTCGCTTATGATGAGCTTGAGCAAGAGCGATTGCGGCAAGATGACACGACGCTCCTTGAGGAAGATCGTCTCCGGGCGGCTGTCAGAGCAGCACGCTACCAGCAAGCCTTGCGCCACTACCATAGCCGCAAGGTTCATGCCCAGAGATTTTAGGAAGGTGACCTTGTTATTTGGCACGTTCAGTCGGCCAAGAATTCCAACAAGTTAACGCCGAAGTGGGAAGGCCCTTATCAGTTAACACGAGTCACCAGGCCCGACACAGTTCGGTTGGAGACCGAAGATGCCATTCTAGTGAGCAACTCCTGGAACATCGAGCATCTCCGCAAGTTTTACCCATAAGGCGTGGCGGCCGGGCCTCCCGGCAAGCCACCCTTTTGTACAAGCCTTGCCGGCAAGGCATGTAACCCTTTGTACAAAGCCAGGCGCAGACCCTAAGCATAAATAAACGAAGCGCTGGCGCCCTAAGTTATAGCATGCATGCTAGGTTGAGTCTCTTCCTTGGTTAGGGTTGATAGTGCTTAGCGGCGGCTATCCCCTAGCTTAGAGGTCGAGTGCGCGTCTCTCTGTTCTTCTCTGTCTTCTTTGGTTCGCAGGAAACATAAGTATTCTTGACAAACTGCTTTCAAAGAAAGGGGATGGACCGGCGTCCGGGCCCCAGCAAGCCAAAGCTGCCGGGGGCTACAGAGCAAGGATCCATCCGCGGCAAGCCAAGGTTGCCGGGGGCTGCAGATCCAGATAAGTCTTCTATCCTCTATCATGCGTTTCGTTATGGACTGAAGGTATGTGAAACCTTGTTTTATCCTTAGGCTACTGTGCCCCCCTCATTCCGGACCATAGGACTCATCTCCTGGGGCCCAGTTTGATCGTAGTCGCGGCAGCAAGGCAATGAAACGAGGAGCCTAAGCCCACCTCATCACTGCCTCCGCCAAGGGCGTGAGAAAGGTCGAGCGAAGTGGGGGGACAGCAAGGCCTGTTGGCGGGCGAAAAAAAACATTTATCTTAAAGGTAACAATGATTCATTCCTTGTCGTGGGTTCCACCTGCGAACGAAAAACCCGGCAAACATCCCTTTTTCATTAAAAAACATCCCGTACAGGTACAGTTCGTACGAAATGAAAAACATGAGCAAGGGGATTACAAGTTATAAAGTTAACAAAGGCCCGAAGGCTTATAGGACTAAAAAGAGATAAGGTGCCCGTAATCCTTTTCTTGTCCCTCTCCTCAGGAAATGGAACAAGAAAGCAGAAGGGGAAAAGGGGCGCCTAGGCGAGGTACGAATGGCAGAAGACACCAAGAGAACATCTCGGTGGCCGTCCAAGGGCTGGATGGTGATGGCGGCGCCGGAGGCAGAGCTCGAAGACAAGGCGGCAGGACGTCAATACGCGCCAAAGGCGTTGGTGCCCGCATACTCCGACTTGACGGCCTTGCCGCGCGCCCTCTTCCTCTTCTGCAGCCTCCATACGCAAGCCGCCCAAGGAGGCGACCCCGAGAAGTTCGAGGAGCCGGCAACACGGATGATGGGGTCGCCGATGCCACCCAGAGCAGCACCCGACACCTAGTCGGACCCGTCATCCTGCTGTCCGCTACCCTCGTCGTCGCTGCCGCTGTCCTCCTCGTCACCCTTGCTCGAGGAGGAATCTTCATCGTTAGAAGAACTCTCCACGCAGCACCTCGCGCGAGTCCCGAGGTGCACATAGATCTTGACAGAGAGGAGGCCACCCTCCATTAGTTTGAAATGGAGAGTGAGCCCCTCCGTCAAGCTGTGGATGCGAGCGAAGGTCTTCCACCCTCAGTGGAGATACATGACTTGAGGGGCGGGGAACTCAACGTCGGCCCATGTGCCACTGTTTCCACAACCCCTCTTGTGCAGCCGCAACACCTGCGGCGGATCCAGCTCCATCTCCCACGCAAATGGAGTCGGGAGGCGATAGTGATGGTGCGATGGCTGGCACAGCCTGACGAAGAATTCGCAAGGGTTGTCCCCAGCGTGGCCCTTCATCGGAGGAGGGACTACTGGCGGAGGCGAGGCTGATCTACCGCCCCGTCCTCCTCTCCCTCGAGCAGCACGGCGGCCCCGACCTCGCCCCCCTTCCTCTAGCGGCCGGCTCTGCCGCTATGAGCTCTTGGGGAGGAGCGATGCGTTGCTTGGCCGAAACCCTCGCCGCCACCGCTAAAGCATCGCCACGCCCCCTCGCCATGGCAGAAGAAAGGAGGAAGCAGGAATGGGGAGAGGCATATGGCGAAGGGATGAGAGGCACCGTTCCTCCCGCTCCCCTCTTTATAAAGGGGAGGGGGCAAGGCTCCGCCGCCCCCTCTCGGCCAATCCGGCCCGCTGAAGTGACGGCAAGCGTGGCCGTCGACCACCCTCCCCGCTCCATTGAAGGCACGTGGGAATCGACTCACGCACGCGCACAACTTCCCACATCCCGCGCGCCACTCATTCAACCTGCGTCGTGAATGCAGCGAACGTGGCGCGAGGAATAGGCGCAGTGGGACGCGTGGAGCGACAGTTCCCAAGCGAGCGCAATAAATGAGCAGCGGCCCTGCGGTTTCAAAGAGACACACAAGCCGCCTCTTTACTGTCCACCATGGGATGACGCCAGCATGCTTCTGTCGTGCGCGCGCACGACCCACACGTCACGCGTTCAACGTGAGTCGTGGAGAAGCACAGCGGACGGAGTAGTTACCACGGTAAAATCCGCCCCCAACTGCCCGCACACCGTTCTGGGCCTGGCCCAACAACGTGATGCGCTTATGTATGGCCCAGGCCCGGGGCTCCTGTCGGTGTACAAAAGTAGGGGCTCTCCTTTTGACCCCTTGTGCACGGGCAGTTAGAGCCACCCACCACGACCGCGCATAGCAGGGCAGGAAAGGGAAGACGGAGAGAAGTCGAAGGAACAAGACAAACAAAGCAACAACAAGGACCAAGGCCACAAAGATCGGATGGACGAAGCAGGTTTCCCCGGCAAAAACCCTTGCCGGAGCAGCCTCGGCGGCCCAGGCAAGACCCTTGCCGGGGAAGCTCGCCCCCACCAGCCGAGCAAGCCACCTTTGAGTCCACCAATGCTAGACAAACACATTGGGACAGGGCTCGGGAGGCACCTCCGTGGTGGCATGCAGATCTTTGTGAAGACATAGAATGCTCAAGATCAGAAAAGGATAGGAAGGCAATAATCATCGCGAAGATCCTTACCAAGAAAACTCACAAGACCCCCGGCAAGATTCTTGCCGGGGACGCCAGCGCGCGACGGCAAGACCCCTGCCGGGCCACCCAGCAAGACCCTCACCAAGCGCACCAGCAGGGCCACTGCCAGGTCCACACCAGCCAAGTCTCCGCCGCCATTTGCATGCAGCTGCCGACCCAACCAGCTGGGCGGCACCTGCGTGGCAACATGCAGCCCTTCGTGGAGGCTCCACCACCGCGCCACCTCAGCTGCCTGCCAGCCTACATGGCACCGCATGCACCGCTGGCCTGGGCGCGTGTCGAAACGAGGAGGAGCGGCAATGGACGGGACAGGCCTCGCTCCCGCCCCCGATAAATTGAAGGGACACCTAAGCCTCACATTAAATGCATTTTGTCCTGTAATACCAGCGATAAGCTCACAATGCTATAGCACTTTCCACCTCCTGTGTGCCACTCTGGCAGCCCCTTTCGCCTATAAAAGGAGGCCCAAGGCGCACTAGAGAAGGATTCGGCTCTCTCGAACCTAGCAGCACCCAGAGCTAGTTCAAGAGCTCAAGAACAACTAAATACATCCACCAAAGCAGGATCGTAGGGTTTTACGCATCTTTGCGGCCCGAACATGGGTAAATCTCCTTTGTGTTGTCTGCTAGTCCTGCTCTTCTCACGATCCCCGCGCCCCGTAACCGTATTAGGGATTCCACTGCTCCCATAGGTGTCGTTTCCCACCGACAGCTCCGTCCCACAAAGCCCTTCTCTGGGGTTGGCGATGGCTCCACCAGCCCCCTGCGAAAAATCTGCCTCTCGGTCGCTTTCGGGACCCACGAAAAGTACCGCACCAAGCTCATCGACTTCGACATTGCCCGGATCAACCTGCCATACAACGCCATCCTTGGGTACGCATCCCTGACCAAGTTCATGGCGGCAACTCATCCGGCCTACAACCTGATGAAAATGCCAGGTAGCAGCGGTGTCCTCACGGTGGCAGGGGACACCAAGGATGCGTTGTAGGCCCTCAAGCTTGTCTTCAGGACTTCAGCATCTGCGCAGCCGAGCGAGAAAGGGGGCCCTGAGGCTCCGGGGGCAGCACCAGCCAAGAAGAAGCAACTGTTTCCCCAAGACCGAGCTGAGACGAAGCAGGTGCCAGTTGATGAGGATGGGGCGTCAGGCGCCACCTTCACCATTGGAGCTGACCTCCCCCATAACCAAGAGGAAGCATTGGTTAGCTTCTTGTGCGTCAACAAGGAAGTGTTCGCATGGGAGCCCAAGGACCTGGTCGGGGTCCCAAGGGGAATAATCGAGCACCACCTGAGGGTATGCCCAAACGTGCACCTAGTGAAGCAGAAGGCCGGAGAATAGTCCACCGAGAAGCAGGCGTACATCGTCCAAGTAACCCGCAAGCTGCAAGATGCTGGAGTCATTCGGGAGGTGTCTAATTTCGGGATCCAGCAACCCTTGAGAGGTTCGAACTCTGGGGTGTGTGCGGAGATCTCAACCTGCCCAGCCTGCCTACTCGCGATCCTCCCTAGCCTAGCGCGTAGAGCTCACAGAGACACAAAGACACAGAGATTTATACTGGTTTGGGCCACCGTTGTGGTGTAATACCCTAATCCAGTGTGGTGTGGTGGATTGCCTCGAGGGGCTATGGCTGAAGTAGTTACATGGATGAACAAGCCTCAGGAGGTGAGGCGTTCTTCAGCTGGTGTGGTGCTTGGGGTGGAATCGATCTCCCTTGACTAGGGTGGTGGCTAAGTCCTATATATAGTGGGCTTGGTCCTCTTCCAAAATATGAGCGGGAAGGGTTTCCACAATGGCGGGTTTGAAAGGGGACAAGTAGTACAGTCTACCCTAACAAAAATAATCTTTGATTGCGAAAAGCCTCTAGTCGTGACGCTGCGGTGGGCTCGGTGATGACCTCCGTCCTGCCGTCCTGGCGGTCTTGGTCTCGTTGCACCAGAATGGAAACCTTTGGCTGATTCCTTGGGACTCCGCGCCTGTAGCTTGCCTCCCTTGCACCAAAGAGGAAACCTGAGCTCTGCACCCGCCTGGCCTTGGTCGTCATGGCTCACGTCAGCTGAGCATCGTGAGGCAGCTGCATAGAACTCTACGCCCCTCAGGAGCCCTCCTAAGGAGTCCAACTCCTTTAGGGGTCTTGGCGTCGTCTGCCTCGCGAGGCTTGGCCCCTCGCGAGGGTCTTGCTGTGTTGGTGTTGAAGCTGGGCCGTACCAAGCCATCAATGGAACCACGTGGTGAGCCGCAGGCAGGCAGGACTGGATACACCCAAGTCCAGGATGCCGATAGTAGCCCCCGAGCCCAAGGCATGCTCGAACTTGGCTTCCAGGCGAAGCCAAAAGGCAAGGACGGAGTTCTGGGGGCCCCATCAGCCTGCGGCCCTGAAGACACATGACGGTTGATGGGACGTGGGCGTCTCCACTTCCCCATGCCGCCTTGATATCCGGTAGACCCAAGAGCCGCCCGTTGTCAGCGTCATTCGCCCTTCGTGGTGTAGCATGCCCGGCTCTGGTTTCCACCTCCCCAATCTTGCCGCCGCGTCCATAGATCTGGTGCCGGCTAGTGGACGTTCGTCAGCGCTCTGGGTGCACGACCTTTGAGGCCGTGGCTGCGACCGCCGGCTCGGGGATCGAGTTCGGGCTTTCCCCTGTCGTGAAAGGATTCCGGAAGCAGTGGCTCTTGATGGACGCCCGTGCATTCAGCCCCTTGCTCACGATTCCTGGGTCAGCTTCATCGAGCTTTGGTTGGTGCCATAAGAAGCTCACCGACCGGCGTCTTGCTTTCGTCTGGAAGAGGTTGGCGAGGCTCCAGGAACTAGGGGTAACGGCGCCAATGGTGGTGAAGGAATTCGTAAAGTAGCGCATTGCTCCCCTCCAGCACCATGCTCGCCCGATGTGGGACTTCACCGGCGCCAAGGATCCGATGAGGCTGCAGAAGCCATCGCTTGCCGTTGAAACCTTAAGCGTGGTGCTCAAGCTCCTGACTGGCGAGCTCGAGCCTGCCGATCTTCTGGGGGGTGGCTGTCGTATTTATCTGTGCTCGAACAAGGAGGCCTTCGCGGGGCAGATGCCTCCGTTCAATGAGTGAGGGTTGCTCCCCGGGGGGCATTGAGGGGCCCCGTGAGAATCTAGTCTTCGTGGCTCCTCTCCTGATCGACCCTGCCGCGAGTGCCCCGAGTATGGAGGCAGGGGGGCGCACGCCTCCCTCAGCTGTCGAGAATTCCTCCAGAGGCTCAACCTCGTTAGAGGCTCAGGAGCCTCAGGCTTCTGGGGTTCCGGTAGTGTCGTCGTTCTGGGAACGGGGGTCCCCAGACTTGCCTGCCTGCGGCCTGTGGCGTGGCTCAAGGGGTGGCCCAGCACGGCCCATCTTCATCAGCATGAGCTCAAGACCCTCGCGAGGGGCCAAGCCTCGTGGGGTGGACGACAAGGAGCTTCCTCATGCACGGCCTCGTTAGGCTGGCTCGCGAGGAGGCGGAGAGATCAAGGTGGGGTACCTCACGAGGTGCCCATGACGCAAGCCATGACGACCAAGGGCGCCAGGCGGGCGCCAGCCCGCGCAGTGTCCTCCTTTCCTCTTTGGTGCAAAGGGAGCAAGCGCAAGCGAGAGCATCAAGCAAAGGCATCCGTTTCGGTGCAACAAGACCAAGACCGTCGCAACGGTAGGAAGGAAGTCATTGTGGAGCGCAAGCCGGCGTCACCACCAGAGCCTTCGACAGGCGAGGACCAACTTTAGTCAGGATAAGTGTACTAGATGTTCCCCTTCAAAATGGCCAATTGTTGGCGCCCTTCCCGCTCAATATTTGGGAAGAGGCCCAGGACCTTTGCCTATAAATAGGACTAGCCACCCACAAGGTAGACGGATCGATGGGAAGAGAGAGATCATCATCTAGAAACCAGCAGAGAGAGAGCGACTGAACTCCCCCGAGCAGTTCATCGCACCAGCCAAGAACAGACCCTCGTGAGGCTGTTCTTCCTTGTATTGTTCATCATCAGCCCAAGAGGCAATCCACCACACCACAAACTAGAGTAGGGTATTAGACCACAATGGTGGCCCGAACTAGTATAAACCCTGTGTCTCTTGTGTTGTTCCTTTCATAGCTTAGATCCTAGCGAGGCGGTGAGGTGCAGGTGGTAGAGGGCGTAACCTCCGCGTGCACCCCAGTGTTCGAATCTAGAGGGTCTGCCGGAACCCGAAATCCGACATTTGGCGCGCCAGGTAGGGGTGCACCGGAATTCTTCTCCCGCCGCCCTGTTCTTCACCGACCATCGCATCCATGTTGGACGCTCGTCGGGCCCGCGCCGAGCGCCGAGCCGCTCTCCCTTCCTGCGTCGCCCAGACAGCCCCCGTCGGTGGCCGCCCACGCCGTTCCCCATCGCCTGCCATCAACGCCGCCACCGGTCTGGTGGGGAACGAGCAGCAAGCATCGTCCCAGCATCCGTCAGTGAGGCGAGATGGCCGGACTGCTACTCCCTCACTCACCCCAGCTGGTTCTTCGTCCCGCGCACTCCGCGCGACTATGGAGGCTCGATCTACGCTCATCGCGGCAAACGAGCTCCTGTGCTCCCGCCCAGTCGACAACGTCTATGAAGAGTGGCTCGACCGTGTCGCCGAGCTCGTTCGCGCCGCAGGGGGCTCACCCGCACCGTCCATCTCGCTGCACCACGCCCCGCCCTGCGTGGGCAATGAAGCTCCGGGGGCGCCTCAGCCGCCTCCCCCTCAAGAAGGCGCCCTGCCCCAAGGCGCGTGGCCCCTGGGCGGAACCCACTCCGCCCGGCACCAGCGCGGCAAGAGCAGAGTTGCCAAGAGGTCCCTCGTCCCCAAGAGGCTGCCCGAGTGCTCCTCGCTCCGGCCCGTCGCGACCACGCTCCTATTCCAGCACGCCAAGACCCCGCGCTGCTCCTAGCTGCAGCACATGGGGACCCGCAAGACCAAGCTCTTCGTCACCAAAGGCCTCCCGTGGCCATAGCAGGCTGCCACGCCTTCACCATCGAGCTGCGCACCATCGCGTGGCCCGGCAAGTTCAAGCCAGACCTGCCTCCTTGCTACGACGGCACGGCCGACCCTTCGGAGTTCCTCCAGCTCTATGAGATGGGCATCGAAGCCTCCAATGGGGACGAGAAGGTCATCGCGAACTGGTTTCCCATGGCACTCAAGGACGGGGCCCACACCTGGCTCCTGAACCTGGCTCCTGGGATGAGATGCGCACCCATTTCATGACCAACTTCCAAGTTACTCGCGACCGGCCACCCACCGTGAGCGACATGCGCTGCATCAAGCAGCAACCAGGGGAGACCCTGCAGAAGTACATCCAGCGCTTCAACAACGCACGCCTCAAGATTCCCAAGGTGACCGAGGAGGCCATCATCTCATCCTTCTCCGACGGTGTGCGTGACGTCAAGATGAAGGAGGAGCTGGCGATGCATGAAGATCTGTGCACTTCCTTGGAGCTGTTCAACTTGGCGAACAAATGCGCCAGGCTGAGGAAGTGCGCCTTTCCCTCCTCGAGCTGCCAGCTGTAGACCCACAAGAGAAGAAGTCCAAGGCCAAGGACGTGAAGCGCAAGGGGGCTGTCATGCTCGCGGCAGAACCAGACACCAAGCGGGGCAGAGATCAGCCCGAGTCTTTCAAGGGCAGCCGGTACTGTGTGTACCATGACCTCCACACCAACAACACCAGCAAATGTCAAGAGCTCCGAGCCATGCGAGAAGGGAGGATCGGCCGACACCCCGACCGCAATGATCGAGGCTACGACCGAGGAGGAGGAAGGAACGCGGGACGCTAGGAAGACCACGGCCCTCGCCAAGGGTGGCGCGACCGACCTCGCGAGGATCGCTGGCAGGATCAGCCTCGCGAGGGAGACTGGAGGGATCAGCCTCGCGAGGATCGTCCGCAAGGAAACGCAGGCCTCCCTCCACTGCCGCTGCGGCCAAGGAGAAACGAGGACCATCATCAGGACGACGGGGCTGGGGGCTTCCAGGAGCCGCGCATGATCGCCTGCATCCTGGGCGGAGCTCAAGCCCCAGCCTCTCAACGCATCTTCAAGCAGTTTTCGCGCGAAGGGAATGCAGTCCTCCCCAATCTCGAAGCCACGCGCCCCCTCAGGTGGTCGGCGTGCGCCATCACGTTCAGCTCAGCGGATCAGCTCAAGTGCGCGGCCATAGCCGGAGTCCTCCCGATGCTTTGCTCCCCAGTCATCAGCAACATGCAAGTCACCAGAACCCTCATCGACGGCGGGGCAGGGCTCAACGTCATGTCCGTAGAGACATTCAACGATCTCCAAGTGCCTTACGACTAGCTTCAGCCAACCAAGCCTTTCTCCGAAGTCACTGATGGCTCCACGGTTCCGATTGGGCAGGTCCGCCTCCCTGTCACCTTCGGGGCGTGCAACAACTACCGCACCGAGCTCATCAACTTCGACGTCGCCCACATTAGCCCGCCATACAACGCCATCCTCGGGTACCCAGCTCTCGCCAAGTTCATGGCCATGACTCATCACGGCTACAACATCCTCAAGATGCCAGGAAGCGGCGGAGTCATCATGATGCCTTGTGAAGAAAGGGACGCAGTGTGCTCCCTAGAGCGAGCTTTTCAGGCCGCATCACTTGAAGACCCAGATCGCGGGAGCGGGAGGCTCCCTGAGACCGCTCCCAAGAAGAAGAAGACATCGCCAGGCCCGACCCCTCAAGAGGCAGGCCCTCAGGGTCTGCGCTTGCTCAGGGGGCACCTCCTTCTGTTGCATAGGAAGGCGCGCTCGACGCCCTCCTCAAGCAAGGCTCGGGGGCTCCCTCCTGGAGGGCTACCGACCTTGCTAAGGTCACGAGGGAGGCGCTCGGGCACCACTTGAAGGCGTGTTTCAAAGCACATTTCCCTCAGGAAGGAGCAAGGCAAGGAGGTCCAAACCCTCAGGAGTTCGTCAGTCAGATCACGCAGGAGTTGCAGGAGTCAAGAGTCATGAGTGGCAGCCGCCACTTACTCGCTGCAGCTCCCCATCCAGGCGAGGATGGTGGGCTACGTGTCTGCATCGACATCCCAGGGCTCAACCGAGCCGCCTCTCAGGAGCGCTTTTGGCCCTCACACACGGGGCGCTGCGAAGGCCCACCCCACAGCTACGTTTGCATGCCCTACGGCTTGCCGAACGCGGCCGCCGCGTACCAGCACTTCATGAGGAGCATCCTGGAGGCTCAGGATCCCAGGCGTTCCGCAGCCCTGGCGGAGATGGAGATGGTCCACAAGGAGCCACCAGAACCTCCCGAGGCTCCTGGGCCTGGGGGCTCGTGAAGATCGGCTTCCGCAGCCCACGACGTCTGCTACTTCAACACCCCTTCGTATTCAACGCTATCAGGTGACAACCTTCAAGTTTCATTTCCAGCTGGGAGCGCCCCCAGGGCTGCATTATTCCCAGGCCGCGTGGGTCCGTCCCTGCGGCATGTATCCCCTTTTTTTACTTAATGTTCCTAGCTTACTTTGTTGGGGCGCCCCTCGGGCTGCATCATCCCCAAGTCGCTCGGGCCAGACCCAGTGGCATGTACCCCTCTTGTGTTTATTTTTGGGCCATGCATTCGACCCATCATGCTTGTTATTTGATGCCTGTCCACGGCACCTCTCCTTCCTTCATGTCAGCCGCATGCACGTTAAAGGGGGGGGGGGTACCTGAGCATCGCGACTCATGGGCTCCTACTGGCTCTCCAGCCCTCACCCTTTGGTTTTGTCCACGGCATCGCGACCTGGCATACCAGCGACGGCTGAGACCCGCTCGAGGGCCGGGAGCCGAGGACGTAGAGCGTTGGCATCTAACCAAACTTGCAGGAACACATCACAAGTTAAGGCCCAGTGCCAGGCGCAACCCGCCATGAGGTAGGGCCCCGTGAGTCCCGCACTGGCTCATGGGTGACCAGATACACCTCATCAGGCCCTACCGTGCCAGCCACGTGTCAGGGCGGGGCTATACACGCCCTGGGGGCTCCTCCCGGAGGGGAGCCCCCTCCCACGCACTAGTGGAAGCACCATGCTCCGCGCTGGCTGACGACACTGCCGAGGAGTGGCTATGCCCGTACACATACGGAAGCGCTATGCTCCGCGCTGGTGATAAACAACTGAGGGTGGCCCCCGGTCGCATCAACCTTAGGGAGCCCAGAGCTCAGTGTCTGGCCTCATCGCAACGCCTCCCCTCGGGAGTGCCGCGCGAGGGGGCTGGGCACGGGGCTGCGCCTGGGTCACGCCCAGACGCACGCCTCCCAGCCAGGCCCCTCGGGCCTGGTTTGTCGCACGTCCCTCCCCAAGCGGAGCCAAGGTACGAAGGCCGTTTGAGCGTCAAGGGGGACTCCTGAGCATCGCTACTCAAGGGCCTAACTGGTCACGTAGCCCCTCACTCCTTTGTTCCGATAGGCTAACGGCGGTTGAGGTATGCGCGGGGCCGGGCTCTGCAGACGTAGAATGGTAGATTCACCCACACATCTCACCTCCCTACTTGCTGTTCGTGCGCTAACGGGGACTCCTGAGCATCGCGACTCAGGAGCCTAACTTGTCACGTAGCCCCTCACTCCTTGGTCCCGTCCTGGTTTCCAGTCGGGGCTAACGGCGGCTGAGGTATGCGCGGGGCCGAGCTCTGCGGGCGTAGAACATAAGCAAGTAGGAAGCGCAAATCTCAAGGAATTCAAAAGCAAATATTACAGTCCATAACTGTTATCACAACACCAAGCACAAGTTTAAACGCCTCCCTGAGGCATGATGCATGTTGCAGGAGCTGAAAGGAGAATATGAGCCACAACGGAGTCATTTGTTGGCGGCGGAGCTGCGCGGAGCGGCTTTGCCTTGTGAAGCCACAGGGCCGGCAGCGCCTCGCTTCGGCTTGGTGCTGAAGGCCCGGAACTTCACCAGCAGAGCCTCCACACGACCCTTCACGGCCTCAGCAGCGGCAATGGCAAGCTCGCTGTTCGCTAGCTCCAGCAGGCTGTCGAGGTCGATGTGGGGATCGCGAAGGTAGACGTGGGTAAGGACCCGCGTCAGCGCTACATAAGACAGGATACGCGCCTCGGCCTCAGCTGTAGGGCCAAGGCCAAGGGTGTCAACTTCAAGAGCACGGACCAGGAAGGGGAGCAGCTTGGCGGTGCCATCCTCGGCGCTGGCCAGCGGGCTTTCCAGGCCGCTGTCGTAAAGCAACCTCAGCAAGGTGCGAGCCTTCACCTCCATCTCCGTGAAGGCCTCACGGTCCTCGATGAGGACCCGCGCCTTGCCGTCCAGCTCAACCTTCCTCGCCTCCAACTCCTGCTCCAGTGCGCCCAGGCGGTCACAGCGCTTGTTAAGCTTGGAGTCTTGGTCCTTGACGGCCGCCTCGCGAGCCTTCATGTCTTCCTCCTTCTCTTGGCGAATGCGGACCTCCTTGGCAAGCTGGTCCCGCAGGTTCTGCAGCTCGCTCTCCAGTGCCTTGCAGCGACCTCGGGCATCGGCCGCCTCCCCCAAGGCGGCATCGCGAGCAGCCTTCGCCCCAAGGACGGCCTGCTTCTCCCCGTCGCAAGCCGTCGAGGCCTGAACCAGCGCCGCTCGAATCAAAGCGTCAAAGCGAATCCAGCCAGAAGCTAGCTCCAAGCGCCCAGCCACCAAGCGAGGGTCGGTGCCCAGAAGATCTTGCCGCAGCCGGTCCAGTACAGCAGTAGCACGATCCAAGATAGTGGGAGGAGTCAGAGAGACATCAGTTGGTGGAGTAGGAGGAGAGGACGGCAGCGTAACCACAGTGTCCTGAGGCGGGACCTGCTGCGCCCCAACAGCTGTGGTGGTGGCATCAGGCAAGGGTACGTCAGGAGTCGCTTGGGCCATGGGGGCTGAGCTCACCCCAGCCAGCTCCACCAGGCCTCGCGAGGATGACCGGGCAGGAGAGGCCCGTGCCTTGCAGTCACCTCCTTTTGTGGTAGAGGCGCTGCCCCAGATGGAACCTCGGGAGCCCCCTTCAGCTTCTTCACCGCAGGCGCCAGCCTAGCCAAGAGATACAGACATCAAGCCTCAGCGACAAAATAGGGAATAAGACAAGAATCAAGCACTCACTGGTCATCGCTTGTGAGCTCGAGCAACCTCTGGCCATACTTGAAGCCCGAGAGCCGTCTGCAGGGATCAGCCTCGAGAAGCTCGAGGGCAGGAGGCGCGTCAGCGGATCACCTCGGAGCCGGGGCAGACCCGCGGGGGACCAGCCCAGTCCTGTCCTTCTTCAAGATCAGGGGCAAGCTCTCGCCGTCCCGCCCGTCGCCATCCTCATCGTCGCTCGGCAAGAGGCAGAGAGCGCGGGACCTGCATCGGGGGAGGGGCGCTCTCGACTCGCCGTCGGTAGCCTCGGAGTCAGGCCCTTCTTCCCGCTCCTCTTCTTCCTCCTCTTCGATGGAGTCACTGGAGGACACGTTCACCGTCGCCAGGGCCGCCGGGTCCTCGGGAACCTCCGTGGGCACGGGCCCGTCCCCATTGAAGACGGGCATGGAGTCCACCACCTGCTCCCAATCATCTCAAAGGAACAGGGGTACAGGGGCGCCCTCCAGCCTTGCCACGTCTCCCCCGACCAAAGATTGGAGGACCGCGGCCAGATCTTCGTCGGCCAAGACTGCGGGGCTCGGGCGGGGCCTCCACAGCGGAAGCGAGTACTTGCGAAGCGGGGCCACCTGGTGCTCCAGGAACTCCCTCAGGAGCGACGCACCGGTTAGCTTCGCCGCCGCCATGTTGCCGGGCCTCAGATCCGCGTCCATCTTCTCTAGCACCGGCTTCGCGTGGGGGTCCACGAGTTCCACGAGAGACCAATCATCGGAGCTTGTGGGGTGCTCTATGGGCAGAATCAGCCGAGGGTGGATGCGCCCGGCATCTACCATGACCCACTTGCTCCTGAAGCCCTCAATCCTCTTCCCGGGCTTCGAGATGGCGTTGGAGCCGCCATACGCGACAAAGCTCGTGCACACGGAGATGGGACCATGAGAGGTCCGGAGGGAGAAGTAGTGGCGCAGCAAGGCCACTGAGGGCTGCACTCCAACGTGAGCCTCACAATAGTAGGCGAAGATCGCCAGAAGAAGAACAGAGTTGGGATGGAGGTGTAGAGCTTGCAGGTTGTAATGGCGGAGGACAGAGAAGAAAAACTCAGAAAAAGGAGGCACCAGACCGGCAGCAATGGCGCTTACGAAGAGCAGATAGAAGGTGCTCGGTTGGCCCTCTGGAAGGGCGGAGCCAGCCTTGAACACCACTGCCCCGTCGATGCCTTGCGCCGCCACCATCCGGCGCGCCCGGGCAAGGCTCGTCTTCGACACGTTCGGCGAGTCCAAGGCGGGTGAGTACCAAGCTCCGGCTGGGGTCTGGCGAGGCGCCATGTCTTGCTAGGGCACGCGGTCGAAGTAGATCTGAAGATTTCAGAGGCAGGAAGGAAGGGCGCAAGAAAGGGAATCTGGGCAATGACCGGAGGAAGCAAGGGAAGCAAAGCCTAGGCAGATGCCGCTCTTTTGAGGATTCACGCAGTCGCTAAGGCACCCACGACCAACCAACCGGCACGCGACGCCCGAGGCCGCAGGCTGTTAGGGCCCGTGGCGCTTCGCACTTGCGCCTTCGCTTCTTTGCTCAGCCAAGTCCAGGCGCGCCTTGGGCCTGGGGGCTACTGTCGGCGTTCTGGGAACGGGGGTCCCCAGACTTTCCTGCCTGCGGCCTGTGGCGTGGCTCAAGGGGCAGCCCAGTACGGCCCATATTCATCAGCACGAGCTCAAGACCCTCGCGAGGGGCCAAGCCTTGCAGGGTGGATGACAAGGATCTTCCTCAGGCACGGACTCGTCAGGCTGGCTCGCGAGGAGGCAGAGAGATCAAGGCGGGGTACCTCACGAGGTGCCCATGATGCAAGCCATGACGAATGTAACGCCCCGGATTCGATGCGCCAGGTGTCACCCAGTTATTTGCCATCGTTGCCATGTCATTTGCTTGCGTGTTGCATTTTGTCATGTCATCATGTGCATTTCATTTTGCATACGTGTTTGTCTCATGCATCCGAGCGTTTTCTCCGTTGTTTGTTTTGCAATTCGGCGCTCCTATGTCCTCCGGCGTCCCCTTCTTGCCTGTTTTCATGAGCGGGTGTTAAACGTTCTTGGAATAGACCGAGTCTTGCCAAGCGGCCTTGGTATAGTACCGGTAGACCGCCTGTCAAGTTTCGTGCCATTTGGAGGTTGTTTGGTACTCCAACGGTTAACGGCGTAGCCTGAAACCCCCCTTTCTCTTTCCAGCCCAACACACCTTCCAAACTGGCCCAAAACCCATCTAACTCCCCTCCATGCTCTCGGTCGTTCGATCACGATCGCGTGGCCGAAAATCGCTCCTCATTTGGACTATCCTAGCTCCCTCTACCTATATAGAGGCCCTCCCCTTCCATTTTCGTGGATGAAACCCTAGCCTAGCCTCCCTCTCGCCCGCCGGACATGTCCGTGCGCCATCGGACGTGTTCGCCGCCCTCAGCCACGTCGTCCGGGCCAATCAGCGCTCGCCACGTCACCTCCGCCGCCGCCCTCAACCTATCCCGCGCCGCCATGTCAGCCCCGTGCCTCCTCTCTCTCCTCCCACGCCGCCGTGGCCCGCCCAGGCCCGGTGCGTGCCCGCGGAGCCCATCGGGGCCCGACCCCGAGCCCGGCGTGCCCGCCCGCTCCGGCCTCCACGCAGCCGGCGTGCTCCGCCGCCGCTCACCGGCGCGCCTCCCGCGCTTCGCCTCTCACGCCTACCCCGAGTCGCCGCCGCCCCACTCGCACTCGCCTCCCGCTGGTCCCGCGAACCTCCGCCCGACGCCGCCGCCTTGTCCTGCCCCCGCCGCCTTCTGCCATGCTCGCCGCCCCTCGTCGGCGTCCTCCCGAACCGCACCGATCTCAGATCCGGCCGGAAGGGGGCCCCGTCGACCAGATCCGGCAGCCCCAGCTCCCCACGGCCTCCCCGGCGTCCTTGTACCCTCGCTGGAGTTGCAAGGTGCCGCCGCCTCCTCGCCCTACCTCGCTCCTGATCGGATTGGGAGGAGATGACGCGCCCCAGCGCCTCCCTCGTGGGCCGGCCCTCCACGGCCCAGCTCCGACCGGCCCAGCTCCGCCTCTCTCTGGCCCAAGGCCACACTGGTGAGAAGCCCGCCTATTCCCCGCCCGGTGCACGTCTTAGTTATATTGCGCTCGGCCCTGTTTTTTTTCACCAAGTCCCCGAATATTTCAACATTATCATGCCATATTCATTGCATCATATTTCTGCATCCGTAGCTCCGTTTCGTGCGTGTAATATGTCAAATTGTTCGTCTCAACGAGTACATCATTTAATTTCATTGCATCATGTTCATTTGAGCTCATCTTGATGAGTGAATCATCGTTGCAAGAGTGCTTCATAATGTTGTCTGTTGTTTGTTAACAGAACTTGCTCATTTGTCATTTTTGCCATGTTTGATGTGTGCATCCTATGAGGTTGATGTCTACATGTGTTTTGATCTATGCCATGTCTTCTTTACAGAGGTGCTTACCATGTATTTTTGTGATCAATGTGGTGACTAGCACAAGCATGCAAACTAGGCTTCGTAATGTTGCTGATTTTAGTCCCCGTTCTGCTGTTATTTTGATGTCATGTAAACATGATGCTACAGAGAGATCCATGCATATTTTGAGATACTTCAGTAAGGGTGTTTTGAACATATGGGTATTGTCTATCTATTCATGCCCCTTTTTGGAATTATGGAGTAGTCTAGCATGTCATTCTCGTGCTCTACTTTTGCTACAAAATGTTGACTGGCAGATTGTTTACATGTTATTCAATTTTGCCAAGGTTGTTGTAGTTGATCCTTGCATGCTATGAACTTGTTCTTGCCTTTGTTTGTTTCATAAACATGTCTTCTTGCTGATGCTATGCTTATCTTGTCATGCAATGACTTGTGGTGAGTGAATCGAGCTTGTTAAGTAGTGTACTTGTTACTGTTTTGCTAGGCTGAATCTGTTATTTCGTGATGCTATGTAAACCTGCTGCTACAAGTCATTCTGTGCATAATCTGGAGATGTTCACTAAGGGTGTTTTGTTCTACATGTTATGCTCTATCCATCCATGCCCCTGGTTGCATTTATAGCCTACTGTAGATTGTTGTAAACTTGCTCCAAAGTTGCTAAATAATGTTGCTGTTAGCCTGTTAACATTAAGTTCAGTTGTTGCCATGATTGTTGCTAGTGTTCCATGCACCCTATGAACTTGCTATTGCCATGCTTAGCTTCATAACCATGTCTTATTACTGTTGGGTGCCTTGCCATGTCATTTATTGCTCTGTGGTGAGTGGTACAAGCTCATCAACATGCCTTCTTATCGTTGTTCCTGCCATGTTTGAATCTGTAATATAACTTGCTATGTTTACATGGGTGCCATCATATTTTTTGATCCCTTTTGGCTTATGGTCAGTAAGGGACTTTTGTTCTATGCATTTAGTAGTATCATGCCATGCCTTTGTTTGCCATGAGAAGTTCCTGTAACATGTTGTTTGATAGCTCTGAACATTGCAACCTGATGTTATTTCTGCAAAAGTCTGAATTGTTATTATTTGCAATCTTGCCATGTGTGTTTGAGCATGTTCTAGTGATTTCCGGAGATAGCTCAGTGTTCATGTTTTGTTATGCTTTACCTGTACATCATGCCCATGTCTTTTGTTTTCATGTTGAGATGTTGTAGCTTATTGTTCTGATGCTTGCAATATGCCTAGTTGCTATTTTGGACAAATTGTTGCTATAACTTGTATAGTGTGTGTGTGTTGAACCGTTGCTCCGTTTTGAGTGTGCTCTATATGAAACTTGCTTAGAATTGCATGTAGCTTCATATTATCATTTTGCATCCTTGTTTTGGTGTGTTTTCTTGATGTTTGGGTGCATTTTGCATCAATGCCATGTTTAACTTGTGTTGCTCATATCTTCTAGGCCGTAGCTCCGAACTAAGTGAACTTTATATGTAACTTGACTAGAATCTCGTGTAGATCATCTTTGTGCATCTTAACTTGTTGTTTAACAACTTGAACATAAGGCTTATTCAGATCTGGACTAATTTCGAAATATGCATATGAGGACTTACCGGAATTGTTATATGTTGTTTCCGGCCTGATTTAAACTTGCTTTGATGTGTTGCTCTTGTTTGCATCATCTCTTGCCATGAGTAGCTTCATGTAGCCTTTGTCATGCATAATGCTTGTTGTGCATCATGCCTTGTTCATGTGTGGTGTGGTTACCATGTTGTGTGCTTCTTCTCGATAGTTCCTGTTTCGTTGCGATCGTGAGGATTCGTTCGTCTACGCTTGGTTCGTCTTCGTGGCTTCATCTTCTTCATGGACTCGTTCTTCTTCCTTGCGGGATTTCAGGCAAGATGACCGCTACCCTGGATCTCACTACTATCATTGCTATGCTAGTTGTTTCGTTCTATCGCTATGTTGCTCTACCTATCACCTGTTCTTCAAGCCATCCCAAATTGCCATGAACCTCTAACCTTTGACACTCTTCCTAGCAAACCATTGCTTGGCTATGTTACCGCTTTTGCTCAGACCCTCTCATAGCGTTGCTAGTTGCAGGTGAAGTTGAAGTTTGCTCCATGGTGGACAGGATTTTGGTTGGGATATCACATTATCTCTTATATTATTAATGCATCTATATACTTGGTAAAGGGTGGAAGACTTGGCCTTTTGCCTGGTGTTTTGTTCCACTCTTGCCGGCCTAGTTTCCGTCATACCGGTGTTATGTTCCCGGATTTTGCGTTCCGTACGCGGTTGGGTGATTTATGGGACCCCCTTGACAGTTCGCTTTGAATAAAACTCCTCCAGCAAGGCCCAACCTTGGTGTTACCATTTGCCTCACCACCACCTATACCTTTCCCTTGGGTCGGCCAACCCAAGGGTCATCTTTATTTTTAGCCCCCCCCGGGCCAGTGCTTGTCTAAGTGTTGGTCCAAACTGAGCTGCCTGCGGGGCCACCTCGGGGCAACTTGAGGGTTGGCTTTACTCCTAGCTAGACTCATCCGGTGTTGCCCTAAGAACGAGATATGTGCAGCTCCTATCAGGATTGTCGGCGCATCGGGCAGCTTTGCTGGTCTTGTTTTACCATTATCGAAATGTCTTGTAAACCGGGATTCCGAGTCTGATCGGGTCTTCCTGGGAGAAGGTATATCCTTCATTGATCACGAGAGCTTATCATGGGCTAAGTTGGGACACCCCTGCAGGGTATAATCTTTCGAAAGCCGTGCCTGCGGTTATAGGCAGATGGGAATTTGTTAATGTCCGGTTGTACATAACTTGACACCAGATCTGAATTAAAACGCATCAACCGCGTGTGTAGCCGTGATGGTCTCTTTTCGGCGGAGTCCGGGAAGTGAACACGGTTTTGGGTTATGTTTGACGTAAGTAGGAGTTCAGGATCACTTCTTGATCATTACTAGTTGACGACCGTTCTGCTTGCTCTCTCCTCGCTCTTATTTGCGTATGTTAGCCACCATATATGCTTAGTCGTTGCTGCAGCCTCACCACTTTACCCCTTCCTTTCCCTTTAAGCTTTGCTAGTCTTGATACCCATGGTAATGGGATTGCTGAGTCCTCGTGGCTCACAGATTACTACAACAACAGTTGCAGGTACAGGTTTATGCAATGATCATGACGCGAGAGCGATGGTTACTTGTTTTGGAGTTCTTCTTCTGCTTCTTCTTCGATCAGGGGATAGGTTCCAGGTCGGCAGCTTGGGCTAGCAGGGTGGATGTCGTTTGAGTTTCTGTTTGTGTTTCATCCGTAGTTGGATGATTCTCTTATGTATGATGATGTTGTATTCGTGTGGCATTGTATGCCTCTTGTGTGTATCCCCATCTATTATGTAATGTTGATGTAATGATATCCACCTTGCAAAAGCGTTTCAATATGCGGGTCTATCCTTGGTGGGACCTTCGCGTTCCTTTTGGATAGGGTCGCATATTGGGCGTGACAACGACCAAGGGCGCCAGGCGGGCGCCAGCCCGCGCAGTGTCCTCCTTTCCTCTTTGGTGCAAAGGGAGCAAGCGCAGGCGAGAGCATCAAGCAAAGGCATCCGTTTCGGTGCAACAAGACCAAGACCGTCGCAACGGTAAGAAGGAAGTCATTGTGGAGCCCAAGTCGGCGTCACCACCAGAGCCTTTGACAGGCGAGGACCAACTTTAGTCAGGATAAGTGTACTAGATGTTCCCCTTCAAAATGGCCAATTGTTGGCGCCCTTCCCGCTCAATATTTGGGAAGAGGCCCAGGGCCTTTGCCTATAAATAGGACTAGCCACCCACAAGGTAGACGGATCAATGGGAAGAGAGAGATCATCATCTAGAAACCAGCAGAGAGAGAGCGACTGAGCTCCCCCGAGCAGTTCATCGCACCAGCCAAGAACAGGCCCTCGCGAGGCTGTTCTTCCTTGTATTGTTCATCATCAGCCCAAGAGGCAATCCACCACACCACAAACTAGAGTAGGGTATTACACCACAATGGTGGCCCGAACTAGTATAAACCCTATGTCTTTTGTGTTGTTCCTTTCATAGCTTAGATCCTAGCGAGGCGGTGAGGTGCAGGTTGGTAGAGGGCGTAACCTCCGCGCGCACCCCAGTGTTCGAATCTAGAGGGTCTGCCGAACCCGAAATCCGACAGGTAGGGGTTGCTGCAGAGCCTGCGCAACACCTGGCACCAGAGGCAGGGGCCTCTGACGCCCGGCATGGCGGCTCTAGAGCGGCTGCTGGTGATGGGGAGCCCGCCAGTGGCCCCGGAGTCGTGAGCCAGGAAGTCTTGCAGGGTGCCCCTGCCCTTGGGATCCCTGCTCCAGATATCATGCTAGGCGCTCCCCCTCCTGAGGATCACGCGGTAGGAACGGGCCGGCACCGCCTGTGCCTCGAGTCGCTCATAGAGAGGAAGAGGTCGCCATGCCGCAACGATGGCACCCGTCGGCCGCTGAAGCCGAGAAGATACGTGGCCTCTGATGAGTAAGTACCCTTGCTCTTGATCCCCAAGCGCACCGCATCTTCTCGTGGCTGGGGTTTTTGCAGGATCTCCATGAAGACGAAACCTCGGGAGGTGCACACCCCCAAGGACTCCAGCTCGGCGCATGTGGGCAGCCCCCAGCGCCGCGAGCCTGCGCATGGTGTGAGTCCAACTCTATCTAGCACGACGCCACGAGGGTGCCCCTGAGGCAGCCCCCATGCTCTCTCCCCCCGCAACTCTGCCCGCGAGGCGAAGGGTACGCCGGTGATCCTTCCTCTTGTCACTGCTAGCAGGGGGTGTCCTTTGGGCAACCTTCGTCTTCAAGCAGCGGGGCTACGCCAGCAAGCCCCCGGCCGACGACCGACGGAGCGCCCAGGCCTCCCGAGCGACTTCCGCAGCTGGTGAAGATCTTGGCGATGAGCTCGCGTTTGCTCGCAGGAGTAGCGTGGTGCGCCTCGGGTTCATTGGTGAAGCGATGCACGCGATGGTCCATCTTGGCGGGGAGCTCGCCAATGTCGACACCAGGCTCGAGGCAGAGAACCGCCGCTTGGAGGGCGAATGGCAACGACTGAAGGTGGCCATTGACCATGGGAAGCTTCAGCGAGACGAAGTCGAAGCCCGCGTGGAGGCCTCGCTCGCGGCTTCTTGCGAAGCTTGCACTCGCGCCATGGAAGAAGTCGAGCAAGCCAACCGCCGTCGCGGGGCGGCTGAGGAGCGGGAGCGAGATCTTCTGTCTTCAAATGCTGCGCTGCTGCGTGAAATTTAGGGGCGTCGCGCCCCGCTGGCTTCCTCACCAGGTGAGGCGGCCCTTGCCAAGGCGGAGCTCCTGAGGCGCCATCAGGATTTCACGCTAGAGGCAATGGAACATAGCCTGGCGCTGGAGAGGCTGGATGTGAGGGAGCGACAGGCCGCCGTGGCTGAGGATGCTATCGCCGCCCGAGAAGCTCAGGCCCAGGTGGAGGTGGAGGAGAAGGTGGTGAAGGCACGTGCTGAGCTGGCTGAGGGGCACCGCCTGGACCTGGAGCTGCTCAAGGCTGAGCTTGAGGGCCGGACCTCCGCCCTGAGGACTGAGCTGCAGTCTGCAGAGGAGCGTGAGAGCGCTGCTCGAGAAGCCCTGTTTTCTTCTAAATCTGCCTTGGCCTCCGTCCGAGCCGAGTTGTCTTCTCTTCAGCAGCAGATCAAGGACACCGTGTCCCTGGCGGTGAGGTTTGCGGGCAAAGCGAATCGCCGCCAGACGCTGTAGCGTGAGCACGCCTCGATGCTTTAGGGCCTCAGACTCAAAGCTAATTCCACCCTAGTTACCATCTGCGACGAGAGCACTCCTCATCCGCACGAGAACGACTACGCCAGCCACCTGAACTTCTTCACCGACATCGTGACCCGCCTGGAGGCTCAGGCTGCAAGGTCTCGTGAGTTTGTAGCGGAGAGGAGCCGTGGCCTTCTAGGGCATGTGTTCTCACGCGTCTTCAGCCACCTCCTCAACCGCGATTCCCACTTTGACTTCGATGTTGTATTGGTCCCCATGCCCCCGGTTGTCCACGACAAACTGGCCGGATGGGTAGACGACCACGTGGATGCCTTGGTAGCTGAATTCGCCCCGGAGGATGACACGGTCATGATCGTGGCCAGAGAAGTTGGTGGGGATGGTGATGACGAGGAGGACGGCAGCCTTGACGCAAGCAGCATGGACGGAGGTGATGAAGATGGGGCATCCAGTTAGGCCCGTGTTTCTTTTGTTGTAATCTGTATAATGAAAACTCAAACATATTCCTGTGAAAGCATTTTGGAAGGGTGTGCCCCTTATGATATGTGAGATCACTAAACACTTTTGAAGTGACATCCAAAGCGAGGCCCCGCAGGGCTGCGGGCCGCTGAGCGGGTTAGTTGTTTATGACTTATCTTGGGTTTCTTGGCTCTTGTATGGGGCCGGGCACCACGGCTGGGCCCCTTCTCCTGAGGTGAGCCTACCGCAGGCTCGCGAGGACCTGTGACTCTCGAGGGGCCTGCTGGCCTGCCGTGGAGCGCCTCGTTAGGAGCCAGCTGCCAGATTGTGGCAAGGTGGGCGCGCGGAGCGGCCACACCTTCGAGCCCCCAAGGGGAGCGATCGGCACCAGCGCGCACACCGTACCCAGTCTCCGCTCGCGAGGTGCTAGAGGGCAGGGTAGCGGTCACGAGCTCCAAGAAAAGAACACAAGAACTAGAGCCAAGAGAGCGAGACGAACGAGAAAAGAAAACTCCCCCCGTTTTATAAGCGCACAGAAAACCAACTGCTTCAAAAATAAAGCAAGCAAGTACAAAAAGGGAGGCCAAAAGCAGGCGGCCGCGTCCGACGCCTAACTGGTCTTCAGTCTTCAGTCTCCGGTCTTCTCACCAGCACAGAGCTAAGTGCTTCCACTAGGACGTGGGTGGGAGCCCCCATGAGGCCCCAGGGTGGCACTCAGGAGACTCCGGGGCGTGTACAACCCCACTCAGTATTACGTGAGAGTGTCACGAGCGGAGACCTTCACAGGCTGGAGCCTTGCTTCGTGTCACCCGACGAGGACCCCGTCGTGCACCACCCCTGACCACTGTTGGGGAGAACAGAAACTAGGACGAGACCAAGGGGCCAAGGGGACGCTGGCAGCATCCTCGTCGACCGTAGGCCCCCTGCCAAGGGGAAGGGCTCGACAGCACCTTCCCTGGCAGGGAACCTACCTCCAGGCTGGATCCTGCTCTGCGCAGCGCGAGGAGGGCCCCGCTGCTGGGCTTCCCCCGCACTGCTCCCAACGTCCTTCATGCTCCTGGGGAGGGTCCCCCGTCCCGAGGGTCCTGGTGGTCGCCGCGTCTTGGTTTACCTGTGATCCATGGTCGGTGTAAGCGTGCCCTTGTGGTGCTAACTGTACCCAGAGGCTGCCGATGTTGGGGATGTCGGCAGGGCTTGGTGGTGGTTTGAAGGAGAGCTCGGCCTCGTGTATGTCAAGTGTCCAGCCTGGCGTGGGGGATCGGCTGGGGGCCTCTCCTAGCGCGTGCCTTGGGTCCATCGCGACGGGAACATAGGCTTCCGGGCTGTTTGCACCAGGGGCGCCGCCCGGCCGCCTAACGCCCCAGCTCCCTTCTGCCATCCTTTCGTCCTATTGGCCGGGGGGCGGCATTCAAGTGCGGCCCCTGGTGGTGTCGTCCGAAGCAACGCCGCGCCATGGGGGCATGTTTGGTGCGGCGCGGGCTGCTTCACGATGCCGGTCGGCGTTGAGAGGCTCTCCGTGGCCCCTGGGAGAGGGCGCGCAGTTGTGTCAGGGATGAGCGTGCGCCCCCACCATCACCAGCAACGTGGGGAGGGTGCAGAATGGCGCCACCCCCCTACAAGCCGCATCCAGCAGCTCAACGGCCGCATGTTCACTTGTTCCTTGCGCGAGTGCGGAGCAGTTGCTCCAGCGTAGTTCACAGATCACGCGGCTGCGGCGCGGTGCCAGAGGAGAAGGCTGCGCCGCGTGCTCCCCGCAACCGGTCACCCCCGACGGAACGCGGGCCGTGAGCAGGGCAGAGTGGAGGTCTTCTTTGCCGATGGGTGTTGTCGAGGAGGTCTGGACGACCCAATGCTCGACATGGGCTCTCGGGGTGTCCGTGGAGCGGAGGAGGACTGGTCAACGGAAGAGGAGATCCAACGCACCCCTGCCTGGCACGCCAAATGTCGGATTTTGGGATCCGACAACCCTTGAGAGGTTCGAACTCTGGCGTGCGTGTGGAGATCTCAACCTGTCCAGTCTGCCTACTTGCGGTCCTCCCAAACCTAGCGTGTAGAGCTCACAAATGCACAAAGACACAGAGATTTATACTGGTTCGGGCCACCGTTGTGGTGTAATACCCTAATCCAGTGTGGTGTTTTGGATTGCCTCGAGGGGCTATGGATGAACTAGTTAAAAGGATAAACAAGCTTCAGGAGGTGAGGTGTTCTTGAGCTGGTGTGGTGCTCGGGGTGGAAAGTGTGTTCTCCTCTCCTTTGGTGGTGGCTACGTCCTATATATAGTGTCCTTGGTCCTCTTCCCAAATAGTAGTGGGAAGGGATTCCACAACGGCGGGATTTGAAAGGGGACAAGTAGTACAGTCTATCCTGACAAAAGTTGTCTTCGCCTGCGAAAAGCCTCTGGTCGTGACGCGGCGGTGGGCTCGGCGATGACCTCCGTCCTGCCGTCCTGGCGGTCTTGGTCGTGTTGCACCAGAATGGAAACCTTTGGTTGATTCGTCGGGACTCCGTGATGAGGACATGACTACCTTGGATACGACCAAAATTATTGCATACATGCATATTTGTCAGGTGATTTCTAGTGCAAACAATTCAATAATCTATTTATGTTATCCAGAACAAAAACACTTCACACACTTTTGTGTTTTGTCTAATTGCAGGTGTATGGGATATTTGTATAATTCACATATGAAGATAAGGGAGAAAGAGATGTTTAAGTGCTGTTCAAAAAGTTCTCTCACGTCACTTTTGGGCAAAGAGAAGATAGAGTCCAAGTCTCTCACGTTATGGATTCAGATTTGGACTGCACAGACATACCTCACTCAAAACGCCAACAACTTTTTCATACGGACTCCGAATTGGATGATCCTTATTTTGTTGGAATCTATATTTTGTGCTCTTTCCAGCACAATTGGATTCACCTTCAAATTCGTCCGGAGCGTTGAGATATCGACGAAACAATCAGACGCTGCAGCAGAATTCGAGTCAAACAACAAGTCCAAAGGTGTTGCATCACCTCCACTTGGGCCCATGAGCCTTGTACGACCTAGGGTTGGTTTTAGGATGCCTTGGGACGTTCTCCCACCTCTTTGGCCGACACCCCTTCCTCCTATATAAGTAGATCCATCTAGTAGCTTTCTCCTTGGGTTTTGTTTAGATTAAAAGTTCGCCATAGCTGCAACTTCACGTACTTCGTTTGTGTTCAACGACCAGACAAAGGCGTCACAGAACCACACCTTGATCAATAAAGCTTTCATCTTATATTCGCAATATTCAGATTGCAATCTCAGTTTCTTGCTTGTTCTTCATTTGCTCGCAGTAAACAGACCCTCGTGGTCAGGTTGATCGTGCTCCAGCGTGGTCAATAACCTCTCGGAGTTGGTTTAGCGATTGCTAAGGCGCGACGTCCTCGCACGTTCGTAGTCGGATCGTCAAAGTCGACTTCCACCAAAGCGATATCCATCATCTCATCGATAGACAGGACACCTTTGCCTCTATCAACTGGTATCAGTTTTTAGGTTGCTCGATGAGAATTTCCAGTTTTCCCTAGATTAGATTTATTTTCTTACCTATTGTCCAAGAAAAAACCACAAAAAAAGTTAGATCTATTCATCCTTTGTCCAAGCCAGTCCGAGCCTATGCAATTTTCTTTTCATTGTTTGCGTTATTGAATTATCGGTTGCATCGACATGTCGAGTTGCTGGTCTTAGTGTCTAGTTTGTTTAGAGTTTCGAGTTCTGTTCACATTAGTCATGCCGCCGCTGCATCGTTATCCCTTCCACTGTCCACCACCCATCCATCAAATTCCACCATGTGCTACCCACCATTCATTGTCATAATCATAGTTGAGATCGTTCACATCTTCGCTTGATCCAATCTGCATCTTATCTAGTTTGTTTTGGAAAGAGAGAGAGAGACAAAAAAAGATGGAAAAAAAAGAGAGAGAAAAAAGTAAAAAAAAAGTCAGAAAAAAAGAGAAAGAAAAAGAAAAAAGTGTGAGAAAAAAAGAGAAGAGAAAAAAAAACAAAATTCGGATCTATCTAGACTAAATCTCGTTAGTTGAATTCGGACTGGAGTCTGTTTTGTGCACTGTTGAGTAAAAAAGGCATAACTTCCTCATACGAACTCCGTTTTGGCTCCACAAGTACTCAAATTAAAGCTAGCGACTATATGCATCTGAATAGTTCCAAAAGCAATTTCAATATTTGGCATCTCAAAATCATCTTCTAAATAGGTCTTTTTGCCCTCCGAGGTCCACGCATACAGTTTGTTCCAGTTTTTCAGGCCAGTTTTAGAATTCTTTGACTCCTCATATCAATTCGGAATTGAGTGATTCTTTTTGCATTGGAAAGCTTGAGTTAGTAGCAAACTTTTCAAGAGGAAAGTTGGAGAGAGAGTTGTTATATATCCTGCTTGGCAGTTGTTATTCATCATTATCTTTATTGTCGTTGTGATTTTCACTTATATCTTGCTGTCCAGAGCTACTTATCCTTCATTGATGCTAGTTATGCTATGCCATGACCTCATTAGTGTTCTAGGCTCGCGTCTCTAGTCCGGTCTAGCCTAGGACCAGCACAGTATCGTCGTTGAGCGTTTATTCAACATTGCATCTTTGAATTGATTATTGCTAAATTTTTGCTATCATATATAGCCAACCCAGCTCCACATATTTCTACACTGTGTATATGTACGTTCCCCTGGCAATCGCTTTACACAATCTTCGGAGTTATTTGACACCGCTGGTTGCCTGTCACCACCTGTCGCCTGGTAAGAACTTGTAAGATATTGATATTTGCTTTACTGTGAGCATGTTACAACCACATCCTAGTAGTTCATAGGAACATTATTCTCGAATTTTGTTTCTTGTTTCTACTAATCATGACAGGTTCCGGAGAAAGAAGTTCTTGGACGACGAACACATCTTCACCATCACGAGAGTTGGGACAACACACACAAGCACATGGTCAGGTTATCTCTTTACCATCATTTGAGGGTAGATTTAATCCTGCTATTTATCTAGCTTGGGAGCTTGAAGTAGAACAAGTTTTTAGTTACCATGACTTTTCTGAACTTGAGCGAGTACGAGCTGCCACTAGAGCATTTACTGGTTTTGCTTCTGTTTGGTGGAGTGTGCATTGTAAGAAAAACATTGATAACCAACCCACAACTTGGAAAGATTTGAAACATGAGACAACAATTTTCCCCTCCTTACTATCGTTGTGAATTGCTTCGCAAATTTGAACAATTTAAACAAGGCAATAACACTGTTCATGCTTACTATCAAGAGTTCAAATCTTATATGCATCATTGTGACATAGAAGAATCTGAGGATGATACAATGAATAGATTTTTTGGTGGTTTGAACCATGATATTCAGGCAAGAATTAGGTATATTCCTTGTTGCATTACTGGTATGTATGTTCGTGGTTGTACCTTTGAGAGACAGTTACAGGAGGATGCATTGGGTGACTACAACAACTACTATTCTAATTCATGCTCACTACCATCGGTTGATTCCTCCACCGTTGCACCTACTAGATCAGCCACACCTCAGATTGTGAGTGCCACATCATCTCAAGTGTATGGTACATTGTCATTGTCCATACCGACATCAACTACGTCTTTGTGACAAGGTAACAGTAAAGGTATTGATGATATAACTTCACATGAGAATGATGCATCCCTAATTAACTTAAATACATCATGTGTTGAGTTACCTATTGATTTGAGCACGCCACCTATTTTAGAGAATCATGTTACAATCATGAATGCATCATGTGATCAAACAACTGAAATACCAACAATTTTGAGTGCACCCATTGAATTAACTATTGATGCAAAAGAACCAATGTTTAATCATTTTGATATGACCTCTAATCTTGGTGATGATTCTGTGTCCAATGACTTACTGCATGTTTGCTTATTTAAGCATGTTGTAGCATGTAAATTTGGTGCAAGTAAGGTTTATTCATCAATGTTGGGATGGTTTAATGATGAATATTGTCAATCTTTTGATAGGAATAAGAGCTTCACTTATATGTGCAAACTGAGTTGCAATATTTTCATGCCTTCTACTTATGATAATATTTTGGCTTTATATTTTATGATCTATGAAAGTTACTCATGTATACATGTGTGATATGTGCAAAAATCAAGGGAAGTAAAAATGGATGACATATACATATACAACATGTATACCTTGTCTCTTTTGTTAGCCACATTTCAGATTAAACAACGCCGAGGACGGCTTTGTTTTCATAAGGGGGAGGATGATGAGGACATGACTACCTTGGATACAACCAAAATTATTGCATACATGCATATTTGTCAGGTGATTTCTAGTGCAAACTATTCAATAATCTATTTATGTTATCCAGAACAAAAATACTTCACACACTTTTGTGTTTTGTCTAATTGCAGGTGTATGGGATATTTGTACAATTCACATATGAAGATAAGGGAGAAAGAGATGTTTAAGTGCTGTTCAAAAAGTTCTCTCACGTCACTTTTGGGCCAAGAGAAGATAGAGTCCAAGTCTCTCATGTTCTGGATTCAGATTCGGACTACACAGACATACCTGACTTAAAACGCCAACAATTTTTTCATACGGACTCCGAATTGGCTGATTCTTTTTTTGTTGGAATCTAGATTTTGTGCTCTTTCCATCCCAATTGGATTCACCTTCTAATTCGTCCGGAGCGTTGAGATATCGACGAAACAATCAGACGCTGCAGCAGAATCCGAGTCAAACAACAAGTCCAAAGGTGTTGCATCACCTCCACTTTGGCCCATGAGCCTTGTATGACCTAAGATTGGTTTTAGGATGCCTTGGGACGTTCTCCCACCTCCTTGTCCGCCACCCCTTCCTCCTATATAAGTAGATCCATCTAGTAGCTTTTTCCTTGGGTTTTTTCTAGATTAAAAGTTCGCCATAGCTGCAACTTCGCGTACTTTGTTTGTGTTCAACGACCAGACAAAGGCGTCACAGAACCACACCTTGATCAATAAAGCTTTCATCTTATATTCGCAATATCCAGATTGCAATCTCAGTTTCTTGCTTGTTGTTCATTTGCTCCCAGGAAACAGACCCTCGTGGTCAGGTTGACGTGCTCCAGCATGGTCAATAACCTCTCGGAGTTGGTTTAGCGATTGCTAAGGCGTGACGTCCTCGCACGTTCGTAGTCGGATCTTCAAAGTCGACTTCCACCAAAGCGATATCCATCATCTCATCAAAAGACGGGACACCTTTGCCTCTATCACTCCGCGCCTGTGGCTTGCCTCCCTTGCACCGAAGAGGAAGTCGGTGCTCTGCACCCGCCTGGCACCCGCCTGGCGCCCGCCTGGCCTTGGTCATCATGGCTCACGTCAGCTGAGCCTCATGAGACAGCTGCATGGATCTCTCCGCCCCTCAGGAGTCCTCCTGAGGAGGCCAACCCCTTCAGGGTTCTTGGCGTCGTTCGCCTTGCGAGGCTTGGCCCCTCGCGAGGGTCTTGCTGTGTTGGTGTTGAAGCTGGGCCGTACCAGGCCATCGATGGAGCCACGTGGTGGGTCGTAGGCATGCTCGCGCTTGGCTTCCAGGCGAAGCCAAAGGGCAAGTGTGGAGCGCCGCGGGCCCTAACAGCCTGCGGCCTTGATGACACGTGGCGATTGATTGGACGTGGGCAACTCTGCTTCCCCATGCTGCCTCAGCAACTCCTCCCGTCTCACAAAAAGGGGTGCTGCCTTCCGCCAGGCTTTCATTGTTCCTCCTTCATCTTGCTCCAGATCCCCTACGCCCCCCAGTGGAAGAGCTCATCAGATTTGCCGATTTCCCACCAAATCTCCTTCCTGATGGCCGCCGAGAAGATCACGACTTCTTCCTCGGCTGCCATCTCCACCTGGTATGAGCCAGGGCTGTTGGCACCTTGCATGCCCGGGGAGAAGCTTCAGGCAACGCTCCTCCTGATAGCGAGCGACGACAATGAGTGGGGAAAGCCCGCGCTCCGGGTCGCCACCGCTGCCCCGGAGCCGGCGGGTAGCAACTTCTTCCCCTTCTTCATGCACAGCGTCTTCTCCGGGCTGGTACCTCCGTTCTCCCCCTTCTTCTTTGCCGTCTGTCACGCCCAATATGCGACCCTATCCAAAAGGAACTCGAAGGTCCCACCAAGGATAGACCCGCATATTGAAACGCTTTTGCAAGGTGGATATCATTACATCAACATTACATAATAGATGGGGATACATACAAGAGGCATAGAATGCCACACGAATACAACAATACATCATATACAATATCAACATCCGACTACGAATGAAACACAAACAGAAACTCAAACGACATCCACCCTGCTAGCCCAGGTTGCCGACCTGGAACCTATCCCCTGATCGAAGAAGCAGAAGAAGAACTCCAAAACAAGCAAACTTCGCTCTCGCGTCATGATCATCGCATAACATGTACCTGCAACTGTTGTTGTAGTAATCTGTGAGCCACTAGGACTCAGCAATCCCATTACCATGGGTATCAAGACTAGCAAAGCTTAAAGGGTAAGGAAGGGGTAAAGTGGTGAGGTTGCAGCAGCGACTAAGCATGATATGGTGGCTAACATATGCAAATAAGAGCGAGAAGAGAGCAAGCGGAATGGTCGTGAAGCGAGCAATGATCAAGAAGTGATCCTGAACTCCTACTTACGACAAACATAACCTGAAACCGTGTTCACTTCCCGGACTCCGCCGAAAAGAGGCCATCACGACTACACACGCGGTTGATGCGTTTTAATTCGGATCTGGTGTCAAGTTCTCTACAACCGGACATTAACAAATTCCCATCTGCCCATAACCGTGGGCATGGCTTTCGAAAGTTCATACCCTGCAGGGGTGTCCCAACTTAGCCCATGATAAGCTCTCGCGATCAACGAAGGATATACCTTCTCCCAGGAAGACCCGATCAGACTCGGAATCCCGGTTTACAAGACATTTCGACAATGGTAAAACAAGACCAGCAAAGCCGCCCGAATGTGCCGACAAATCCCGATAGGAGCTGCACATATCTCGTTCTCAGGGCACACCGGATGAGCAAGACGATGGGCTGGCATAGAACCTGGTTGCCCAGGGGGCGCCGGACATCGCTCGGTTTGGACCAACACTTAGACAAGCATTGGCCCGGGGGGCTAAAAGAAAGATGACCCTCGGGCTCCGGAAACCCAAGGGAAAAAAAGGGCTAGGTGAGGCAAATGGTAAAACCAAGGTTGGGCCTTGCTGGAGGAGTTTTATTCAAAGTGAACTATCAAGGGGGTCCCATAAATCACCCAACCGCGTAAGGAACACAAAATCCGGGAACATAACACCGGTATGACGGAAACTAGGGCGGCAAGAGTGGAACAAAACACCAGGCATAAGGCCGAGTCTTCCACCCTTTACCGAGTATATAGATGCATTAATTAAATACGAGATATTGTGATATCCCAACATAAACTTGTTCACCATGGAGCAATCTTCAACTTCACCTGCAACTAACAACGCTATAAGAGGGGCTGAGCAAAAGCGGTAACATAGCCAAGCAATGGTTTGCTAGGAAGGGTGTCAAAGGTTAGAGGTTGACATGGCAATTTGTGCGGCTTGAAGAGTAAATGATAGGTAGCGTAGCAAAGCGATAGAACGAAGCAACTAGCATAGCAATGATAGTATCGAGATCCTGGGTAGCGGTCATCTTGCCTGAAATCCTGCTAGGAAGAAGAGCGAGTCCATGAAGAAGACGAACGGGAGCAGTCGAACAAATCTTCACAATCGCAACATTACCGGAACTAAGAAGCAACACTGGAAAGAAACAAACAACATGGTAAATGCACAAGCATAAACATGGCATGATGCACAATCAAGTATGATGCATGACCGGTTTGAAAGCATGGCAAAGTGCACAAACAATACTACAAATTAAGTGGAGCTCAATATGCAACGAGTTGCATATTGATGAAACTTCACAACAATTATTTAGTTCTCTCCCGTTTAAACTACTCAACAATATTAAATGTTGGTTAACATGGCAAGAGGTGAAGCGTAATAAAACTACCAATCTAGGCAAGTTTAAATGAGGCCGGAACAACAAAGAACAATTCCGGAAAACCCTCATATGCATATTTTGGATTTGCTACTGTTCTGCCCTAAACACAATTTTAATGTTGTTCAACAATAAAACAAAGTGCACCATGTTAATCTAGGCATTTTTCCACCCCATTTACATATAAAGTTTATTTAAAACCGAGCTACGGTTATTTAGTTATGAAATAAATCATTTTAACATGGCATTTGAGCAAATTTAAACAAACAACATTTTTAAACATTTAAACATGGATGCAAGCAGCATATTATGAAACTAGATGAGATTTTAAGCATTTTACATATATAATTCATTTACATATGATGCATGAATGATTAGTTATTAAATGCATGAACAATAAGGGTTTTTCTATAAAACTGCAAATTCACTGGACAATTAGGCAAATTCTCTGACGCTGGAAAAAAACAGACGCGGGCCAAAACTGGCTGGGCCAACAGTGAAAAAAAAGGAGGCGCTGGGAGCGGCCTCACCCATGGGCTCGGCCCAAACGGGAAGGCGGCCCGCGGGAGGGCGCAGTGGAGCAGGCCGGCGGGGGTGGCCGGGCGCACTGGCCTCCTGCGGATCGGGGCCACATGCAAGGCAGCGATTCGACGCGTGCGCTAGCACGGTCAATTCACAGGGTCAACGCGAGCGCCTGACTCGTCCTCGAAGCAGAAGAAGCAGGGGCGCGATGACGCCGGCAGGGTTTGGCGACGGGGACGGCATGGAGGCGAACGGAAGCCGGGTGCGACGGACGGGTGGTGTAGAAGACCACGGCAGCGGAGGCTACTGGCGCGGGGGCGAGGAACGGAAGGCGGCGGCGACGAGAGGACGATGCTCCTATGGGTTTCCTGGAGAAGAGAGAGCAGGTGAAAGCGGGATCCACAGGGAACGGGGGAAGAGACGGGAAGGAGAAGCAGTGAGCGGGGCGGCGCCGTGACCGGAGTTGGAGACGAGGTGGATCGAATGCTCGGTGTCGGGGAGATGGAGCTCGGGCTCCTGTTGGTGGGTGGAGGAAAACAAGGAGTAGGGGATCCCGAGGTGGATCGAGAGCGAGTGGCGGCGGCGATGGGGACAAACCTCCTAGAAATTAGGGTTGGGATGATTTGGTAGGTGATGGTCTTATATATAGCAAGTGGATTTTTTGGATAGGGGCATTTGGTCCCTCCAATCTTAATCGGACGGTCCCGGGTAAAATAGGCAGGGAGTCCAAATAATAAAACGGAGATGTTTCAAAGATGATTGGAGATGATCCAGACCCGTTGGCCATGACCGCGCGGGTCGGGTTCGGAAGAGGTTTCGGACGCGCGCGAGGGGTTTGCGGGCTGTGCAGAGAGGGTAGGAAGCCGGGTAAGAGGGAAACAAAACCTGGTTGAACTCGGATCGGTCAACAAAAGCAAGGGGGGACGCGACAACTACGAGCGAATGCAAGTTTTAAAAACAATGACATCAACGAGTGCCGATGTAATGCAAATGATGATGTGAGATGAGATGCATGACATGAACAAAATGCAAAACAAAGGACAAAAATCCAACCACGAAGGAAATACCATATCGCATCTCCGGAAAAGGCAAGAGTTGGAGTTGCGAATATGGAAAGTTGTATCCGGGGCATTACAACAGTCCACCACTACGAGAGGATCTCGTCCCGAGATCTAGGATGGCACCGGAGAGAAACAAAAGAGAAAGATAAGAGGTAAACTAAGTTGCTTCTTTGACAAACGAGTGAAACCACGGTCCTTGAGTGGTTGAAAACTTGAAAGAAGAACACAACTGAGTTGAACAAAAATGAGAGCATTGTGGTAGAAAAATAGAAACAAGGAACACCATTTGAACCTTGGAGGTTACAAAGCTATGAATGACGAGTACAATGGACAAGAAGGAATTGAACCCGCTCTGGTTGAAACAAGATAAACAAGGAACACGAACGAAAGAATGCAGGCAGCACTCCGGTAGAAAGGAGAAGCAAAACTTGACAAAACGGGAAGAACTTGGAAAGAGGACATGACACTCCGGTTAGATGCCCAAGCACGAAAAGAACATGATCCTCACAATTCGAGATGATGAGCGAAGAGAGCAACATCACAATGCCTCCGGAAGAAAGAATAGAAGATAGATCATTGGAATAACAGAATGGAGGAGAAAATGCCAACTTCTGCCACAAATGAGCTTGGAAAGCATCCTTCCGAGAAGGTTATAATGGAGTCTTTGGAAAACCAACAATGAAAGGATATGATCCTCGTGGGCTTATGTAGACATCTCAAAACTTGAGGTGAAATTCTGCCACTAAGGAATAAATAATATAATTGATAACACCGACGAGATGAAAAATTTCTTCCACCAAGATGATAGAGAGATAACTTGAATCATTGATAAGCACCACAAAAGCAACAATCCTTAGTGAAGGCTTTAGGTGAAATATGACACAAGATAACTCCAACAATGAGGTTGATGGATTTAAAATACCTCATTCTTGACAACATGTGAATCATGAAACACGAACTCGAATTGTCAAGAATGACATAACACCACCTCAAGAGATAAGGTAGAAGGAATTGCACTTCGAAATGCAAGAAGAAGAATACTTGAACGCCTCAAAACAAAACATGTGTTGAGCACTATGTTTAATTTTGAGTATAGCTTGGCAGATCATAACTTCGAGAGAAATCTTGAAGAACAAAATGAGAATGAAAGGAATCCTTGATGAACCATCATGTAGAGCCTCCATGAAGAACTCCGGTAATGAAAGGATGATAGAAAGAAAGAGAAGTTGAAAACACAAGGTGAAGCCTTGCGATGATTTAGATGGAGCTTTGCGACGATATAACTGAGAAAACTTGGAACTCCGAAAACGAAAAGATGAAACATCTCGAACCGGGAAATGTGACATGATGAACAACTCCAGAAAGAAGAAACTAGATTACTTGGATGAAACAATAATAAGAATTACGTTATGCCTATCCTTCACCAATTTAAATTGATGACAAGCAACGGATTTGGCATACCACCGGTGGGATTGGAAACAACGAATGAAATGATACGGTAGCAAAGGAAGTGGAATCTTGAACGAACCACCGTAAAAATTGGAAAAGAGAGTAGCAAGGGCACAATTCACCGATTTTTTTTTGAAAACGAATGAAGATACTTGAAGGGATTTAGATACATGAGAACGAAGAGAACATGAACTGATTAGAGGATATTTGAACGATTCACCGGTAAGATTTGGAGAACGGTAGCTACACGCTGAGAATGAAGAATTATGACATGATGGCCTTCAGAGGAAAGAAATGGAAACAACTCAAGAAATGCTCCAGATGGGTGAAAAGAATTCCCACAATCGAAAACAATTATGACAGGATGGCATCAAACTTGAACTACACATCTTCGGGAGAACGGGTAATGATTTAAGAGGAACTTTTCTTCGGTCTTCACATGTAGAGAATGATGAGGAGCACCACCATGAATTGTTGAGATACTCCGGGAGAAAATTAGAAAGGTTGAACCAACGATGAAAAGAATTTGAAAGATCTTGGAGAAGGCATGTGAATGATGAAAATTCATTCTTACGTCAAACTTTGAAATGAATTTGAGAATAGTTCCGAGAAAATTAGAAGAGTCAGGTAAGATCCTGGGAAAAGACCTGTGGGTTAGGGCCCACTCAAAAGAAAACACTGTTGAACAATTTTAAAAAGAGATTGCACCGGTTGAATTAAATGGCTTGAATGAGATAATAATCTCGAAATATCTTGAACAGATTGAGAATGGAAACACAAGTCTTGTGAAATATCTTCAGCACTCCAGGACAAATGAATAGGAAGAAGTGAATGATTAAAAGGTGCATCGGCATGAGAAAGCATTAGAAACGAGGAAAGGAATATGATGAATATCAAAAGCTTGAATTGGATCCACCGGAGAAGAAACAACAATGAAGGATGATGAACTTGAAACTGTTGAGCATCTTCATGGGAAATCACCGGATAAGAACATTGAAAGAAAAGAATGAAGAGACTTCCCACAAATAAAAGGATACATGATTAAGAAATCTGAGTCCTTAAAGAAAAAGGGTGGGAGGGTGGGAAAACAAAGGCAACTTGGGGCAGATGGAATGGATACCGTTGAAGAAAACTTAGAATTGATCTTGCGGATGTTGAAAATGATCGGATCCACTTGAAGAGAAGCACACCGGTTGGAAAATAATTAACATGACAACCTCAATGATCAAGAAGGATTAGCACTCCCATAGAAATATGAGAACACCGCTTGAAAGGTATGGAATCAACACTTGACATTGAAGCAACTCGAATACCACAACTCAAAACAAAACAATGGATTGGCTTGCAGAAATAAGCCGGAACAAATACATATGATAGAGATTTACCCAATCCCATATCATGCATCTGTCGGAAAGATATTCTAGGAGCTACTTGAATTCCCACCTATAAACTCCCGAAACTTTCTGGTTATGCAATCTGGTGTTGGGGATACAGGGGAAGCAATATATCTCACCCAAACTAACAATACCTACATCCAAGCTGTATCCATCCGTCAACACATAACCAAGAAACCTTTGGAAATCGTGTACCTCAACCTTCAAAAAGCATCCGTTATACGAGTTATGGCAATACTCCCGAACTCCCGCCCCGGGACTGGGTGGCGTCGAGGTTATCTCACCAACAACTGCATAAAAGAGATTTTCGATGTCGGCAAAACTCAGGTATTCCGGAATTGCAACGATAACATTATGACGACAACACCTCGGAGCTCAACTCCCCGGGTCACTGCCACATAAAAGACAGGAGGCACCAAGAACAATGTTCTCGTCACAAAACCATCAGAACGATTCCAAGATACCCGCGTGATCCTAAAAAAAATGTAGTGAAATTTGAGGAGAGGAAAGACAAAACATCTACGTCAGGAGACCTAACCAGAGCGATGAAGGGGGCTGAGGAGTAAAAAAGAATCCTATTCTCTGATATATATAATCCTAAGACTCAAAAATAGTTTTCTTCTAGACTCAACAACAGCCAACAATCAAGGGGGCTCCTATGGTCGGTCGAGCCTCTGATACCAACTTGTCACGCCCAATATGCGACCCTATCCAAAAGGAACTCGAAGGTCCCACCAAGGATAGACCCGCATATTGAAACGCTTATGCAAGGTATCATTACATCAACATTACATAATAGATGGGGATACATACAAGAGGCATAGAATGCCACACGAATACAACAATACATCATACACAATATCAACATCCGACTACGAATGAAACACAAACAGAAACTCAAACGACATCCACCCTGCTAGCCCAGGCTGCCGACCTGGAACCTATCCCCTGATCGAAGAAGCAGAAGAAGAACTCCAAAACAAGCAAACTTCGCTCTCGCGTCATGATCATCGCATAACCTGTACCTGCAACTGTTGTTGTAGTAATCTGTGAGCCACGAGGACTCAGCAATCCCATTACCATGGGTATCAAGACTAGCAAAGCTTAAAGGGTAAGGAAGGGTAAAGTGGTGAGGTTGCAGCAGCGACTAAGCATGATATGGTGGCTAACATACGCAAATAAGAGCGAGAAGAGAGCAAGCGGAACGGTCGTGAAGCTAGCAACGATCAAGAAGTGATCCTGAACTCCTACTTACGACAAACATAACCCGAAACCGTGTTCACTTCCCGGACTCCGCCGAAAAGAGACCATCATGGCTACACACGCGGTTGATGCGTTTTAATTTGGATCTGGTGTCAAGTTCTCTACAACCAGACATTAACAAATTCCAATCTGCCCATAACCGCAGGCACGGCTTTCGAAAGTTTATACCCTGCAGGGGTGTCCCAACTTAGCCCATGATAAGCTCTCGCGATCAACGAAGGATATACCTTCTCCCAGGAAGACCCAATCAGACTCGGAATCCCGGTTTACAAGACATTTCGACAATGGTAAAACAAGACCAGCAAAGCCGCCCGAATGTGTCGACAAATCCCGATAGGAGCTGCACATATCTCGTTCTCAGGGCACACCGGATGAGCAAGACGACGGGTTGGCATAGACCCTGGTTGCCCAAGGGGCGCCGGACATCGCTCGGTTTGGACCAACACTTAGACAAGCATTGGCCCGGGGGGGCTAAAATAAAGATGACCCTCGGGCTCCGGAAACCCAAGGGAAAAAAGGGCTCGGTGAGGCAAATGGTAAAACCAAGGTTGGGCCTTGCTAGAGGAGTTTTATTCAAAGCGAACTGTCAAGGGGGTCCCATAAATCACCCAACCGCGTAAGGAACGCAAAATCCGGGAACATGTCACATCCCTGGTCCTGGTATGCATTAGGCTAGCGCTTCATGTGTGCATCATGTTTAACTTTTCAAATGAATTTGAAATGGGGATGTTCAAACCCTAGTACCAAATGGAATTCAAATAGGTTCAACCTAAAAATATTTTTAGTGAATCCAAATGGCTTTCAAAAATGTTCATCATTTCTGGAAAATGCTAGAACCATAACCAGAGGTGTTGCACATTTTTCCATGACATATTTGGTCATTGAATTAAATCATATGTACTTTGCATTTGGGCATTTAAATGCTAATAAATATTTTAAATTCTCAAATAATTCTGAACTTAAGTGTGGGCTATTAGGAATAATCCCAACAGAGCCCACAATTATTTGCAGGATTTTTGGAAACGCTTTAGTATTTTTAATAAAGCCAAACATCTGCAGAAAAATAGGAAACAGAAAATAAAAGAGAGAGAGAGAGAGGACTACCTGGCGCTTACCTACAGCCCAGATGCCCACTACTGTGCGGCCCAGCCCACCAGGGGCATACCTGTCTTCAACCTCTGCCTACTGGCAGAGGCAAGCCGAGCACGGCACCCGCGCGTGCCGGCACGCAGCTGCCTCCCTGCCTGGCTGCCTCCCCCTCCCCCTGGATGTCTCCCGCAACACCACGCTGCCCCCTGCCTCTCCCCTCACTCTCTGCTCTCCCACCTCCTCTGGCTCTCACTCTCTCGCAGCCCCGAGCAACACAGAGAGCCGCCGCAGTGCGCCGACGAGCACCAGCACGGCCACCGGCCACCCCACGCCGCACCGACGCGCCCAGAAGCTCCGCCACTTCGTCCTCGACCTCCTCACTGAGCCACGCCCCATCGGATGCCCTTGAACGCCGGCCACACTGTCTTCTTCAACCTCGGTGCGCCAAGATCGCCATCACCGCCCCGCTTGCTCCGGCCCCTCCTCGAGCTCGCCGACCAGCCCTACACGATCCCCGTGAGCTTCTGCACCATTTCCCCTTTGTCTCCGCGACGTTTGCTAGTTCTAGTCGCCGTTTTGCCGATGACCGAAACCCGCCGCCGCCTGTGACCGCCCCCGACGTGCCTCCGACCACCTAGCGGCCCGGTTGTCGTGCTCAGCTTCCTCCCCGCGCTGTGTGGAGCACGTAGGTGCGTCGCACGAGCCTCCCCGGCCACCGTAGCGTCGACCCCGAGCTCGCCCGAGCTCCGGCGACCACCACTATCGACGCTGATGACGACTCCGGCCATCTTAGGCCCAGCCGCTGCCACTACTCGACGCGGACAAGCGCCCGCATCACGTAGACGCCCTCCGCCGGCCATTTGGTCGCCGGAGGAGGAAACCCGCACCTGTCCACCGTCTCTGGCTCCGCCGGCGATGAGCCGCGGGTCAACTCCGGCGAGTTGACCCGGGTTTGACCGTTGACGTTGACTGGATGGGCCCAAGCTGACTCCCCTGAGTCAATGACAAGTGGGACCCCCCCTGCTAACTAACCAGATTAGTTTAAACTAAAATTAGTTAATCTAATTAACGGCTGACACGCGGGACCCACTGGTCAGTTTGACCTGGATGTCCCCGTTGACCTCTGATGTCCGCGGTAAACATGTGTGAAGAAGTACACCCCTGCAGGGTTAACATCATCTATTCGAATATCCGTGTCCGCGGTAAAGGACTTCTGGGTTGCTTATATCAGTTCATAGACAAGTGAAAGTGGATACTTTAAAATACGCAAGATAAGCGTGAGTGCTATGGATGGCGTTCTCGTAGGGAGACGGGAGTGGATCCATAGTGGTGTATTGGTTGGTGAATATGTGGACTCGTGTGCGCCACCTCAAAAGAGTTAATTGCAGTCGTAGTTCAAGATAGCCACCGAGTCAAAGCTGGCTTGCTGCAGTTGAACTCCACCATCCCCTTTGTTGATAATGATGCATATGTAGTTAGTTCTGATGTAAGTCTTGCTGGGTACATTTGTACTCATGTTTGCCTATTTTATGTTTTTGCAGAGAGACTTCAGTCTCACTAGTAGTTTCGCGTGGACTTCGACGTTTAGCTTGTTACCTCAGCTACGATCTTGTGCCCTCGGCAGGATTTGGTAGTTAGTCAGGCTTCTCAGCCTTTTTCATTTGTAGTTGTCTGTACTCAGACATGTTAAGCTTCCGCATGTGTTTGACTTGTATGCTCTGAATGTTGGGTCGTGAGACCCCCTGTTTGTAATATCTCGCTCCTCGGAGCCTATTGAATAAAATACTTGAGTTGTAGAGTCATGTTGTGATGCCATGTTGTACTTGCACATATCGAGCATATTGTGTGTATGTTATTGAAATGCCTGGTATGTGTGGGATCTGACTATCTAGTTGTTTATCCTTAGTAGCCTCGCTTACCGGGAAATGTCTCCTAGTGTTTCCACTGAGCCATGGTAGCTTGCTACTGCTCCGGAACACTTAGGCTGGCCGGCATGTGTCCTTCTTCGTTCCTGTGTCTGTCCCTTCGGGGAAATGTCACACGATGAATACCGGAGTCCTGTTAGCCCGCTACAGCCCGGTTCACCGGAGTCCTGCTAGCCCAGTGCTACAGCCTGGATTCACTCGCTGATGACCGACACGTTCGATGCTGGGTCATGGATGCCTGTCCCTGTAAGTCTGTGCCACTCTGGGTTTACGACTAGCCATGTCAGCCCGGGCTCCTTATCATATGGATGCTAGCGACACTATCATATACGTGTGCCAAAAGGCGCAAACGGTCCTGGGCAAAGGTAAGGCGAGACCCGTGGGAATACCGTGTGTGAGGCCGCAAGGTGATATGAGGTGTTACATGCTAGATCGATGTGGCATTGAGTCAGGGTCCTGACAGCTTTGGTATCAGAGCTTGACTGCCTGTAGGATTACCAAGCCAAACTGGTCGAAGTTGAGTCTAGAAATTCTTTAGTTATATAAGGGAATTGATTGTGGGATGGAACGTAAGGCTCTTTTTACTCCTTTACCTTATGCCCTTCTGATCTGAGTCATCTTATCTTTCCTACGGGGTTAAGGAACTAGGCTTTCTCTTCTTTCTATCAGGATCACGTGTTACTAATCCGTAGACTTATAGAACTGTTCGACTTAAGCCTCGTTTCAGTTCCTATTACTCCCGTATGTTAACTGTGATCTCGAAACCTTGATATTGTGCTTCTGAGTGGCTATGCCACCATTTCTGTAGTATGTCTCCAAACTTTTGAGCATTTACAGCCGTTATGCTGTTCGAGTCATCCCAGGTTTCTAAACAATCTGAGGCACTTGCAAATCCTTTCCCTCTGGTTTTTATGTTCCTTTGGGCCAGGTTAATCACACTAATTGCTGGGTTGAGGTATTCTATTGCCTCGACATATATGTTGGAATTATTATTACGACCCTAGGTATCCTAGGGGATCATCTAGTAATCTAGCCATGATTTGTGTCCTAGTGTGATGATTTTGGCCATCATTCTCGAAAGCATCCCGTGATGCCACTTAGTATGTAGGTATTCTACTTCTGGGTTTGAACCCGAGATTCACCCTACTTACTTCATGTTGATAGTGTTTGCTAGTTCCTTTAGGTTATTAGTAACCTTGCGATAGTCCTCGAGGTCCGTGGTATCTCCTTCTTCCAAATACCATGAACCATTCAGGCAGAAGTTATTTGAACCAAAAGATCACAATCAGAGTACTCTTGAGGAGTTCTCCATTCATAAATCTTGACTCTGCCAGTCCTACCTCTCTGCATGGGTTATCCGGAAGAAACATGTTGAACTTGGTTCGACATACTAATCTATGCATCCACAACTCAGAAAATTATATGTTCTTTGAGTTGTCCCTCTTAGTTGTCTTCTGACCCTCGTCTATCATTTCATAGTCAAGAGTATGCGTGCATTCCTATTACTCTTGTGGTCCGTCAAGCCATTCTATTCCGGAATGACTAGGAGAAACAAACTCCAGTACCTTGTCCATTTCCAGGATTGGGTGAAAGCAGTCGTACTCCGCAGATCAAATTGCTAATCTAGCTTTTGCTCTGTTCTACCTTGGAGTATTACCATCTTTATATCAAGAATGTCATGGGAATTGCACACCATCCTATGAACTCTTGACACAGTGATACTTCCTGCCATCACTAGTCATTCCTCGGTTCCGTGTTATAGTAACCGGAACACCGACAAGTGAGTCGTGATGTGTGAAATCTATACTCCTAGCAACTCTGTTGCTTGGTAGTTAAATGGACAATAACCTCATTCTTAGCGTGTTGATTATTGAATCATCATCCTAAGATTGATCGTGCTACCTAGTCCTTATTTCCGGTGCACTCTCCAATCAATGAGTTAGGATAGTGCCAATCCTTGCTTATTTGATCATATCGTCTTGCCCTAGAAAGCAAGATTGTTCTCGAGCTTAGTAACATATCGGTGGTTCGTGATTTTTCGAACATCTTCTCGGAAGTATTACCAGGTTGTCACCTGACCGCTATGTTGAGTTCGTGATCAAGATGGTTTATTCCTGTAAACCACCCTTTCTCCAAGAATTCGTGTTGGTTACCCTGAGCTAGTTGGTTAAGCCAAACAACAACTTGGAGAGTTGGAAGATAAAAGCTTGTCCGACTTAGCTCATCCCAAAGGGTTGTTTTTGTGTGTGTGTTGAAGAAGGATGGTATCTTCATCGATTGATCCTCGTGACCAGTTGTTGGAGCTATCGTCTTGCTAAAACTTTGATTTGAGTATCGGCTATCCTCAAATCAAATCAGATCCAATGATGTTCGTAATGTTGTCTTACTCGTGAATTTTCCTCGAGCATACACCATTAAATCTTTTGGGTCTGACCAATACTAGAACCTTGTTCACATAGTTATGGAATTCCATCTCCATGGGAATCCAGATGAATTGTTGTTGAGCCCATCGACAACATCCTTGTCCTCTCCATAGTTTTGTTGAATATTAAGCTAATGTTGGAAACTTTTGAAAGCATTTGTTCATGTTAGCTCATGAAGCATATGTTTGGATGAAAGGAGTGACTTCCTCTAATTCATGTGCATTTGGAGCAAGTTGCCGCCGTGGATTCGAGAAATTCAATGTTGCTTCCTCTGGAATCATCCCAAGTCAGTCATGCATACGTGCGAAGTATTCTGTGGTCTGGAGACTTGCAACCTTCATTCCATATGTATTCTGTAGCACACCAAGCCACTGATTGATTTGTTCAAGGAGAAGAAGCTCCTTCTTAAGGGTATACCCTTTGCAAGGACTTCAATATCCTCGATGATGGTTCCCAGCCAGAACTCGGTAGTGTTTCGTTGTAAGACTACCATGTGCTCATGCTTGTCTGGGACAGCGTGTTCACATGTTTGTAGCAGAACCAGCTCATTTTTTGGAGCATACTACCGTAGTCCGTTCCCCGAGATTCTCGCAACGCCGTCTCGTTGATTTGTGTTGCAAACTTTCTTTTCTTTCTAGCCTTGAAGAGTCTAGAATATCCTGACACCAGGCAGATCTGAATCTCAGGCAGATATGATGGTTGGAACATTTCCCAAGAACTATAATACTCGTCCCTCGATAACCGGTAAAGTGGATATTGTGGCCAACACACCCAGCCGGAAGACCTGTTATTGTAGTATCTTGATTGAAGATGTTGGCCACCTCCCCATAGGGATTTCGTAGGATCTACTCCCTAGTTGTTCCTTATGGATTTTTGAGCTCCTGAAGTCCGACCTTTTACCTGATGTTCTAGATATCAAACCATATCTATGGGTGGATTACGCTAGCACATCAAGGAGAACATTAGAAGCGGAGTGCTAGATGTCTCTCGGCCGATCATCCAGATTTTGTTTCCTTGGCTCTGCCAAGGTGAAACCTGAGAAGGTGTTATCTCCTTTTGCGTTGCATCATCCATCACCATTCATCATGGTAGTAAGTTGTGTTGCCAGGATCCTTGACACGGATATTGGTAAAACCTTGATGAATATGGAAATGCTCAAGTTCTTGAGAGCACGCACAAGCGCTAGGTGTTACCATCGGCACTAACTGGGAATGCTCTCAGTTCCCTCGGTTATGCTATAACTTTTCAAACAGTGGACTCACTCTCTACTGTTGAGCTTCTCCCCAATTACTAAAATCATCCCTTGTGTGGTTTTCAACAAGGTAATCCACATCATCCATTCTAATCCGGGTATGCCATTCTACCGAACCCCTCTAAACGATCGCTCGAGAATTGCCCTAAGTTGGTATAAAGAGTCTCAATGATCTTTGAATCAAAGGTAATTCTTTTTGCCACTTAAGGGGTGATCCTATGAGTCACCTCCTCTAAGATGTCTCGTTATGGTTTCATGGCAACTTAACTCCTCGTTGCGCTGACAACCGTTCACCACCTTCTTAAGTGTGGAATTGTAGTCTACCTGGTAAACCTCCGTCATCTGTTCCACTCCATTCCTCTAGAGTTGTGCTTCGTCTCTCAGCTCGAGAGATGTTGCTATGTCTCATTCCGTGAGTTAATCCTGAGTTGTTCGACCTTCGAGAAGAACGATTCTTTTAGGGTCTTTCCTTTCCTCTCGTTGTCATGTTAGTTGGAGTTCTCAGAGCAAGACATCGAGACAATGATGGTGAACGAATCAACGTTCATTTGAAGTGCAACCTGGATCGTGAAGATTGCGTTAGTTGTGTTTTCCCTTCATTCTACCCTATGCTTGAATCTCGAGACGAGATTCTTGTTTAGTGGGGGCGAGTTGTCACATCCCTGGTCCTGGTATGCAGTAGGCTAGCGCTTCATGTGTGCATCATGTTTAACTTTTCAAATGAATTTGAAATGGGGATGTTCAAACCCTAGTACCAAATGGAATTCAAATAGGTTCAACCTAAAAATATTTTTAGTGAATCCAAATGGCTTTCAAAAATGTTCATCATTTTTGGAAAATGCTAGAACCATAACCAGAGGTGTTGCACATTTTTCCATGACATATTTGGTCACTGAATTAAATCATATGTACTTTGCATTTGGGCATTTAAATGCTAATAAATATGTTAAATGCTCAAATAATTCTGAACTTAAGTGTGGGCTATTAGGAATAATCCCAACAGAGCCCACAATTATTTGCAGGATTTTTGGAAACGCTTTAGTATTTTTAATAAAGCCAAACATCTGCGGAAAAATAGAAAACAGAAAATAAAAGAGAGAGAGAGAGGACTACCTGGCGCTTACCTACAGCCCAGATGCCCACTACTGTGCGGCCCAGCCCACCAGGGGCATACCTGTCTTCAACCTCTGCCTACTGGCAGAGGCAAGCCGAGCACGGCACCCGCGCGTGCCGGCACGCAGCTGCCTCCCTGCCTGGCTGCCTCCCCCTCCCCCTGGATGTCTCCCGCAACACCATGCTGCCCCCTGCCTCTCCCCTCACTCTCTGCTCTCCCACCTCCTCTGGCTCTCGCTCTCTCGCAGCCCCGAGCAACACAGAGAGCCGCCGCAGTGCGCCGACGAGCACCAGCACGGCCACCGGCCACCCCACGCCGCACCGACGCGCCCAGAAGCTCCGCCACTTCGTCCTCGACCTCCTCACCGAGCCACGCCCCGTCGGATGCCCTTGAACGCCGGCCACGCAGTCTTCTTCAACCTCGGTGCGCCAAGATCGCCATCGCCGCCCCGCTTGCTCCGGCCCCTCCTCGAGCTCGCCGACCAGCCCTACACGATCCCCGTGAGCTTCTGCACCATTTCCCCTTTGTCTCCGCGACGTTTGCTAGTTCTAGTCGCCGTTTTGCCGATGACCGAAACCCGCCGCCGCCTGTGACTGCCGCCGACGTGCCTCCGGCCACCTAGCGGCCCGGTTGTCGTGCTCAGCTTCCTCCCCGCGCTGTGTGGAGCACGTAGGTGCCTCGCACGAGCTTCCCCGGCCACCGTAGCGTCGACCCCGAGCTCGCCCGAGCTCCGGCGACCGCCACTGTCGACGCCGATGACGACTCCGGCCATCTTAGGCCTAGCCGCTGCCACTACTCGACGCGGACGAGCGCCCGCGTCACGTAGACGCCCTCCGCCGGCGTCTCTGGCTCCGCCGGCGATGAGCCGCGGGTCAACTCCGGCGAGTTGACCCGGGTTTGACCGTTGACGTTGACTGGGTGGGCCCAAGCTGACTCCCCTGAGTCAATGACAAGTGGGACCCCCCCCCCGTGCTAACTAACCAGATTAGTTTAAACTAAAATTAGTTAATCTAATTAACTGCTAACACACAGGACCCACTGGTCAGTTTGACCTGGACGTCCCCGTTGACATCTGACGTCATCCTGATGCAGTGCTGACGCAATAAACCCTTTTCTGGATTTAAATAAATCTAAACGATTTATTTATTTCAGAAAATAGCTAAAACTTCTAAAAATCATAGTAATTCAACCGTGACTCCAAATCAAACAAATTATATATGAAAAATTATCAGAAAAATTCAAGGAATCCATCTGTACCATTTTCATGCATGTTTGAACAATGTTTGTCCTCTGTTTTGTACAAAACAAATAAAGGGCATTTAAATAATCATATATGGAGTTGGAATTGGAATCATGTATTCAAACCAACTTCATTTAAATCATAGCTAGGTGCATTAGCCCAAAACACATTCATATTGCCATGTCATAGCATGCATCATATTGTGCATTGCATTGATCGTGTTTCTTCTGTGTTTGCCGGTGTTGTTCACCCTCAGTAGACGTTGTACCGACGATGTGATCGTTGACACTGATGAAGACTCAATATTATCTTCAGAAGTGCCAGGCAAGCAAAACCCCCTTGTTCATTCCGATACAATCCTACTCTCTCGCCCTGCTCTCTTTTACTGCATTAGGACAACAACGAGTCATTTGTTACTTGCTGTGGTAGCTGAACCCCTTTATCCTCTGCATGACCTGTCATTGCCACAGTAAATAGATGAAACCCACTAGTATGAGTAGGAGTTGTTTGAGCCCTGTTGTGCCTACTCATTCATGTTTGTTTGTCATGCCTGCTACTGCTTAGAGTTGAGTCAGGTCTGATTCATCAGGAATGAATCAGAGGTGTGTGAACATGTCCTATTGTGTGTAAGCTAAGTGTGTGAACATGATTTGGTAAAAGGTATCGGTGGGAGGCCATGTAGGAGTACATGGTGGGTTGTCTCATTGAAGCCGTCCCTAGGAACTGAGTTATGTGTTTGTGATCCATGATTCAGCTACTACCATGCATTGGGCCCTGAAATATGACCCCGCTCGACTTCTTATTCACCCTAGTCCTCTGTCCAGGAGTTGCAAGTAGTTTCTGGTGTTTGTAGCTTACTGGAGGCCGTGGACAACGCTGACCGTAGGGGTGGGCTGTGATGCAGTAGGTACGTGGCACGGTGTACCGGATGCCCGTTAGGTGTCTCAGGAACCCTGTTCACATCGTTTGGGGCTGTAAGCAAAACCCCGGCCGGATCTCCTCATGGATGGAACCCGAATAGGCGATAAACCTGGACTAGAGACTTGAGTGTTTAGGTAGGTCGTGGTCTACACCCACGTCGGCTTTCGCTTGAAGTCTGCCGAGCACATGTCGTGTGCAGACGCTAAGTGGTGGAAACATGTATGAAGAAGTACACCCCTGCAGGGTTAACATCATCTATTCGAATAGCCGTGTCCGCGGTAAAGGACTTCTGGGTTGCTTATATCAGTTCATAGACAAGTGAAAGTGGATACTTTAAAATACGCAAGATAAGCGTGAGTGCTATGGATGGCGTTCTCGTAGGGAGACGGGAGTGGATCCATAGTGGTGTATTGGTTGGTGAATATGTGGACTCGTGTGCGCCACCTCAAAAGTGTTACTTGCAGTCGTAGTTCAGGATTGCCACCGAGTCAAAGCTGGCTTGCTGCAGTTGAACTCCACCATCCCCTTTGTTGATAATGATGCATATGTAGTTAGTTCTGATGTAAGTCTTGCTGGGTACATTTGTACTCACGTTTGCCTATTTTATGTTTTTGCAGAGAGACTTCAGTCTCACTAGTAGTTTCGCGTGGACTTCGACGTTTAGCTTGTTACCTCAGCTATGATCTTGTGCCCTCGGCAGGATTTGGTAGTTAGTCAGGCTTCTCAGCCTTTTTCATTTGTAGTTGTCTGTACTCAGACATGTTAAGCTTCCGCATGTGTTTGACTTGTATGCTCTGAATGTTGGGTCGTGAGACCCCCTGTTTGTAATATCTCGCTCCTCGGAGCCTATTGAATAAAATACTTGAGTTGTAGAGTCATGTTGTGATGCCATGTTGTACTTGCACATATCGAGCATATTGTGTGTATGTTATTGAAATGCCTGGTATGTGTGGGATCTGACTATCTAGTTGTTTATCTTTAGTAGCCTCGCTTACCGGGAAATGTCTCCTAGTGTTTCCACTGAGCCATGGTAGCTTGCTACTGCTCCGGAACACTTAGGCTGGCCGGCATGTGTTCTTCTTCGTTCCTGTGTCTGTCCCTTCGGGGAAATGTCACGCGATGAATACCGGAGTCCTGTCAGCCCGCTACAGCCCGGTTCACCGGAGTCCTGCTAGCCCAGTGCTACAGCCTGGATTCACTCGCTGATGACCGACACGTTCGATGTTGGGTCATGGATGCCTGTCCCTGTAAGTCTGTGCCACTCTGGGTTTATGACTAGCCATGTCAGCCCGGGCTCCTTATCATATGGATGCTAGCGACACTATCATATACGTGTGCCAAAAGGCGCAAACGGTCCCGGGCAAAGGTAAGGCGACACCCGTGGGAATACCGTGCGTGAGGCCGTAAGGTGATATGAGGTGTTACATGCTAGATCGATGTGGCATTGAGTCGGGGTCCTGACAGAACATAACACCAGTATGATGGAAACTAGGGTGGCAAGAGTGGACCAAAACACCAGGCATAAGGCCGAGTCTTCCACCCTTTACCAAGTATATCGATGCATTAATTAAATACGAGATATTGTGATATCCCAACATAAACCTGTTCACCATGGAGCAATCTTCAACTTCACCTGCAACTATCAACGCTATAAGAGGGGCTGAGCAAAAGCGGTAACATAGCCAAGCAATGGTTTGCTAGGAAGGGTGTCAAAGGTTAGAGGTTGACATGGCAATTTGGGAGGCTTGAAGAGTAAATGATAGGTAGCGCAGCAAAGCAATAGAATGAAGCAACTAGCATAGCAATGATAGTAGTGAGATCCTGGGTAGCGGTCATGTTGCCTGAAATCCCGCTAGGAAGAAGAGCGAGTCCATGAAGAAGACAAACGGGAGCAGTCGAACGAATCCTCACAATCACAACATTACCGGAACTAAGAAGCAACACTGGAAAGAAACAAACAACATGGTAAATGCACAACCATAAACATGGCATGATGCACAATCAAGTATGATGCATGACCGGTTTAAAAGCATGGCAAAGTGCACAAACAATACTACAAATTAAGTGGAGCTCAATATGCAACGAGTTGCATATTGACGAAACTTCACAACAATTATTTAGTTCTCTCCAGTTTTAACTACTCAACAATATTAAATGTTGGTTAACATGGCAAGAGGTGAAGCGTAATAAAACTACCTATCTAGGCAAGTTTAAATGAGGCCGGAACAACAAACAACAATTCCGGAAAACCCTCATATGCATATTTTGGATTTGCTACTGTTCTGCCCTAAACACAATTTTAATGTTGTTAAACAATAAAACAAAGTGCACCATGTTAATCTAGGAATTTTTTCACCCCATTTACATATAAAGTTTATTTAAAACCGAGCTACGGTTATTTAGTTATGAAATAAATCATTTTAACATGGCATTTGAGAAAATTTAAACAAACACCATTTTTAAACATTTGAACATGGATGCAAGCAGCATATTATGAAACTAGATGAGATTTTAAGCATTTTACATATATAATTCATTTACATATGATGCATGAATGATTAGTTATTAAATGCATGAACAACAAGGGTTTTTCTGTAAAACTGCAAATTCACTGGATAATTAGACAAATTCTCTGACGCTGGAAAAGAACAGACGGGGGCCAAAACTGGCTGGGCCAACAGTGAAAAAAAAGGAGGCGCTAGGGGTGGCCTCACCCATGGGCTCGGCCCAGATGGGAAGGCGGCCCGCGGGAGGGCGCGGTGGAGCAGGCCGGCGGGGCTGGCCGGGCGCGCTGGCCTCCTGCAGATCTGGGCCACGCGCAGGGCAGCGATTCGACGTGTGTGCTGGCACAGTCAATTCACAGGGTCAACGCGAGTGCCTGACTCGTCCTCGAAGCAGAGGAAGCAGGGGCGTGATGACGCCGGCAGGGTTTGGCGACGGGGACGGCATGGAGGCGAACGGAAGCCGGGTGCGACGGACGGGTGGTGCAGAAGACCACGGCAGCGGCGGCTACTGCGTGCGGTGGCGAGGAACGGAAGGCGGCGGCGACGAGAGGACGGTGCTCCTGTGGGTTTCCTGGAAAAGAGAGAGCAGGTGAGAGCGAGATCTAGAGGGAACGGGGGATGAGACGGGAAGGAGAAGCAGCGAGCGGGGCGGAGCCGTGACCGGAGTTGGAGATGAGGTGGATCGAATGCTCGGGGTCGGGGAGACGGAGCTCGGGCTCCTGTAGGTGGGTGGAGGAAAACAAGGAGTAGGGGATCCCGAGGTGGATCGAGACCGAGTGGCGGCGGCGATGGGGACAAACATCCTAGAAATTAGGGTTGGGATGATTTGGTAGGTGATGGTCTTATATATAGCAAGTGGATTTTTTGGATAGGGGCATTTGGTCCCTCCAATCTTAATTGGACAGTCCCGGGTAAAATAGGCAGGGAGTCCAAATAATAAAACGGAGATGTTTCAAAGATGATTGGAGATGATCCGGACCCGTTGGCCATGACCGCGCGGGTCGGTTTCGGAAGAGGTTTCAGACGCGTGCGAGGGGTTTGCGGGCTGTGCAGAGAGGGTAGGAAGCCGGCTAAGAGGGAAACAAAACCTGGTTGAACTTGGATCAGTCAACAAAAGCAAGGGGGACGCGGTAACTAGGAGCGAATGCAAGTTTTAAAAACAATGACAACAACGAGTGCCGATGCAATGCAAATGATGCTGTGAGATGAGATGCATCACATGAACAAAATGCAAAACAAACGACAAAAACCCAACCACGAAGGAAATACCATATCGCATCTCCGGAAAAGGCAAGAGTTGGAGTTGCGAATATGGAAAGTTGTATCCGGGGCGATACACCGTCCTTCATCACTATGGTGTCCAAGCGCTCCACATCCATGCCAACTCCATCCTCCTTCTGTCCCTCTTCGCCTTCTATTGTGAGGCGTTCATGGGGGTGCTGCCCTCCGTTGCCTTGTTCCGCCATTTCTTCTATCTTCGCAAGACCGGCGACAATCCGATCGGGTGCATCGGTTTCATCGTGGCGCTGGGTGGTAACGCAATCTCCCGCGCCTGGAAGAAGGTGGAGGATGCCGGGAAGAGGTGGGTGTTGATGGATGCCAAGAGCTCCCATAGCTCGCTGAAGCTGACGACCGCATTCCCCGTCTCCGACAAGTGGTGGAAATCCGAGAAGAGTACCGACCCTTCCCTGACGCCATTCGTGAGGACGATCGACAAGGAGCTAAAGGATGCGAAGCTGACGGGGGCCATGCTCATCATGGAGTTCCTGAAGCAGCGCGTTGCGCCGCTTCAAGGCCGCCCCCGTCCCTTGTGGAAGCTTGGCGGCGATGACGACAAGATCCGCCTGCGCCGAGATCCCCTTCCCGAGGAGGAGCTGAACAAGGTGCTGCTCTACCTGACGGGTAAGGACTCGAGCGAACTTTCGGAGGGCTGGCTCCCGCTGTATGACCGTGACGATGCCGAGAAGGTCATCACGGCCATGCCTGTTTTTGATGAGCTCGGGTTTGTGCGGTTGGGGTCTTCCTTGCCGCCTACTACCTTGGTGCTCCTCTCCTCCGATGGCCAATCCTCCGAGGCCACTGAGGATGAGGTCGTGGACGAATCCTCTACCTCGGAGCATAGGGAGCTCATGTGCGTTCTTCCGGACGAGGATGATGTTGGCGAGCCCCCGGTGGTGGAGGTGCCGCGCCCTCCAGGGGTCACCACGAGGTTTGTGGTGGCCTCCTTGAAATAGCACAAGCGAGCGGATGTGAAGAAAGGCAGAACCAGAGTGATTTCTCCGGGCAGCAGCCCACCTTCGTCGGCACCATCACAGGCGGCGGCAACCGCAAGCTCTCCTGCTCCCAAGCGCTTGGTGCCAGCTGCTCCACCGCAGTGCCCGCTGCTGAGCATGAAGAGGCACTACGCCTTCATTAACTAGTAAGTTTCTCCCGTATCCTTGCTTGTCAGTTCTTGAAGTGGTGCTGAATGTATTTTCCTGTCGTTAGGCAATAGCTGTCGAAGAAGCAGAAGGAGGGTACGTAGGTCGCCGTGGCTCCAAGCGATGGACCGGCCTCCGCGGCCCTGGTGAAGAAGAATGCCACAGCCCCGGCAGCCCCAGGGGCAACGCCAGCTCCGGAGGACGTGGATGTCCGTCCTCAGGAGGTGTCGGTGCCCTCAACAGGCCTGACTCCTTTGGTGCCCAGTCTTGCCGCGACCGCTGAGGACAACCAGCCTCTGGAGCCCCCGGTCCTTCATGAGGACGAGGTTTCTTCTACCTTAGCGCCGAGGACGTCTCCTCCCTTGCCCAGCGCATGGCCGAGTCACGGTGTTCCTGCTCCCTCCGGGACCCTGGAAGAGGCTAGGGCGGTGCTGGACCTCTTCCAAGGTGAGCTTCAGGGCCCAGATTGTTGTTCGGCGTGGGGACGCCTGGGGTTGATCTCTGGTTGGCTCAAGGCCAATGCGTCTGTTCGCGCGGCCTGGGACTCTACGGAGGAGGCCTAGAAGATGCTTCGGGTGGCCACAGCGCGCGACCTGGCGCGAAAGGAGGCCACAGAATCTGAGAACCGGTGCCGCGTGGCTGAGACTGATCTGAAGACTCTCCAGGACTAGCAGGCCACCCAGGCCAGCTAGCTCCAAGAGCGTGAGGAGGAGCTGAAGGCCCAGGAGGCTGCCGTTGCCAGTCGAGACGCCGAGGTGAAGAAGACGGCCTTAGAGCAGGATGGAGAGTGCGATCGCCTGGTGAAGCTGAGGGAGGAGGCGGAGGCAGCCCATGTGGCCCTATCCGAGGCCAAGAAGGTGGCTGCCATGGAACGCGACACCCTCTCCTCCCTTGAGGTGTGCTTCCACAAGGCTGAGAAGGCGTTCTATGGAGATGGTCCCACGGGAAAGGCGATGGTGATGACCCCGATGGAGAGCCCTGCCGCTCTGCTTCCTGAGGTCGTGGCAGTGCTCGAAGATGCTGTCGACGGGTTTACATCCCTGGTGGAAAGCGAGGCACGCTCACTTTCTTCCTCGGCTCTGACGTGCGTATTCAGCCATCTTTATCTCTAGGATGCCAGCTTCAACCTCTCCTCCTTCCTTACTCCGGTGGATGCCGACTCCCGGGATGCTGCTATTGCCGCCGTGAAGAGCTTCATGGACGCCATGCTGAACAAGTACATGGTGGTTGGACCTCCAATTGAAGCCTGTGGGACGAGCGACGCGCCTGTCGATGAGGCTCCGCTGGCGAGCAGTGGTGATGCCCAAGTCTGAAGAGGTGGCTCAGGGATTCTTCTTTTGCCTGTTTATCTTGCACCATGCGACATGTCTCGAGGAGGCGTTTAAAACTATTTGCTTGGAACAATATGTCTTGTAATAACTAGATTATGCTCCTTTAGCTTTTCCATTTCCTAAGCGGAAGATCATAGGTTTGACTCTTACCTGGCGCGCCAAATGTCAGATTTTGGGATCTGGCAACCCTTGAGAGGTTCAAACTTTGGGGTGCGTGCAAAGATCTCAACCTGCCCAGCCTGCCTACTCGCGATCCTCCCTAGCCTAGCACGTAGAGCTCACAGAGACACAAAGACACAGAGATTTATATTGGTTCGGGCCACTGTTGTGGTGTAATACCCTAATACAGTGTGGTGTGGTGGATTGCCTCGAGGGGCTATGGATGAACTAGTTACAAGGATGAACAACCCTCAGGAGGTGACGCGTTCTTGAGCCGGTGTGGTGCTCGGGGTGGAATCGATCTCCCTTGACTAGGGTGGTGGCTAAGTCCTATATATAGTGGCCTTGGTACTCTTCCCAAATATGAGCGCGAAGGGATTCCACAATGAAGGGATTTGAAAGGGGACAATTAGTACAGTCTATCCTGACAAAAGTAGTCTTCGCCTACGAAAAGCCTCTGGTCGTGATGCTGCGGTGGGCTCGGTGATGGCCTCCGTCCTGCTGTCCTGGCGGTCTTGGTCTTGTTGCACCAGAATGGAAACCTTTGGCTGATTCCTCGGGACTCCACGCCTGTTGCTTGCCTCCCTTGCACCGAACAGGAAATCTGCACTCTGCACTCGCCTGGTGCCCGCCTAGCCTTGGTCTTCATGGCTCATGTCAGCTGAGCCTCGTGAGGCAGCTGCATAGAACTGTCCGCCCCTCAGGAGCCCTCCTGAGGAAGCCAACTCCTTCAGGGGTCTTGGCGTCGGCCGCCTCACGAGGCTTGGCCCCTTGCGAGGGTCTTGCTGTGTTGGTGTTGAAGCTGGGCCGTACCAGGCCGTCGATGGAGCCACGTGGTGGGCCGCATGCAGGACTGGATACCCCCAAGTCTAGGACGTCGACAGGAGGTGCAGTACACGGAGTGGCTGGCAAACCCAGTCCTCGTCCCCAAGAAAGGATGGAAGGAGCGCATGTGTGTCGACTTCACCAACCTCAACAAGGATTGCCCCCAGGATCCGTTCCCGCCTCCGTGCATCGACCAGATCGTCGACTCCACCGCCGAGTGCGACCTGCTGTGCTTTTTGGATGCCTTCTCGGGCTACCACCAGATAATGATGGCCGTGCAAGATGTGGAGGAGATGGCTTTCCTACATGCCTTTCGGGCTACGCAATGCCGGGGCTACTTTCCAGCGGCTGATGCACATCACCATGGGCCTACAGCTCAGGAGAAATGCTGAGGCTTATGTTGATGACATAGTGGTGAAGTCTCAAGAGGCGAAGACCCTGAATGAGGATCTAAAGGGAAGGTTTGCCAGCCTGTGCAAGGTGGACCTGCGGCTCAATCCCGAGAAGTGCGTGTTCGGGGTTACCCTTGGCAAGCTACTGGGTTTCCTAGTGTCGCAGAGAGGAATCGAGGCTAATTCGGAGAAGTTCAAGGCCATAGAAGACATGAGCCCTCCGTAGACGCTCAAGGAGATGCAGAAGTTGGTGGGCTGTGTGACCTCGTTGGTGCGCTTCATCTCCAAGCCGGGGGAACGCGCCCTCCAGTTCTTCAAGCTGATGAAAAAGAAGGGGCCGTTTGAGTGGACCCTTGAAGCTGATGCGACCTTTCAAGACCTCAAGAGATACCTCACTAGCCCATCGACGATGGTGATGCTGCGCCCTCTTGAGCCCCTGGTGCTCTATTTGGCTGCCAACCCTCACTCCACCAGCGCCGCTCTGGTGGCGCTAAGAGAAGAGCGCACGATCAAGGACCCTCAGCAGGGCGCCTAGTCACCAAGTGAAGCACAGCCACCTCAGGATGGTGCTCCTGAGGTCTCAGCTCATCCGACGGCCAACAACCCTCCCGAGGCTCAAACCGACCCTTCGACCGGAGGGGGTCCTGAGGCTGAGGCTCGCGAGGCCACAGTCAGCGCGGTAGGTGATGGGACCCCCGATAGCTCGCATCCTCAAGAGACACAAGACCTCACCAACACCTCCTCCCTCGTTGAGCACCTGGTCTACTTCATCAACACGATGCTACGGGGCATGGGCGTGCTACCCCATGCCCCCAAAGCTCCTGCTCGTGCTCCCCCTTGCCTCCCGGAAGCTACGCCACTACTTCTAGGGGCACCCCATCAAGGTCATTTCAGCCTACCCGCTTGAGAGGGTGCTCCGGAGCCCTAATGCTATCGGGCGGGTTGTAGAGTGGAACATCGAGCTTCAGGCGTTCTAGTTCGAGTTCAGCACCACCAGGATCATCAATGGCATGGACCTTGCAGATTTCATGGAAGGATGGACTGACGTCCCTGACCGCGGGATATGCGAGGATCGCTCCCTCTTGCTTGGAGACGAGGCACCAGACGGGTGGATCATGTACTTCGACAGTGCATTCTCACGACAAGGCACGGGGGCTGGGGCAGTCCTCATCTCACCCACCAAGGACAAGCTCTACTACGCACTATAGCTCTATTTTTAGCAGGGTGAAAAGGTCTCCAACAACATTGCAGAGTATGAAGGCTTGCTCGCCGGCCTCAGAGCCACGGCGGCGCTGGGGGTGAAGTGTCTCACCATCAGGGGCTACTCCCAGCTCCTCATCAACTTCTCCAACAAAGAGTACACACCAAGGACGAGCACATGGAGGCATACCTGGAAGAGGTACATAATATGGAGAAATGGTACCTGGGCTTGGAACTACAACACGTGCCGCGAGGAACGAACAAGGATGCGGACGACATCGCCAACACAGCTTCCCGGAGGCTACTTCAGGAGCCAGGGGTGTTTGAGGAATGGCTCTTCAAGCCATCGGCGGCTCCCCCCACCGCAGCACTAGCACCACCTCAGGAGGACCTACCCCAAGCACCAGTAACAGGTGCCCCAGCATGCGGCCCACCCTTAGGGGCCCGCCCGCTCCTCGCGATCGAGCCTCAGGAGGGTGCTGGACCAAGGAGTTCAAGACATACCTGCCTCAGGGGACCCTGCCGGAGAAGGAGGAGGATGCCGAGCGTGTGGCTCGTTAGGCCACCGCGTACTGCATCCGTGACGGTGACTTGTTTTGCAGAAGGACCAATGACGTTTCTTTGCGACGCATCTACAGGGAGCAGGGGCTTGAGCTGTTGGCAGACATACATGGTGGGACTGCGGACACCACTCTCCATCACGCACCCTCGTGGGCAAGGCATTCCGCACTGGGTTCTATTGGCCCACAACACTCAATGATGCCACCGAGCTAGTGTGCTCCTGCGAAGCATGCCAGTTCTACGCCAAGCAGATCCACCAGCCCGCGCAAAGGCCTCCAGACGATCCCGCTCACGTGGACGTTCGCCATCTGGGGGCTAGACATCTTCAGACCATTTCCCCGAGTGCTAGGGGCTACCGCTACCTCTACGTCGCCATCGACAGGTTCACCAAGTGGGCGGAGGTAGAAGCCATCCGCACCATCCCAGCTGGATCAGCCGTCAAGTTCATCAAAGGCCTCATGAGCTGGTTTGGGGTCCCTAACCGCATCATCACCGACAACGACTCACAGTTCACTAGCAACCTTTTCAAAACATATCGTGCTAACCTTGGAACGCGGATATGCTCCGCCTTAGTGGCACACCCAAGGAGCAACGGCCAGGCTGAGTGCGCCAATGCAGAGGTCTTGAGGGGCCTCATGGCAAGGACCTTCAAGAAGAAGCTCAAGGCCTGCGGCAGGGGCTGGCTCGACGAGCTCCAGTCCGTGTTGTTGTCCATCCGCACCACCACAACCAAGCCGGCGGGCCTCATCTACAGAGCTGAAGTAGTTCTCCCACACGAGGTCAAGCATCGCTCCACGCAGTTCCTTGCATTCGATGATGCACATCAGGACGCCACGCGGGGGAGGGATCTCGTGCTGGGGAAGGAATGCCACCTTCAAGCCTCGCTTCGAGCGGCAAGATACCAATAGGCGCTGCGGCGGTACAACTACCGCAGCGTCCGCTCCAGGATGTTGGAGGTGGGCGACCTTGTCCTAAGGCGGGTGCTCTCCAGGGAGGGGCTGCACAAGCTCTTTCCCATCTGGGAGGGCCCGTTTATGAGTGTCCATGTCTCCAGGTCCGGCGCCGCGCGCCTGGAGACAGAGGACGGGTCCCCATCCAGAACGTTTGGAACATCCAGCATCTTCGGAAGTTCTACCCATGAAGCAAGGCTCCAGCCTGTGAAGGTCTCCGCTCGTGACACTCTCACGTAATAATGAGTGGGGCTGTACATGCCCCAGAGTCTTCTGAGAGCCACCCTGGGGCCTCACGGGGGCTCCCTCCCACGTCCTTGTGGCAGCACTTAGCTCGGCGCTGGTGAGAAGACTAGATTAGGTGCCGGACACAGCTGTTCATTTGCTTTCCGAAGTTGCTTGCAATCTTTTAGTGATCTTTAATGGAGTTGGTGCTTTCGTGCTTTGGTTCGCCAAGTTGGATTTTCTCTCCTCTAGTTTTGTCCGTTCTTAGCCTAGGCCAGGGAGGAGTGGCAGTTGCCCGTCGCTCTTCCTCGCGCGCCTCACACATGGGCGCTAGGCAGGTGTGTGCGCACGGGCCCGCCCACGCACAAGCACACCTTCCCGAACCCCATTGCCCCAGTGCTTCGGCTTTATCCTCATGAGGATCCCTCGATCAAGCTCACGGGCACCAGCAACCCCGCATGTTCGTGCCCCTCGAGTAGCGTGACGCGGTGCATTAAGCCACAACTAACCTATGACAGGAGGCTCACGCGAGGAGGAACGAGGTGCTCGACAGGTTTTCTTTTTCTCTAAACAGCTCTGCAGCAGATCTACAGCACCTCCTGAGGCCTTAAACGCCTCACGAGTCACTAGGAATGGGGTCTTTGCCAGATGTCAGGGGCCTCGCCCTCATGAGGTGGGAGGCTTCCGCAAACATGTCGAGCTAAGTTATCCTACCCTTGTGTACCTAGAATACAGACATCATGGCACACCATTATGATAATAAGCATTCCATAAAAGGGCATAACTACCATAGTTCAATACACACCCCAGTGGGGAACCCTACTTTTTCGAATTGTAGAAGAAAGGAAAGGTTAAACAAAAGTGGCCCAAGGTCGTGTGGATCCAGAGCCAGTGCCACATCCTCAAGCAGCACCCCAAGGTGCCCCTGGCGCTCCACCAGTTCACCCTCAAGCGGCCTGAGGCTGCGGCAGGCCTTGAGTCCAAGTTCGGCGGCCCCGAGCTCAGGCCGGGGCTGGTGATCCTCACGGCTCCATAAAATAGGATTCTTAGACCATCTCAAATAACGAGGCACTGCCAGCTCAACGGAGTTCACCACCCGCTTATGGATTTTCTAATCTCGCTTGCACAGACTTGTGGTGAATGCATGATATTGACCACTATTCAGCTGCTTTGGATTGCTCTGATAACTAGACTACTGCTGCTGGTTCCCTTGGCCAGATTGCTGATTGAAACCACCTTGATTACCTTGGCCTTGAAAGCCAGAGCTTCAGCCGCAACCTCCAAAACCAGGTCCGTGAGAGTCGGAACATGAACCGCCGTGCGGGCCATGATTGTTTTCAAAAAAATTAGAGTTTCTATACTCTCTCATGATGAAGCAATCCTTCAACAGATGACTGGCCGGCTTATCATGGGTTCCGTGCTTCGGACAAGGTTGATTCATCATGGCCTCGAGGTTGAACTTCGGCCCTCCAAATCGAGGCGCTTGTGTTTTCCCCTTTCAACGCCGGTTATTACTCTGCGTGTTGGTGTTAGCCATGAAGTCTAAACCGCCGTCCGCCTTACATTTACCATTACCACCTTGACCCGCCGTGTTATGATGTCCCTTTGCATTGCGACTCTTCTTCCCCTTACCAGCCTTCTCCTCATCAGACTCAGGGTCTTTAGTGCTACCAGAGTCGGCATACTTGACGAGAGCCACCATGAGCTCCCCCATATCATTGCAATTATGCTTAAGCCGCCCCTATTTCTGCTTAAGTGGAAGAAAACGACAGTTCTTTTCCAACATCAGGACTGCTGAACCAGCATTGATACTGTCCGATGAGTGTATAACAGCTGAAATCCAGCACACCCAATTTGTTGTTGACTCGCCCTCACCCTGGACGCACGAGTCCAAATCCAGAATCAACATAGGCTGCTTACATGTGTCTTTGAAATTTTGAATAAATCACTTTTTCATCTCTACCCATGACCCAATGGAGTTAGCGGGTAGTCCTTTCAACCAAGTGGGAGTCGGCCCATCCAACATCATGGTGAAATATTTTGCACATGCAGCATCGCTAACATCCAGCATCTCCATAGCCATCTCATAGCTCTCAATCCAAGCCTCTGGGGCTGATCTGCCGTGTAATTAGGCACCTTACGAGGGCCTTTAAAATCCTTAGGCAATTCCGTAGAGCCGACACTAAACACGGCACACCTAAGGTTCTAGAGGTCACTTCTGCCTCGACAGATGCTGACGGATAAGCTGAAGATTGCTGTTGAGCCGCCAGCTGAGCCGCCAACTCCGCCTCACGCCGTGCTCTACCCTGGTCCACCAAAGTCTGAGCATCATTATCAGAGCGTGACAGGTCAGGCCGACGAGGTTGATTGCGGTGTCGCTCACTGCTCGATATAGCCGGCTCATCAATGTGCCTGCTATAGCTCCGTCTTGGACGTCGGGTTGAGTGAATCCGATCATGACTATATGAATAAGCCGCCTATTGAGCCACTGCTGTCTGAAGAAGCTCTTTGGCTCTCCGTATTTCCATTGCGGCTGGCGACTCATCCTGAACCGGGAGATCCGCCGATCGAGTAGTCGCAGCTATCATGTTATCCAAAGGACTAGAAAAATGACCCGAGGGTGTCGAAACATGATGAGGAGGGCTCAAATTCAAACGTGGGGGGGGGGTCTGCAGCATGAGGCTGAACAGATGCTCCAGCCGCCGGCGCCTCAACATGATCCACATCAGGCGGGTTACTGGTTCCTACCCCAAGCGTGTTGATCAGGTTCCTCGCATCATAAACCGAGGGTAAACGGCTAACATGTCTTGTATTAAAGATAGTGTTTGATGCGTCCTGGTCCAAGCTCAGGCGGACGTTATCTGCTTGAAGCCATTCTGCTCCCTCTCCAAGGCGGCTTGCTCCCTCACCATCCGGGTCTTCTTAGCGTTTAGATCCTCCTTAGCCTCGGCTATCTCATCACGTAACTTCGCAACGTCCGTGTTGTGCTGAGTTTGGTTCGCCGTGGTCACTTCTGCCGTTAACAGTGTTGCCAGAGCATCCAATAGTTCAGATAAAACTTGGGCCGACGGGCTCACAGGGCCTTCTGCCCCGGCTGCCGTTGTCATTGCTGACCCGGATATCATTGCTGCTGCAGTTGAAGAATTCTTCCCTGGCTGTGTGCCGACCATGAAGATTGCAACCCAGTTTGGCGGCTCGTAGGGGTTCTGAATACTGTCACCATCGGAACAGCCCCCAAGGCCACCATCCTGAACCTGATAGATGAATTGGTCTTGCCGGTTGAGGACTCATCGCCTGAGTAGACGACCGTCTCATCACCGGACGCAGATCGTCCTTCCAGATCCACTCCTTTAATAAAGCCAACAAATACATGCTTCGGGGCAGCTTGAACCTTGGCGGGTGGCGCGCGCTAAGCTGTGTCGACGATGTCGGTGGAGGTGTACGGCTTAGCATCCGACTCAACAATCTTGCTGATGAAGACATGAATTCCGCCGAAGGGGACCCGGTACCCGTACTCGATTGATACGGCCTCGTGGCCCTAGCCTGCGTCATCGATGTAGAGCTTGCCGCGACGACTCTTAGTCATCCGGCCCACAATGTATCCCTTGAGCCCTGCGAAGCTGACCTTCAAGAACTCAAAACCACCGTGCGCTGGCCCCATGGTTGGTGCCAACTGTCGTGGAATTGTCATGGTAGATGCCCTAGCATGAGGACTTATGTGTGGAATCATCGCAATGTAGTTAGCTTGAAGGGGTTAAAATGGGACAAGGGACACAAAGAGTTTACCCAGGTTCGGTCCCTCCCAACGAGGTAAAGGCCTACTCCTGCTTGAGGTTGTCTTTCTTGGGTTTCGACTACTACGGAGCGAATACGCTTGACCTAGTTCTCGACTTGTTGTTTCTTGACCTAAGCCACCACCAGGTCACCCATTTGTGTACACAGGCTGATGCCCAGCAGCTTACAGAGTCCCGGCTGGCTCATACACAACGTGTCCGGCTCGGTGACAGAACTAAACTTTCCTTATCATACAAGTTAAACATATGGTGGTTTATGGCCGTGGGCCTCAAGCCTCCTCCAGGTCTTGGGCCTTCAGTAAGCTTGCTTCATGAACTGCCATCTTCAACATCTTCTTGGCCCTTCTCATTATGAACCGCTAGTGGTATGACCCAGCCCCTCCTAGGCGGGTCATACCCAATAGTCATATCCCCAACATCATAGGTTATAACTGTTGCATGATGAATACCATCTGATATAATTATCCATCATTGATCCACTGCCTACAAGCTCGTTTCATGTTGATCTTTGCTACATTACTTTTCCGTTGCCACTGTTACGATTGCTACAAAACTGCTACAGTTACTTTTTGTCGGATTTTGGGTTCTGCAAACCCTTGAGAGGTTCGAACTCTGGGGTGCGTGCCGAGATCTCAACCTACCCAGCCTGCTACTCGTGAAACCTCACAGCCTAGCGCGTCGAGCTCGAAGGGAAAGAGAGACACGACAGTTTATCTTGGTTCGGGCTACCTTGAGGTGTAATACCCTACTCTAGCCTTGTGGTGGATTGCCTCGAGGGGCTGAGGATGAACTAGTACACTGGATGAACAACCACAGGAGGTGAGGTGTTCTTGAGCTCAAGTGAGCTGGTGAGATGGTGAGGGTGGAATGAATTCGATGGGTTTGGATCCCCTTCTATGGTGGCGGCTAGGACCTATTTATAGTGGCCCTGGTCCTCTTCCCAAATGTTGGGGGGAAGGGATCCCACAACGGCTAGATTTGAAGGGAGACAACATGTACATCCTATCCTGACTAAAGTGGTCTTCGCCTGCAAAAGCCTCTGGTCATGATGCTGCGGTGGGCTCGGCGACGACCTCAGTCCTGCCGTCCTGGCGGTCTTGGTCTTGTTGCACCTAAATGGAAACCTTTGGCTGATTCCTCGAGACTTCGCGCCTTCTGCTTGCCTCATTTGCACCAAAGAGGAAACTGGTACTCTGCGCCCGATGGTGCCCGCCTGGCGCCCGCCTGGGCTTGGTCGTCATGGCTCACGTCAACTGAGCCTCGTTAAGTGCACCTTGCATAGAAATCTCTGCTCCTTTGGAGCCAGCCTGAGGAGGCCGATCCCCTTGGAGGTCTTGGTTTCGTCCGCCTCGCGAGGGTCTTGAGTTGTTGATGCTGAAGCTGGGCCGTACCAGGCCGCCGATGGATCCACGCTGTGGGCTGCAGGCAGGCAAGTCTGGGTACCCCATATCCAGAACACCGACAGTAGCCCCCGGTCCCAAGGCATGCTTGGACTTGGCTTCTAGGCGAAGCCAAAGGGCAAGTGAAGAGCACCGCAGGCCCTAACTACTGTGGCCTTAAACGACGCGTGGCGATTAATGGGACGTGGGCGTCTCCACTTCCCCATGCTGCCTCGGCAACCGTTCGACTTGTCGAGTCGATGCTGCATGCAGAAGATCATGATTGTGCGAGGTTGTGGAAGCCGACGGTTGGCCTCCCTCTGGCTATAAATGAGAGGAGGGGCAGAGCCCCCCTTGCTCATATCTTCCTCCGTGTTGTCGCTGCCCGTCCCTTCTTCTTCTTTGCCTTGCCGTTGCATCCATGGTGCCGATCAGGAGGCTCTTTGTGGCAGAAAAGGGAAAAGCCCCTCAGGAGGGGCCTGATCCACTTTTGCCGAAGAAGCAGTTCTGCCGTCCCTGCGATGCCGGCGGGAGGCAGGAGGTGACCAGGCGTTGGCAAGCAAGGCTTCCGCCCGACTTCCCCCTTTCCCTGTATGCCCATGAACGACAATGTTCGTCATCGAGCAATCCCAGGTGGCGGCGAACAAGCCGTTTTCGTTCTACTTGCCGAGCCACAGATCCACGCCGAGGGCGGCTCGCACGAGTTCGTGGTGTGGGAAGTGATGCCACCCGCTTCGTGGATCCAGCTTCCAAGGTTTTTCGCTGACGAGTTGCCGCCGAGGGGGCCGCTCGAGCTATGGCTGCACCACGCCTGGTGCTGCAGCCTGGCCACTGGGGCTGAGGTCGATGTGGTGCCTCCCAGCAATGTCTTCATGACCCACGGGTGGGGCATGGTCGCCCGAGCCTGCCGCGCGGAGGGAGAGCTCGCGATCCAGTTCGATTATGATGGTGCCTCCACTCTGTTCTTCAAGGTCTTCGACAAGGAGGGCCAGAGGCTGGAGTGCTGTGTCACGCCCAATATGCGACCCTATCATAAAGGAACTTGAAGTTTCCACCAAGGGTAGAGGCGCATATTGGAGACGCTTTTGCAAGTTGGATGTCATTACATCGTACCATTACATAATAGTTGGGGATACATACAAAGGGCATACAATGCCGCAAGAATACAACAAGATCATACATAAGAGCAACATCCGACTACGGATGAAACACAAACAGAAACTCAAACAACATCCACCCTGCTAGCCCAGGCTGCCGACCAGGAACCTATCCCCTAAATGAAGAAGAAGCAGAAGGACTCCAAAACAAGTAAACATTGCTCTTGCGTCATGATCATCGCATTACCTATACCTGCAACTGTTGTTGTAGTAAACTGTGAGCCATGAGGACTCAGCAATCCCATTACCATGGGTATCAAGACTGGCAAAGCTTAAATGGGTATGGAATGGATAAGTGGTTAGGTTGCAGAAGCGACTAAGCAATGTATGGTGGCTAACTTACGAGTACAAGAATAAGATGAGAAGCTACGCAAATGGTCGCAAACTAGTAATGATCAATAAGTGATCCTGAACTACTTACGTTTAAACATAACACCACCGTGTTCTCTTCTCGACCCACTCAAAAAGAGACCATCACGGTTACACACGCGATTGGGTATTTTAATTTGAATCTGGTGTCAAGTTTGCTACAACCGGATATTAAAAACTCCCATCTGCCACATAACCGCGGGCACAACTTTCGAAAGATCAAACCCTGCACAGCCCATTACAAGCTCATGACCTGTGGAGAAAATCCTCCATCCGGAACATCTGATCAGATTCCGGATCCCGGTGCACAAGACATTTTGACAATGGTAAAACAAAACCAGCAAGACCTCCCAGTGTGCTGACAAATCCCGATAGGAGCCGCACGTATCTCATTCTCACGGCACAACGGATGGGCAAGACGTCGGGTTGGCTGAGACCCTGGTTGCCCAGGGGGCGCCGGACATCGCCCAGGTTGGACCAACGCTCAGAGGAGCATTGGCCCGGGGGTTGATTAAAAATACTAGGGGTCCAATGTTGGGCCTTGCTGGAAGAGTTTTATTCAAAGCAAACTGTCAAGAGGGGCCCATAAACCCTCATCGTGTTAGGGACACAAAATCAAGGAACATAACACCGGTATGTCAGAAACTAGGGAGGCAAGAGTGGAACAAAATACCAGGCATAAGGCCGAGCCTTCCACCCTTTACCAAATATATAGATGCATTAATTAAATATAAGAGATATTGTGATATCCCATGATATCCATGTCCCAACGTGGAACAACCTGCAACTGCACCTGCAACTAGCAATGCTATAAGAGGGGCTGAGCAAAGCGGTAACATAGCCAAACAACGGCTACTAGGATGGTTGAAAAGGTTAGATCTTTTCGTGGCAATTTGGGATGCTCGATAAACAAGTGGTAGCTAGCGCGAGATAGCGATAGCATCGAGACAACTAGCATAGCAAAGATAGTACTGAGATCCAAGGTGACGGTCATCTTGCCTGAAATCCCCCTAGGAAGAAGGAAGAGTCCATGAAGAAGACGAACGGGCGTAGACGAACTAAGCATAGACGAATGAATCCTTACGAACACAATGAAACAGGAACTATCGAGAAGAAGCACAACCAGAAAGAAGCAAACAACATGGGAAACAAACAAGCATAATCATGGCATGATGCACAAACAAATATGATGAATGACCATTTTAAAGATGCGTGGCATGGTAAAGTGCAACAATCAAATACTACAAATCAAGTGGAGCTTAATATGCAATGAGTTAAATATTGACGAAACACAACATTCGAAATATTTAGTTCACTTTCAGTTATGTACCCAACAAGTTTAAATGTTCTTAACATGGCAAGAGGTGAAGCATAACAAAACTACACTATCTAAGCAATTTAAATGGGGCCGGAAACAACAAACAACAATTCTGGAAAATCCTCATGTGCATATTCAAATTTCCTCCTATTCTGCCTAAACCATATTTTAGAGTTGTTGAACACCAAAGGTAAGTGCATCATGTTAATCTATTCATTTTTTAGACAAGTTACATATAAAGTTTATGAAATCTGGAGCTACGATTATTTAGTTATGAAATAAACCATTTTAGCATGTCATTTATGCAAATTTTAGTCAAACAACAATTTTAAACATTTTTAACAGGGATGAAAGTTGGACATTGTGAAACTACACAAAATTCTAAGCATTTTACATATATTTTTTGTTTAATTTGGATGCATGCATACCAAGTTATTAACAATTTAAAATGATGACATTTCCTGTAAATATGCTTGCACTGGAAAAGGATAAAACCACATGCAGGGAAAAAAACATGCACGAGCCCGAAGCATCAAAGTGCAGCGGCCCAGATGAGGATTCGGCCCATGTGGCTATGTGCGAAAGAAATGGAAAAGAGGGCAAAAATTGGGGCGCCTGGGGCTCAAACCCAGGACCTCTTGGATGCGAGCGCGTGTGGATACCAGCTGGGCTAGTGCCGTGATCTGGCTAGAGAAGGAGCACGGCACCCTTTGAATGGATGCCAAGGCCAAGCCCTGACCTTCCATGAATGCACAGGCATTTTGCCGGCTGCGAACTCGATCAGGACGGGACTACAGGGCCTGTAGAGCACCGGCGGGCCTGCGGAACAGGGATGTTGGTGCGCTGTGAGGTGATATCATGCAAAAGGCTCAGGTACGTGGGAAGACTCGAGGTCGCCTTCGTCATGGCGGCGGCAAGACGAACCAGGTCCACGGGCTCACAATCGAGCGCAGCCGTGCGCGTATGCAGATGCGTGTGCGTGGAGGTGTGGCAGTGAAGGTGCAGCAAGGGCAGCAACATGAGCATCAAAGCAAGCGGTTGCGAGTACACGTAAGAAGCAGAGAAGGACAAGGCGGGCGCGCAAAATAGCGGGCGAGCTTGTCGGAGGAAATCTGGCGGCCAAAACTCGCAGAGGAGGGCACCAAAAATATGCCGCACTACAAGGCGATCGTAAAGGTGCCGCGGATGCATCGAAACACGAACGAAAAACTCGCCGACAATGAGGTCCCACGGTGATGGAGCTAGAGCAAACCAACGACGGAAATCGAAGACCTTATGTCCTACGTGTCGGCGCGATTGCAGCGGAAGCAAGAATGCAAGCAGGGGTCACCGGAACTATTCGGAGACCATGCCGTGGCGGAGAAGCTCTTGGGGCGTTACATGCTGCCCCGGGGAAAGCAGCCTGTGGGACTCTGCCGTGGGCACTGGGCCTGTCTCCTGCCCCATTGGCGCCTCCTCCAGCAGCAGCGACGACTCCTAGGAATCCAGCGACTCTCCTGAGCCCAGTGAATCTCCGGAGTCCAGCGGCAATAGCTACATGCTTCCAAGCTCCTGCCTTGCTCGGAGCGCGGCAGCTGCAGCTGCTCGGCGTCGTCGGTGATGCCTGTCGGCCTGGTTCCTTGAAGCATTTTCTTCTTTTGTTTCCCTACACGGAATTAGGACTAGCCCCACGGGGGCATGTAAAAATCGAAATGTTTTAATTCCTGCGTTTTACTCCTTTTGTTACTATGTTGAAAACACGTATCCCACTCTGGCATGGTTCCCACTCCCACCCCTTAGGTAGCATAGCACTCCACGCCGACGGGACCCATTCCCCAGGCAGGCTTCAGCCGTCGCTGGTATGCCAAGTCGCGATGCCGTGGTCAAGGCCAGGAGGTGAGCGGCCCGAGGTTCGGTCAGAGCTCTCGAGACGTGATGCTCACGAGGTCCCCCTTGGCGTGCAAGCAGCCGCCCATGAAACGGAAAGGGAAGTGACACTGCCCGAGTGGGACTGCGAGAGTTGAGTGATTGGGTGGTGAGACTTATGCCGTCATGTGAGTGACTTACCTTTTAGTGAACTTGTAGCGATTCCTTTGGGTGATGCCCATTCGTACCTTCGAGATAGCGTTGCTCATTGCCTTTCCTTGCTTGTCTGGGTGCTCTACGTCCTTGGGTCCCTGCCCTCGAGCAGGCTCAACCTCCACTTCTATGCCAGGTCACGATGTTGTGGTCAAGGCCAGGGGATGAGGGATGGAGAGTCAGTAGGAGCTCCTGAGACGCGATGCTCGGGTGCCCCCTTTAACGTGCAAGTGACTCGCGGGACAAGGTGGTACCGCCAGGGCCCACCTGTAGCTAGGCCTCAGGTGTACCTGCGTGTTAGCCTGTGGAAGAGAATACGACCCCCATGGTGATGGGTGCCTACCCTTGATCTTTTGCGGGTAGACGAAGGCACCGAGGACCTGGTGAGGTGGTGTGCGCGAGGCGGGTCACGAGCCAGAGCTCGGTCTTCGGGTTTATTAGCGTTACTGGGACGGACCCGAGCACAAGCGTCATGGCAGCGAGAGCAGCCCCCATTGCGGGATGAGCAAAGGACGAGTCAGCAATGTAGGGAGACTGCGAGGCGGATAAGATTCGAAGCAAGCAGGTAATGATCATAAGTCAGCTCATGAGAGATGGTAAGGCAGCTCTGACGAATGCAAGAAGGATACATGCTGCAGGGACGGACCCACGCGGCTTGGGGATAGTGCAGCCTGAGGAGCGTCCCCAAACTGAACGAACTAAAGGACGTCACCTGACACCGTTGCTGAAGAAATGTCGGGGTAGCAGGAGGCGCGAGTGTTGCTGAGGTCGCTCCTCATGAGCCGCCCTGGCCCTGAACCTCAGGAGGCTCTGGGGCCTGGTAGGCTCCCGAAGATCCATCTCCATCTCCGGCAGGATCGCCTGGTGCCTAGCCTCCCGAGCCGCTAGAACGTCCCGCGTGCTACGCTGAAATGCAACAACCGTGCTTGGCAAGCCGAAGGACATGCGAAGATAGCTATAAGGGGACCCTCGCATCGGCTGACATAGGACGGCCAGAAGAGCTCCTCAGATGCGTCCCTATTGAGCCCTGGGATATCGATGCAGACATGGAACTCCTCGCCCTCACCAGGGCTAGGAGCCGCGCCTGGTGGTGAGCAGCGTTCGCTCTACAGAGCCCTCGCCTCCTGAATCTTCTTGACTTCCTTGCTGATGAACTCCTGAGCTCTTGGTGTTTCGCACCATGTGCTTTCTCCTTAGAAGCGCGCATGAAGCATGCCTCCACATGGTAACCGAGCGCCTCCCTTGTGACATTGGCTAGGTCTGAGGCCCTCCAGAGGAGAGCCCCCGAACCCAACCTAAGAGGGGCGACGGGCGCGCCTTCCTATGCGATAGGTGAAGGCGCCCCATCCATGGACGTGAGGCTCAGTGTGGCACTATCGGGCGATGCTTCCTCATTAGATCCCTAGCCCAGCAGCGGCTTCTTTGTCTTGGGGGCGACCTCAGGAGGGAGGACATCGCCCTCGTCTTCAGGGTTCTCGACCGCTGCAGCTTGGTAGGAGCACTCGAGAGAGCACACTGCGTCCTTTGCCTCGCAGGCGACCGTGATGATGCCGCCGCTCCCTGGCATCTTGAGGACGGTATAGCCATGGTGCATCGCCGCCATGAACTTGGCCAGTGTTTGGTACCCGTGGATGGCGTTGTACAACAGGCGAATGTTGGCGACGTCAAAGTCGATGAGCTCAATGTGGTAGTTGTCGCGCTTGCCAAAGGTGACAGGAAGGTGGACTTGCCCTATCGGATGTGTGGAGCCGTCGGTCACTCTTGAGAAGGGATTGGTAGGCTGGAGCTGGTGGTATGGTACTTGGAGCATGTTGAACATTTGGAGAGAGAGAACATTGAGCCCTGCTCCACCATTGACGAGGGTTTTGGTGACGAGCACGTTGCTGGTGATGGGTGAGCAGAGCATCGGGAGCGCGCCAACTATTTTCACGCACTTGAGCTGGTCGGAGGAGTTGAAGGTGATGGCATACTTAGATCACCTGAGCTGGCGTGTCGCCTCGAAATTGGGGAGCGCCGTGTTCACCTCGCGCACGAACTGCTTGAAGATGCAATGAGAGGCCGGGGCGTGGGAGCCGCCCCAAGATGCAGGCTATGGCATGAGGCTCCTGGAAGCCCCCAGCCCCCTCGTCCAGGTGGTGATCTTCATTCCTTCTTGGCGGTGGAGGCAGCGGAGGAAGACCAGCGTTGCCCTAAGGCCAATCCTCATGAGGCTGGTCCCTCCAGGCGCCCTTGCAAGGCTGGCCCTGCTAGTGGTCCTCCCAAGGCTGGTCGCGCCACTCTTGGCGTTGGTCACAGCCGTCCTAACATCCTCCACCTTTTCCACCTCCACGACCGTAGCCTCGATCATTGCGCTCGGGACGTCGGCCGAGGCGCCCGTCGCGGAGGGCCCTGAGCTCCTGGCAGTCGTTGGTGTTGTGGCTGTGCACATTGTGGAAGACACAGAATGGACAACTACCCTTGGATGACTCAGGGTGATCGTAGCCGCGCTTCATCTTCGGCTCGGCTGCAAGCACAGTCGGCCCCTTGCGATTCACGTCCTTGGACTTGGCCTTCTTGTCTTATGGATCAACATCGAGGAGCTCGAGGAGGGAGAGGCGTCCCTCCTCAGCCCTCACGCACTTGTTCGCCGTGTTGAACATCTCTAGGGCTGTGCAGAGGCCTTCATGTATGGCGAGCTCCTCCTTCATCTTGACGTCGCGGATGCCATCAGTGAATGCTGAGATGATGGCCTCGTCCGACACCTTGGGGATCTTGAGGCGAACGTTGTTGAAGCACTGGATGTACTTCTATAGGGTCTCTCATGTCTGTTGCTTGATGCATAGTAGGTCACCCGCGGCTGGCGGGCAGTCGCAAGTGACTTGGAAGTTGGCGATGAAGCGGTCGCGCATCTCATCCCAGGAGGAGACAAACCCCACAGGGAGGTTCAGGAACCAGGAGCGTGTGCCATCCTTGAGCGCCATGGGGAACCAGTTCGCCATGATATTCTCGTCGCCGTTGGCCACCTCGATGCTCAGTTCATAGATTTACAGGAATTCAGCGGGGTCGGCGGTGCCGTCGTAGCATGCGGTCAGGTCTGGCTTTGACTTGCCCGGCCAAATGACGTTGCGCAGCTCCAGGGTGAATGCACGGCACCCTGCTATGGTCATGAGAGCCCGTCGGTGTGGTGGAGCCTGGTCTTCGTGCTGGCGCGCCACCACCACACAGGAGGCGCACGGTCTTGACGAGGAGGTGCTGGAAGCGCTCATGCATCTTCTTGGGGCCGCTGCACCACTTGAAAGCTTGCTTCTTCACGTGCGGGCACAGGCTACGGGTCGCGCCATGGCACTGCCTGCCTTGGCTTGACGATGGCGCCCTGGACTAGAGGTGGTGGAGGCGCCCCGTGATCCACGTCGCCTGCAACAGGCGACTGCTGAGGCAGTGAGCGGCCGGCGCACCAGAATCTCCGGTGGCATTGGTGAGCTCGTCGCTGCGTTCGAGCCACTCCTCATAGAAGTTGTCGACTGGGCGGTAGCGTAGGAGCTCCCGCGCCATGAGCAGTGCAGCCTCATTGTTTGCTGGGTCGTGATGCGCGTGGGAGGATGACGCGGCCGGGGTTAGTGATGGAGTGGCGGCGTGCTCGTCGTGGTGCAAGGAGGGGTGCAGCGATGAAGCTTGCTGCTGGTAGCCAGCAGGGCCCGTGGCGTGTTGGCCGCTGGTGATGGGGGACGACAAGGACAGCCGTCGCCCGCCGGTGCCGTCTGAGCGACGCAGGCTGCAACTGCAGCCCGATGCTCAGCGCGAGCCTGATGTGTGTCAGCCATGGAAGCGCTAGAGTAGCGGTGGATGGATCGACGGAAGAGAAGATCCGACGCACCCCTACCTGGCGCGCCAAATGTTGGATTTCGTGTTCTGCAAACCCTCGAGATGTTCGAACTCTAGTGCGCGTGTGGAGGTCTGAATCTACCCAGCCTGCTACTCGCAAAACCTCACAGCCTAGTGCATCAAGCTCGAAGGGAAAGTGATACACGACATTTTATCCTTGTTCGGGCCACCTTGCGGTGTAATACCCTACTCCAACGTTTTGGATGAACTAGTATAGTGGATGAATAGCCTCAGGAGGTGAGGTCCTCTTGAGCTCAAGTGAGCTGGTGAGATGGTGAGGGTGGAACGGAATCGATGGGTTCAGATACCCTTCTATGGTGGTGCCTAGGCCCTATTTATAGTGGCCTTGGTCATCTTCCCACAACGGTCAGATTTGAAGGGAGACAACAAGTACATCCTATCCTGGCTAAAGTGGTCTTCGCCTACGAAATCCTCTAGTCGTGACGCTGCGGTGGGCTCAGCGATGACCTCCGTCCTGCTGTCCTGGCGGTCTTGGGCTTGTTGCACCAGAATGGAAACCTTTGGCTGATTCTCGGGACTCCACGCCTGTTGCTTGCCTCCTTTGCACCAAAGAGGAAACTGGTACTCTGCGCCTGCTGGTACCCGCCTGGCGCCAGCTAGGCCTTGGTCGTCATGGCTCACGTTAGTTGAGCCTCGTGAGGTGCACCTTGCATACAAATCTCCGCTCGTTGGGAGCCAGCCTGGGGAGGACAATCCCCTTGGAGGTCTGCCCGCCTCACGAGGCTTGGCCCCTCGCGAGGGTCTTGAGTTGTTGATGCTTAAGCTTGGCCGTACCAGGCCGTCGATGGAGCCACGCCGTGGGCCGCAGGCATGCAAGTATGGGTATCCCCATATCCAGAATGCTGATACTTTTGCCATCGTTACCGTTACTTCCATACTACTTTGCTACTAAATACTTTGTTGTAGATATTAAGTCTTTTAGGTGTGGTTGAATTGACAACTCATTTGCTAATACTTGAGAATATTCTTTGGTTCCCCTTGTGTTAAATCAATAAATTTGGGTTGAATGCTCTACCCTCGAAACTGTTGCAATCCACTATACTTGTGGGTTATCAATACCTGACGAACTTAACATAGTTCTGTCTTGCCGAAGACAGCCTGGGAGGGACTAACCACCCAAAGAAGTAAAAAATCAGAAAATAGAAAAGAAAAGGAAACACAATTGCAAGGTATAGTTAGAGTGGTGACGCCGGACTAGCCGTAAAAGCGCCGGAGCCGACCTGCGTTCCATGGGTTCGGTTCAAAGCGGTTGTCCGCTGGGTCGTAGAGACGATAGGCTTCTCCCGCTAGCACTTCATCGATTATGAAGGGACCCTCCCACTTGGGCGATAGTTTACTCTTCTTCTTCTCAGGGAGACGAAGTACGAGCTTGCCTATGTTGTATGCCTTCACCTGAACTTCCCTGCTCTGGTAGCACCGAGTCTGCTATTGGTAAAACATAGAGCCGGCCCAGGCTATGTCGTGCTCTCCTTCCAGGGAAACCCGGTCGTCCTATAGATCTAACTCGGCTTCCTTTTCTTCATACATGCGCACTCAAGGCGCGTCATGAATGAAGTCACAGGGGAGGACTGCTTTTGCGTCGTAAACCATGAAGAAAGGTGTATATCCCGTTGATTGGTTAGGGGTGGTGCACAATCCCCATAATACAGAGTCGAGCTCCTCCACCCAATGGCAATCAGATTCTTTTAGGGAACGGACTAGACGAGGCACTATGCCGCCCATGATTAGTCCATTGACCCGTTCGACCTATCCGTTGGTCTGTGGGTAATATACAAAAGCATAGCCGAGCTTGATACCCATGTTAGTGCACCAGTCCTTTACTTCCTGGGTCATGAAATTGGATCATTTGTCCTTTATTATGTCGTGGGGGACACAGTAATGGTGGACCACGCTGGATATAAAGTCAATGATGTAGGGTAGAACCCTAGAAGCTGATCTTTCATGTTTGGAGCGGGTCCCTACAAAGTACACGAAGAACACAAGGAGGGGAACGAGAGAAAAACACTCAACCAACAAGAATAAAAGTCACACATGTGCTAGATCATCGAGGCAGGAGGTAATACAAGATCCAAATCCAACAAGAGACGATACAAAGGGTAACCGATTCTTCTCCGTGAGGATGTCTTGATGGTCTTCTCCAGATGGAGGTCTTGAATCCAGGTGGATCTTCTTCGAAGAGGTGTCGGTCCCTCACGAGGAGTAGATCCAGATGGATGAGCATAGCTCTATCTCACAAATGAGCTAAATCGACGCTAACCCTAAAATGTAGGTTGGAGAACAGTATATATAGTCTAAGGGGCGAAACGGTACACGACCCTCGGCCCAAGTCGCTGCGCGCGGGCAGGGCCGGAAGTTTCGGGCGCCGAAGGTTCCGGGGAGGGTCCGACCTAACCAGAGAGTTGGCACGGGTGGAGCTGGGTTGGCGTCTAGGGGCCAGAAGGTCCGGGTTGGACGGAAGTTCTGGGGCCGGAAGTTCCAGGGGCCGGAAGGTCCTTGCCGGGATTCGGGCTGGTTTCGGGCTAACCAGAGAGTTGGCATGCCCGGGCTGGTCGATGACGTCTGATGCCAGAAGCTCCGGGTCAGCTAGAAGGTCTAGTGGCCGGAAGTTCCGGGCTCTGGCCGGAAGTTCCGGGTTGTCCAGAGAGTTAACGCCTCTCACTTCATCTTTATCTCCCAGCTCCGTGGCCTGAGCGTTGTACCTAATCACACATAGCATCTCGGACTTAGGCAGTAGCCATGTCTCACTTGAAAAAGAGGGAAACTCAAGTAGGAGCGATGTCACCTCGGATTGAATAGCACGAGCCCTTGCTCTTGTCATGGGTCTTCTTGGTGCTTGGTGAGATGATGGTAGGTCCGTGGGAATGACCGAACGATGCTCCGCATCATCTCCCCTCCCTTGGGAAAGATCCGACCTTGGATCGAAATCCTCATCACCATGGTACGGAGAGAGATCGTTGACATTGAAGATGCCGCTCATAGAGTACTTGTCGTGTGCGAGATCGATCTTATATGTGTTGTTGTTGTAGCGTGATAGCACCTTGAAGGGTCCATCAGCTCTTGGTAGAAGTTTGGACTTGCATTTGTTGGGGAAGTGGTCCTTGCTAAGGTGTAGCCACACGAGATCTCCAATGTTAACTATCATGGGGTGCTTGTTGACGTTGAGCTTGGTCGCGAGTCGTTGTACTTGGTGCTCGATGGTGCACCTTGTATCTTCATGCATCTTCTTGAGGTAGCTTGCTCATGCACTCGCGTGAGGTTGGTGCACTCTTGTAGAGGAGGAGGTAGGATGTCCAATGGGGACAACAATTTGAGGCAGTAGACGACCTCGAAGGGGGACTTGCCGGTAGTCGAATGTCTTGCACGGGTGTAGGCGTACTCGGCAATGGGTAGACACTCCTCCCACTCCTTGATGTTCTTCTTGATCAACGCGCGAAGTAGAGTGGATAGTGTACGGTTCGTCACCTCCGTTTGGCCGTCGGTTTGAGGATGGTATGCCGACGAGAACAAGAGCTTGATTCCGAGATTGGCGCATAGTGTTTTACAAAAGTAACTCAAGAACTTGGCATCGCGGTCCGAGACGATTGTCTTTGGTACTCCATGGAGTCGAAATATTTCCCTACAAAAGAGAGTGGCAACATGTGAAGCATCGTCTATCTTGTTGCGTGGAATGAAATGTGCCATTTTAGAAAATTGGTGCACAACAACAAATACAAAATCCTTTCCATCCCTAGTTCTAGGCAAGCCAAGTACAAAATCCATGCTAATGTATTCCCAAGGTTGATAAGGAATAGGAAGAGGTATGTAAAGACCATGGGATTGCGCTTTAGACTTAGCTTTGCGACATGTGGAGCATTGGTTGGTGAAGCGTGAGACACCGCGGAACATCTTGGGCCAAAAGTAGTTCTTGGAGAGCGTGGCGAATGTCTTGTCGCATCCAAAGTGTCCCATGAGTCTGCCTCCATGAGCCTCTTCCAAAAGGAGCAAATGAAGAGAAGACTCGGGAATGCAAAGTTTGTTAGCTCTCATAAGATAATCATCCTTGATGTAATATCGTTCCCAAGATGTATGCGTCAAACACTTAGCATAAGGAGTGGCAAAGGAAGGATCAATCGCATACAAGTCTTTTATGTGCTCAAAGCCAACAACATTCAACTCAAGTTTAGTGACAAGCGTGCATATGCGGGAAAGGGCATACGCAACTACATTTTCCTTACCCTTAATGTACTGGATCACATAGGGAAAAGATTCAATAAATTCAGTCCATTTGGCATGAAACTTGTTTAACTTAGTTTGGCCTTTCAAGTACTTAAGTGTTTCATGATCGGTATGGATGACAAAGTCATGAGGTCTAAGATAATGTTCCCAAACATGTAGCACACGCACTAAAGCATACAATTCTTTGTCATAGATGGGATAGTTAAGTTGAGCATCGGAGAATTTATCACTAATATATGCAATGGCTCATTTTTCTTGCATCAAAACTCCGCCAATTCTGATACCACTTGCATCATAATGAACCTCAAAAGTTTTGTCAAAGTTGGGTAAAGCAAGAATAGGAGCATGTGTAAGCAGAGATTTGAGATCATCAAAAGTGGTAGATTGCAAAGGTCCCCAAACAAAAGGAGCATTTTTCTTACTCAAGGCATGCAAAGGAGCTACAATAGTGCTAAAATCTTTCACAAAGAGATGATAGGAACCCACAGGGCCAAGAAAGCTATGCACTTATTACAAATTGGTGGGTTGGGGCCAAGTTTTAATTGCTTCAATTTTAGATTCATCAACATGGACACCCTTGGAAGAAACAACGAAACCCAAGAAAACAAGCATGTCAACACCAAATGTGCACTTTTTCAAGTTGGAATAAAGACGTTCGTTGCGAAGAGTTTGCAAAACAGCCCTAACATGTTTTAGATGCTCTTTAATTGATTTGCTAAAAACAAGAATGTCATCAAAGTAAACCACAACAAACACTCCAATGTAAGGACAAAGCACAAAATGCATAAGATGCATGAAAGTACCGGGACCTTCCGATAAGCCCATAGGCATAACCAACCACTCGTACAAGCCAAATTTGGTTTTGAAAGCGGTTTTCCATTCATCACCTTCTTGTATGCGGATTTGAGAGTAGCCACTTTTAAGATCAATTTTGGAGAAAATGGTGGCACCACTAAGTTCATCAAGCATATCATCTAAGTGAGGAATGGGATGCCTATAACGAACGGTAATAGGATTGATGGGTCTACAATCCGAGCACATGCGAAAACTACCATGTTGCTTGGGCACAAGTATAACCGGAAGGACACAAGGGCTTAAGCTTTCACGTACATGTCCATTGTCGATGAGTTGTTGTACTTGCTATTGTATCTCCTTAGTTTCTTCAGGGTTGACGCGGTATGGAGCTTTGTTTGGTAGAGGTGCTCCGGGGATGAGGTTGATTCGGTGCTCAATGCCTCGTAGTGGAGGTTGTCCCGGAGGTAGCTCATCGGGGAAAACATCTTGGAATTCCTGCAAAAGAGAAGAGAACACTAAAGGTAGATAGTGAGAGGTGTTAGTTTTTGGTTCCCCATCCTTGCACACAAGGAAAAAGTGCATAACACTCGATGGGTTTTCACACACTTCTCTCATCTCACGTTTGGTGGCAAATAGGACGAAGTTATTCTTGTCGCTCATCGTGAGGCACTCGGTTTTGGCTTGTGGCTTTCACTCTCTTTTGGGTGTATCACTTTCTCACTCTTCTCTCCATGATGGGTGGCTTACTTGCCGGCTAGCACTTGACTAGGAGACATAGGTCGTAGCACATACTCCTTCCCTTTCATCTTGAAGCTATAGTGATTGGTACGCCCATTGTGGATGACACCGCGGTCAAATTGCCATGGTCACCCAAGAAGGAGGTGGCAAACGGACATCGGGACGACATCACACTCCAAAGTGTCCTCATATGCACCAATTTTGAAGGAGACTTGGATAGTATGCTCAACTCGTATAGTGTCGGAATCGCTTAGCCATTGGACCTCGTATGGGTGCGGGTGCTTCATCTTGACCAATTGGAGCTTGGAGCATAGTTCTTCACTTGCCAAGTTGTGACAACTACCTCCATCGATGATGACCTTGACAGACCTTCCATTGATGCCGGCATCAGTGTGGAAGATGTGGCATCTTTGGTCTTCGTCTTGTTGATTTTGAAGAGTCAAGACTTTGGAGACAACCAGAGCGTGCTCAAATCCTTGTCACAAAAGACTTGATCATCTTCATCCCCGTTCACACGCCGGTGCATGGCCACTTGCTCAAGGGCTTCCATCTCCTCTTCACTCATCAAGTCATAGGTTCCGTCGTCGTTGAGGATCATGGTGTGCTTGTTTGTGCATTGGAAGGACTTGTGGCATCGGCCGCCTCAAGTGAAACACTTGAATGAGCTTGTCTTGACGGTCTCATCGGTTGGAGTAGATGATGAAGCGCGTGGCTTGAAGTTGCTTGTAGTAGGAGGAGGATGACTTGAGCTTGTCGAAGTTTTCTTGTGACTTGACTTGTCGTCATTGCTTGTAGATGGCTTGGTTGAGGTAGAAGTTGGAGGAGTCATTGAAGCTTGGGTGTTGGAGAAGCCGTAGGTCTTGGATGAGTACTCGCCGTACTTGAAGTCAACTTGCACTTGACGTTCCGCCTTTGTAGCTTGATGCACGAGCTCAATGAGGTTGGAGTAGGGTTGGAAGTCGGCAATCTTCTTGATGGGATGATTGAGGCCATTCAAGAAGCGTGCCATAATTTTCTCATCATCTTCCGTGATATTGGCTCGAATCATGGCTATCTCCATTTCCTTGTAGTATTCTTCAACACTCTTTGTTCCTTGCTTGAGGAGTTGGAGCTTCTTGAAGAGATCACGGTTGTAGTATGTGGGCACAAAATGTGCTCGCATGACATCTTTCATTTGAGTCCAAGTGGTGATTGGTGGTTCTTCTTTTGCTTCACGGCGTTCAAGGACTTGTTCCCACCATATGAGCACATAATCATGGAACTCAAGCGATGCCATAGCGATCTTCTTCTCTTCCTTAAGTTGTGCAAACGAATGATTTTGTCGACCTTCAATGCCCATGAGAGGTACCCTTCGGGATCATTGCTTCCATTGAATTTAGGCATGGTGTACTTTAGCTTGCCGTAGCGTTGCTCTTCATTGTGTTGTTGTCGAGGGTGATGATGATGCCCTTGACGTGGAGGATAATCAACCTCATGTTGCTGTTGGCGTGGAGGAAGTCCATGATCATCTTGCTCTTGTTGAACTTGAGGTTGAGGAGGAGCTTGTCGAGCTTGAGGAGGATGTGGAGGAACTTGAAGTTGCACTCCTCGTTGGTAGTTACGCTCATGGATTTCTTCTCAAGGTGCTTCCTCTTGATTGCGCCTATCGTGGTTGCGCTTGGCAATGGTTCGACTTGATTCTTGAAGGGCACGTTGCGCCTCAAGAGCTTGTGCTTCACGTTGTTGTTGTTGAAGACATTGAGCCTTGGTGTCTTGTTCCTCTTGATGTATATGCACTCGTGCTTCCTATTGGCGCCGTTGACATTGTCGTTCTTGAGCTTGTGCAAAAGGGTCTTGGTTTGGTTGAGTACGATGTACTTTCTCGTCGACTTGCTCTTGCGGATGATTGCCGTGTAGAGGATTGCGGGATGCATGACGGTCTTGACGTGCGACTCATCGAGAGTGTTCGATGTTGGTGTACTTGAGCCAGAGAAGGTGTCGTCGGAGTGTCGACTTGAGTGGCTCCATCTTGAGTATGAAGAAGTTGAAGGAGTATGGTTCACCAACAAGGCACGGATCTTGTCCATTGTTGCATCATTATCTTGCTTGTGAGCGTCGAGCTTGTTGTTGAAGTCGTCCCTTGTACGTTGCTCGGAGAGTTGCATGTCGGTGGCAAGGTTGTCGATGCGGTCGGTCATCGCTTGTTGCTCTTGGTGCAATGCTCGTTGTGCGCCAAAGAGTTGGCTCTTGGTGAAGAATGATGACATGTCGTCGTCTTGCTCGATGAAGAGCGGGTTGGTAGAAGAACTTGGCCTATCCATCATTCCAAGCAAAATGTGAGTGGGAGAAGGAGAAGAACTTATACCAAATGTACCTTGACCAGTGTTCAAGATGGATCAAGATCACTCAAATGCGGACAATGAAATAGCACAATTGGTACCAATTCTTGTCGGTTCTTGCACCTACACAAGTAAAAGCTTATGGTGGAGCTTGGTTAGGATGGTGGCACAAAATTTGATGCAATTGTAAGTGAGCTTCAATAATGTTGGAAAAGATTCACAAATTTGCAAATGCAACAAGTAGACCAAGCAAGTAGTGGTACATGGAAACACACACGCAAATAGATAAGTGGGATTGTGCAAACCAAAAATGAGCTAAAATGTGGAGTCCATGAAAATGCTCTTGTTGCACAATACTCGAGAGACGCTAGCATGATTGCACAATAGGCGCATATGTACTTGTGCACAACCTACTAGGCAAAAATGCAACGACATCTATCCCAAGTATGCTATATGTATGGTATTTTGGTGATATGATCCGAGATGATCGGATATGACAATCTTAATGTAGTATGATGCTATGGTTCTTGCTTATAAGCTCTTTGCTTATCTTTCCTCTTTGCTTAAAAGCTTGTTTGGCTCTTTCACTTTTGAGCTCTTTTCTCATGCAAACTTCATGAACCATGATAGCAATTGTGTATGCGATGACAACTTTGTGACACAAAAGATGATATCAAGATATGGACCACTATGATATTGTCTGTATACTATAGAGTATGATCACTAATGTGCACAAGTCAAGTTGTTGGCAATACTAAAAGGCTAGTCTCGATGGGTAAGGTACGCAAAGATGGGGTATGTGGATATCAATGTAATGGCAAGGATTGGACAAAGATGTCGTCGAGATTACTGTACTTGCTTACGGTTGAAGGTGCCAAAAGGATGTGATTGTAGTCGATGTCGTAGTGCACGGTCTTCAGTATGTTGGCCAAGATGCCATTGCACCGTGGTCGGAGTTGTCGAAGTAGCGGAAGTCGTCGAAGATGCACGAACTTTCTTTCTAGGCCGGAAGTTCCGGGGTCCGGAGATTCCGAGGATGGCCGGAAGGTCCGGGAGTCGGATGTTCCGGTGGTCGCGAATCTGCCAAGAACAGAGAATTGGAGATCATGGATTTGGGCAGAAAAACTTGGGGAAACCCCAAATCCAAAGGGGAAAAGAAAAAAATTGGGGGGAAAGAAGGGCGGGGAAGCTAGATCTAGGAGCCACACATAAAATTCACGGATTAAATCAAACAAAACTTCATCACACCAACAAATCACAAAATATTTTGGGAGGGCTATTTTTGTGGGGATTTTCGAATTAGGAACAAAATAAACAAAATTAGGCTAGCAAACAAAGAAGGGAGGCTCCGAAATCATGATCAACATGGCTCATGTTACCAAGATGATGTAGGGTAGAACCCTAGAGGCTGATCTTTCATGTTTGGAGCGGGTCCCTATGAAGAACACGAAGAACACGAGGAGGGGAACGAGAGAAAAACAGTCAACCAACAAGAATAAATGTCACACATGTGCTAGATCATCGAGGAATGAGGTAATACAAGATCCAAATCCAACAAGAGACGATACAAAGGGTAACCGGTTCTTCTCCGTGAGGAGGTCTTGATGGTCTTCTTCGGATGGAGGTCTTGAATCCAGGGGGATTTTCTCCGAAGAGGTGTCGGTCCCTCACGAGGAGTAGATTCGGATGGATGAGCGAAGCTCTATCTCACAAACGAGCTAAATCAACGCTAACCCTAAAACGTAGGTAGGATAAGAGTATATATAGTCAAAGGGGCGAAAGGGTACACGGGCCTTGGCCCAAGTTGCTGCGCGCAGGCAGGGCCAGGGTGGGGCCGGAAGTTCCGGGCGCCGGAGGTTCTGGGGAGGGTCTGGCCTAACCAGAGAGTTGGCATGGGTAGAGCTAGGTTGGCGTCTGGGGGCCGGAAGGTCCGGGCCAGGATCCGGGCTGGTTCCGGGCTAACCAGAGAGTTGGCTCGCCCGGGCTGGTCGAAGACGTCTGAGGCCGGAAGCTCCGGGTCGGACGGAAGGTCTGGGGGCCGGAAGTTCCGGGCTCTGGCTAGAAGTTCCGGGTTGTCCAGAGAGTTGACGCCTGTCACTTCTTATTCAGCTCTCGGCTCCATGGGTTGAGCGTTGTACCTGATCACACATAGCATCTCGGACTTAGGCAGTAGCCATGTCTCACTTGAAGAAGAGGGAAACTCAAGTAGGAGTGATGTCACCACGGATTGAATAGCACGAGCCCTTGCTCTTGTCATGGGTCCTCTTGGTGCTTGGTGAGATGATTGTAGGTCCATGGGGATGACCGAAGGATGCTCCACATTAGTCCATGACTGGTCCGGACTTAGCTGAAGTTACCGGTTTTGCCTCAATCCATTTGGTGAACTTATTAACCATGACCAGTAGGTATTTCTTCTTATTGCTCCCCCCTTTATGAGGTCCGACCATGTCCAGCCCCCAAATCGCAAAAGGCAAGGTAATCGGTATTGTACGGAGAGCCATGGGGCCATGTGGCTTTGATTTGCAAAGATCTGGCATCCAACGCAATGTTGGGCTATTGTGTGTGCGTCTGCCCTGAGTGGTGGGCCAGAAGAACGCTGCTCGAAAGGCCTTGCTTACCAGGGCCCGAGCCGCCGCATGGTGACCGCCCATGCCAATGTGTATCTCGGCCAAATGTTGTTGCCCCTCTTCTTCAGATATACATCTCTAGAGGACTTCGGTAGTGCTTTTCTTGTATAGCTCAGCCTCGTGGACCTTATAAGCGTGTAGAATTATGCGTCGTATCTAGGTGTGGTCATCAAGCAGCTCTTGACGAAGAAGATAAGCAAGGAAGGGCTCAATGTCGCAGCAAACCACGGCCACCTATGGGACCAGGACGACCCTTGCTGGTTAGCAGTGGGAGTCGCGTTGCACAAAGATCAAACCAATGTGGGGCAGTGCGACCGAGATCACACACGCAGTTTTACCCAGGTTCGTGCAGTCATGAGGTGTAAAACCCTACTCCTGCTTTGGTGGATTGATGGTGAAATGTGGTGGTGGTGCGTAATACACTTGCTCGGCAAGGGTTTCCTCAGGGTAACAGCGACTACGTGCGTACGGGGGTGTGAGTGATCTAACTTTCCAACCTCTCGATCTGTTGCCATGGGCTCCTTTTATATGTTAAGGGGTCACCATAGTGGCAAATTAGTCATTAGACACCGATATGATAGCAAATAGTGCTATCATACCTAACTCTGCAGGCTGACAGTGTGCATTTAAGGCACCACTTGGCGTCACATCATTGGTTGCTCGGCAAGGCTTGTTGGGCTATCTTGCCAGCTCCACGCCTGATTGCTTGACAGGTCATAGGACGGCTGTGATCTGTGGGTTCTCTTGGTGGGAAGTGACCTCCATGTGGCGAATGGCTGCCACTTAATCACTCTGCAACTTGACACCTCACTGATCAACGACGTGAGTCATGGTGGAGCAGACGGTGGGCGATCTGGCCTCTACAGCTCCTGGCAGGCCCTGCCGGGATGCCTTGGTCATCTTCTTCTGGGGGTGGCCTCGCCCCTTGCCGGGCTCGCCTGCCGGGCAAGGGAGGCTTCTTTCCTGCCGATATATTGTTCTTCTGGCTTGGTCTTGGTCCCTCTGGTTTGCTTGTTGGTTCTTTGAGTCTCTTGGTCCCTTGTTCATCTTCATCTGATGCTTCAATCTTGATTTTGTGCATGTGCACAGTCAGGGAGATAGTCCCAGGGTCTTTTGCACCGATAGAAGCCCACGGGCCTGCCTCAAACGCGCTGCCGAGCATCTTCGGGGTAGGGCCTAACGAGTGCACAGACAGTGCTGCTGAAGAGGCTGGTCTTTTGAGATCTTCTTTGCTTCTTCATAAACTTCATTTTGTGCAAGTTTTCGGTTTCCCCGCGCGTCGTGCAAAACCAATAGCGGCGGGGTCGCTCCAGTAATGGCTCGTGAATGACTTTAATGCATGGGGTAGAAACTGCCAATTCACTCTTCCCACCACGCCCTTATCCTTAGCCCAGTATGCCGCATGCATCACGCAGGGTTGGTAATGGAGGTGTGTGGCGCGGGAGAGTATAATGGCAAGGGCCCGGTTTCCTTGAATTGGTGGAGGAGGGCGATGGTCGACCGTTGCGGATCCAGCCCCCCAGCCCCCCACTCGCCTATAAAAGGAAGAGCATGGGAGGAGTGGAGGCATCTATCCGCATTTTCCTTCTTCTTTGTCTTGCTCCATCTTGAATATGCCGGAAGGGAGAGACTGGGGCTGGCCACCAGGCTTTACCTTCGGGTTGATGATGCCGACTGATGGTGTTAGCACTTGGGGAGTGATCTTGGTCCAAGCCCAAGGTGGAGGGCTCGGTACCGTTGGAAATCCCAGTACGGCCCCTCTCGTTGGAACTAGGGTTGATGTCGACGAGAGGCACGCCTTGGCCTTCCGCCGTCTCTTCGGAGGGGGTGTCGGACTGCGGGGCGGGCACTTCCCTAGCGAGGTGTTGATGAAGATAAGCCACAGAAGACGGAGAAGGCGGGAGGCAGGCTGTCAGGATGAAGTACAACTGCATCAACGTGTTCGTCTCATCCTGGCGTCCTGTTGCCACGTCTTCTCGTTCCTCCCTTCCTCCCCGACACCGTCATCACTGGCCTCCTGGTTTCCGGGGAGGTTGCCGTTCTCTTAGTGCCTTCGCCTCCTCCAGCAGTCTTCCAGCTGAGCTTTGGTGGAGGACTCCATTTTCGCTTCAGCTGGGGCTTCTAGCGGGCCCTAGCGGTGGTGACCAAAGGCGTCGCCGGGCTACTCCGGTCGCCCTCCTCCTTCGCAGCCTCGCCACTCCTGATCTTGCCAGGCCTTGCATCCGGCAGGCCTCGATGAGATCAGTGTGGGCTCCTTCTTGGGTGCTGCTCCTGCCTCTCTTCTTCTCTCCGTGTATCCCGGGGGGAGAAGGAACATGGAGAGGAGTTTACAGGGCACTTATCTTTTTCAATCTTAAATCTGTAGCATCTGGAGATAATGTGATTGGCGCTTTCTGGTGGAAATCAAACCTGGCTCTCATTGAGCAGTACAAAGCAATTGCTAGATGTAATGTGGGAGATGGTAAGTCAGCATTGTTCTAGGATGATCTATGGCACCTATCCATTCTCAAGCATAAATACCACCACCTTCATTCATTTTTCAAAAACCCACAAATAAATGTGCAAATAGTAGTCAACATTGAATACCTTCAGGACTTGTTTTATCTACCACTCACAATAGAAGCCTATGAGGAATTTCTACAAATGGAAGATTTATGCATCTCTCTGAGGCAATCTGAGTATATAAACTCTCTGGACACTTGAAGTTACATATAGGGAAATGAATTCTACTCATCCATCAAGGCTTACAAAGTGCTGATTGGAGACAAGCATGCCCCACCCCATTTCAATTGGATGTGGAAGTGTTCCTGTCAGCCAAAACACAAGGTTTTCTTTTGGAAACTACTGCGTGATAGAGTTAACACCAGGAACCTGCTTAGGAGAAAGAACTTTGTATTAGAAGCATACAACTGTGCTGTAAGAGATTGTCAGCAGGAAGAAACATTACATCATATTTTTTGGGGATGTTCTTTTGCAAGGCAATGCTGGGATTATATTTTCCCTACAAGAACTCCAAACTTGTCAGTACTAGAAGCTTTTCAAGATCTGAAGGATAAACTGTATTGTCCATTCTTTATGGAGATCATCATTCTAGGATCATGGGACATCTGGATAACCAGAAATAACAAGATATTTGAGAATATAACACCCTCTTTCTAGGGCTGGAAATTCATCTATCTGGAGGAGCTAAAGCTGCTGAAATATAGAATAAAACAGAAGCATGAGAGGCAATTCTCTGCCTGGTTGGATAACCTTTTGTAATCTTTTTTGTTTCTTTCTTTCTTTTTCTTTTTTCTTTTTTCTTTTCCTGTTGTAGACTTTTTCTTAGATTTCTCTTGATGTCCTTTTCTTTTTCTTTTTCTTTCCTACTCTAGGGCTTACCTCAAGCCCTTAAAACTACTATTCCTAGATTGCCCTTTATTAATTAATAAAGTTGCAGTGGGGTTTTACCCTACTATTTATAGTAAAAAATTCTTAAATCTGTAGGCATTTGCCAAATTTTAATTCAAATAATGTAATCTCTCGTGTCCATGCTTGTGTTCTGTAATGCTTGTACTTGTATCAGCATGTTAATGAAAAAGATAAACCTTGCCAGGAACCCGTGCATGTACATGTCCTTGCATTGGTGAGATACCTCTTTAGTGTAAGTAAACAAATTTTTCCCGGTAGGCTATCTTGCCGGAACCTTTTTTGTCTGCCGGAGAGCCACATCTGCCGGGTTACAGACAAAGGTACCACCCCGCACCAACTTCCTTTTACCAAAGGCCACTGCGACCATCCTAATCGAAGCAGCGTTCGAGTCAGGGATGGAAGCACCTAAGTCTAAGAAGAGGCGGTAAGTTTTCTAATGCTTAAGTTATAGCTTACAGAACATGAATGGACAAGAGGCAGAACTTATCTGTTTGGCTTGCCGGAGATCGCAGTGCCGGGCAATCTTCCCAACTCCTTGTCGAAGCCACATTCATGGCAAGAACGTGCAGCTCCATGCAGGCGAGAATGAATGCAGGATGATATCCTATCTATATGCACATGCAGATGCTCATGAAATACTTATTCAGTGATCTGGAAGCTCATGCATGCATGCAATCTAGGTTGGGGCCCCTACAACAATTCTTTATTTTCTCTTGCACGGGGTCATCGCCCCGGCTTTGTACAAGCAATTACATGCAGCTGAGGTAAGGCATGTACAAATGGGTGGCTGCCGGGCCTGACAGCCTCGCGCCTTACGGGTAGAACTTGCAGAGATGCTCAATACTCCATGAGTTTTGCAACAGAGTGCCATCTCCGATCTCCAGACGGACTGTGCTGGGTCCGGTGACTCGTACTACCTGGTAAGGGCCTTCCCACTTTGGTGACAACTTGTGTGTACCTTGGCAGACTGAACGCGCCTAAGGACAAGGTCACCTTCCTCAAAACACCGGGCATGAACCATGTGGCTATGATAGCGACGCAGGGCTTGCTGATTGCATGCAACACGCGTAGCAGCCCAGAGACGGTTCTCCTCGAGTAGCACAGTGTTGTCATGCCGGTGCTGATCTTGCATGACTTCATCAAAAGCAAGTACTCGAGGCGACTCGTAAATGAGTTCTGTGGGGATAACTGCTTCTGCCCCATAGACTATGGAGAAGGGAGTCTGCTCGGTGGCTCGGATTGGTGTCGTTTTGAGGGACTAGAGAACCACCGGCAGCTCCTCGATCCACCGCCTGCCGTGCTTCTGCAGCGTCAAAGGTTCTTGTCTTGACTCCACGTAGCATTTCAGTGTTCGCCCTCTCAGCTTGTCCATTGCTTTGGGGGGTGCCACAGAGGAGAATGAGATCTTGCATTCGAGGGCATGAACATATTGCATGAAGGCGCGACTCGTGAACTGGGTGCTGTCGGTGATGATCCTTGCCGGAACTCCAAAACGATACACCAGATCTTTCAATAACTTGATAGCTGACTGAGCAGTCACCTTTCTCATGGCAGTCACTTCTGGCCACTTTCTAAACTTGTCGATGGCGACGAACAAAAATTCAAAGCCCCCGATTGCTCGGGGGAAGGGGCAGAGGATATCGAGCCCCCCTATCAAAAATGGCCATGATAGAGGGATTGTTTGAAGTGCTTGGGCATGCAGGTGGGTTTTCTTGGAATGGAACTGGCAGGCTTCACACTTACTGACTAGCTCGATCTCATCTTGGAGGGCTGTGGGCCAATAGAATCCTTGTCGGAATGCTTTCCCAACTAACGCCCTTGATCCAATGTGGGAGCCACACATTCCTTTGTGTATCTCAGCTAGCAGTTCCTTCTTCCCAGTAGACACACTTCAATTTCACACTGTTGGACCTCCTTCTGTACAGAGTGTCATCGACAAACTGATACATGCTGGCCCTCCGGGCTACTTTTTCAGCTTCATCTTGGTCGCCGAGAAGCTCTCCGGTTTGGAGGAAGTGGACAATGTGCCTTGCCCAAGTTGGAGCTTGTCGCTCGGCAATGAGAACTAGCGGCACCTCCTCTGCCACGGGAGCACCATCCTCGTCGCAGGTCCATGGGACCGGATGGAGGGGGTGGTCCGTCAGGCTGCAGGGAGTTGTTTCCGGAAGGGTCTCTGCAGGGAGCGGACGGCTCTACCAGGAGAGGCTTTCCGGGTCCAACTTTGTCCTCTTTCTGGCCATTGTTTCTTGGGATACTTAGGACTAAGTAAGACGGAGAACAAAAGTTCCTCGTCCCATAGGAAGCTTCTACGCAACACACTTTGATAGATGATCAGCTATGTTGTTTTTCGCGCAGGGTACGTGTTCTGTTTGCAATCCGTCAAAGTGCTCCTCCAATCTTCTCGCTTCCTCAATATATGCCTCCATAAATGGACTTTGATAATCCTTGTTGACTTGTCTCACCACCAGCTGTGAATCTCCTCGAATGATCAGCTTCTTAATTTCTGTTGTAATCCTGAGCCCGGCCTAGAGCCCTTCATACTCTGTTATATTGTTGGTTTCTTCTTCCCGGGCAAAATGCATTTGGATGACCTACCTCAAGTGCTCCCCGGAGGGGGTGAAAAGCAGCATGCCATCCCCTGCATCTTGCAAGGAAAAACCACCATCAAAATACATAATCCATTCTTGGGGTGATTCTTTGTCAGGGATAACTGTCTCTGTCACTTCCTCATTAGGGGTTGGCGTCCATTCCACAATAAACTCTGCCAATGCCCTGCTTTAGACAGTCGATGTACTCTGAAACTTCAAACCAAAGCCGGATAGCTCCAAAGTCCATTCCACTATCCCGCCGGTGGCCTCTGGGTTTCGGAGTATCCGTTGCAACGGGAAACGAGTAACAACCGTGATCTCATGGGCTTGGAAGTAGTGGTGCAGTTTCCTTGAGGCCATGATAAGACCAAAAATCAACTTTTGCATGCTAGAGTACCTCGATCTAGCCCCCTGTAACAAGGAGTTGATGAAGTACACTAGACGCTGCACCAATTTTTTCCTTGCCATGTCCTTGGGGTTGTCCTCGTTGTCGTGCCCACTGTTGTCTGAATCCTTAGCTGACTCTGCCGGCCTCTATTCACTCTCTTCCTCATTCACTTCTCGCTGCGCTACCAAGGCCGCACTGACCACTTGTTTGGTGGCTGCCAAGTATAGCAACAACAGCTCCTAGGGTTTGGGTGCAACCAGGGTAGGCACCGAAGACGGGTAGGCCTTTAGCTCATGCAATGCTGCATCTGCTTCAGGAGTCCACTTCATAGGACCTGCCTTCTTCAAAATCTTGACGAACGGCAGGGCACGCTCGGTAGACTTGGAGATGAACCTGCTTAGCATGGCAACATACCCCATCAGGCACCTCACATCTTTAACTGTCTTTGGCGCTTGGATCTTCTCAATGGCCTTGATCTTGTCGGGGTTAGCTTCGATCCCCCTGTGGGACACAAAGTATCTAAGCAACTTGCCGGAGGGAACACCAAATACACATCTCTCTGGGTTGAGCCTCAAGTTGAGCTTGCGTAGGTTTGCAAATGTCTCTTCCAAATCCTGAATAAGGGTTGCTCTGTCCTTGGTTTTGACCATGATATCATCCAAATACGCTTCAATGTTTCTATGCAGCTGAGGTTCAAAACCAATCTGGACTGCCCTTGCAAAGGTGGACCCAGCGTTCTTCAATCTGAATGGCATGCGGACAAAGCAATACGTACCACATGGAGTGATGAACAACATATTCTCCTCATCTTCTTTGGACATGAAGATCTGGTGATATCGATAATAGGCATCAAGATATGAGAGCAAATCATAGCCTGAAGTGGAATCCACAATCTGATCAATACGCGGCATGGGAAACGTGTCCTCCGGGCAAGCCTTGTTGAGATCTGTGAAATCAATGCACAACCTCCACTTCTCATTTGCCTTCCAGACTACCGTTGGGTCTGCTAGCCAAGTGGGTTGTATCACTCCTTTGACCAAACCAGTTGCCTCAAGCTTCTTGATCTCTTCTGCAATAAACTGTTGCCTCTCCAAGGCCTGCTTCCGGACTTTCTGCTTAACAGGTTGGGCATGTGGGCAGATAGCAAGGTGATGCTCGATTACCTCCCTGGGAACACCAGGGATACGAGATGGTTGCCATGCAAACACATCGATATTTTCCCGTAGGAAGGCAACGAGCGCGCTTTCCTATTTGTCATCGAGGGTGGCACTGATAGTGAAACTACCATCAAATCTAGCTAGCCCTGCCGGGACCTTTTTCACTTGTGGAGCAACAACCTTGGATCTCTTGATGTTGGAACACTCCGGCACGTCGTCAACGGGTGTCATGCACTCACTGGGGGGACGCTTCCCGGACTCATTGCTGGAGGTCCTACAATCCCTCTTCTTTCCTTTGCTTTCCTTGGCGGGAACTACTGCCGTTGCTCCCTCTATCGCGACCACGTCTCGGTACATCTTGTACACACAAATGATGGCATCTTTCTCATCTCATGGGATGGTGAGGACTCCTAGTGGCCCAGGCATGTTCAAGGTGTTGTAGGCATAGTGGGATGCAGCCATGAATTTAGCCAAGGCTGGGTGTCCAAGGATCCCATTATACGGCAGGGGGAGATCAACTACGTCAAACACAATCTTCTCAGTCCGGTAGTTCAATTCTCCCCCAAATGTTACTAGCAACGTGATCTTTCCCTTAGGATGACTTCTACCGGGATTAACTCCCTGAAATGTGCTGGTAACCGCTAGCTCTTCCTCTGCTATCTGGAGCTTACTGATAACTGCAGGGGTAATCAGATTTAGCCCGGCCCCGCCGTCCACCAGCATCTTCGTGACCTTGAGGTTGCGAATTGTTGGAGAAACCAATAATGGCAGGCACCCTACCACAGTGGTACGGCAAGGGTGATCCTCCTCATCAAAGATGATGGGTGTACGAGACCATTAGAGCGGCTTCCGGGCCTCTGGTGCTGGTTCCACGACATTGACTTCCCGTGCCCACTGCTTGAGCTGGCGGTGGGAGGTGTGCAGAGATGCACCCCCGTCAACGCACAGGGCGTCAGTGGCCTTCTGAAACTCTTTCTCACTGGTTTCCTCTTCATCCCCTCTATCACTCTCATCATCAAAGGCTTCCTTCTCTTGGTCCCTGGAGGGTTTTCCTTTACTTCAAAAGGGTTTGCCGAGGCAATTTGCTTCATCACCTCGGCCCTTACCGCCAGCGACATTCTGACCCTTTTCCTTATCATGCTTCTCATACTCTGCTTTCTGTCTCTTAACTAGTTGCTCAACCTGATAGCATTCTTGAAGGTCATGGCCTTTGGTCTGATGGATCTTTTAGTACGGCCCATCGCCCTTTCGAGCCTTCTCGGCAGCCGCAGCTTCCCAGCAATCAGTGCACACGACAACCACCTTGCCGGGAGCCTCAGCCTTGGCGATCTTGCCGGTACTTGGGGTGCCTAACCCTTTGACAGTCAATACTACCTTATCTCTCCACTTCATACTGCGCTTCTTGCCCTTCTTCTGACTGGTGGACTCATCGTCATCCTCTGAATCAACAATGATGCAATCTTCCTCTCCGGGCAACTTCCTTCCTTCCGAGCACACTTATCCACTAGGGTGTACAGCTCCTTCATAGTCTTGGGCAACCACACGTTCATCTTGGAACGGATCCGGAGTTGCACACATTGGACTGGAAGGCAGCTATCACGGCTGATGGATGGATATTTGGAATATTTCTATGAACTTTGCTGAATCTCTGTAAATACTTACGGAGGGTCTCTCCGTCCTTCCACTAGAGAAGTTGCAGATTGCTGGGAAAGCACCGATGAACTCGTGGCACATGTCTGCCCATGACGAAATAGAGTTCTCCGGTAGGTGCATCAGCCAACACCTCACTTTGGACTTGAGGGCCAATGCGAAGTATTTGGCGAACACCTTCCCCCCCTTCCCCCGGCAGCCTGAACAAAGATGGTGTAGATGCTCAGGAACTCTACCGAGTTTAGCATTCCGTCGTACTTCTCAGGTATCTCTGGCTTGAACGTGCGAACAGACGGCCAACGGACTTGCTTCAGCTCACGGGTGAAGGCAGGGCAACCAACCTTGAAAGGCAGGGACCCGCCAACACCTAGCGCGGGCTCGTCGATGTCGGGGTTGTCGCACTTGTTGGCTCGGAGGAGGTCGCCGTGGTGCTGCTCGACGATGCAGACGTCTCCTCTCCGCCTATCTTCCGGGGTTCGTCGTTGGCCTGGACGTACTCGGGGATTTGAGGAGGCCATTGAGACGTCATCGGGGTCTTGATTTGGTCGCACCCGTGCTGGCTGCCATTGCGGGGACTGCACCATGGGGACGGCTCCCTCCGTATGGCAGCAGCATGGGTCATCGCCGTCGTTTAAGGAGGTCACGGCGGGCCAGCCCATCGCGAGCCCTCTTCTTCGATGAAACCGAGCAGGATTTGCATGGTGGCACGTCATTCGTCCATCTTATCGGCCACCGGTGGAAACCTTAGCAGCAGCTGAGCCCGCGCCATGGCCTCTGAGGCTGTGCTTGGCATAGATGATGATGAAGTCGATCGCGCCTACGGCAGGGATGGCCGGAGGTGTCGGTTCGCCCCAGACCAAGCGCCATCATTGTGGCTGTGCCCGTCGGCGAGCGGAGTGCGGCCGTCGAGGTGTTGCTGGTGCTCTTCTCCTCTGGCATGTCCTAATCTTGCTCGGCTGCGGGGGAAATGGTGGTGGAGCTGCCTGCTCCGACCACGTCCAGAGTAGCATTCGCATCCCTGCGCGTCTCTGTGCCTCCCGCAGCGTTGGATGTCACGGATGGCGGAGCCTTCGATGCAGGTGGATGAGCCAAAGAAGTTGGTTTTTTCTTGGGTGCCATGGTCGATGGCGCTGTTGAAGATGCAGATGGCAATGAAGGTGACGCGCTGCTTACGTCTTCAGGTTCGCATAAGCAACCCCCCTACCTGGCGCGCAAAAGATGTCACGGGAAACCACGGCTACCTATGTGACCAGGATGGCCCCTTGCTGGTTCGGCAGGGGGAGTCGCCTTGCACAAAGAGAAGGCCAATGTGGGGTATCATGACAGAGATCACACGGGTAGTTTTACCTAGGTTTGGGCCGCTATGCGGCGTAAAACCCTACTCCTGCTTTGGTGGATGGATAGTGGAAATGTGATAGTGATGTGTAATACACTTGCCCGACAGGGGTTGCCTCAGGGCAACAACGACTACACGTGTAGGGGGGTGCGAGTGATATAACTTTCCAACCTTTGGAACTATTTCCATGGGCCTCCTTTTATAGGTTAAGGGGTCACCACAGTGGCAAATTAGACATTCGACACTGATATGATAGCAAATAGTGCTATCATACCTAACTCTGCAGGCTGACAGTGTGCCTTTAATGTACCACTTACCGTCACGTCGTTGGTTGCCCGACAAGGCTTGCCAGGCTACCTTGCCAGCTCCACGCCTGCTTGGTTGACACGTCATAGGATGGGTGTCGTCTGTAGGCTCTCTTGGTGGGAAGTGGCCACTGTCGGTGTCAAAACCGGCGGATCTCGGGTAGGGGGTCCCGATCTATGCGTCTTAGGCTGATGGTAACAGGAAGCAAGGGACACAATGTTTACCCAGGTTGAGGCCCTCTCAATGGAGGTAAAACCCTACTTCCTGCTTGATTAATATTGAAGATATGTGGAATACAAGGTTAGATCTACCATGAGATCGTAGAGGCTAGACCCTAAGAGCTAGCCTATGATGGTATGATTGTAATTGTGATCGGCCTTCTAAGGAACATGCTCTCTGGTTTATATAGACACCGGAGAGCAAGGGTTTACATGGAGTCGGTTTACAAGGAAGGAAACATAATATCCGGATCACCAAGCTTGTCTTCCACGCAAAGGAGAGTCCCATCCGGACACGAGCCGAAGTCTTGAGTCTTGTATCTTGACGGTTCTATAGTCCGGACGATGTATATAGTCCGGCTGTCCGGATACCCCCTTATCCAGAACTCCCTTAGTAGCCCCTGAACCAGGCTTCAATGACGATGAGTCCGACGCGCAGTCTTGTCTTCGGCATTCCAAGGCGGGTTCCTCCTCCGAATACTCCAAGGTGATTATCGAACACGTAGGTTGTGTCCGGATCTGCAAGATGATCTTCACGCACCCTTAGCATAAATCCGTTCTGCTGGCAATCTTCGTACGTCGTGCCCTTGCATCGTGACCTGGTGCAACACGAACCAGCGTTTCCTGCTCCATCTCGACTCGCGTTGCGAGGCAGTTTTATCGGCACCTCCTGCCAAAGCAGAGATCGTGTCCCTCTTAATACGGGATCTTTCATCAATATGGGCATATGCGACCCCACGGCGACTGTTGGTATAATCCTGTGTTTCTTTTTAGATAAGTCTCAAGCGGTCACGCTGAGGACTCTTGGTATTCATCCCTTTTATAAAGGGGTTAAGGCCTAAGCCTTGTTTCCACCTCTCCTGCTCCTTCTCGCACCTCAAGCTCCATCGCTCAAAACCTAAGCTCCAACACCCTAGATCCTCCAGTATGTCCGGATCCAATGCAGCAGGCCAGTGGGTGGCCTCCTCGATTCAGGAGGAGGATATTGCGAAGCTGAGGGAGGTTGGATACCTGACTGCTGATATCCAGCACAGGCTTCCTGCTCCGGGGCAAATCATCCCCACGCCGGAGCCCAATGAGAGCGTCGTGTTCACTCCTCACTTCCTTCGAGGCCTAGGCCTCACCCTCGACCCCTTTGTGAGGGGGCTCATGTTCTATTATGGCTTGGATTTCCATGATCTAGCTCCAGACGCCATCCTCCATATCTCGTCTTTCATTATCGTGTGCGAGGCGTTTCTCCACGTCAACCCACACTTCGGCTTATGGCTAAAGATCTTCAATGTGAAGCCAAAGATGATCGAGGGGCAACATGCGGAGTGCGGAGGCGCCATAATAAGCAGGAACACCGATGCCCCATGGCCAGAGGGTTCTTTTCTGGAAGTGTTCAACGTATGGCAACGGAGATGGTTCTATGTCACCGCTCCCAGAGGCACAAAGCGGGTAGCTGTCACTGAGTTCCGCTCAGGCCCTCCATCACAGTTGGCGTCTTGGACCGATGTGGGACGGAGTTATGGGCCTGCTGGCGATGTACCAGAACTGCAGAGTCGCATCCGGGAGCTTATTAGGAGGGACATAAATCTTGTCAGCATAATTCAAGTAATGCTAGTCCGGTGGATATTGCCATGCAAACGCCGGCCTCTCCGCATGTGGGAGTTTAATCCGGAGGGTCCGCGGACTATTAAGTACTTCTTCGGCCTGACGCTTGAAGGAATGTGTAAATTATTCTCTGTACCACAAGCAAAGTGTCCGGACACCACTGAGAATGCGGGCCTAAGCTGCAATCGCCTAGATGCCCAAGTAAGTAACCTTAAAGTTGGACTCTTTATTTATATTTATCATGATTATTATTCTAACATTCCCTCCGCAGCCAGGCATGGCTTGACAAGGCGAAGAGAATCAGGTGTCCGGCACCACTTCCTGAAGGCTCGCCTGGTCCCACCATTGCGAAGATGCTGGACCGGGCGCTCAGCAAAATCCCTTCAGGGAAAAGGGAAGGAAAGGGCAGTGAAGCTAAACTTCATGCGCTGCGCATCCAGACCGGGGAAATTGCTAACCCTCCTATGGAGGATAGTTGGGAAGGGAAGGTCAAAGCCTCCCCCCCACGCGGGAAGAAGAGGGCCACCTCCGAAGATTTGGAGGCGGAGGCGCCCAAACAAGGGAAGAAAACATCACCAAGGGGCTCTGCCGCGACGGGCGCCCTCACCATGCCATGCCCACCAACGGGCCAGCCCTCCAACGAGCCGTAAGTCATTCATTTATTCGAAGGTGAGATGTTACTCTGAGATCCATAACAAGGACTTCGTTTTTTGTAGTCCGGTGAGCTGCTCTTCTCAACAGAGTTCGTCTTCAGGGGACTTTCGTCTAGAGATGATGGAGAGTGAAACCCCACCCCACTCTCCGCCTCATGAGGCGGACGACACGGAGGTGTCGTCACAGAGGAGTCCGGATATACCGAAGCCGGAGGCTAGTACGTCACCCGCCCTAAGCCCGGAGCATCTGGCTCCCATGGGGGGCAATGAGAAGGGTCCGACGCAGTTTAGTGTCCGGCCGGACATACTGACGGGCTGTCTGGAGCGAGCCGCGCTCTCGGAGGAGCACCGCTCTTTAATGAGCACGGTGCTCACGAAGATTTCATCCGCTACCAGCGGCTTGAATGAGGCATTTACAAGCCCGCTCAAAGGCTTTGAGGTATGTAGTGAAAAATGCACAACTTTTTGGTTATCAAGCACGCGCTAGGTGTGCTCCCTGTAGATAGTAGCCCCTGAGACTCTGGTTGCCCGCCATAGGCGGCAAACGGGGGATCATATACTAATGGCTGCGTCGTACATGTGCGCAGGTATACAAGGATCTGGCAGCCGACCAGTCTGTTGAAGTTGCCAAGCTAAGGAGGCCAATCGGATCCATGGATGCCGATATCGTGCTGGTGAATAAACGGCTTGAGGAGTCCCAGTGTATGTGCTTCGTTTTTATTATAATGTATAGGAAAATGCCAAAGAGGCATACTATTAATGGAATGCATTGGCACTGCAGATGGTGCTGCTGCCGTGGAGGCCCTGAGGGCGGAACTTGCTCAAGCCAAGGAACAAGCTCGGGCTAGCAATGCGGTTTCCCTAAAGGCGGACGAAGAGTTGAGAGCCGAACATGCTGCTCGTCGCCGAAGTGAGGAAAAGATAGTCGAAATGGATGAAGAGTTAAAAAATACCGCCGACTGGTACGCACTCCTTGAAAAGGAGAATAAGGCACGTAATGCCGCCAAGGAGATGCGGACCGAGATCCGAAGTATGCGGGAGGAGCTCCAACAAGCTGACAAAATCGTGGCTGGGGGCTCATACTTACTGCGGACGAAGTTCTTGGATCCGAAGTATGCTCCCTTGGCGGGTCACATGAGTCCTGCGGACGCATATGCGGACTTGGCGAATAGTACAGGTGACGCTGTCAAGTTCTTCGAGGGTCAAGGCGATGAAGAAGTGGAGAAGCTTTTCTGGTCGCAGTTTAATGCTCCCACTCGCCCGCTGCCACTGAATGAGAAGGTAGCTGCTATGGCGGAGCTCCACAGGCTGTCTGGACTTGCAATGCAGTCTGTGATAGACCATCTTTGGCCAAAGGGGCCTAAGCCGGGCAACTACTTTGGTTTTGTGCAACAATTCCTTGGAGCCGTGTCCTGGATTGATGCCCTGAGAAGGTCGGTGTGCATAGAGGGTGCGCGGATGGCTCTAGCCCGCGTTAAAGCCTACTGGACGCATATGGAGGCCACTGTAATAGCGAGCCAGGATCCGCGGGATGCCAACATCCGGCTGAGCACTACTTGGCGCAAGTCACAGAAGGTGCCCGCCTGATAGACGCGCGGTGCTCGAAGAGTGTTTTATTCGAGTGATAAGTCGAATCATTGTAGAAAACAATGTTTAGTTTAATTATGAGGCTATGTTTATACTTTTGCCCGGAAGTATGATTGTCCTCCCTTTGCGGCTATTCTTATATGTATAAGTAGTATGAAAGATAGCAGTCGTTGGCTTCAGCCCCCTCACGGACAATGCGGGGGTGTTGGTGAAAAAATATGCATAATCACACTTGATCCAACATCTTGGTCTGTTAAGGATGTGATCGCACGCCGAACTAGGCAACCGGACTATATAGCTGTAACACTTTTGCTTAGCCATGGGAGTCTAATGGTGGGGCTACCATGTAGCCCCTGGTACCTCCATGTGCATATGAATATGGGCGCGTGTGTACATGGCTGGGAAACGGCCCCTTCGTTAAGGCGGAGGAATCTTTAGGGATTCCAGTGAGTCTTCGAGTGGTTGAACTGTCTCTCGCTCTATCATGACGGTCAGTTTTCGGCTTTCTCTACTGAGGCGCTCATCCGAAATAACCAGGGCACAATCGCAGTAGTTCTCCTTTGGCCTGCCTTAGCCGGATGATAGCGGAACGTAAGGCGGCAAACCTAGGAGCCGGGCAAACCCAACATTTTGACCAAAGACATGATTCGGAGCTGATGCATATACGGCCAAACTCGTGACGCCGAACACTCCCGAGGGTATTCGGTCTTTTGTAAAAGAAGATAGGCTGACAAGAGCCTATTTGAAGCCCTTTATTTCTAGGTACGTGCAATTTAGTATGCCGTGGCCAAATGCCAAAAATGGCAGTATCCTCTGTGGGTATAGAACCCATGGGATGGTTAAACAACAAGAGGCAGTAGAAAAGGTTTACACAAGGACTTAATCTCAAAAGAAACCTGTTGCACGGGGCCCTGCTACACGTCTGCACCTTTGTCTCCGTTGTGCCATATCCTGGAAGGGTATCGCGCGAACATTGTCTGTAAAAAGGAAAAACTCGTAGGAGGGTGCAACGTAAGTATGCGATTAATAATAAGAGTGTAAGTTGTTGGCCTGCCAATAAGGTCGAGCCAAGCGTGGGGATGTATTGAATACATACAGCCTCTGTTTTCCCTTATGGGATTACATAAATAGTGCCCTGTTTGAATTTATCCGGGCTACCGGACTCGTCTAACCGTGTCTGTGGTCGTAATGACCAATCATGTTTTCTAAAACTGGAGGCCGCTTATAGTCCGTCCGCAAGGGGCGTGGCATATTCCTCTGCGCGTGAAGGGCACTTTATGATTCCGCTAACGGTGATGACCCCACGGGGACCGAGTTTCTTGAGTGTAAGGTGGCCATAGTGCGGCAATGCGTTGAAGCGGGCGAAGGCCGCTCTTCCTAGCAATGTGTGATAGCTGCTTTGGAAGGGTGCGACAGTGAAGAGCAGCTCTTCGCTTCCGGAGTTGCCTGGGGAGCCGAATGTTACTTCCAGCACGACTTCGCCCCTGGCGCAGGCTGCAACGCCTAGTATCACCCCTTCAAAGGTGGTGTTGCTGTGTTTAATTCTGGATGGGTCTATCCCCATTCTACGGACAGTGTCCTCGTATATTAAATTGAGACCACTGTCGCCGTCCATGAGGACACGTGTGAGACGGTATCTGTCGATTAGTGGGTCAAGCACCAAGGCCTGTGATCCTCCGCGCCGAATACTAGTTCGGCGGTCCATGTGATCGAAAGTGATCGGAAGAGACATCCAATAGTGAGATGTGGGTACGACGGGCTCTACATCGTGCGCTTCTATGGGCGCGCATTTATGCCCTCTCGTGGATGTGTGGGTCGCGTGGATCATGTTTACTATTTTATCCTCTGGCGGGAATTTTTCCTGTACCCCAGTGTTCGGCTGGTGAGGTTCATCCTCGTCCTCGCTTGGTGTGCCCCTCCCCTTGTGTTCGACATTTAATTTGCCGGCCTGCTTGAAGACCCAGCACTCTCTATGGGTGTGGTTCGCAGGTTTTTCTGGGGTGCCATGAATTTGGCATAGTCTGTCCAGGACTCTGTTCAGACCGGTCGGTCCGTCTTTAGTGCCTTTGAATGGCTTATTTCTCTGATCAGGTTGAGATCCCCTAAATCCGGCATTAACTGTCGTGTTATCCGGGCTCTCTTCCTTGTTTTGGCGTTTGTTTTTATTACGCCGTGGCTTACCGTTGCCATCCCTTAGTTCGGAGGTGCTGGGGTCGCTGGTGCCTTTACGGGCCAACCAGCTATCCTCGCCCGCGCAAAAGCGGGTCATAAGGCTTGTTAAGGCTGCCATTGTCCTTGGCTTTTCTTGGTCGAGGTGCCGGGCGAGCCATTCGTCATGGATGCTGTGTTTGAAAGCCGCTAAGGCTTCGGCGCCCGGACAGTCGACAATTTGATTCTTCATAGTGAGGAATCTATTCCAAAGCTTGCGGGCGGACTCTCCGGGCTGCTGGATTATGTGACTTAGATCGTCTGCATCCGGAGGCCGGACATAAGTCCCTTGAAAATTGGCCCTGAAAGCATCTTCGAGTTCCTCCCAACTCCCAATTGAGTTTTCGGGGAGGCTTTTCAACCAGGGTCGAGCTGATCCCTTCAACTTGAGGGGAAGGTATTTGATTGCGTGGAGGTCATCCCCACGAGCCATGTGAATATGCAGGATAAAATCCTCGATCCAGACCCCTTTGTCTGTCGTGCCGTCGTATGCTTCTAAGTTCACAGGTTTAAAGCCTTGTGGGAATTCATGATCCAGTACTTCTTCGGTTAAGCACACAGGGTGAGGACCCCTCTGTATTTGGACACATTGTGGCATGTAGTCGGCTGTTGTTGTGTCCGGGGTTGATTCCGAACTGGTATCTGGCTTTTATGAGCGTTTGGGTGACCATAGTCCTGCGCTGGGGTGTGTCTTCTAGATCCATATATGGACCTGCCTGCACCGGTCTTTTTATCCGGATGCTCGCGTGGATCGTGCGCAGTGTCCACAGCCGCTCTGTTATGGTTGTGAGGCGGTACGTCTGGTTTCTTGGTCGAATTTTCTTTTGGTGGAACGGCCGCATCGTCGAATTCTGGCAGTAGCTTCCGCTTCGGATAGCTTTTCGTATGGCGGTCATCGCCATATCTTTCTTCAGTGTCTAGCACTTTATTCCATCTACGACTTAGCTTTGCCTGTGCGGCCTTGAGCCGTTGCTTCTGCTTTTCTAGACTTCTTGCGGTGGCCATAAGCTTTCTGTGGAGGTTGTCTCGTTCCACTTGTTAGTCTGGGATGATGAATGCATCGTTGTCCGGACTGTCTTCCTGTTCTGGGGCGGCATCCTGAGCTCGTCCCTCCGTATCATTGTGATCGTTTATTTGCTCCGAACTTGATTTGGCATGACCTGGCTCGTCCTGCTCCATCGCTGGGTCCATGTGGTCATTATTGTTTTCGGAGTTTGCGGGTATGTCAACCCTTCTTGCGCTCTTGTCGCTATTTTTGCCGTTGCTGGATTTTAAGCGGCGTCTGTGCCGCCTCTTTGGCTTTTGCCCAGGTGTTTTATCGTCCGGGTTGCCGTCCTTATTGGGCATATCTACCATGTATATATCGTGTGACAAGGTAGTAGTCCCGCGCTCCAGGGATTCTGGAGCCTCTCCTGCATCATCGTCCATACCGTCGATGTCTTTGGAGTCAAGTACGTCGGTTAATTCTTCGATCGTAGCAATGAAGTGGGTGGTGGGTGGGCGCCGAATTCCTTCATCGCCTGCTTCCCACTCGGGCTGGACATAGTCCGGCCCAGAGTCTCCAGACAAAGAGAGAGACTTCAAGGAGTTCAGCATGTCGCCAAAGGGCGAGTGCTGAAAGATGTCCGCAACGGTAAACTCCATTACCGGAGCCCAACCTGGCTCGGCTGGCTCGAGAGTGAGCGGAACAGGACCAACAGCCGGATATGAGTCCGGGGGTCTGGGGTTACAGGCCTCCACAAAGGTGGGACCCGTATTCGGCTCCACCGCCGATAAGTCTGCGGCCTGCGGAGCGGGGTCCAGCCCTTCGTCCATAGGCAACGCAACCTGTCCTGGATTTAGATCCAAGGCTGCTTCGGGGATGATGTCCCGGGCACTGTCCGATAACAGGTCTAGGCCGTGCTCGTCGTGGCTATCCGGCACTCCTGGCGCAGGCTCGAATCCGTCGAAAATCAAGTCTCTGCGGACACCTGCCGTGTAGTTCAAGTTTCCGAACCTGATCTAGTGGCCAGGGGCAAAGCTGTCAATCTGCTCCAACTGGCCAAGCGAATTGGCCCGCAGTGCAAAGCCACCGAACACAAAGATCTGTCCGGGGGAAAATGTCTGACCCTGGACCGTGTTGTTGACGATTGAAGATGCCATTAAGCCGCGAAGCGATGACATAGAGGAACTCTCAATGAAAGCACCAATGTCGGTGTCAAAACTGGCGGATCTCGAGTAGGGGGTCCCGATCTATGCGTCTTAGGTTGATGGTAACAGGAAGCAACAGACACAATGTTTACCCAGGTTCGGGCCCTCTCGATGGAGGTAAAACCCTACTTCCTTCTTGATTAATATTGAAGATATGTGGAATACAAGAGTAGATCTACCACGAGATCGTAGAGGCTAAACCCTAAGAGCTAGCCTCTGATGGTATGATTGTAATTGTGATCGGCCTTCTAAGGACCATGCTCTCCGGTTTATATAGACACCGGAGAGCTAGGGTTTACATGGAGTCGGTTTACAAGGAAGGAAACATAATATCCGGATCGCCAAGCTTGTCTTCCATGCAAAGGAGAGTCCCATCCGGACACGAGCCGAAGTCTTGAGTCTTGTATCTTGACGCTTCTATAGTCCGGACGATGTATATAGTCCGGCTATCCGGATACCCCCTTATCCAGGACTCCCTCAGCCACCATGTGGCAAATGGCTGCCACTTAATCATTTTGCGGCTTGACACCACACTGATCAATGACGTGAGTCATGGTGGAGCGGTTGGTGGGGCGATCTGGCCTCCACAGGTCCCAGCAGGCCTTGCCGGGACGCCTTGGTCATCTTCTTCTAGGGTGGCCTCGCCCCTTGCCGGGCTGGCATGCCCGACAATGGAGGCTTCTTTCCTGCAGATATCTTGTTTTTCTGGCTTGGTCTTTGTCCCTCTGGTCTGCTTGTTGGTTCTTGGAGTCTCTTGGTCCCTTCTTCATCTTGGTCTGATACTTCAATCTTGATCTTGTGCATGTGCACGGTTAGGGCGACAGGGCCAGGGTCTGTTGCACCGACACTCGGTGCATGGCGCGATAACTTCCATCACCTCGTGGGCCGAAGCTGTTTCTTCAAGTGCCAAGCCACTTATGATTTCTTCGTCTAGTTTAATGACAAGATGGATGATCTGTTCTGGGTCGTTGGCTCCAACGTCCTTGCCCTCGTACTGCCACACAACGGATGGCTTCAAAAGCTTCTCCTCAAAGGTGTTCTTTGGTACGGGGTCATGCTTGGCTACCATGCCAGCAATGACGTCTGTAGCTTCATTTTTGTCTCTAGAGACGTGGTGAAATTCTAATCCTTTGAATCAGGCGGATATTTTGAGGACAACATTAAGATATGCCGCCATCTTTGGGTCTTTGGCGTCGAATTCTCCACTGAGTTTGGAGATGGCGAGGTTAGAGTCTCCCCAGACCTCAAAGCCATTGTACACCCATTGATATTGCCATCCGAAGCCCATGTAATAGGGCCTCGTATTCAGCTGCATTATTGGAATCAGTGTACATAATCTGTAGTATGTATCGGATGTTATCGCTAGTGGGGGATGTAAGGATAACCCTGATGTAGGGCGGAACCCTATGGTGACGATCTTTCACGTTTGGAGTGGATCCTATGGGGAATCACGAAGAACACGTGGAAGAACTCGAGGGAAAACACGGGGATAACGAGAGAAACACTCAACAGACAAGTAATCGATCACACGACGGGTAGATCACCGAAAGCACAAGGTAATACATGATCCAAAATCAACAAGGGGAGGATACAAAGGGAACCGTTCTTCTCCGTAGGGAGATCTTGATTGTCTTCCCTTGAAGGGGTCTTGAATCCACTTGGGGGATCTTCTCCGAAGAGGTCGTAAGCTCTGAGGAGAAGTAACCAAGTGGATGAGCAGGGGTCTCACACAAAATATGAGCTAAACCATTGCTAACCCTAGCTAGGAGGTGGGAGAGACCTATTTATAGTCGTAGTGCAAATGGAAGTCAAAGTGAAGGGGTACAAGGGCTCCAGCCCGCGGGCGTGGTCACTCAGGTACCGGACGTCCGGAAGACGTCGGATGTCCGGAGGCTCAGGATGGTCCGGACATCCGACAGGGCTCGGACATCTGTATATTCGGCTCTATCATGGATACGTCGGACATCCGGAGAGGGCCGGTCGTCCGGAGCTTCGGGACGGTCCGGATGTCCGATGACCGCCGATCTTCCGTAGATTCGGCTCGGTTGCCTATCGCCCGGTCGTCCGGTCCGCCTCGGACTTCCGTAGATTTGGCTCGGGTGGTCAGGTACCAGACGTCCGGAGAGCTCGGTCATCCGTGTCCTGGGAATCGTCGGACGTCCGGACTGGGTCGGTCGTCTGACGCCTGTAGCTTCCAAAGCAGCTCTTCTTCTTGTCCATCATGTTTGGGGTCCTTGCCTCCTTGGCCATTGGGTCCAGCTGCCTCGTGTCTCTCCTCCAAGTACCTGATCACACACAGAGTTTCTGAATGAGGTAGTAGCCATGTCTCGTGAGAAGGAAGAGAGATTTCGGAGAGGAGTGAGTTCACCTTATCTTCGATAGCCTTCGCTCTAGCTCTTGTCATGGGTCCAAGTGTTGTTGAGGGAGATGTAGGTACGTCCATGAGGATGAGTGAGGGATGCTCCGCATGTTCTCCCCCCCTTGGGAGACATCCGTCCTCGGATCAAAAGCTTCATCTCCATGGTATGGCGCGAGGTCTTTGACAATGAAGATGTCGCTCACATTGTACTTGCCTCGTGGTAGGTCGATCTTTTAGGCGTTGTCTTTGTAGAGTGCTAGCACCTTGAAGGGTCCATCCGCTCGAGGGAGAAGCTTGGACTTGCGTTCGTCGGGGAAGCGGTGCTTGCGAAGGTGTAGCCACACTAGATCACCAATGTTGAAGACCATGGGTTGCTTGTTGACGTTGAGCTTGGTCGCTAGTCATTGTACTTGGCGCTCGATGGTGTGCCTTGTATCTTCACGCATCTTCTTGATGTAGCTTGCACAGGCACTTGCGTCGAGGTTGGTTCGCTCTTGTAGAGGAAGAGGTAGAATGTCCAATGGGGACAACGGGTTGAAGCCGTAGACGACCTCGAAGGGGGACTTGCTGGTCGTCCAATGTCTTGCACGGTTGTAGGCGTACTCAACGATGGGTAGACACTCCTCCCACTCCTTGATGTTCTTCTTGATCAACACGCGAAGTAGAGTGGGGAGTGTACGGTTTGTCACCTCCGTTTGGCCATCGGTTTGAGGATGGTATGCGGATGAGAACAAGAGCTTGATTTCGAGCTTGGCTCATAGTGTCTTCCAAAAGTAACTCAAGAACTTGATGTCACGGTCGGATACGATTGTCTTTGGTACTCCATGGAGACGCAAGATTTGCCTACAAAAGAGATTTTCAATGTGTGAAGCATCATCTATCTTGTTGCAAGGAATGAAATGTGCCATCTTAGAAAATCGGTCCACAACAACAAAGACGGAATCCTTGCCATTTTGTGTTCTAGGCAAACCAAGTACAAAATCCATGCTAATGTCTTCCCAAGGTTGATAAGGAATAAGAAGGGGCATGTAAAGACCATGGGATTGAGCTTTAGACTTAGCTTTGCAACATGTAGAGCAACGGTTGGTGAAGCGTGAGACGTCGCGGAACATCTTGGGCCAAAAGTAGTTCTTGGAGAGCATGGGGAAAGTCTTGTTGCGTCCAAAGTGTCCCATGAGTCCTCCTCCATGATCCTCTTGCAAAACGAGCAAACGAAGACAAGACTCGGGAATGCATAGTTTGTTAGCTCTCATAAGATATGCATCCTTTATGTAGTATTGTTCCCAAGACGTGTGTGTCAAACACTTAGCATAAGGAGAAGCAAAAGATGGATCATTAGCATACAAGTCTTTTATGTTCTCAAAGCCAATAACATTCAACTCAAGTTTAGTGACAAGTGTGCATATGTGTGAAAGTGCATCCCCAACTACATTTTCCTTACCCTTAATGTACTTGATCACATATGGAAAGGATTCAATAAATTCACTCCATTTGGCATGACGCTTGTTTAACTTAGTTTGACCTTTTAAGTACTTAAGCGTTTCATGATCGGTATGGATGACGAATTCATGAGGTCTAAGGTAATGTTCCCAAACATGTAGCACACGCACTAAAGCATACAATTCTTTGTCATAGATGGGATAGTTAAGTTGAGCACCGGAGAGTTTTTCACTAAAATAAGCAATGGCACGTTTTTCTTGCATCAAAACTCCGCCAATTCCGGTACCACTTGCATCACAATGAACCTCAAAAGTTTTCTCAAAGTTGGGCAAAGCAAGAATCAGAGCATGAGTAAGCAAAGACTTGAGCTCATCAAAAGCGGTGGATTGCAAATATCCCCAAACAAAAGGAGCATTCTTGTTACTCAAAGCATGCAAAGGAGCGGCAATAGTGCTAAAGTCTTTCACAAAGCATCGATAAAATCCTGCGAGACCAAGAAAACTACGCACTTGTTGCAAATTGGTGGGTTGGGGCCAAGTTTTAATTGCCTCAATCTTGGATTCATCAACATGGACACCCTTGGAAGAGATAACAAAACCCAAGAAAACCACTTTGTCAACACCAAACGTGCATTTTTTTCAAGTTTGCATAAAGACGTTCCATGCGAAGGGTTTGCAAAACAGCCCTAACATGATTAATATGCTCTTTCATGTTTTTGCTAAACACAAGAATATCATCGAAGGAAACCACAACAAAGACTCCAATATAAGGGCGAAGCAGATAATGCATAAGACGCACGAAAGTACCAGGAGCCTCTAATAAACCCATAGGCATCACTAACCACTCATATAAGCCAAATTTGGTTTTGAAAGCAGTTTTCCATTCATCACCCACTTGAATGCGGATTTGATAATAGCCACTTTTAAGATCAATTTTTGAGAAAAAGTTGGCTCCACTAAGTTCATCAAGCATATCATCTAAGCGAGGAATGGGATGCCTATAGCGAACGGTAATAGCATTTATAGGTCTACAATCGGAACACAAGCGGAAACTTCCATCGGGCTTAGGCACAAGTATAACGGGAACGGCACAAGGGCTTAGGATTTCACGTACATGACCGTTGTCGATGAGTTGTTGTACTTGCCGTTGAATCTCCTTGGTTTCTTCAGGATTGACTCGGTATGGAGCTTTGTTTGGGAGAGGCGCTCCATGGATGAGGTCGATTCGATGCTTAATGCCTCGAAGAGGAGGTAGACCCGGAGGTAGCTCATCGGGGAAAACATCTTGGAATTCCTGCAAAAGATATTGAAACACTAAAGGTAGATCATGAGAGGTGTTAGTTGTTGGCTCTCCATCCTTGCACACAAGGACAAAGTGCATCACACTCGATGGGTTCTCACACACTTCTCTCATCTCACATTTGGTGGCAAATAGGATGAGGTTTTTCTCTCTAGGCGAAGAGGCGCTAAACTTTGGCTTGTGGCTCTCACTCACTTTTGGGTGGATCACTTTCTCACTCTTCTCTCCATGATGGGTGGCTTCCTTGTCGGCTATCACTTGAGTAGGAGACATAGGTCGTAGCACATATTCCTCCCCTTTCATCTTGAAGCTATAGTGATTGGTGCGCCCATTGTGGATGACACCACAGTCGAATTTCCATGGTCGACCAAGAAGGAGGTGGCAAACAATCATTGGGACCAGATCACACTCCAAGGTGTCCTCATATGCACCAATTTTGAAGGAGACTTGGACCGTATGCTCGACTCGAGTCACTTAGCCATTGAACCTTGTAGGGGTGCGGGTGCTTCCTCTTGACCAATTGAAGCTTGGAGCATAGTTCTTCACTTGCCAAGTTGTGGCAACTACCTCCATCGATGATGACCTTGAGAGACCTTCCATTGATGCCCGCCTTAGTGTGGAAGATGTGGCATCGTTGGTCTTAGTCTTATTGATGTTGAAGAGTCAAGACCTTGGAGGCAACGAGAGCGGGGCTCGAATCCTCATCACAAAAGACTTGATCATCTTCATCCTCGTTCACGCGCCGGTGTATGGCCACTTGCTCAAGAGCTTCCATCTCCTCATCACTCATGGAGTCATATGTGCCATCGTCATTTAGGATCATGGTGCGATTGTTTGTGCATTGATAAGACTTGTGGCCTCGGCCGCCGCAAGTGAAACACTTGAAGGAGCTTGTCTTTATGGTCTCATCGGTCGGAGTAGATGAAGAAGCACGGGGCTTGAAGTTGCTTGTAGTAGGAGGAAGACGACTTGAACTTGCCAAAGTTTTCTTGTAGCTTGACTTGTCGTCGTTGCTTGTAGAAGTCTTGGTTGATGTAGATGTTGGAGGAGTTGTTGAAGAATGGTTGTTGGAGAAGTCGTAGGTCTTGGATGAGTACTTGGCATATTTGAAGTCATCTTGCACTTGACGTTCCGCCTTTGTAGCTTGATGGACGAGCTCAATGAGGTTGGAGTAGGGTTGAAAGTCGGCGATCTTCTTGATGGGTTGATTGAGTCCATTCAAGAATCGTGCCATTGTTTGCTCATCATCCTCCGTGACATTGGCTTGAATCATGGCTATCTCCATTTCCTTGTAGTATTCTTCAACACTCTTTGTTCCTTGCTTGAGGAGTTGTAGCTTCTTGAAGAGATCGCGGTTGTAGTAGGTTGGCACAAAACGTGCGTGCATGACTTCATTTGAGCCCAAGTGGTGATAGGTGGTTCACCTCTTGCTTCACGGCGCTCAAGGACTTGTTCCCACCATATGAGGACATAGTCTTGGAAATCAAGTGATGCGATGGCGATCTTCTTCTCTTCCTCATAGTTGTGCAAACGAAAGATTTTGTCGACCTTTAATGCCCATGAGAGGTATTCTTCGGGATCATTGCTTCCATTGAACTTGGGCATTGTGAATTTGAGCTTTCCATAGCGTTGCTCTTCATTGTGTTGTTGGCGATGGTGATGATGACGCCCTTGACATGGAGGTTAATCATCCTCATGTTGCTCTTGGCGTGGAGGAAGTCCATGATCAACTTGTTCTTCTTGAACTTGAAGTTGAGGTAGATCTTGACAAGCTTGTGGAGGAGCTTGTGGAGCTTGACGTTGCATACGCGGTTGGTAGTTCCTCTCTTGCATTTCTTCTCGAAGGGCTTCCTCTTGATTGTGCTGTTCGCAATTGCGGTTGGCGATGGCTCGACTTGATTCTTGAAGGGCACGTTGCACCTCAAGAGCTTGCGCTTCATGTTGTTGTTGTTGAAGACGTTGAGCCTCGGCGTCTTGTTCCTCTTGGTGTAGACGCGCTCGTTCTTCCTCTTGGTGCCGTAGTCGCTGTCGTTCTTGAGCTTGCGCAAAAGCGACTTGGTTTTATTGAGGACGAGGTACTTGCTCATCAACTTGCTCTTGTGAATTCCTGACGTGTAGCGGGTTGCGAGATGCATGACGGTCTTGACGCGCGGCTCGTCGAAGAGTGTTCGATGACGGTGTACTTGATTCGGAGAAGGTGTTGTCGGAGTGTCGACTCGAGCAGCTCCGTCTTGAGGATGAAGAAGTGGAAGGATGACGGTTCGTCATCAAGTCGCGGATCTCGTCCATCCTTGCATCATTCTCTTGCTTGTGAGCGTCGAACTTGTTATCGAAGTAGTCTCTTGTACGTTGCTCGGAGAGCCGCAAGTCGGTGGCGAGGTTGTCGATGTTGTCGCTCATTGCTTGTTGCTCTTGGTGCAACGCCCTTGAGCACCAAAGAGGTGGCTCTTTGTGACGAATGATGACATGTCGTCGCCGTTCTTGATGAGGGGTGGATTGGTAGAAGAACTTGGCCTATCCATCATTCCAAACAAAATGTAAGTGGTAGAAGGAGAACTTATACCAATGTACCTTGATCGATGTTGATGATGAATCAAGTTCATTCAAATGTGGACAATGAAATAGCACTGTTGGTACCAATTCTTGTCGGTTCTCACACCTACACAAGTAAAAGCTTATGGAGGAGCTTGGTTAGGATGGTGGCACAAAATTTGATGCAATAGTAAGTGAGCTTCAATAATGTTGGAAAAGGTTCACAAATTTGCAAATGCAACAAGTAGACCAAGCAAGTAATGGTACATGGAAACACACATGCAAATAGATAAGTGGGATTGTGCAATCCAAAAGTGAGCAAAAATGTGGAGACCACGAAAATGCTCTTGTTACTAGAGAGACGCTAGCACAATTTCACAATAGGCGGATACGGAACTTGTGCACAACCTCCTAGGCAAAAATGCAAGTATCTCTATCCCACCTATGCTATATGTATGGTATTTCGGTGCTATGATCCAAGATGATCCAATATGACAATCTTAATGTAGTATGATGCTATGGTTCTTGCTCATAAGCTCTTTGCTTATCTTTCCTCTTTGCTTAAAAGCATGGGTGGCTCTTTCACTTTTGAGCTCTTTTCTCATGCAAAACTTCACGAACCAAGATAGCAATTGTGTATGCTATGACAACTTTGTGACACACAAGTGGATCCCAAGATATGCACCACTATGGTATGGTATGTATGCTATGGAGTATGATCACTAGTGTGCACAAGTCACGTTGCCGGCGATACTCAATGGCTAGTCTCGATGGGTAAGCTATGCAAAAATGAGGCAATGTGGGTATCAATGCAATTGCAAGGTATGACAAAGATGTCGTCGATGTTACCGTCCTTGGAGATGATGAGACCCTTGCGAAGATGAGCCGTGGTGATGATGAAGTCGAACCGTACCTAGATAGCCGAAACACAATAGGACATGGGAGCCACAATTCAAAATCTCAAGGACCAAAACATGTCAAAATCGTCATAGGAGGTATCAGGAAAGATGGTTGTGTATGTGGGTTTGGAAGACGTGGTGGAAGGTGTGGTTGTGGTGGTGGACGAATAGAAAAAATGCAGTTTCGCCAGAGTTTCACGGACGTCCAGTTTTTACGGTCATCCAGTCATCGAACGTCCGACAGTTTCCGGTCGTCCGGTGCCTGGGCGAAAATCGGGGATGAAGAAGATTTTGAAGACGAAATCAAGTGGATTAGAGGATGGAAAAGGGTGGGGATGGTGGGGAAATCTAGATCCACACGCAGCAACACAAATCCATGGACCAAATCCAACAAAATCTCAACTCACCAACAAATCACAAAAAAATGGGGCTATTTTTGGTTGGGAATTTTCGGATTTAGGACGAAAACAACAAAATCAAGCTAGAAAACAAAGGGTAGGGGCTCCAAAAACGTGATCAACGTGGCTCATGATACCAAGATGATGTAGGGCGGAACCCTATGGTGACGATCTTTCACATTTGGAGTGGATCCTATGGGGAATCACGAAGAACACGCGGAAGAACTCGAGGGAAAACACGGGGAGAAAAAGAGAAACACTCAACCGACAAGTAATCGATCACACGAGGGCTAGATCACCGAAAGCACAAGGTAATACATGATCCAAAATCAACAAGGGGAGGATACAAAGGGAACCGTTCTTCTCCATAAGGTCTTGATTGTCTTCCCTTGAAGGGGTCTTGAATCCGCTCGGGGGATCTTCTCCGAAGAGGTCATGAGCTCCGAGGAGAAGTAACCAAGTGGATGAGCAAGGCTCTCACACAAAATATGAGCTAAACCATTGCTAACCCTAGCTAGGAGGTGGGAGAGACCTATTTATAGTCGTAGTGCAAATGGAAGTCAAAGTGAAGGGGTACAAGGGCTCCAGCCCGCGGGCGCGGACACTCAGGTACCGGACGTCCGGAAGACTTCGGACGTCCGGAGGCTCGGGACGGTCCGGTCATCCGACAGGGCTCGGACGTCCGTAGATTCGGATCTGTCGTGGATACATTGGACGTCCGGAGAGGGCCGGTCGTCCGGAGCTTCGGGATGGTCCGGACGTCCGATGACCGTCGGTCTTCCGTAGATTCGGCTCGGTTGCCTATCGCCCGGCCGTCCGGTCCACCTCGGACTTTCGTAGATTTGGCTCGGGTGGTCAGGTACCGGACGTCCGGAGAGCTTGGTCGTCCGTGTCCTGGGAATCGTCAGACGTCCGGACTGGGTCGATCGTCCGACGCCTGTAGCTTCCAAAGCAGCTCTTCTTCTTGTCCATCACGCTTGGGGTCCTTGCCTCATTGGACATTGGGTGCAGCTGCCTCGTGTCTCTCCTCCATGTACCTGATCACACACAGAGTTTCCGAATGAGGTAGTAGCCATGTCTCGTGAGAAGGAAGAGGGATTTCGGAGAGGAGTGAGTTCACCTTATTTTCGATAGCCTTCGCTCTAGCTCTTGTCATGGGTCCAAGTGGTGTTGAGGGAGATGTAGGTATGTCCATGGGGATGAGTGAGGTATGCTCCACATCAAACCCAGTCCGCAATCCAGCTAGCATTTTGGAGACGTCGAAGTAAACTGCCCAATGCGAGTATGTACTATATTACCTGGGGAGCTTGGCTTTTGTCCATTCGGCAAGAAAAACAGCCAACACCCGAGATTTAATAGCTGGGCGTGGTTTGTACATGATTTCGGAAGGAAGGAGCTCTATGGCCCATTCGACACTGTGGGCAGTGGTGTCCCTGTTGTTGATGATGTCGTTCAGTGGTACTTCCGACGCCACTGTGACCGAACACTTTTGAAAGTGGTGTCAGAGCTGTCGGGATGCCATGAAAACTATACAAGCTATCTTTTGATAATGAGGATACCAAGACTTGCACGATATGAGTACTTCTGACACATAATAGATTGGCTTTTGTATCCGAAAATTGTGGCCCTCTACCTCTTGTTCTACCACGAGAACCATGCTCACCACCTGATTCGTGGCCGAGATGTATAACAACATAGGTACGCCTATGTCGGGTGCTGCTAGTATAGGGTTGACAGCTAATAATGTTTTTATTTCCTCTAGTGCGGCGGTTGCTTCATTGGTCCACTCAAAGTTCTTGGTCCTTTGAGCAATCTGTAGAGCAGTAATGCCTTTTCACCAAGGCAGGACATAAAACGGATCAAGGCTGCCACACAGCCCGCTAGTTTTGGACGTGTTTGAGCTCCGTAGGGATCGCTAGCTATGATAGAGCCTGGATTTTGGCCGGATTGGCCTTGATTCCTCTATGGGAGACAATAAATCCGAGCACTTTTTCAACGGGGACTCCAAAGATACATTTGTTCGGATTTAGCCGTATGTCATAAGCTCACAGATTATCAAAGGTTTGAAGGAGGTTGTCCACCAACTTGCTTACGTGTTTGATCTTGATGACCACGTCATCGACATATGCTTTGACTGTTTTGCTGATTAGGTTCTCCAGACATGTTTGAATCATGCGCTGGTATGTGGTCCTGCATTTTATAGCCCGAATAGCATTGTGTTGAAGCAGAATGGCCCGTAGGGGGTGATGAATGCAGTGGCGGCTTGGTCGGATTCCTCTATTTTAATTTGTTGGTATTCGGAGTAGGCGTCGAGGAAGCATAGTGAGTCGTGTTCGGTGGTGGCGTTGATGATCTGGTCTATGCGAGGTAACAGGAAGGGGTCCTTACGGCAGGCTTTATTCAGGTCTTTAAAATCAACGCATAGCCGTCAGGATTTGTCCATCTTGGGTACCATGACTAGATTTGCCAACCACTCGGGGTGTTTTATTTCTCAGATGAATCTGGCTTCGAGTAATTTTGCTAATTCTTCTCCCATAGCTTGACGCTAGGGTTCGGAAAATCTGCTGAGCAACTATTTAACTGGCTTGAAGCCCTTGATGATATTCGGGCTATGCTCCACTAGTCTTTGTGGGATTCCTTGCATATCTAATGGGTGCCAGGCAAATATGTCCCAGTTCTCGCGCAAGAACATGCGCAATGCTTCGTCAATTGCAGGGTCCAACTGTGCTCCGATGGACGTTGTTTTGTTGGGATCCGTTGGATGCACTTGGAATTTGACTATTTTGTTAGCTCGTTTGAAGGATGTGGATTTGGGCCTTTTACTGAGGACGACATCATCTCTATCCACCATTGCATGGAGTGTAGTTAATTCCTCGGCTGCAAGAGCCTTGGATAATGCTACAAGGGAAAGAGATGCTATTTTTTTTGGCTCGAAGGGCTCTATTCGCATCACTTGCGATTGTGATCATGCCATTTGGCCCTGACATTTTGAGTTTCATAGACCCATAATGTGGTATGGCCTGAAACCTTGCGAATGCATTACGCCCCAATAGGGCGCGGTATCCGCTATGGAAGAGCACAATGTGCAAGAGTAATTCTTCGGACCTGTAGTTCTCAGGAGTGTCAAATACTACATCGAGAGTTACTCGTCCGGAGTAGCGCGCCTCTCTGCCGGGGATAATTCCTCGAAAGGTGGTGTAGCTTTGTTCGACGCGAGATCTGCCGAACTGGATTTTGTCAAGGGTATCCTTGTAAATGAGGTTTAAACCACTGCCTCCATCCATAAGCACCTTGGTTAGTCTGAAGTCGTCCACTATGGGATCAAGGACTAGTGCAGCGGGTGCTCGAACGGGGCGGGCCCTTAGCTCATCGTCTTTGTCGAAGGTGATTGGTTTATCCGTACATGAATTTGTGGTTGTCACCTGGTGGACTCGGCCGGCTCTCGAAGGGCTCTTTTCCTCTAATAGATCGTCAAAACCTCAGTGTTGTTGTACGAGGGTGTTGCTGTCCGCCTACTAGAGGGTGTGACTCTGAGGATAGCTTCGCCACTCTTAACCACCTGCCTGACCACCCAACAAGCTCGATGGCTATGGGTTGGATTTTTGTTCAGCAAGACCGATTGTGTATGGGGCATGTCTTGTCCAGTAGTTCTAAAAAAGGTAAGAAAAGTGTTCCCTACAAAGTGGGTCCTACAAAGCGGGTCCTAGAGAACATGATTAACAACAAATACCTAGATATTTATTCTTCTTTAGATTGACAATGTTGCCTTGCCTTTTCCTGCTCTAGCCAGCTGCATGATTAACTATTTTGTTTGTACAAACAGTGTCACCCAAAAAAACATTCACAGTATGGAGGAGAAAAAAAGTTATAGTGAATAGTTTAATAATCCATACATTCTAGGTGCACTTTTACGGGAAGAATAGGACAACAAAATGTGTCCATGCATGGCTACCTAGTTGTCAGCATGAAAAAGCAATCAAGCACATGCTTCATTTTTTGGAAACAATACATAATTCTTGGACACCTTCTAAAAATAAAAGGTTGTATTTTCTAAGGAAATGCATCAATATTGTGTTCGTCCTGTAAGCCGATGCATTTATCCACAAAAAGTGTAATTGCGCTACTCCTACAAAGTTCTTTAATCCCGGTTGCAATAAACATGAAAAAATTATGTGCAAAAAAATGAATATGAATAAAAAGAAAAATAAAGAGATGGTATTCCGAAAACATGTGGTAAAAACATAGTAGTGGTTGTATAATTGTCTAGAATGTCTTGTAAATGTAAGAAACATTTAGTAGAAACCTAGGGGAAAATGAAATAGTTTGCACAAAATTTGGCCATGGGAAGAAGTGTTTTCCACACACGAGAAGGATGCTTAAAAGTTTTTCAAACTTAAGTCAGGTGACTTAAAAGTACTTCTGGTGTACTTTCATGGCACGGAAAATGATGCATTCTAGTTGCTTGAAGATTTGTACACATAACTAATGCCTCTTCTTCCTCTTCTTGGTCGAATCATCTTCAAGTCCCTCGAAATTGTCTTAACTGATGTCAGACTTTGCCAGTTTGTAAGCAACAACCAGCCGGAATTGAGGAATAATTTCCTAGTACAAATGGAAAACATGAACAAAATATTAAGCATGAAGAAGTGATGAAAAAGATTTGGGATAAACATACAACAAGAAAAATAACATACATCCTCAAAGTCCTTCATGTTCTTGCCATCCCATACATCCATGTACAAAATAGCATACAGAGCACAACTGTGGTTGTATAAGTTTACATGAAAAATCAGTAAAAAGAATTGCTTGTTTGAAAATGATTTATAAAGAAAATGCACTCACTGGGATGAAGTATAATGATGCTTGTTTAGCTCATAGGTTGTTTTACTAGGGTAGTTCTCAGGTGAAATGCATTCGAAAGTCTCGACATTCTTGTACGTGGACCCAAATCACTTGAAAAAGGTGCTCATGCTGAGGATCTATATTAAAGGAAGTTGGATTGTTCAACAAGTGCAGAGCTTACATAAAAAATAAAGAAAACTAAATTATCTGGAAATTAGTCATACACAGTTAGAAGGTAATAATGTGAGAGGACAGGTACCACAAAAACATGTAATATTTTGCTATTATAAAAGAAGAAAACAAACCAGGTTTGATGTTAACTTGTTGACTTGATTTTGAGGCACAAAACACCTCGAATCGAAGAAATTAAAAGTTTCAAAAAGATTGTTTATACAGAACAAAGTGCAGTGGAAGAAATCAACTCTAGGGAAGTAAAGGTGGATGCGAAGTGAAACAGAAAAATCACTACAGATGAAAAAGATGCAAAAAATGATACTTTGATGGAATGATAAAAAATATGTTTACCAGATCATGCTTATGTAAGCTTCTCCTTGAGTTAATTTTCTTGATTTATCTTAGGCAAATCCTAGAATTGAATTTTTTGGTTGACAAGCAGTTTCTCGTGCAGAAAAAAGCAAACAGATGAAAGAATTAAGAACATAACTAGCAGTAGTGCATTGGGAAACAAAAACATAGAAAAATATTGATGAAAATTAGAGAATTACCGTAAAGTAGGAAGTAAAGAAAATCTTTGAAGGTTACTTACTTTTGGGATCTGGATTTAGATTGTCGTTATTGAAAACTTGGACATAGGTATTGAATACTTCATTATCAACATTCCTACTGCTTTCAGTGAATTGTAAAAATTATCGTACTGCACTAGAAAGCCATTGACATCAATAACGGTTGGATTGCAAGTGAGTCAGCGGAGGACGGAGCGAGTGGGAGGGCGCTGGTACGTCCATTTTGCATCATGTTTTCCTACTATTATTTATAGTCTTTTTATGATTTGTAACACTTTGTGCAGCAATTTTATATGCAAGGTTTACACAAAGAGGGAGAATACCGACAGCTAGAATTCTGGACCTAAGAAAGCTATGTTAGAGATACCTATTCTACACATCTCCAAATGAGCTGAAATTTTACAGAGAATTATTTTGAATATATATTAAATATTGGAGGAACGAGCTACCAGAGGGGGCTACTAGGTGGCCACAAGACACCAGAGCGTGCCAGCCCCTCTAGGCGCCCCATGGTAGGTAGTGGGCCCCTTGACCCACCTCTGGTGCCCATCTTCTGCTACATAAGTTCTTTTGACCTAGAAAAAATGAGGGGAGGAATTTCGGGCCGGAGCACCGCCGTTTCGAGGTGGAACTTGGGCAGAAGCACTTTTGCCCTCCGGTGGAGCGATTCCACCGGGGGAACTTCCCTCTCGGAGGGGGAAATTGAAGGCCATCGTCATCACCAACAACCCTATCATATTTGGGAGGCCAATCTTCATCAACATCTTCAACAACACCATCTCATCTCAAACCCTAGTTCATCTCTTGTGTTCAATCTTTGTACCGGAACCTCAGATTATTACCTGTGGGTGACTAGTAGTGTTGCTTACATCTTGTTATTGATATCGTATGGTTTATTTGGTGGAATATTACATGTTCAGATCCATTATCTTGTTTTATATCCCTTTGATCTTCAGCATGAATATTATTTTTCAGTATTTACCTTTGTTCTTGAGGCCACGGGAGAAGTTATGTTGCAAGTAATCATTTGAATTTGATTTTTGTTTGATATTTTTATGATATGTATGTTGTGATTCCCTTAGTGGTGTTGTGTGAACATCGAGTACATGACACTTCACCATCTTTGGCCTAAGGGAATGCATTGTGGAGTAGTTATTAGATGATGGAATAATATGGCTGATGTTTAAATCCTAGTTTATGCGCTATTCCATAAGGGGCTGATTTGGATCCATATGTTTAATGCTATGGTTAGATTTTATCTTAATACTTTTGTCTTAGTTGCGGATCCTTGCGAGGGGGTTAATCATAAGTGGGAGGCTTGTTCAAGTAAGAACAACACCCAACCACCGGTCCACCCACATATCAAATTATCGAAGTAGCAAACGCGAATCAAACCAAGATGATGAAAGTGACTAGATGAAATTCCCGTGTGCCCTCAAGAACACTTTACTTATTATCTGGGACTATACCAGCCTGTCCTTTGCCATCAAAAGTATTGGGCTACCTTGCTACAACTCTTGTTACAATTGCTACCTCTTAAAATTATCTTTCTTTCAAACTACTTGTTGCCGACAATTTCAGTGCTTGTAAAAATTACCTTCCTGAAAACCACTTGTCATTTCCTTCTGCTCCGTGTTGGGTTCTACACTCCTACTTATCTAAAGGACTACGATTGATCCCCTATACAGGGTCATCAGGCACTGGGGCCTCGCCTGCGGCATTGATGAGCTTGGTGATGCGGCCAAGCCAGGCATCGTAGCCTTCGTTGGCAGGGCGGTAGCCTAGCAGCTCGTGCTCCATGAGCAAACACGGCCTGCGCGTTCACCGGCCCGCGACGGGCATGGGAGGACGAGGCCGCAGCTAGGGTGAGCGAAGGCATAGCGGTGTGGTTGTTGTGCTGCATGGAGGGGGCAGGGAGGGGTCATGTTGCTCATGAGCGACAGGGTCGGTGGCGTTAGCCGTGGCCGAGGTGGAGTGGTGGTGTTTGTCACGGCCTGCATGCTCCGTCCGGGCGATGCGAGCTACCCGGCGCTCGACACAAACACGGCGAGCATCGGCCATGTAGATGGTGGAGCCAGAACTGGAGCAGAGCGGAAGAGCTTCAGCACACCCCCTATCCAATGCGCCAAATGTTGGAATCGGGGCTCCGCAGACCCAAGGAATGTTCGAACTATGGGGTGTGCTCACAAATCTCCACTAAGCTCCAGTTCACTACCCACTACCTCATGGTGACGCTCCACCGTGCTCGAGTGAAAGGAAAGAAGAACACAAACATGACTGTTTACCCAGCTTCGGGCCACCTTCCTGTGTAAGACCCTACTCCTGCTTTGTGTGGATTGCTCCGTGGGTGAGTATGAGTATGTGAGTACAAGGAAGATGAACTACATTGGGAGGCTCGGATGGCTTGAGGGTCCCTGGACTTGGTCTGCAAAAGCTCCCCCACTACGGTGGCGTCTAGCCTATACTTATACTGGCCTCGGTCCTCTTCCACCGAAAACTCTAGGCGGAAAGGGCTGCCACAATGACTAAATTTGAAGGGGAGAGGAGTACAACTTATCCTGATTAGTGGTGGCCTTTCCCTGCTAAAGCGTCGTGCCATGACGCACCGGTGGGCTCAGTGATGACCTCCGTCCTGGCGAGCCTGCTGTCTTGGTGAGGGAGTCCTGGATTAAGGGGTCCTCGTGTCGGCCGCCAATTACATAGGGTCGGACTGATGGGCCACTATGGAGCCTAGCTAAAGTGTGGATCTTTGAATGGATAGAAGATCTTCGGAGTCGTGGTGTTCCCTCCAAGTCAAGATTAGTCGTGATCCTTCCTTCTTTGTAACCAACCGCATGTAAACTGTTGTCTATATAAACTAGGGGTATTAGTCTTTAGGGCTAGAGCAATATCCATTACCCCATCAACCTAGGGTTTAGCTCACCTGATCTCGAGGTAGATCGACTCTGTAATCGTATCATACACATCAAATACAATCAAGGAGGACCTAGGGTTTTACATCTTTGAGAGGGCCCGAACCTAGGTAAACACCGTGTTCTTTGTCCCTTATTCCCTATTGATCCTAGATCCACAGCTCGGGACCTGTCGGGGATATACCTCGTGGTATGACCCAACCGGAGTCGTAACCCGGCCGGGACTTGGTAAACCGGTGAGTGGTAAACCGGCAGGTGTTAAGACATATGGCTAAGACAGACGGTAAACCGGCAAGTGTTAAACTGGCAGAGTTAAGAAAGATGGTAGCACGGGCAGGTGTTAAGTCAATCATAACCCGGCAGACCATGTTAAACCGGCAGACCATGTTAAACCGGCATACCATGTTAAACCGGCAGACAATGTTAAACCGGCAGATAACGTTAAACCGATAGACAATGTTAAACCGACAGACATTAAGAAGCCCAGGAAGGGAAGTCAAAATAGTTTAAGTCTTAGTCCGAGATGGACTCTACATGTAACCTGCCCCTTCAACTTATATAAGGAGGGGCAGGGCTCCCTGTCGGTGTCAAAACCGGCGGATCTCGGGTAGGGGGTCCCGATCTGTGCGTCTTAGGCTGATGGTAACAGGAAGCAAGGGACACAATGTTTACCCAGGTTCGGGCCCTCTTGATGGAGGTAAAACCCTACTTCCTGCTTGATTAATATTGAAGATATGAGTAGTACAAGAGTAGATCTACCACGAGATCATAGAGGCTAAACCCTAAGAGCTAGCCTATGATGGTATGATTGTAATTGTGATTGGCCTTCTAAGGACCATCCTCTCTGGTTTATATAGACACAGGAGAGGGCTAGGGTTTACATGGAGTCGGTTACAAGGAAGGAAATATAACATCCGGATCACCAAGCTTGTCTTCCACACAAAGGAGAGTCCCATCTGAACACGAGCCGAAGTCTTGAGTCTTGTATCTTCATGCTTCAATAGTCCGGACGATGCATTCAGTCCGGCTGTCCAGATACCCCCTTATCCAGGACTCCCTCAGTAGCCCCTGAACCAGGCTACAATGATGATGAGTCCGGCGCGCAGTCTTGTCTTCGGCATTGCAAGGCGGCTTCCTCCTTCCGAATACTCCAAGGTTATTATCGAACATGTAGGCCGTGTCCAGATCTGCAAAATGATCTTCACATGCTACCGTAGAGAGAATGATACTTCAGCTGACAACTTTTTAAATGACGTGACATGTCCTTACGGTCGGGTCAAACCATTTTCCCACAACCAGTCACAACACGTATTGCGAGGCGGTTTCCTTGACACGTCTTGTCAAAGCAGAGATCGTGTCCCCTTATCACGGGATTCTCATCAATACGGGTATGGGTAATCCCCCCGTGCCATCAATCATGGCGCTTGAGAAGTAAGCGATTCTCAACAGGCTAGTGGGGAGGTGCACCGCTTTCATCGCCTCTATAAAGGGATAAGAGTTCCCCATTCTTACCCATGCCTTCTTCCTCCTCTGCCCACTCTTGCCTCCTCGAGCTCTAGCGCCCTAGTCCAAGTCTTCTCCGCACAGTTAAACATGTCCATAGCACGAGGTAAATGGGTGGCTTCCACCATGAAGGAAAAGAATATCGCAAGTCTTCGGGCGGCCAGATACTTGGCCGCAGACATAGCGCACCGGCTACCAGATGGCGGGCAGGTCATTCCAACTCCAGGACCCCATGAGAGGGTCGTGTTTCTTGCCCACTTTGTCCGTGGACTGGGGTTTCCACTCCACCCCTTCGTCCGCGGGCTCATGTTCTACTACGGGCTAGATTTCCATGATCTAGCCCCGAACTTCGTCCTCAACATCTCGGCGTTCATCGTCGTATGCGAGGCTTTCCTCCGGATCAAGCCTCACTTCGGCTTGTGGCTGCAAACCTTCTGCGTGAAGCCAAAGATCGTGAGCGGCCAGCAAGCGGAGTGCGGAGGAGCCATGGTGGGCAAAATGCCTAACATCACCTGGCTTGACCGCTCCTTTGCGGAAACTGTGAAGGGGTGGCAGTCGGGGTGGTTCTACATCACCGAGCCACGCGACGCCGACTGGGCGGCGGCCCCCGAGTTCCGATCCGGAACCCCTATGCGGCTCACCTCCTGGGAACAGAAGGGCCTGTCCTGGGGCAAACCTATAGAGTTGACCGGACTCATAAACTGCGTCAAGGGCATGAAGGACAAGAACATCAAGCTTGTCAACGTGATCTAGGTCATGCTCTTCCGCGGAATTCTGCCGTGCCAAAGGCGGGCATTTAATCTGTGGGATTTCGTCCCGGCCGAACACCAGACGCTCCAGAGGCTCTATGGCATGAAGCACAAAAACGCGTGGAAGGCGTTGTTCAAGGCCTCCGAAGTACCTCCTCTCATATCCGAGGACCGTGGGCTCCATGCCGCGCGGCACCCTATCCAGGTGAGTTCTCAGGCTGCCACCGGGTCCGGTTCTTCCCAATATATTCATGGGGAAGCCTTAACTGATTGTGTATATTTGTTCAGGATTATGTGGAGATAGCGGAGCGGATTGACTGTCCGGCTCCGCTGCCAGAAAGCCCATCTAATGATCTCCTGACGAAGATGTTGGTCCCGGCGCCCTATAAGGGGCCGGAGAAGAAGGCCGATAAGAAGGCCCCGGGGACCTGAAAGGGTCTCCGACGTAATGCTGCGCAAGCCTCGTCCGAAGACGATGAGGCGCACTCCTCCCCCAAAGGGGATGAACAAGAAGAAGAGGAGGCCGCCCCATCCGGAAAGGATGGGGGGCTAGAGACGGCGGACCAGGGCACCAGGAGAGGCCCCCGGCGCAAGGTCGTCATACCCTTATCGTCTGATGACGACGAGGCAGATTCCTCCCGCGGATACGGGGGAAAACAAGAAGAAACCCCACCTCCCCGTACTGGGGGGGAGAAAAAGAGGAAGGCCGCCCCGGTGGGGGAGGCTGGGACGTCCAAGAAGGGAAAGGTGTCCCTTCTGGACTACTCCGCCACCGCCGCCGATAGCGAGGAAGGGTGGCTGCCCAGGAAGAAGCCCCTAGTGCGATCGTAAGTATCTGCACTCCATCATAATTTAGCTTCATGGTTTTGTTATAATGCCGAACTTGTATGCAGTCCGGCCAGGGCCCATCCCGAGGTGTCGTCTTCGGACGGGTCCTTGAGTGAGTCGGTTATGAACTCACTTCCGACGGCCACTTCTCCTTGGCCTGCGGATGACACGGAGGTGTTGTCCCAAAGGCTCCCAGAGATGGGGGAGGTGGCCCTAGAGGCGCCTCAAGGTGGCGTTCGAGACGTCGGACTCGCGGGGTTCAAGATCCCCGTGGATCGTATTGGTGAGAGCCGTAGTAAGCCGGACTCTCAGCCGAACACTGTCCCGAAGCCTTCAGTGGTTTTGGATTCAGGCGGGCAGCCCCTGGTTAGGGAGGGAGGGCCGTCTGTATCGAGGACTTCCGTTGCGCCCGAGGCGTCGGATTGTCTGCTGGAAGCGCTTTGTGGCGCTTCCAGAGATGAAGTTACCACCCGATAGGTAGTAGCCCCTGATACTCTGTTTGGTGTTCGGAAGGAGCCGGCACCAGCCTCCTAACAGGCTTTGACGTAAGTAGTAAAAATGTGTGAAATTACCACCCGATGGGTAGTAGCCCCTGATACTCTGTTTGGTGTTCGGAAGGAGAAACCAAACGGAGGGTCAATTATAATCCGCAGGAGTATAACAGTAAGTTTTGAATGTAAATAAGCAGGCTATGCTGCTTGCCGCTGCGGTCCGTACGGCCGAGATCGCCGGACTGAAACAGGACCTGGAGCAGGCGCACGGAGAGCTCGACCTCATGAGGAGGCAGCTCTTGGAGAGCAAAGGTGAATGATTCCCCTCTCTCATATAGTAAAGTATAGATAAAATTGGTTATTCTAAAAACGAGGCATCGTGATTTGGTAACAGAGGCCACCACCGAAGTGGCGTCTCTCAAGAAAGCGCTGTCCAAGGCCGAACACAAGGTGGCCTTGGAACGTAAGGAGCGCAAAAAGCAAGAAGCCCGAGTGGGCGAAGTACAAGAAGAGCTCCAGGAGCTCGGCAAGAAGTTCGAGTCCATGGAGCATGAGCTTAAAGCAAAAGTGGCCGAGCTTGTGAAGGCCCTTACAAGTATAAAAGATGCCAAGGCTGAAGCCGAGAGGGCACAGTAGGAAATCCAGGATGCCAAAAAGATAACAACGGGTAAGAAATTATTTATGCAAAGAAAACATGTGGAGGAGGCGTTTCTTTTACTTACCCGAGTCCGGAGCTCTCTAGGGGCATTCGTAGATCTGCCACGCAGTGTATCAGATGCCGCGGAGTTCTACCGTGCTTAGGAGGGGAGCAAAACATAGAAGTTGTTCTGGTCCCAGTATGCTGGGGCCGAACATTCAATGCCTCTGAGTGACCAACTGGAACAGTTGGTCGAACTCCACAAGGCGGCCGAAGTGGCTATGAAGGATTTCATAGTCTGGATGTGGCCTGGTGAGCCCCTGCCCACCAGCTACTTCGGTTTGATAAGGCGGATGGTGAATGCCTGTCCGCGACTGGAAGTCATCAAGCGATCCGTTTGCATTGAGGGTGCCCGCCGGGCCCTTGCCCGTGCGAAGGTGCCTTGGGGCAAACTGGATGCAGAGAAGCTGGTGAAGGACGGGCCGCCAGAGGGCAAGCCGCATCGCGTTCCCGAGAAGTATTATGATGGCGTTATGAAGGGTGCTCGCCTCGTGGCCGATGAGTGTACCAAGGACATAATTTTTGAATGAATTCACTTCTATCATGTTTGTATTTTAAAGACGAAGTTACTTGCACTATGTAGCGCTTTTGTTATTCAAAATATTACCTTCTGTGCGGTCGTTTATCAAATTCTGAAAGTAGGCCAGTCGTTGGCTTCCGCCCCCATGTAACTAGTACTGGGGTGTTCGTGGAAAACCCGGACACTCTTTATCCAAATGTTTGGTCCCTTAAGGAGGTGTCCAGCGCAGCGAACAAGGCAATCGGACTATGCGGCTTTATAACCTTCACTTAGCCATAGAAGTCTACAATTTTAAATTTCGGCGAAGCCCCTAGAATCCGGAAGGCCGAATTGGGGCGCTATATACGCCTAGATCGGACGAAGCCGAATTATCGCCTAAAGCGGAAAAATCTTTAAGGATTTTAAGACCTCTCGAACAGCGACCAGCTCTCGCCACATCATGCCGGTCAGTTTTCGGCTTTCTCTACTAAGGTGCTCGTCCGGAAGAACCAGGGCACAATCTCAGTAGTTCTCCCTGTGCTACCTTAGCCGATATAATGGAACGTAAGGTACCAAAACAAGGGAGCTGGGCTATCCCAACTGTAGACCCAAGACATGATTCGGAGCTGATGCATAATGCTATAAGTTCGGGGTGCCGCACTGTTGAAAGTGTTCGGACTTGTCTTACCGTATTATGGGGCGCCATAAGAAGCCCCTGGCAAACTTAACGTACCAAAGTGTACGGATGCAAAATCAAATAGACATTTGTAAAAAAATGCTCAAATAAGAATAATAAGCTGACGCTGTATATGATCTCCCATTGATGAATAATACGTTTAGGCGTATGTTTACAATGAATGCGTTAAGCGGAGCTAAATAGGATTATTTGACATATCCTATCCAGAGGCAGGCTACGTACAGGTAGATAAAGCGGGTATAACGATCGTAAATAGATTCCGCTTGGGCATTTCATTCTGTGCGCAAAGCCTGTTGCCTCCTTGGTTTTCTCTCCTATGTAGGTCCGACAATCCGGCTCTTCTGGAGAAGCTGTGCTAAAGAAATGTCCTTAAAGGTAAAAGGAAAGGTTACGAGGCAATACCGTACTATTGACTGAGCCACTGCTACGCCTCCGCCTGTACCCATGGTATTTTGAGTGCGTAATTGTGTACGGGTGGCACGAATGTTGCTTTGATGGGATTTGAGCGGAGGCTGGACTGCTAATCATGCTCTTGGCATGCCTGCTGATCCTGTTGCGGGGTGTTCCGCCCTCGCTTGACGGAGCTTGAGGTTGTCGTCGCCGGATTGGTGGTTTGCCGGAGGAGTCCGCATTGTACTTCTGCTGCAAGGGCTGCAGTGTGCTCTTGTGTACGGACAGAGCGGTCCATATTTCCGTTGACTGTTATGACCCCGCGCGGGCCTGGCATCTTGAGCTTGAGGTATGCATAGTGTGGTACCGCATTGAATCTAGCGAATGCGGTTTGTCCGAGCAGTGCGTGGTAACCATTGCGAAAAGGGACGATATCGAAGATTGGCTCTTCGCTTCGGAAGTTATCCGGAGATCCGAAGACCACTTCCAATGTTATAGAGCCCATACAACGGGCCTCTACTCCAGGAATTACACCTTTAAAGGTGGTTTTTGTGGGCTTAATCCTTGAAGGATCAATGCCCATTTTGCGCACTGTGTCCTGGTAAAGCAGGTTCAGGCTGCTGCCTCCGTCCAAAAGGACTCTTGTGAGGTGAAATCCGTCTATGATTGGGTCTAGAACCAATGCGGCCGAGCCACCGTGACGGATGCTAGTAGGATGATCCCTACGATCAAAGGTGATCGGACAAGCTGACCATGGGTTGAATTTGGGGACGACTGGCTCCATCGCGTAGACGTGCCGTAGTGCTCGCTTCCATTCCCGCTTGGGGATGTGGGTGGCGTAGATCATGTTGAACATTTTCACATGGGGGCGGACATTTCTTCTGTCCCCCCATGTTCGGATGCCGGGGCTCCTCGTCATCGTCGCTATGCAGCCCCTTGTCCCTGTTTTCGGTGTTTATCTTGCCGCCCTATTTAAATACCAGACAGTCTCTATTGGTGTGGTTGGCTGGCTTGTCCGGGGTGCCATGAATTTGGCATGAGCGCTCCAGTATACGGTCTAGACTGGACGGTCCCTGATTGTTTCTCTTGAATGGCTTCTTCCGCTGACCGGATTTGAATCCGCTGAATCCGGCATTGACTGCCGTGTCTTCAGTTGTCGATGTCAAAACCGGCGGGTCTCGGGTAGGGGGTCCCGAACTGTGCGTCTAGGTGGGTGGTAACAGGAGACAAGGGACACGATGTTTTTACCCAGGTTCGGGCCCTCTCGATGGAGGTAAAACCCTACTCCTGCTTGATTAATATTGATGATATGGGTAGTACAAGAGTTGATCTACCACGAGATCAGAGAGGCTAAACCCTAGAAGCTAGCCTATGGTATGATTGTTGTTCGTCCTATGGACTAAAACTCTCCGGTTTATATAGACATCGGGGAGGGCTAGGGTTACACAGAGTCGGTTACAATGGGAGAAGATCTTCATATCGTATCGCTAAGCTTGCCTTCCACGCCAAGGAAAGTCCCATCCGGACACGGGACGAAGTCTTCAATCTTGTATCTTCATAGTCCGGGAGTCCGGCCAAAGGTCATAGTCCAGCCATCCGGACACCCCCTAATCCAGGACTCCCTCAGTAGCCCCTGAACCAGGCTTCAATGACGATGAGTCTGGCGCGCAAATTGTCTTCAGCATTGCAAGGCGGGTTCCTCCTCCGAATACTTCATTGAAGATGTTTGAACACAAGGATAGTGTCCGGCTCTGCAAAATAAGTTCCAAATACCACCGTAGAGAGAATAATGTTTACACAAATCTAATCTGCTGACGTATTCCGTAGTGTGACATCACGCTATGACCAAGCCTTTATTCGAATCATTTTACTGGTCCACCTCAACGCGTTTAGCGAGGTGGTTTCCTTGGTACGTCTTGTCAAAGCAGAGATCGTGTCCCCTTATTCTGGGATTCTCATCAATACGGGCGTGGGTAACCCAACCGCGCCATTAACCGTGGTGCTTGGGAGATAAGCGAGTTTTATTAGGCTGGTGGAGGCTCATAATTTTGGCCGCCCATATAAGGGGATAAGGATCCGCCCTTTCCATCTACGACTTCTTCCTCTTTTGCTTATCCATTCTTGTGCACTCAAGCTCCAGTGCCCAAGTCCGCACTTCCCACCTCAACCTTCTCCAATCATGTCCGGAGCGGGAGGTAGATGGATGGCCTCCACCATTACGGAGGGGCACATCAAAAAGTTGAGGAAGGTCGGATACTTGTGTAACGACATCGCGCACCGGCTTCCAGATGAGGGGCAACTCATCCCCACCCCTAGGCCCCATGAGAGGGTGGTGTTCCTTACCCATTTCCTCCGCGGACTGGGCTTCCCACATCACCCATTTGTCCGGGGGCTCATGTTCTACTACGGCCTGGATTTCCATGATTTGGCCCCAAACTTCATCCTCAACATCTCGGCGTTTATCGTCGTGTGCGAGGCTTCCTCCACATCAAGCCTCACTTCGGCCTATGGCTGAAGATCTTCAGCGTCAAGCCAAAGGTCGTGAGCGGCCGACAAGCGGAGTGCGGAGGCGCCATGGTGGTCAAGATGCCCAACATCACATGGCTCGAGGGCTCCTTTGTAGAAACCATCAAAGGGTGGCAATCGGGGTGGTTCTACATCACCGAGCCGCGTGACCCTGAGTGGGCAGCGGCCCCCGAATTCCAATCTGGCACCCCCACCCGGCTCACGTCCTGGAAAAGAGACGGGACAGTTGTTCGGTAATCCGGAAGAGGTGGCCGGACTCCAAACCTGCGTCCAAGACCTGGTGAACAAGAAGGTTAAACTTGTCAACATAGTCCAGGCCATGCTCTTCCGTCGGATCCTCCCGTGTCAACAACGGGCCTTCAACTTGTGGGAGTTCGACCCGGCTCAACACCAGACTTTGTCCAGGCTCTTCGACACAAAACACAAGGACGCCTGGAAGGTGCTTTTCAAGAGCTCCGAGGTTCACCCTCCCATTACCGAGGATCGCGGATTCTGCGCGAAGCATCAAGCCAGCGTGGTAAGCTCAGTTTTCCCATTACGTGGTATTTGTTTTCCATATTTTGACTCTATGCGGGATCTAAACTCCCATCCCTTTAACAGGACTGGCAGAAGAAGGCCAGATAGATGAACTGTCTGGCTCCTTTGCCCGAAGACCCAGCGGACGGCCGTTTGACAAAGCTGCTGGTTCCGGCACCTCGCGTGGTGCCGGAGAAGAAGGCCAAGAAGAAGGCCACGGGGACTCGAAAGAGTTCCCAACGCCTGGTGGTGTCGGATTCATCGCCCGACGACCCCGAAGCGCCCTCCGCCTCTAAAGACGAGGAGGAAAAAGAAGCCTCTCCCCCTTCAGCGAGGGGAGGAAAGAAAAGGAAGGCAGCCCCAACTGGGGAGGCCGGAGGGTCCAAGAAGGGGAGGACCCTTCTACCGGACTACGCCTCCGACGCCGAAGACGGCGAAGAGGAATTGCCATCCAGGGTCAAGCCCCTGGCAAAATCGTAAGTATCCGGATACCAGAATAACTTATGGCGCTCCTCTATTGTACAGTACCTTCTGACGCCGAATTCAATCATGTAGTCCGCCCAAGGCTCAGCTCGGCGATTTGTCGAGCGGCTCCCTGGATTCGTCGGATGTGAATAACACTTCACTCCCAACGGCCTCCTCCCCTCGCCCTACGGACGAAGCCGAGGTGGAGTCCCAAAAGGGACTAAACCAGGGGGAGGTGGTCCTGGAGGCGCCGCAAGGCGACCTCCCGGACTCCAGGCCCAAAGAGGATGAAGCCCCAGAGGGATCTAAGTCCGGCCCTAGGTCAGACACCGATCCGGAACCTTTAGTGGTTCCGGAGTCCGGCAGGTGGCCCCTTCGCAAGAAGGGCAAGCCTATGACACCGACGGCCTCCGTCCAACCGGAGGCGCCGGACAATTTGCTGGAGGTGCTTAACGGCGCCTCCATCGACGAGGAGCACCGCACTGTTATGAGTGCGGTGATTCAGAAGGTTCAGTCTGCCAAGAGCGGGCTGACAGAAGCCTGTACCAGCCTGCTAACAGGCTTTGAGGTATGTATTTAAAACATATAAAAATGTTACCGCATAGACAGTAACCCCTGATGCTCAGTGTGGTGTTCGGAAAGAAAAGCCGGACTGAGGATCTAAAAAAGATATACGCAGGAGTCTAACATAAATATGTCAATATGGGATTGCAGGCTGCGCTGCTGACCTCTGTCGCACTGACTGCGGAGGTCGATGCATTGAAGCAGAGCGTTGAGCGGTCCGAGAACAAGCTCGGCCGTGCCAAGAAGCAGCTCGAGGACCAGGAAGGTATGTAATACCTTATGTAAGTATATAAAAAATACCTGGTTGCAAATAATTGCAGGACCAACGTGAATGTTGCAAGGGCCATATCCGAGGTGGCGACCCTGAAGGAAGCGCTATCCAAGTCCAAAGACAATGCGGCCGTGGAGAGCACTGAGCAAGAAAAGCAAGAGGCGCAGGTGGCGGAGGTGCGGCAAGAGCTCGATGCTCTCGTGAAGAAACATGAGAGTTTAGAGCTTGACTCGAAGATTCGAGAGTCCGAGCTTGCCTCGGCACTTGAAAGCGCCAAATCTGCCAAGGCCGAAGCCCAAAAAGCCCTCCAGGAGATTGAGGCGATGAAAAAGATTTCGGCGGGTAAGGCATTCTTTATGCAAAGCAAGCACGTGAAAGTAAATTACCTGTTACTTACCCGCATCCGGAGCTCTCCAGGAGCATTCACAGATCTGCCCCACAGTGTATCCGACGCCGCCGCATTCTACCGGGCCGAGGAAGGAAGCTCGAAGGAGAAGGTGTTCTGGTCCTAGTATGCTGAGGCCGAATCGCCGGTGCCCTTGAGCGACCAGCTGAAGCAGCTGGTCGAGCTTCATAAGGCAGCCAAACAGGCCATGAAGGGCCTGATAGGCCGGCTGTGGCCTAGGGAGGTCATGCCTTTGAGCTACTTTGGGCTGGTGCGGCGGCTGGTGGATGCCTGTCCACGACTTGAAGTCATCAAGCGCTCTGTGTGCATCGAGGGCAACTGTAGGGCTTTTGCCCGTGCTAAAGTGCACTGGGGAAAGCTGGATGCTGAGAAGCTGGTGAAGGATGGGCCACCGGAGGGGAAGGAGCATCGCAGGCCCGAGATGTATTATGAGGGCGTCCTGAAGGGTGCCCGTCTTGTAGCAAATGAATGTACCGGGGATGTAATTTTTGAGTAAACTCGCTCTTGTTTATCCTGTGCGCTGAAAACTTGTTCATATGCGCTAAGCAATGCTTTTTGAATTTCAAATATTACCTTCTGTGCGGCCGTTTATGAAATCTGAGAGATGCAAGTCGTCGGATTCTACCCCCATGCCACGAGTGCTGGGGTGTTCGGGATAAACCTGAGCGCTCTTGTTCCCATTCTTGGGTCCATCTAGGGAGGCGCTCAGCACAATGAACAAGGCCATCGGACTTATAATGCTTTATCACTCTCACTTAGCCATAGAATTCTATAATTTTAAATTTCGGCGAAGCCCCTAGTGTTCGGAAGACCAAGTTCGGGGCGCTATCCGCGCCTAGGCCGGATAAATCAGGCTCCTCGCTCTAAGCGGCATAAGTCTTTAGGGACTCGAAAAACCTCTGGAACAATGACCGGTCTCTCGCCCTATCATGACGGCCAGTTTTAGCTTTCTCTACTGAGGTGTTAACCCAACTCAACTGGGGCACAATCGTAGTAGTTCTCCCAGCGCTACCTTAGCCGACATTGCGGAACGTAAGGTACCAAAACATGGGAGCCGGGCAAACCCAACTATTGACCCAAGACATGATTCGGAGCCGATGCATATAATGCTATAAGTTCGGGGTGCCGCACTCATGAGAGTGTTCGGTCTTCTCAGCCGTATTATGGGATACTTAAGCCCCTGGTGTATTGGCCGTACCAAAGTGTACGGTTGCATGATGTCATGACTGAACATATTTACATGAAAAATGAATGCAATAATAGACAAGAGCTATGTATTGTTTATTAAAGGGCTGCTATGAAAGCAGAACGATACAAATAGTTCGATAAGCAAGAGATGGGATTATTTGACATTTCCCCCTCCAGGGGCAAGCTGCGAGACTTTAAGTAAGTCAGGTATTAGCTCGTTATAGAGACCACCTGGATATTTGACGTGGCTTGTTGTCTCCCTGGCTATTGCATCGTGTGTTCGGCGAGTGTATTGCCGGACAGGCCTTCCGAATAGTGGAGTCCTGAAAGTATATATAAAAAAGAAGAAATGGCAAAATCGGGAGCCCCTAGTGCGGTTGAGCCGCATTCTGGGCGTGCCGTGGTTGTGCCCCTCCCCTTATGCCCATGGTATTTCCAGAGCGTAGTTATGTACGCGTGGTACTGCTATCGCGATCTCGCGAGGGCTGGGGTTGGGGCCGCACTGCTATGCCTGCTCTGAACGTGCCAGCCGGTTTTGTTGTAGGTTACTTCGGGCGCGCTTGACGTTGTCTGGACGTTTAACAACCGGATTGGAGAATGGCCTTAAGAGGCTACTTTGTACTTCTGCCACCAGGGCCGCCGTGTGCTCCTCTGTTCGGAGAGAGCGTTCGGTGTTTCCATTGACCGTAATGACTCCACGAGGGCCTGGCATCTTGAGCTTGAGATATGCGTAGTGCAGCACCGCATTAAATTTTGCGAATGCGGTTCGCCCGAGCAGGGCGTGATAGCCACTGTTGAACGGGACTATGTCGAGGATTAACTCTTCGCTTCGGAAATTATTCGGGGATCCGAAGAACACTTCGAGTGTAACTGAGCCTGTACAGCTGGCTTCTACACCTGGTATGACGCCTTTAAAGGTCATCTTTGTGGGTTTGATACTTGAGGGATATATACCCATTTTTCGCACTGTATCCTGATAAAGCAGGTTCAGGCTGCTGCCGCCGTCCATAAGGACTCTAGTGAGGTGAGATCCGTCAATGATTGGGTCTAGGACCAATGCGGCGAATCCGCCGTGACGAATGCTAGTGGGGTGGTCCTTTCGATCAAAAGTGATCGGGTAGGAGGACCATGGGTTGAACTTTGGGGCGACTGGCTCCAATGCATAGATGTCCTTGAGAGCATGCTTCCGCTCCCTTTTGGGGATATGGGTTGTGTATATCATGTTCACCGTCCGCACTTGCGGGGGGAAGCCCTTCTATCCTCTGTTGTTCGGCGTCCGGGGCTCCTCCTCGTCATCGCTATGCAGCCCCTTGTCTCTGTTTTCGGCACTTAACTTGCCTGCCTGCTTGAACACCCAACAATCCCTGTTGGTGTGATTGGCTGGTTGTCCGGGGGTGCCGTGTATCTGGCACGAGCGATCGAGTATCCGGTCTAAACTGGATGGGCCCGGAGGATTTCTTTTAAATGGCTTCTTCCGCTGACTGGGTTTAGAGCCTCTGAATCCGGCATTAACTGTCGTATCCTCAGTATTATCGTCGTTAATGCGGCGCTTGTGCTTGTTACGACATGACCTGCCATTGTTGTCCTTGGTATCTGAGTTACCAGGGCTCTTGGTTATGTTATTGCTACGAGCTAGCCAGCTGTCTTCTCCCGCGCAAAAGCGGGTCATTAGTGTCGTGAGGGCTGCCATAGATTTCGGCTTTTCCTGTCCTAGGTGTCGGGCAAGCCATTCGTCTCGGATGTTGTGCCTGAAGGCTGCTAGAGCCTCTGTGTCCGGACAGTCGACTATTTGATTTTTCTTGGTTAGGAACCGTGTCCAGAATTGTCTGGCCGATTCCTCTGGCTGCTGAATTATGTGGCTTAGGTCATCGGCGTCTGGTGGTCGCACATAAGTGCCCTGGAAGTTGTCAAGGAATGCGGATTCCAGGTCCTCCCAACAACTAATTGACTTTGTTGGCAGGCTGTTAAGCCAATGCCGAGCTGGTCCTTTAAGCTTGAGCGGGAGGTATTTGATGGCGTGTAGATCATCACCACGGGCCATGTTGATATGAAGGAGATAATCCTCGATCCATATCGCAGGATCTGTTGTGCCATCGTATGATTCGATGTTTACGGGTTTAAAACCCTCGGGGATTTGATGATCCATTACTTCGTCTGTGAAGCATAGTGGGTGTGCGGCGCCTCTGTATTGGGCTATATCACGAGGTAGCTCGGATGAGCTTTGTCTGTTGTGTTCGGCCTCGCCGTATTTGCCATATCCGGCGTGATAGTTATCATCACGTGACGTGGGGCACCCACGCGATCCGTAGATTGCTCTTGTTTGCCTTGCCTTGTCCTCCAATATGTCTCGCAGGTCTGGTGCGTTTCCCCGTGCCCTAGTATTTTTTGAGCGACGCCGGGGTGCGGCTTGAGTTGAGGGCCGAAAGGCCTCTCTGTCGCGGCCACGGGGTGGCCGATCGGCCGCATCATACGCTGGTGATGTAGGTTTAGTTGCTTCCTCCTCTAGTTGGGGTAGCAGCCTACGCTTTGGGTAGCTCTTGGAGGGGCGTTCGAGTTTGTACTCTTCGGCCGCCAGGACTTCAGTCCATCTGTCGGCTAGCAAATCTTGGTCAGCTCTAAGCTGCTGTTGTTTTTTCTTGAGGCTACTTGCCGTGGCCAGAAGCCTGCGTTTGAAACGCTCTTGTTTGACAGGATCCTCTGGCACGACAAATTCCTCGTCGTCGAGGCTTGCCTCGTCTTCGGAGGAAGGCATATAATTGCCGTCCTCGACCTCCCTGTCTGTCGCTCTCTGATGAGGGCTGGCTTCTCCGTCCTCCTGCGCTGAATCCTGCTGGAGGGGGTTGTCTTCGGCACTGTCTGATGTGTTGTTATCTCCAGTGCCGGACTCGCTGTTTTTGCTTTGGCGGGATTTAGAGCGGCGCCGCTGACGCCGGCGCTTAGGTTGTTTCTTGGAGGGGTCATCCTCCGTTTTTTCATCGCCATTCCTTGCTTTTGGGGTGTCCACCATGTATATGTCATATGACGAGGTGGCTTTCCAGTGCCCTATAGGTGCTGGTTCTTGGTCATCTCCTCCATCGGCGTCCATACCGTCGATGTCTTCGGAGTCAAAGTCGAGCATGTCGATTAAATCGTCGACAGTGGCTATGAAGTGGGTGGTGGGTGGGTTTCAAATTTCTTCGTCGTCCGCATCCCAACCTTGCTGACCATAGTCCGACCAGGGCTCTCCTGACAAAGAGAGAGACTTTAGTGAATTCAGGATGTCGCCAAAGGGCGAGTGCTGAAAGACGTCCGTGGCAGTGAACTCCATGATCGGAGCCCAATTGGGTTCGATCGGAAGGGGTGCGGAAGATTCGGAGTCCGGAAAGGAGTCCGGCACCTTGGAGTCACAGGCCTCACAAAGGACTGGGCTGGTATTCGGCTCGATCGCTGTAGAGATTGCAGCTTCCGGGGCGGCGTCCAACCGTTCGTCCCTGATTGGCGTGGTCGGCTCCGAGCTAAGGGTCGGAGCGGACACCTGAGCGGTGCTCTAAGCATTGTCCGGCGGTAGAGCTAGATCATGCCCATCATGATAGTGCGGCACGCTCGGCCGTGGCTCGAATCCGTCAAAGATCAAGTCCCCGCGGATGTCAGCCGTGTAGTTTAAACTTCCAAATCTGACCTGATGGCCAGGGGCATAGCTTTCGATCTGCTCCAGATGGCCAAGCGAATTGGCCCGCAGTGTGAAGCCGCCGAACATGAAGATCTGTCTGGGGAGAAAAGTCTCACCCTGAACCGCGTCGTGGTTGATGATCGAAGAAGCCATCGGGCCTAAAGGTGACGACACAGAGGAACTCTCAATGAAAGCACCAATGTCGGTGTCAAAACCGGCGGATCTCGGGTAGGGGGTCCCGAACTATGCGTCTAGGCGGATGGTAACAGGAGACAAGGGACACGATGTTTTTACCCAGGTTCGGGCCCTCTCGATGGAGGTAAAACCCTACTCCTGCTTGATTAATATTGATGATATGGGTAGTACAAGAGTTGATCTACCACGAGATTAGAGAGGCTAAACCCTAGAAGCTAGCCTATGGTATGATTGTTGTTCGTCCTATGGACTAAAACTCTCCAGTTTATATAGACATCGGAGAGGGCTAGGGTTACACAGAGTCGGTTACAATGGGAGGAGATCTTCATATCGTATCGCCAAGCTTGCCTTCCACGCCAAGGAAAGTCCCATCCGGACACGGGACGAAGTCTTCAATCTTGTATCTTCATAGTCCGGGAGTCCGGCCAAAGGTCATAGTCCGGCCATCTGGACACCCCTAATCCAGGACTCCCTCATCGGTGTTGTCGCAGTTGTTCCGTCCCTTGTGTTTGTTGCGCCGTAGCTTGCCTTTATTGTCACAGACATCTGACGAGCCAGAATGTGGCGTAGTGCTACTGCGAGCCAACCAACTGCCCTCGCCCGCGCAAAAGCGGGTCATTAGTGTGGTGAGAGCTGCCATAGACTTGGGTTTCTCCTGGCCGAGGTGTCGGGCGAGCCACTCGTCGTGGATATTATGCTTGAAGGCCGCCAGGGCTTCGGCGTCCGGACAGTCGACTATTTGGTTCTTTTTAGATAGGAACCGAGTCCAGAATTTCCTGGCTGATTCTCCGGGCTGTTGAGTAATGTGGATCAAGTCATCGGCATCCGGAGGTCGCACATATGTGCCTTGGAAGTTGTCAAGAAATGCGTCTTCCAGGTTTTCCCAACTGCCAATGGAATTTGCGGGCAGGCTGTTTAGCCAGTGCCGGGCGGGTCCTAGCTTAAGGGGAAGATACTTGATGGCATGTAGATCGTCTCCGCGGGCCATGTGAATTTGGAGAAGGAAATCTTCAATCCATACCACGGGGTCTGTTGTGCCATCGTATGATTCGATGTTTACGGGTTTGAACCCTTTTGGGAATTCATGATCCATCACTTCATCAGTGAAGCAGAGGGGGTGTGCGGTGCCTCTGTGTCGGGCTATGTTGCGATGCTGTCCAGCTGCGTCTGGCTGGTTATATCTGGCCCGGCCGGATTTGCTGTTAGTGTATCTGGTATGACGGCCATCGTCATGTGTTGCGATGCGCCCCCGTGATCCGTAGATCAATCTTGGTTGTCCTGCGGCGTTATCCAATTTATCGCGCAGGTCCTGAGTATTGCCCCGGGCTATAGTAAACTGGCATGGGGGTGCGGGCTGGTATTCAGGCTGATATGTCGTTTTATCCCGGCCTTGAGGCGGCCGGTCGGCCGTGTGGCGCTCGAGTCCATATTCCTCGGCTTCCAGGACTTCTGTCCATCTATCTGTGAGCAGGTCTTGATCAGCTTGGAGCTGCTGCTGCTTCTTCTTCAGGCTTCTCGCAGTGGCAATAAGCCGGCGCTTGAAGCGCTCCTGCTCCGCGGGGTCCTCGGGCACGCCGAACTCATCGTCGCCGAGGCTAATCTCATCTTCGGAGGAATGCATGTAGTTGTCCTCCTCCGGATACCCGTCCGTCGCCTGTTCGTCTGGGCTATCCTGCCCATCTTCCTGCTCGGCCCGCTCGAAGGTGGGTTGTTCGAGGTTGTATTCATCGTCGACACCGTCCGGATTGTTTTTGTCTCCGGTGCCGGTATTGCCTTGGCGGGGCTTGGAGCGGCGCTGGCGACGCCCATGCTTTGTTTTTTTCTTGGAGGGGTTATCCTCCGTTGCCTCATCGCCATTAGTTTCTTTCGGAGTGTCCACCATATATATATCGTATGAAGAGTTGGCTGTCCACCGCCCTGTGAGCGATGGCTCCTGTACATCTCCGGCATCGTCATCAATACCGTTGATGTCTTCGAAGTTGAAGTCAAGCACGTCGGTCAAATCATCGATCGTGGTAATGAAGTGGGTGGTGGGTGGGCAACGAATTTCTTCGTCACCTGCTTCCCACTCAAGCCGGACATAGTTCGGCCTAGAGCCTCCTAACAAAGAGAGAGACTTTAATGAGTTCAGCATGTCGCCAAAGGGCGAGTGCTGAAAGATGTCCGCAGCAGTAAACTCCATTACCGGAGCCCAACCTGGCTCGACTGGCTCGAGAGTGTGTGAACCGGGACCAGCAACCGGATACGAGTCCGGAGGCCTGGGCATACAGGCCTCCATAGAGATGCGACATGTGTTCGGCTCCACCGCCGATGAGTGTGCGGCCTGCGGGGCAGGGTCCACCCCTTCGTCCTTGGGCAATGCAACCTGCTCCAGATTTAGATCCGAGGCTGCTACAGGGATGATGTCCTGAGCATTGTCTGACAGCAGGTCTAGGCCATGCTCGTCGTGACTGTCCGGCGCTCCTGGCACAGACCCGAATTCGTCGAAGATCAAGTCTCCGCGAATGTCCACCGTGTAGTTCAAGTTTCCGAACCTGATCTGGTGGCCAGGGGCGTAGCTGTCGATCTGCTCCAGATGACCAAGCGAATTGGCCCACAGTGCGAAGCCATCGAACACAAAGATCTGTTCGGGGAGAAAAGTCTCGCCCTGGACTGTGTTGTTGGCGATTTAAGACGCCATCAAGCCTTGAAGCGACGACACAGAGGAACTCCCAATGAAAGCACCAACATCGGTGTCAAACCGGCGGATCTCGGGTAGGGGGTCCCGATCTGTGCGTCTTAGGCTGATGGTAACGGGAAGCAAGGGACACAATGTTTACCCAGGTTCGGGCCCTCTCGATGGAGGTAAAACCCTACTTCCTGCTTGATTAATATTGAAGATATGAGTAGTACAGGAGTAGATCTACCACGAGATCGTAGAGGCTAAACCCTAAGAGCTAGCCTATGATGGTATGATAGTAATTGTGATCGGCCTTCTAAGGACCATCCTCTCCGGTTTATATAGACACCGGAGAGGGCTAGGGTTTACATGGAGTCGGTTACAAGTAAGGAAATATAATATCCGGATTGCCAAGCTTGTCTTCCACGCAAAGGAGAGTCCCATCCGGACACGAGCCGAAGTCTTGAGTCTTGTATCTTCACACTTCAATAGTCCGGACGATGTATTCAGTCCGGCTGTCCGGATACCACCTTATCCAGGACTCCCTCACTCCCCAAAGAGGGAGAAGCAAGAAATAATCTCTAGGGCTAGACACAACTGGAGGAGAGCCGGTTTACTGCGACTCCCTCGCGATGATAATGAGATCTAGCCTCAAACAACATGTAAGGTTGTTACCGGATGATGTTTCCTGGGGCCCGAAGCTGTCTAAACCCTTGTCTTGTGTTGCGTCTCTCGATTCTGCTCGATCCCTCTCAAGCTACCACATAGATACGTTGGCCTCACGACTAAGTCCTCACACTAAGGACATCTGACGTGTTAATTCCACGACAGTTGGCGCCCACCGTGGGGCAAGTGCATGATGGTGTTGAGTTCTTGGAGGGATCACTTTTTAGGGAACGAGAAGCGCGTGATTGGTCAGATAAGGAAAAGATGGTTTGATGGTCAAAATCATGACTAACTTTGGAGTTTACAGCACGAGGGGTTTTGAAGTCAAGAGGTTAGGGTTCCGTCCTCTGCGCCGCTAAAACGTGACAAGGTGATCCACCGAAACCGATTCTGTGTTGAGTCCGAGGTTGACAAAGAGTTGATTTGTTACACGGTCGGATTCGCCAAAGTTCTCGTGCCATTGGTTTTCAATAAACAGAAATAGGTACTACTCCCGGGAGATTACAAGGTCCGTCCAATCTGCTGACCAGAGGTTCTGCAAAAATCAAAAGAGATCAAAACAGCGTTGGACGTGCTAGCACAAACTGTCGATTCTATATTGCTGCCACGATGGATGGTCCATGTATTGTTTTTTACCACAAGTTGTTGTTATAAGCTACAGGTGCAGCTACAAGTCTACGACCTGGAAATGGATAAGACGGTAAACTGGTTTCCTCCATCGTCCACCCCTCGCGGCCTTGAGTCGCCACTTGCACGCTCTCCTATACTGAGTCACCGCTGCCTCGTCGACTGAAGTGGCCACGACTTGGCCGACGAATCGCCTTCACTGGCCCTCCGCCTCAAATTGCCACCGTTGATGTGTCGGGCCAACCCAGCGTCTATTGCAAGATACAAATGGCCCGGCGCCTCGTTCCTTGTTACCGATGCAAGATACAAACCGCCGTCGCACCTTGCCGGGTCAACCACTCGCTGGCGTGTCTCCGTCGACCTCGCGCCCCGCGCCCGACATCAAGCGGTCCTGCTTCTTCAAGTGCCCTCATGCGGTCATGCGCCTACAACTCTCCGTCATCCTGCATGGCGCCTCCAGGAGCTGGCGCCGGCGACTCAGCCGTCCACCTTGGCCTCTGATGCGTTCTGAGCAGCCAAGCCATTCGTGGCCTTTGTTGCCTCATAAACCGCCATGGCTTGGCGTCGCTACTGCCGTTGCCGAACCGCCGCCTTTCTCGTCGTGGCTCCACTTCAAGTCGTCGCCGCGGGTTCGCCATGAACCGCCAAGATGGGCCTTGTTGGGCTGGCCGTGAGCCACCACGTCCGCACGGTCTCACCTAACCGCCTCCACTCTTCTCCGTCCGTGCAGGCGTGCTACGCTCGAGGCACGACGACGCGACCCATCGCCGGTTTAGTCTGTGGGCTCCGCCGTGCTGGCACCACCGTTTCTGCCTCGGCGCCCCGCGTCTCACGCCGCGTCGAGCTACCACTACTCAGTCTCGATTTGAGCCGCGAGTCTCCTTTGCCTCAGCATCAATCGCCATAACCAGCCCCGCTAAACCGCCGGCCGCCTCGGCTTTGCTTCTGCTACTACTCATCAGTTACGTCACCGCTGGCCTCGCCTCTGCTTTGCCAAAGCGCCAAGTTAACCCGCCCTCCTCTGACTGAAATCACGCCTGCGTTTCCAAGGATCCAACCTGATGGCTGCTGTCGAGCCACCTCTGGCCTTGTGCTGCGTTCACCTCCGAGTCAGCCCCGCAGTTTCAAGTCAGCCATGAGTTGACCTTGCCTCCGTGGCCTTGAGTCTCCGTTGCTCTGAGATGCATGTTGTTTCTGCCTCGGCTTCTCTGCAAGCCAGCGTTTTGACTGTCTTTTCTCAAATACAATGTATGTGTACTCTGTTGACCCAGTCACCGCTGCTCCCATGCTACTTCTGCCTCAGCCCGTTTCTGTTGTGTGTCGCTGCTACGCCAAGTTGCAACTCCTACCTTGGGCATTGCCTGTACTGTGCCGTATTAACCCACAGATTTTTGTGCGGTATGGAAGGGTCGCCGAAGATCAGGTCCTAAGGTTGCAAGTGAAGGTTCACATCGGCCTGACATATGCTTGTGCTGCCACTTTCCACGTTGTCACGGAAGCATTGTTTATTTGTAATGATTACCTTAAGTCTAGAGGAGAAGATTTCTCTTGGCGATTTGGTGCAAATCAACCAAAGATGAGCATACAATGTTAAAAGTAATGGTGGAGAGTTAAAACTGGAACTACCTTAATGGATTAAACAGGACTTTCAGGTACTGGTCCTGGTGGTCAATGTCAAGAGACAACGCTAGATGGAATACAATAAATTCATTGAAGACCGGAGTCTGCGAGAATAGGGGACAAGACCCATTTAAAAACTAGATGGGTTTCAACATTACCAGATTATCCAAGGACGGTATATACGGATCATCGTTCATCCGAATATATCAAGTGATATCTTTCTAAATTTATTATACTAGCACATATTGTTTCTATCAAGGAACAAGTTACTTTGATTTGTATATTTTATATACAGGACCATTATTCATTACAAATGTGGTTTATACCACGGATATGGAGCACGGGTTGATAATATCCCGCCCGGTGATAATCCGGGACATATCACATGATGAATGGACGCACACAACCTGCTGCCCTTGCGGTCCGGTCCACATCAACTTGTTGGGATCGTGTCTGCTCGTTGTCAATGAACAGGCGCAAATTGCCACCCCCGAGGCCTAGGCTACGTCAACACGTCGGGCCGCATCTGTTTGCATGAGCTATTTATTGAATAAAAAGACAGTCATTGCTTGGGTAGCCCGGTTTTCTTCCAACAAATTGGAGGCAAATTATCATCAGCCACTGTCTGCGCTGGATGGTTCAATGGACATGCGCACAAATCACTGCCACTACAGTTTGGTTAAACTTCAAATAGTTAGTTGGAAGGAACCATTGGCCGAGTTGCTGACACGACTCATACAGGATCATTTATAACCCGCTGCAATCACCTCAAACTTATGTGGGTTACATCGCGTTATCAAACCAATGATATATACCTTCTGCTATGGTCAAATACGAAGAATCTCAAGACAACTCCTTGAGTCATCTTAAGACTCGGGGGCTATGATGATATGACTCAGCAAGTCTTGCCAGTTTCAACATTTCAAGTGCCCCAGGATGTTGAAGGGAAAGATAACCCAGTACCGGAGGCTACTGATAAAAATTTAAAGGCCGTCAGAAATATTCCGGCTCACAATGATGCTTCCGGTTTATAGTCCGGTTTAAGGGAAATCCTGTCTCCCTCACAGCGCTGAAGCCCTTACTATCTGGTTCAAATCCGGTTTAAGAGGAAACTATCTCTTGCAAAAGCTCCGACCCTCTCAATATCCGGTTCAAAATCGCGGTTCAAGAAGAATTTATCTCTTGCAAAAAGTTAAAGGTGGCCGAAGAGGACCTGCTACCCTGACACGCGGTTCAAACATGGGTATCCTGCCTTATGGGCTCATCTTCATATGATTACTTGGGGGCTTTCTGTTCAAACATAGGTGTGTTCACCAAAGAGAACATAGCGTTACTACCCTTTTGATGCAGCTATCAAGCCAATATTATCATAAGGGGCCAAAGAGAGTTTGTTGCACAACACGACTCAAACATAGGCACCCAACAAGCATAGCTAAAAAATATAACAAATGGGGGCTTCACCTGACAAAGCGGAGTCCTGTTCATCAATCCAGCTATCACGCCACAAGAAAGCTTGGGAGCTTCACACTCAAGGGGCCAAAGAGAGTCTTGTTGCTACGCACAGCTCAAACATAGGCACCCATTGAGCACAACTCACAAAGTTACTTGGGGGCTCTTTGTGCACTGCAACAAAGAGTTTGAAAGGACCCTTGTAATATGCTATCAAGCACGGCTTGGAAGCCTGGTGTATTCACCTAAAACCCCGGGTTAACCTGCCTTCATCAAGTAAGCCACTCCTATCTAGGTAATCCTGGCATGACCCGCTGAACGTTTGCCAAGTCAATCTTATACAGACCCTGAACTTGTCAAAGTTAAAACGATGATTGGTTAGTTGGAGGTCCATCTTAAAAGGCTTTGTCAAATGGTTTAACTCAGCGGCCTGGCAGCCCATGAAAAGCCTCGAATTTGGGCCTGGAAGCCCTTGAAAAGCCTCGACTACATGGTTTTAGTTGCCTTTGTCAAGATTTTTCTTTTTTGATAAATTTTATGTTGAACCGGCGTCTATTGACCCGGCATGACTATCAGTCATCAAATTAACCCGGTGTTCATTAACCCGGCTCGACTTTCAACTTCAAGTTCTCAGTACATAATCACTTATAATCCGGTGTTTATTGACCCAGCCTGGTTTTGGACTATAAGTCGCCAGTATATATTTGGATTGCGCCATTGGAATTATGCGCTTATAAATCATTGGGTATATTATTCAAATAGACAACATGGCTGGATTTCTATCATGGTTATCAATAACCAGTATTATGATTAAGGTTTTCAAAGTCGCTTTAGCGCAATGGCTATCATATTGTCAATGGATATAATTTATTCTACAATTGAAGGAATAGTCCCGAGTTGCTGCAGGCTTACAACCCAGCACTTGGGGGCAACATTATTTATGTTCAGATTACATCAAATATGCAAGTCTCATGTCGTCACAAGCATGCACCATGACACTTGGGGGCTAATGCAAAGTCATTTTTTGCTCATCTTATTGAAGACCCGACTCATCACATTGTAATTGATAGAGGCAAAGGTGTCCCGTCTTTCGATGAGATGATGGATATCGCTTTGGTGGCAGTCGACTTTGACGATCCGACTTCGAACGTGCGAGGACGTCGCGCCTTAGCAATCGCTAAACCAACTCCGAGAGGTTATTGACCACGCCGGAGCACGATCAACCTGACCACGAGGGTCTGTTTCCTGCAAGCAAACGAAGAACAAGCAAGAAACTGAGTTTGCAATCTGGATATTGCGAATATAACATGAAAGCTTTATTGATCAAGGTGGGGTTCTGTGACGCCTTTGTCTGGTCGTTGAACACAAACGAAGTACGCGAAGTTGCAGCTATGGCGAACTTTAATCTAAACAAAACCCAAAATCTAAACGGTGCCCTAAGGGCTGTATATATGGAGGAAGAGAGGGGAATTTCGTGGCCCTTGGTGGAGGGGTCCGAAATCAACCCTATCTCTTGTTTCCCCACACATACGGACTCTAAAAATAGCCTATACTTATGTATTTCGAAATTACATGGGCCTGGCCCAATAAAAAGGTGACGCAACACCTATAATAGCCTCGGGACGAAATTTATGAAGTGGCATCTTGTATATTTCGTCCAAGGCTTCATGCACCCATTATGGTGGCTTCAAAGTCCTGAAATCATCACTTGTAACTCCGTTCTTGTTCCCCTTGCGCATGGCATCATCTCCATGCTTGTTCTTGCTCCAATGTTCATCCTTCTCCAAGCTAGGCCCTTCATTTGTAAGCAAAACAAATGTATCCAATTTAGGCAGCATCATATTCTCATGAACATTAGAATCATTACCAAGAAACAAAAGTACCTAATAATTTAATTGGCGTGCGCGAGCTCTAGTAATTGGTCCCGTATATGTAGCAGTAGGGGCTGTGGGTGTAACAATGGTATTGATGTCCTCATCATCCTCCCCTTCTTGAAATGAAGTCGTCCTCGACGGAAGCTCATCTTCGTCACCCAAATAAGGCTTCAAATCTGCAATGTTAAAAGTGGGACTAACCCCAAAATCTGCAGGCAGCTCAAGTTTATATGCATTATCATTTACTTTCTCTAACACCTTAAAGGGACCATCAGCACGTGGCATTAACTTTGATTTGCGCAAATCCGGAAATCTATCCTTACGCAAATGTAACCAAACAAGATCTCCAGGTGCAAACACAACATGTTTTCTACCCTTATCTCCAGCAAGTTTATATTTAGCATTCATACGCTCAATGTTTTCGTTAGTTAACTCATGCATTTTTAAAATCAATTCAGCACGTTGTTTAGCATCAAAATTAACCTTCTCCGAAGATGGAAGAGGCAACAAATCAATAGGTGCACGAGGTAGGAAACCATACACAACTTCAAAAGGGCACATCTTAGTAGTAGAATGCAATGAACGATTATAAGCAAATTCAATATGAGGCAAGGATTCCTCCCACATTTTCTTATTATTCTTCAAAACAGCCCTAAGCATAGTAGACAACGTTCTATTGACTACTTCAGTTTATCCATCAGTTTGGGGGTGACAAGTAGTACTAAAAAGCAGTTTAGTCCCCAACTTAGCCCATAAACATCTCCAAAAGTGGCTAAGAAATTTAGTATCACGATCTGAAACAATAGTATTTGGCACACCATGCAAGCGAATAATTTCACGAAAGAACAAATCAGCAACATTAACATCATCATCGCTTTTATGACATGGTATAAAGTGTGCCATTTTCGAGAATCTATCCACGACAACAAATATGCTATCCCTCCCCTTCTTTGTTCGAGATAAACCTAAAACAAAGTCCATAGATATATCCTCCCAAGGAACACTAGGTACAGGTAACGGCATATATAAACCATGAGGATTGAGTCGTGACTTAGCTTTTTGACATGTAGTGCAGCGAGCAATAAAACGCTCAACATCCCGTCTCATCTTTGGCCAAAAGAAATGTGTAGCAAGTACATCCTCCGTCTTCTTCACGCCAAAGTGTCCCATTAATCCTCCTCCATGCGCCTCCTGCAACAACAAAAGACGAACGGAGCTAGCTGGAATGCATAGCTTGTTAGCACGAAACACAAATCCATCGTTAACGACGAACTTGTTCCACATTCTTCCTTCTTTACAATTCTGCATTACATCTTTAAAATCAGCATCATGCACATATTGATCTTTGATGGTCTCCAAACCAAATATTTTGAAGTCAAGTTGTGAAAGCATAGTATAGCGGCGAGACAATGCATCAGCAATAACATTTTCTTTTCCCTTCTTGTGTTTAATGACATAAGGAAAAGTCTCAATGAATTCAACCCATTTAGCATGTCTACGATTCAGTTTAGCTTGACTTTTAATATGTTTCAAAGATTCATGATCATAATGTATAACAAATTCTTTGGGCCATAAATAATGTTGCCATGTTTCTAAAGTCCGAACAAGAGCATATAATTCTTTATCATAAGTAGAATAATTCAGACTAGGCCCACTCAATTTTTCAGAAAAGTATGCAACAGGTTTGCCATCTTGTAATAACACACCGCCTAATCCAATTCCACTAGCATCACATTCAAGCTCAAAAGTCTTATTAAAATCAGGAAGTTGGAGTAAAGGAGCATGTGTCAACTTATCTTTCAATACCGAGAAGGCTTCTTCCTGTGCGGTACCCCAAAGAAAAGGCACATCTTTCTTTGTAAGCTCATTGAGAGGTGCAGCAATGGTGCTGAAATCTCTCACAAAACGCCTATGGAATCCAGCGAGGCCAAGAAAACTCCTCACTTGTGTGACCGTTTTGGGCTGCGGCCAACTCTCAATAGCTTTAATCTTGGCTTTATCAACTTCAATTCCCTGTGGAGTAACAACATAGCCAAGAAAAGATACTCGGTCGGTGCAAAAGGTGCACTTCCCAAGGTTACCAAACAAACGTGCATCACGTAGAGCAATAAAAACAGCACGTAAATGTTCCAAATGTTCTTCCAAAGATCTGCTATAAATCAATATGTCATCAAAGTAAACTACCACAAATCGTCCAATGAAAGCACGTAAAACTTCGTTCATTAATCTCATGAAAGTACTAGGTGCATTAGTTAACCCAAAAGGCATGACTAACCACTCATATAATCCAAACTTAGTTTTGAATGCTGTTTTCCATTCATCTCCCAATTTCATACGAATTTGATGGTATCCACTACGCAAATCAACTTTGGAGAATATTGTAGAGCCACTCAATTCATCAAGCATATCATCTAGCCTAGGAATAGGATGACAATAACGAATAGTAATATTATTAATGCCTCTACAATCAACACACATACGTGATGTACCATCCTTTTTCGGCACTAGAATAATAGGAACAGCACAAGGACTAAGGGATTCGCGTATATAACCTTTGTCGAGAAGCTCTTGTACTTGACGCATAATCTCCTTTGTCTCCTCTGGATTGGTACGGTATGGTGCACGGTTTGGCAGTGAAGCACCGGGAATTAAGTCAATCTGATGCTCAATCCCTCGAATAGGCGGTAATCCCGGTGGCACGTCTTGTGGAAAGACGTCAGCGAACTCCTGCAAAATGTTAGTGACAGCAGGAGGCAAAGAGGAAGGCACGTCCTCGAATGAAAATAATGCCTCTTTGCACACAAAAGCATAGCAAACATATTTGCTGAAATCTAGCTCATCAATATCAGATTTGGTGGCAAATAAACATGCACTTTTCAATTTAATTTCAGAAGCAACACTAGATGGTTTATTATTAGGCTTCATTTGCTGCTCAAATTCTTTTGCCACAATCTGATTTTCACTCTTATTCGTCTCCTATTTTGCTTTATTAGCTCTATTAATATCATCTTTCAAAATGGAATCAGGAGTCATAGGAAGCAAAGTAATATTTTTATCCTTATGAACAAGAGTATAGTGATTGTTTCTACCATGGTGTACAGAATTTTTATCAAATTGCCATGGTCTACCAAGTAATAAGGAACATGCTTGCATAGGTACCACATCACAATCAACATAATCAGCATATGTAGAGATACTAAAATGCACACGAACAGTACGTGTTACCTTAACCTTGCCGCTGTTGTTGAACCATTGGATGTAGTAAGGATGTGGATGTGGTCTTGTGGTGAGAGAAAGCTTCTCCACCATCTCCATGCTAGCCAAGTTGTTGCAGCTCCCTCCATCTATGATGACGCGCACAGAACGTTCTTTCACAACTCCCTTGGTATGGAACAAATTGTGCCTCTGATTTTGCTCAGCTTGTGTGACCTGCACACTCAAAACACGTTGAGCAACTAAACACTCATACCTGTCAGCGTCTTCAGGAGCCATGTATTGCGTCTCATGATCAGAATCATCTCCACCATGTTCTTCACGTGTAATAAGAGCCAAAGTCTCCTCATCATAGTCACTAGCGGACTCATATCCACCATCCGCGGTAGCAATCATCACACGCGGAGATTTGCATTCTCTCGCATAATGACCTCCTCCCTTACAACGACGACAAATAATATCACTTGTGTGCCCTGTTGATGCCATGGAAGAAGAAGAACGTTGTGCAGGCCCCGCAGGTGCGCTCTTGGCAGATAATGGTGGTTGTGCCTGTTTTCTTGTATCACGGCTGGAGGTGGCACCGGATGGAGGTGCTGGTGCAGTTGAAGTAGAAGATGCACGTGGTGTCCATGATGAAGGTCGGCCTGTAGAAAAGTTAGTTCGCCCCAATGCTTGTCGATCCTGCACTTCACGTTCAGCTTTACAAGCAAGATGGAATAAACGAGTGATATTAGTATACTCCTTATTGTCTAGAATGGTCTGAATCTCTCTATTTAATCCACCCAAAAAACATGCAAGAATAGCTTCATTCTCCTCAACAATACCACATCTAATCATGCCAGTTTGTAATTCCTAATAATATTCTTCTACAGAATTTTTCCCTTGTCTTAAACGCTGTAATTTTTGAAGCAATTCACGTTGATAATATGGTGGAACCCAACGAGTACGCATAGCAGTTTTCAAAGCAGCCCAAGTAGTTGGAATAGGATATAATCTACAATGTTCAGACCACCATACACATGCAAAACTAGTGAAAGCACAAACAGCAGCAGCAACTCGTCTCTCCTCAGGATATTGTAAACATGTAAATCGTTGTTCAGTTTCTAACTCCCAAGTAAGATATATATCAGGAACATATCTACCCTCAAATGGTGGAATATTCAATTTCAGTTTAGGAATATGGACATCATCTCGTACCTGAGGTGGTGGTGCAGGCCTACCATTACGAATATATACCTGAGGTCGACCTGCTGGTGGTGGTGCAGGTGGCTGCACGTAGTGCTGATTTTGATCAACCTCATCCTCATAATCTCCCACATAATCATCCTCCTCCGCATCAGCAGCAGGAGCCACAGAAGTATCAACAGCAGCGCCAACAGTTTGGCCAAACGCAAGAGGAACACGACTCGCTCGGTGAAGGTCTGTTTCGCGATGTGGAGGTAGTCGTTGTTGTTGTTGTTGTTGTTGGAGAGGTGCGTTAGGTGCAGCGGGTGGTGGTGGTGGAAGACGCGCGAGCAATTCATTAAACTTGTTATCGAGCTTTGTTTCGAACGTCTTCTCAAGGCCAGTGATCTTCTCCATGGCCTCTTCAAAATTGTTCAGCACATCTTGCACCTGTTCAGTCATCATTTGCTGAAACTTATCATGAAGCTCCTTGTTTGATAAATTCTCCCAGTCAATCTCGTCGGCTTGTGATCCTGGCATGGTTAGCAGCAATAGAAACACACAAGAATATGATCCTACAGACTACTAACAAGTGGTGGTGGTGGGTGTCACAAATCCGTCAAGCAAAACTCAAATTCTTACCAGTTCTTACCCAGCAACAGGCGGTGATCGGCAACCGTTGTAGTCAAAACTCTCAAAGCATGGATAGAGCGATTACGAGGGAGAGTCAAACGCACGACGTAGATGTATGTGGAGCTGGGAAGGCTTATAATATGGTAGCAAAAAGGGTCAGCAATAATCAATTCAGAGATGCAAAGTTGAATAAACGCTCAACGACGGTACTGTGCTGGTCCTAGGCTAGACTGTGCTAGAGACGCGAGCCTAGAACACCAACAAAATCATGGCGCGGCACGTAAACAAGGGAGGAGCACACTCTGAATTATTTTTCTCTTTTTTTTGCACCTTTTTTTCCTCTTTTTTTTTGCTCCGCAACAAATTTTTTTCGAAAAAGTCTACAAATGGTCTAAAAACTGCCTAGCCAGAATTTTCCAGACTTGGAACTATTTTTCTTCTGCGGATGGCTCGGAAGATGGGGAGTCCTTCTTTGTCACGACTCGGAGTGTCGCGTGATCTGGAAATCGAGAACAATGCAACAATTACTAGACTCGGACTAGGACTGGTGGCGGAGATGAATCTGGTGGAACTCGGACTGGTGGCGGAGATGAATCTGGTGGAACACGGACAGGTGGCGGATATATGTTGCAGGTGAACTCGGATTGGCGTGATGGCGGCGGATATGTGGTGGCGTATATGGATTCGGATTGGCGGTGAATATGTGGTGGTGGTATATGGCAACAGCGACGATGATGATGTGGTGGTGATATATGCCAGCGGCGACGTGACAACCTGTGAACAGAACTCGAAACTCTAAAAGACTAGACGCTAAGACCAGCAACTGGAGACGACGATGCAACCGCAAATTCAACAAAGCAAATACAGAAAAGATTATGCAAGGCTCAGATTGGTTCGGATGGGATGAACTAACCCTAATTTTTTTTTGGCTTTTTCGTGGACTATAGGTATGAAGAACAGACTCGATCTAAACTATGAAAAACTGTAAAATCTCACCGAGCAACCTGGAAATCTGATACCACTTGATAGAGGCAAAGGTGTCCCGTCTTTCGATGAGATGATGGATATCGCTTTGGTGGCAGTCGACTTTGACGATCCGACTTCGAACGTGCGAGGACGTCGCGCCTTAGCAATCGCTAAACCAACTCCAAGAGGTTATTGACCACGCCGGAGCACGATCAACCTGACCACGAGGGTCTGTTTCCTGCAAGCAAACGAAGAACAAGCAAGAAACTGAGTTTGCAATCTGGATATTGCGAATATAAGATGAAAGCTTTATTGATCAAGGTGGGGTTCTGTGACGCCTTTGTCTGGTCGTTGAACACAAACGAAGTACGCGAAGTTGCAGCTATGGCGAACTTTAATCTAAACAAAACCCAAAATCTAAACGGTGCCCTAAGGGATGTATATATAGAGGAAGAGAGGGGAATTTCGTGGCCCTTGGTGGAGGGGTCCGAAATCAACCCTATCTCTTGTTTCCCCACACATACGGACTCTAAAAATAGCCTATACTTATGTATTTCGAAATTACATGGGCCTGGCCCAATAAAAAGGTGACGCAGCACCTATAATAGCCTCGGGACGAAATTTATGAAGTGGCATCTTGTATATTTCGTCCAAGGCTTCATGCACCCATTATGGTGGCTTCAAAGTCCTGAAATCATCACTTGTAACTCCGTTCTTGTTCCCCTTGCGCATGGCATCATCTCCATGCTTGTTCTTGCTCCAATGTTCATCCTTCTCCAAGCTAGGCCCTTCATTTGTAAGCAAAACAAATGTATCCAATTTAGGCAGCATCATATTCTCATGAACATTAGAATCATTACCAAGAAACGAAAGTACCTGATAATTTAATTAGTGTGTGCGAGCTCTAGTAATTGGTCCCGTATATGTAGCAGTAGGGGCTGTGGGTGTAACAATGGTATTGATGTCCTCATCAGTAATAAGCCGGCCCTTGGGGGCTACCAATTGCTCCTGTCAACAATTCAAGGTACAAAGCTTTTAATCCATTATATTGAAGGGTCCACTGCTCAGTTGGTAAAACACAAGGCTCTTAACCTCGTGGACGTGGGTTCAAGCCCCATGATGGGGGTTACATCATATGATGTTATTTTCATTGAAGTATATATAAAGTCCCAGCTCAATATTATCTTACTAAGCCGGCCCTTGGGGGCTACACGTTGTTGTTCAAAGTTTACAAGATTATATTTACAAAGTCCCTGCTCATTATTGCATAATGACCCGGCCCTTGGGGGCTACACTGGTTGAAGTTTTTATGAGCATCAGGCAATTACAAGTCCCAGGTTGCTGCAAGAATGACAACCCGGCACTTGGGGGCTACATATGTGGAATACTCAATTCTGACTAGTGATTTTGATGAACAACCTGGATTTCTTCAAGATTGTGATATTTATATTGAAACAAGTCTTAAGTTGCTGCTATGCTACCTTCTTAAGATTTGGGGGCTACAAGTGATGGGTATATAAGAGGTATATTCTCAAAAGCTGGTTAACAAACAGTTATGATCCGGTGCCATCAAGGTTTGTAAACTGACAAAGTTCTACATTCTTAAACCGGCAAGTTTTACATTCTTAAACCGGCTGAAGATCAAAATTTCAAAGACCAATATTTTTGTTAAGCATTGGGAGTTGAGTCAAAGAAGTTATTCTTCACAATATTTCTCTATGACAAACCAATGTCGGCAAATTGATTATGAAGCTGGCCTATTAAACTAGATTTTCTAGAAGAAGGAAGTGACAAGGACTTAAGGATGATCAGAATCAGTTTAACATGGATAAATCCAAATTAAACTGGGGGCTAATGTCGGGGATATACCCCGCGGTATGACCCGGCCAGAGTCGTAACCCGGCCGGGACTTGGTAAACCGGTGAGTGGTAAACCAGGAGCTGTTAAGACAGATGGCTAAGACAGACGGTAAACCGGCAAGTGTTGAACCGGCAGAGTTAAGACAGATGGTAGCACCGGCAGGTGTTAAGTCAATCATAACCCGGTAGACCATGTTAAACCGACAGACCATGTTAAACAGGCGTACCATGTTAAACCGACAGACAATGTTAAACCGGCACATAATGTTAAATTGGCAGACAATCTTAAACCGGCAGACGTTAAGAAGCCCAGGAAGGGAAGTCAAAATAGTTTAAGTCTTAGTCGAAGATGGACTCTACATGTGACCCGCCCCTTCAACTTATATAAGGAGGGGCAGGGCTCCCCAAAGAGGGAGAAGCAAGAAATAATCTCTAGGGCTAGACACAACTAGTGGAGAGCCGGTTTACGACGACTCCCTCGCGATGATAATGAGATCTAGCCTCAAACAACATGTAAGGTTGTTACCAGATGATGTGTCCCGGGGCTCGAAGCTGTCTAAACCCTTGTCTTGTGTTGCATCTCTCAATTCCGCTCAACCCCTCTCAAGCTACCACATAGATACATTGGCCTCATGACTAAGTCCTCACACTAAGGACATCTGACGTGTTAATTGCACGATAGGACCGCCTACCCAAGATCCGCTGGTTTTGACACCGGCATGTTGGGTCGGTGAAGGATCGATGGCTTGCCTGATCATCAGAGATGGCGTTAGCTCCGGGGACCTCTTCATCCCTGGCCTGCTCTTCGCGTTTGGTAGGATCGTGCTGCACGCCAACCCAACTGGTCAGCTAGACCAAATCAACAATGTTGCTCCTGAGCACCGGATTAGATTTGGCAACTTGGAGTACGTCGCAGACGCCCGAGGCGACCTGGTCTTTGCCAGATTCACCGCCTCTCCCTGTACCCCTATGGGCCTCGCTTCGCCCGCTCCAGATTCTTCCCCCAATCCGATCTATGGATTGGCCTCAACCCCATCCAGCTTCGTGCTCGGATGGCTCCGCCTTGTCCGGAGGCCAGGAACCCCCCTCGACTACGTTAGTGATGCCTGCCGAACACCAAGCCTCAGGCCTCCACATGGAAGTGGTGTTCGGACGATGAGAGCTACTCTCAGCCAAATCCTCTCCTTGTGACGCACCTCCAGCCTTCCGCCCTAGTGACGAGTCAACATTTAGAAACTAAGAATCATCCCTGGGCAAACACCCCATCACGCAGTTGCCTTCGAGCCCCGACACGGAGACAGTGTTCGAAGACAAGGTTGTATCCTTGGACTCTTATGCCTATCCGGACACGGATCCGGCCCCTGGCCCCGAGGTCAACTCGGCCCTAGAAGACCAGGACTCAGTTCAGACATGGATCACTCCCCTTTGTAAGGGCATATTTATCCCCAAGGTGTTTCGGTGATTGATGATAATGCTTTTACGGACTAATCGTGTGCGTTGAGATTTTCAGAGATTCATCCATTGGCACGAGACGATTCCCTCCCCTCGGTGTTTTATTCAAGACGGTGTAGCTCTTTCATTTCTCTGTTGGTGGACTAGTTGCGTAGGAGTCACCGTACTATCAAGAGGGGATCCGCTTTGGTAAGGCTAGGGTGGAATCAACACGTACACATCCTTATCGCACCCGCTGATCCTTCCCGCTTCAATGGAGCTCTCCTTCCCCTCTTTGTTTTCTCTGTTTGGTCCTAGCGGTAGTACCGCGGGCCACTGCGGTAGTACCGCCAAAGCACATCAAGCGGTAGTACCGCTCCTCAGCGGTAGTACCGCTTGATGTCTTCCTCCGTAGTACCGCTGAGGCTCCGAGCTACTACCGCCTCGACTCGAGGCCTCTTTTTCTCGTGTCGGGTTGTGCGGCACTAGCTGCGGTAGTAGTGGCGGTAGTACCGCTCCCAAGCGGTAGTACCGCCCTTACCACCGCTGTAGCACCGCTCTGGGTCCAGGACCTTGCTCCCCTCATGTTCGCGGCAATACCTCTAGGTGGTACTGTAGTACCGCTGGCTCAGCGGTAGTACCGCCCACCCAAGCGGTAGTACCGCTCTCTGTGGGGCTGCTTGGGGGTAATGGTTGGATTGTTCCCCCCATTATATAAAGGGGTCTTCTGCCCCAAAGTTGACCTACCTCTTCCCCCAAAAGCTCCATTGTTGCTCAAAGCTCCATTTTCGCCCGATCTCTCTCCCTAGCCAATCAAACTTGTTGATTTGCTCGGGATAGGTTGAGAAGGCCCGGATCTACACTTCCACCAAGAGAAATTTGATTCCCCCACTAATCCCTAGCGGATCTTGTTACTCTTGGGTGTTTGAGCACCCTAGACGGTTGAGGTCACCTCAGAGCCATAGTCCATTGTGGTGAAGCTTTGTGGTGTCGTTGGGAGCCTCCAATTAAGTTGTGGAGATAGCCCCAACCTTGTTTGTAAAGGTTCGGTCGCCGCCTTCAAAGGTACCAATAGTGGAATCATGGCATCTCGTATTGTGTGAGGGCGTGAGGAGAATACGGTGGCCCTAGTGGCTTCTTAGGGAGCATTGTGCCTCCACACCGTTCTAACGAAGACGTACTTCCCCTCAAAAGGAAGGAACTTCGGTAACACATCCTCATCTCCATCGGCTCCACTCTTGGTTATCTCGTGCCTTTACTTATGCAAGCTTTTTGTGTTGTATCCCTTGCTTGCTTGTGCACTTATTGTTGTTGCATCATATAGGTTGCTCACCTAGTTGCATATTTAGACAACCTACTTTGATGCAAAGTTTAATTTGGTAAAGAAAAGCTGAAAATTGTTAGTTGCCTATTCACCCCCCCTCTAGTCAACTATATCGATCCTTTCAATTGGTATGAGAGCCTAGTCTCTTTATTAAGGACTTTGCCATCCGAAGAGTATGGTTGACACCATAGACGGTGGGGAGGAGGAGCACTCAGGTGTGAATCCGATCTCGTCTATGGGTGATGGGGAAACCACGGTGTCCCGTGAGGAATTCAATGTGGCCTTGGACACATTGAAAACCTCCAGGACAACCAAGGTTGAAAGCATGTTTAATAAATTCTTAGAAGGACTTAAACTACCTACCTCGCCGTTTAAAGTGGGTGATCCCACTAACAAGGTGGCGGATGCTAACTCGTACAAGGGGGAAGCTAATAGTGAGAAGGGTCCTTCTACTAGTGGTAGAACTGGCACCGGCATCTTTGCCCATGTGGAACCTCCAACTTATGGAGGACCGATTCCCTCTACTCATTTAAATCATGTCGGCCCTCCTCCTAAGATTGTGAAAAATGAGGATTTTGATTCCTTGGTGTATCGCTTCAAGCGTCATTTAAATCATGTGAATACTAATCTTTGGAGAATCATTGAACAAGGTTTCTATCCACATGACCGAAGCAACTTCACCCCTAGAGAAGCAGTGGATAATCAATTCAATGAGAATGCTCTCTTCATCATCCAAGATGCTATCCTCCCCGAAGATCTCCCTCATCTCCAACCCCATGCCATGGCCAAAGACAGATGGCAATGCGTTGTGTCTCTCTATCGGGGAAGCGCAGGCATTCAACGCTCCAACTATGAAGTGGTGCAAGATGAAGCCGATGAGTTTGCAATGAAAGAAGATGAAGAACCTCGTGAGCTCTTTCGGAGAGTAACCAAACTCGTGGTCTCACTCCGAGATCATGGGAGCAAGGACGCGGATGACAATTGGATCAAGCGCAACTTCCTCAAGGCCATGATGTGCTACAACAAGGCCATGTCCTCCGCCATTCGTCAAAGAACAGAATTCCACTCCAGGACCTCAAGTGAAGTGTTGGATGAGTTCGTTGCAATGAGCATCTTGGACAAGACCACCGATAACGCTGTGCTCCGCTCTCAAAGGACAAAGAAGCCCAACCTTGCCCTGAAGGCCAAGGTTATTGTGGAAGAAGAGGAAGAAGAGGAAGACGAGGAGAGCAACCCCGAAGATACAAAATATGATTATCATGAGCACATGGCTCTTGCTTCAAGGCAATTTTGGTGCAAGAAGAACTCAAGGCCCAATTTCAACAAGAACAACTCAAGTGGCTTCAAGAGCAAGCAATGAGTAAGAACTTGTTACAACTGTGGCAATGCGATCCATTTCGTTGCGGATTGTCCTTACGAGAAGCGGGAAGAAAATGGTGGCAAGCTCATCCGAAAAGACAAAGCCAAGTCCTTCCCCAACAAGAACAACTTCACCAGGAAGACTCCTACTCGAGGGTTGGTGGTTCAAGAAGAATACCGTGAGGGTGACGATGATGATGAAGATAGTGAAGCAATGGCCATGGCATCCGTTGCCATTGCAAAAACTCCCCGGATGTCTCTCTTTGATTCACCCAACAAATACATCACCGCCAAGTGCCTCATGGCCAAAGCCTCTAACAAGGTAACCCCTAACATCAAAACCACCATCATTACTAATCCCTCTTTGACAGATTGCATTAATGAACATGAGGGGTATAATGAGGATGTGAATGAATTTGAGTCTTTTATGAGTAAGATCAAGGGCAAATCCAAGAAGCACTTTGTTGCTCTCTTGGAACAACTTGGTGAAGTCAATGACATGATCGAGGCTCACGAAGAAACCATCTCCAAGATGGAAGGTCATAGTCGTGCCTATGCCGATGAGATATCGGATCTCTCTAATGCTCTTGAGGAAGAGCGTGGGCATCGTTTGGCTCTTGAGGAGTCACACAACGATGACCATGCTAAGTTAAAGAAAGATCTTGATCATGCTCTTGTTGCGTATCGTGTGCTAACTTCCGAGAAGGCTAAACTTGGGGTTGATCATGCTAGACTCAAGGAGGAGTTTGATGTACTTGACAAGGCCCACAAGATCTTGAAGGGTGCTCATGCAAACCTCAAGGAGTCTCATGCTCAACTCCAAGTTAAGCTAACCAAGGAAAAGGCCACCTTTCCTCATATGGTATTAATTGATAATGCATATGCCACTACCCCGTGTTGTGAGCATGTGCATCTTGTGGAGGAGAATGCCAAATTGAAGGATCAACTTGAGAACAACCTTGTGACATGCATTCAAGGTGAGGAGAACCTCAACGACCTTTTGAGCAATCAAAAGGAAGTTGTGGCCAAGGAGGGAATTGGGTTCACACCCAAGTCCAAGAACAAGAAGAAGAACGACAAGACCAAACGACCTCCTCCTCTCAAGAAAACCTTTGTGAAAGGGGGAGAGGGTGCTCCTAAGGAAAATAAGAGCAATGTGAAGGGTGTTGATGTCAAATAGGGCAAAACCACCTCCTCCAACAAAGTCGGCGACTTTAACCCTTCTTATGTGTTGTGCCATGCTAGCGATGGGCATGTTTATGCTAAATTTTTTGGTTCTCCTTATGAGTACATTGAATGGTCTATTTGGGTTCCTAAGACCCTTGTTACTAACATCAAAGGACCCATTACTAAATGGGTACCTAAAACCAAGCATTGATCTCTTGTAGGTGTTTGCTTCCAGTGGGGGATCATGGTTGCTCGATAGTGGAGCAACAAATCATATGACCGGGAGCAAGGACTTGGTGGTGGACGTGCAAAAGATCCCATCTATGCCCACCAATGTTGAGTGGGGTGATGCCTCATCTTCTAAGGTATTGGGTCTCGGCAAGGTTGTCATTTCTCATGATCTAACGATCAACAAAGTCATGCTTGTTGATTCCCTTGCATACAATTTACTTTTCGTTCATCAACTTGCACTCATGGGCTTTGCCACTTTCTTTGACATTGATACCGTGGCCCTCTTATGGAACAAGACTCTTAAAGTAGCCTTTGTTGGGCATGTCGAGAACGGTCTCTATGTGATTACCTTTTCAAAGCGACCCACTAAGACCGCGACATGCCTAATGGCTAAAGTTGATGTGGGATGGCTTTGGCATCGCCGTTTAGCCCACGTCAATATAAGATCTTTGCAAAGTCTTCTCAAGGGGGACCATGTCCGTGGACTAACAAATGTTAGTTTTGCCAAAGATCGTGCTTGCAGTGCGTGTATCGAAGGAAAGCTTCATGAGAAGGCTCACCCTCCCACGACTATCATCTACTCGAAGAGACCCTTGGAGCTCCTTCACATGGACCTCTTTGGGCCTCCATCCTTTGATAGTCTTGGGGGTAGAAAGTATTTCTTGGTGATTGTGGATGATTATTAAAGATACACTTGGGTATATTTCTTCAAGAGGAAGAGTGAAACTCAGCAAACCGTCATCGATTTTGCAAATGAAGCTCAACGTCAACATGATACAAAGATCTTGACAATAAGAAGTGACAACGACACCGAGTTCAAGAACTACACCTTGGATGAGTTTCTGAGTGATGAGGGGATCAAGCATCAATATGTTGCACCCTATACCCCTCAACAAAATGGTGTCGCGGAGAGGAAGAACCGGACATTGATGGATGCGGCAAGGACCATGATGGCGGAGTTCAAGTATCCATACAACTTTTCGGCTGAAGCCATCAACACAGCATGTCATGCATCCAATCAGCTCTATCTCCGCAAAGGCTTGAACAAGACTCCTTATGAAATACTTACCGGTAACAAGCCCAACCCCAAGTACTTCCGGGTGTCCGGGTGTAAGTATTTCATTCTCAAGAAAGGTGTTCATTTGTCTAAATTTGAGGCTAGAGCTTATGAGGGCATATTTGTTGGTTATGCTACAAACTCTCATGCTTACTGTTTCGTCAACAAGTCCACCGGACTCATTGAGGAGACGTGTAACTTGGAGATTGAAATAACGGCTCCCAAGTGGAGCAAAGTGGTACTTGTGATGTAGGTGATGAAATTCCTCCCCAAGCCATAAGAAGAATGGTTGTGGGTCATATCCTACCAATTGAGGAACCCCTTGTGCCCGAAGGAGAAGGACAATGCTCCACTCAAGTGGAGCCATCACCAACCCAAGACCCACACGCTTCCGAAGAACAAAGTGAAAGCCCTCAACCTCGTGGAAAAGACCAAGGGCAAGATCAACCTCAAGATGGTGGTGAACCACCAAATGATGCCCAAGGTCAAGTTCTCCCCCTCGAGCAAGTTCAAGATCAAGAGCAACCACAAGATCTACAACGAGCTCAAGACAGCGCTCAAGATAATCAAGTTAATCCTCCTCCCCCCACATCCGCGGAGGAATTAGAGCGTCGTGCCATGAAGATTTCTTCCAAGCTCACCACCCAAGGTCATCTCATGGAGAACATGGTTGGAAGCCTAAGAAAGGGGGTAAGCATTCGTAGAAAATTAGCAAACTATTGTGAACATCACGCGTTTGTCTCTTGTGTTGAACCCCAAAAGGTCTATGAGGCACTCGAAGATTCGGATTGGCTCAATGCCATGCATGAAGAACTCAACAACTTAGAGTACAACAAGGTGTGGAGATTGGTTCCAAGGCCGTCGGGGAACCACAACGTCATTGGAACCAAGTGGATTTTCAAGAACAAGCACGATGCTCATGGGAACATCATTCGCAACAAGGCAAGATTGGTGGCACAAGGCTACTCCCAAGACGAGTGTATCGACTACGGTGAAACATTTGCTCCCGTTGCTCACTTTGAATCCATTTGTTTGTTGATTGCTTATGCTTCCCATCACAACTTTAAGTTACAACAAATGGATGTGAAAAGTGCTTTTCTTAATGTTCCTATTAATGAGTTTGTTTATGTCAAGCAACCCCCCGGGTTCGAGGATCCCTACTTCTCGGATCATGTGTATCAACTCGATAAGGCACTCTATGGCCTTAAACAAGCCCCACGTGCGTGGTATGACCACCTTACCGAGTTGTTACAAGATCATGGATTTGAGGTTGGGCAAATCGATCCCACTCTTTTTACTAAGGTCAAAGGGGAGTTGTTTGTATGCCAACTATATGTTGATGATATTATCTTTGGTTCCCCTAACAAAGCTTTCAATGAGGAATTTGCCGCTCTCATGACCTCTAAGTTCAAGATGTCTTTGATGGGAGAGTTGAAGTTCTTCCTTGGTTTCGACATCAAAAAAGAGGAGAAGGTACCTTCATCAACCAAGCCAAATACACTCAAGACATGCTAAAAACATTCAAGCTAACTGATGTCAAGCCGGCTTCTACTCCGATGCCTACCAAGTGCCAACTTGACATTGATCCTAATGGTAAAGCGGTGGATCAAAAGGTATATCACTCCATGATTGGCTCCTTGCTTTACCTTTGTGCATCTAGACCGGATATCATGTTGAGTGTGGGAATATGTGCATGGTTTCAAGCCGCACCGAAGGAGAGCCACTATGTGGCGGTCAAGCGAATCTTTCGATATTTGGCTCATACCCCAAACTTTGGCTTATGGTACCCAAGAGGAGCAAACTTAAAGCTTGAAGGATATACGGATTCCGATTGGGCGGGAGACAAAGCGGATAGGAAGTCCACTTCCAGAGGGTGCCAATTTCTTGGTTGCTCTTTGGTAAGTTGGTCTTCCAAGAAGCAAAGTTGTGTGTCTCTCTCGTCCATCGAAGCGGAGTATGTGGCGGCCGGTAGTTGTTGTGCACAACTCTTATGGATGAGGCAAACTTTAAAGGAGTACGGTGTCATTTGTGACAAAGTGCCTCTTTGGTGTGATAATGAAAGTGCCATCAAGATTTCTCTCAACCCGGTGCAACATTTCAAGACGAAGCATATTGAGATTCGGTATCACTTCATCCGGGATCACATTAGGTGAGGGGAGATCGAGCTCAAGTATGTGAACACTAATGATAACCTTGCAGATATTTTCACGAAGCCCTTGGATGAAGCAAGATTTCGCGAGTTAAGGCATGAGCTAAATATCATTGATTCGAGCAATGTATCTTGAACCCATGCACATCCCACCACATTCAACATGTTGTCTAGTTTTGGTGTAGGCATGGACATAGGGGGAGTGTTGTTCTCTCAATGAACTCTCCCTCCTCCCATTATGCATAAATTGATCAAGTCTTTAACATTAACCATCTACGATGGTACTTGTGCTTCAAGGACGAGTTTTGGTCATGGGCCCAAGGTTAAAATCTTCGCGGCGCCATACCTCTTGACTCAAACATAGGTGGCCTCGGCCACCGCCCTCTCTTGAAGAGGTGTGTCTTGGTCCCTTGCTAGTGTGTTTGTTGCCTAGTCGTTTTGCCGCTGGTTTTTTCTCTTTTTGTTCAGCTAAGTCATTTTGTCTAGTTGTCGTGGCATGCTGGGCGGTACTACCGCTGGTGGTGCGCGGTACTACCACTTATAAGCGGTACTACCGCCCACCAGCGTGGTACTACCGCTGCGGGCGGGATCAGGGGGTTATATCGGGGCAGGGGGAAGATTCTTCTCCCCCATACCTATTCACTTCGCCCCCTCGTTCCTCTTCCTCTCTCCAGCAACGCCTCGCCGTGGGAGGGCTCCGGCAGACCTTCTTCTCCGGGGCATCCCTCTCCATTTCCTTCGGTGGAGTCAATCCCCACCTCGTCCTCTTGCCATGGATGCCGGTATTGCCCCTGTTCCTCCTCTCTTCTTGTCTAGATTTTAGATCTAGCGTCTTAGGGGCAATAGTGGTTGCATCTCTAGATTTTTGGCTAAATCTAGGCTTGAGTAGGTTGGAGAAGGCAACTAGACTATTTGGATTAGTGTTTGGTAGGAGTATTTTTGAATTTGGCAGGCCGGTAGTGCCGGATCTGATCACGGTAGTAGGGAACCATTGTTTCCCCGCTTCGAGCGGTACTACCGCTCTCATTGGAGCGATACTACCGCTTGGAGCGGTACTGCCGCGTCCAGGTCGTGGTACTACCGCCGTCTGCCAAGTTCCATCATGTTCCTACCAATCGTTGATCCTTTTTGTTGTGTTTGGTGGATTATGCTCGTTCTTTCTGGTTGTTTTGCGTGTTCTTGTGTTTGGTTCCAGGTGATGAACTTCCTGAGCATCAAGCTTGCCGTGTCAACCCCGGTCATGCCACATCAAAGTGCTACCGCACATCTGAGTCAGCAGGAGGTTCCTCTAGTGCTCCACCTCCACCTCAACTCAAAAAGAAGTCGGCCGTCAAGCCAAAGCCAAAGGGCAAAACTGTGCCTCAAATGAATGCCAAGGAGTTCTGGGCAAGGCGTCACCGCAACCCTTATGTGGAAGACCAAGAACCCACTTTGGTCAACCGTCCATTCTGGAACCGATTTCAGTTTGCCATATTCTTTGATGTGCTCAAGGCCAAGAAGAATCTCTATTTGATGTGCGCTCGATCGACACGGACTATATGGAGAAGGATCCTGAGTACTTTGGTGAAGCTTTTCAGATGTGCTCTCAGCTAAACATTCTCAGAATCATACAATTCAACAAGGACTATGATGCAGATATAGTGGTTCAATTCTATGCCACTGTCCATCTAGGGACTGATGAGGATAGGACTCTGACTTGGATGACCAATGGCAAGTTGCTTTCTGTCAAGTGGAAGGCATTCATGGAGTTACTTGGAGTGGAAGATCACGAGCTTGAGACTCCTGTCGGCTTTCGCCCTCACCGCAACACAACCTCCACTCACAAGCAAGCTCTCTGGCCCTACTGCACTCTCAAGATCAACCCTGAAACTAAGAAGGAATCATATGAGCTGCCTGCCTTTCTGGACATTCTTAATCGTGTCTTCCGTGAGACTCTTTTCCCTCGCATCGGGAATCTGGATATGGTTCACTCTTATATCATGGACATGCTTCTCTTCTGCCAGCATGAGAAGGAAGCAAACACTGACGAGTCCTTAGACATTTCTCATGTTATGTGGTCTGAGCTCTTATCTGCTATCTCTGAGTGCAAGTGCCCGATCTATGGTCCGTTCATTATGCTGCTCATTGAGAAGGCCTGGAGTCAGGTCGATCCCAAGGTTATTCTAGAGACTGAAGAGTTGGTGTCTCATGAGATCAAGCGTCTAAGGAAGAAGGACAACTGGGGCACTCAGGTCCCTAAATCTGGGGGTACATCTTCTGCTGCTGCCATGGAGACCGAGGAGGAGGCTGAGGATGACGATGACGATGACTATGAGCCTTCTGGGACAGAGCCCTCTTGGGCAAAGAAGCTCAAGCTTAAGATGAAGAAGCTGTTCTGCATGGTGTCTCATGGTCAGTACATGACCCATGTGGCTGAGAAGAAGGCCAAGGGACGTCACAAGGAGCTCATGCATCAGTTGGGTGCCACCGTTAACAGTGGATGTCGTGGAATTGTCACGTCAGATGTCTTAGTCAAAGGACTTAATGGCGGACCCATCGCAACTAGGAAGCTTGAAGGGGTTACACTGAGATCCCAACCGGCTTAACGCATGAGCCGCCTCATTCTTCCTTCGATCAATGTGCTCCACTTGATACCCTTTGAAGTGCCCAGTCACAGCATCTACTTTACGACGGTAAGCCGCCATAAGGGGATCCTTAGAGTCCCACTTGCCTGACACCTGTTGAGCCACGAGATCTGAGTCGCCCAAGCACCTTACCCGGCTCAAATTCATCGCTTTGGCCATCCGGAGACCATGGAGCAAGGCCTCGTACTCAGCTGCATTGTTAGCACAGGGAAACATGAGCCGGAGCACATAACGAAATTTTTCACCTCGAGGGGAAGTTAAAACAACTCCAGCCCCTGAACCTTCTAACTGCCTGGACCCATCAAAGTGAATAGTCCAATATGTATTATCTGGCTTCTCCTCAGGTGCCTGCAACTCTGTCCAATCATTGATAAAGTCCACCAAGGCTTGAGATTTAATAGCAGTACGGGGCATATACTTCAAACCATAGGGCCCAAGATCAATAGCCAACTTGGCGATTCGTCCTGTGGCCTCCCTGTTCTGAATGATGTCTCCCAAAGGGGCGGAACTTACCACTATTATAGGATGACTTTGGAAGTACTGCTTCAGCTTCCGGTTTGCCATGAACACACCATAAACAAGTTTCTGCCAATGTGGATATCTTTGTTTAGACTCAATGAGCACCTCGCTGACGTAGTAAACCGGCCGTTGAACCGAGTGCTCCTTGCATGTCTCCTTACGCTCCACCACGATGGCGACATTGACGGCTCGTGAGTTAGCAGCCACATATAACAGCAGCGGTTCTCTATCAATGGGAGCCGCAAGGACCGGTGGCTCGGACAACTGTCTCTTTAAATCTTCAAAGCAAGTTTAGCAGCATCACTCCAGACAAAAGTGTCTGTTTTCTTCATCATCTGATACAGCGGTAGGGCCTTCTCACCTAACCGGCTTATGAAACGGATTAAAGGAGCAACACGACCCGCCAGTCGCTGAACATCATTGATGCACGCCGGTTTAGCCAGAGAGGTAATTGCCTTGATCTTCTCCGGATTAGCTTCAATGTCTCTGTTTGAAACCAAGAAACCCAAGAGCTTGCGTGCAGGTACACCAAATACACACTTTTCCGGGTTAAGCATCATTTTATAAACCCAGAGATTATCAAAGGTCTCCTTCAGGTCAAATATCAAGGTTTCCTTCTCTCTGGACTTCACCACAATATCATCCACATAAGGATGAACATTGCGCCCAATTTGGTCATGGAGACAGTTCTGTACACATCGCTGATAAGTCGCCTGAGCACTCTTGAGCCCAAACGGCATAGATACATAACAGAAGGCTCCAAACGGAGTCATGAAAGCCATCTTCTCCTGGTCCTTAACTGCCATCTTGATCTAATGATAACCAGAGTAAGCATCCAAAAAGCTTAAACGCTCACAACCCGCCGTAGCATCAATGATTTGATCAATACGGGGAAGAGCAAAGGGATCAGCCGGACAAGCCTTATTTAAGTCCGTGTAATCCACACACATCCGCCAGGTGCCGTTCTTCTCGAGCACGAGCACTGGGTTAGCCAACCACTCCGGGTGAAAAACTTCAACAATAAACCCAGCGGCTAAGAGCCGGGCGACTTCCTCTCCAATAGCTTGCCGCCTCTCTTCGTTGAATCGTCGAAGAAACTGTCTGACCGGCTTATACTTTGGATCAATATTGAGAGTGTGCTCAGCGAGTTCTCTCGGTACACCTGGCATGTTAGAAGGTTTCCATGCAAAGATGTCCGGTTCTCACGGATGAACTCGATGAGCGCGCTGTCCTATTTAGGATCCAAATTGGCACTGATGCTGAACTGCTTAGATGAATCACCCAGATTGAAATCAACAAGCTTCGTTTCAGCAGCCGACTTAAACTTCATCGCCGGGTCATGCTCGGTGGTTGGCTTTTTTAGAGAGGTCATATCTGCCGGGTCAACGTTGTTTTGATAAAACTTCAGTTCCTCCGCTGCACAAACAGACTCAGCATAAGCCGCGTCACCCTCCTCACACTCCAGGGCTACATTCCGACTTCCATGCACGGTGATGGTACCTTTGTGACCCGGCATCTTAAGCTGCAGGTAAACATAGCACGGTCGTGCCATGAACTTGGCATAAGCCGGCCGTCCAAACAGAGCATGATATGGACTCCTGATTTTGACCACCTCAAAGGTTAGTTCTTCAGCTCTGGAATCATACTTATCTCCAAAAGCCACTTCCAGTTCAATCTTGCCAACTGGGTACGCCGACTTGCCAAGGACCACTCAATGAAAAATAGTGTTGGACGTCTTCAAATTCTTATCAGTTAACCCCATGCGTTGGAAGGTCTCATAATAAAGGATATTGATGCTGCTACCCCCGTCCATGAGTACCTTAGTGAATTTATAGCCACCAACCTGAGGTGCTACCAGCAAGGCTAACTGACCCGGATTATCAACCCGGATGGGGTGATCTTCCCTACTCCACACAATGGGCTGTTCTGACCACCTCAAATAACGGGGAACCGCCGGCTCAATAGAATTTACAGCCCTCTTATGAACATTCTGGTCACGTTTGCACAGGCTAGTGGTAAACACATGATACTGCCCACTATTCAGCTACTTCGGATGGCTTTGATAACCCGATTGCTGCTACTATTGTTCCCCTTGACCAGATTGCTGCTGATTATGACCGCCCTGATGTCCCTGAAAGCCGGAACAAGAACCGCCACCCGGGCCATGAAAACTGCCAGCTCCTGAGCCGCCGCCCAACCCATGATTGCCATCAAATGTGTTAGAATTCTTAAAAGCCTTCATGATCGCACAATCTTTCCATAAGTGGGTGGCGGGTCATTCTCGGGTGCCGTGTTTCGGGCACGGCTCATTGAGTAGCTACTTAAGAGATGGGCCTGACCTGCCATATCGGGGCGGCTTGCCCTTACGTCTCTTATTGTTATCCTGGGCATTGGCATTGGCTACAAACTCTGGGTTACCCTCGGCCTTACGCTTGTTGCCCCCTTGATTCGTCGGGTTATGCTGCTGTCCCTTTCCCTTGCTGTTCTTATTTCCCTCCCCTGTCTTTTCCTCATCAGACGAGGGGTCCTTGGTACTATCAGAGTCGGCGTATTTGACTAAAGCGGCCATCAGCATACCCATATCGTTGCAATCACGCTTAAGGCGCCCCAGCTTCTGTCTCAGCGGCTCAAAGCGGCAATTCTTTTCCAACATAAGGACTGCAAAGCCAGCATCCATCTTGTCAGATGAATGTATTATCTCCTTAACCCGGTGTACCCAGTGAGTCGTGGACTCAGCACCTCTTGCTTACAGTTTGTCAAATCCACAATCGACATGGATTGCTTGCAAGTGTCCTTGAAGTTCTGGATGAAGCGGGCTTTTAGCTCTGCCCACGAATAAATGGAATTGGGGGGCAAACCCTTCAACCAGGATCGGTCCGTTCCATCTAACATCATTGTGAAGTACTTAGCCATTGCTTCATCGCTGACCTCCAACAGCTCCATGGCCATCTCATAGCTCTCGATCCACGCTCCAGGCTGTAAGTCGGCTGTGTAATTCGGCACCTTTCGAGGTCCCTTGAAGTCCTTGGGAAGGCGTACATTACGCAGAGCCGGCACCAAACAAGGAACACCGCTGGTTCTAGTGGCCACTCCCGTCTCAACGAAAGCTATCAGATACTCTGGGAAATCTTGATGAGCTGTCTATTGAGCCGCTAGCTGAGCCGCCCGCTCGTTCTCCTGACGTACCCGATCTTGTACCGAGTTATAGCCACCGGGCTGGTTCCGGCGCTGGGCATTGCTCGACAAAGCTTCTGACTCCATGTGCCTGCTGTAACTTGGACTCCGGTTTTGACGAGGTGGTGCTAACCAAGGCGGAGGAGTTGAGTGAATCCTGTCCCGACTATAAGAATAAGTCTCTTGCTGAGCCAGGGCTGTCTGGACAAGTTCCCTAATCCTCCGGGTCTCCATCGCTATTGGATCATCACCGTCCACTGGGAGAGCCGCCAGACGCGCTGATGCTGCGATTAAGTTCTCCATGGGGTTGGAAAAGTGACCCGGCGGTATCGGTACGTAACGAGGCAGTGCCATGTTCCCATGAGGAGGTACCACCTCCCGAGCTGAGCCAGTCCTCCTGTTCCGGCTGTCATAGGCTGGTTTGCATCTGGCGGGTTACTTGGGCCGGCTCCGGGTGTAGAAAAAAGAACCCGAGGGTCATAAGTCGGAGGCAAACGGGATTGAGTTTTTTGGTGCCTCCTTCTCATCACCTCATTAGATGCGTTCAGGCTCATTGAAAGCTGGAAAGCCTCTGACTGGAGCTGCTGCGCCCGTGCATCCAAAGTCGCCCGTTCCGTGGCTAACCTGGTATCCTCAGCTACTAAGGTCTCCTTGGCCCGAGCTATTTCCTTGCGTACCCGTGCCACCTCTGCGTCATGCTCATCTTTATTTGCAGGAACAACCATGGGGGTTAACAAGGCCGTAAGTTTATCCATCAGATCTATCAGCACTTGAGCCGGCTGGCGCACAGGGCCTCCTGCCCCGACCGCTCCTATCCCGGATGTAATTGCAGCAGCGGCTGTAGAATTTTGGCTGGGTTAAGTCCCAGCCTTGAAGACTCCTGCCCAATTTGGCGACTCACAGAGGTCCAGAATACTGGAGCCATCGAAACAGCCCCCAAGCACGCCATCTTGCACTTCATATAGTGAATCTGTTGAACCGGCGGACGAATCACCGTCAAAGAGAACGGCCGTCTCACCACCAACTTCAGATTGTTCAGAAAGTTCTTTTGCGTGGATGCAGCCCACAAAAACACGCTTCACACCGAGTTAAACTCGAGCGGATTTCGCACGCTGAGCCGTCTCGACGAGGTCGGTGCAGTTGTCCGGCTCAGGGTCCAGCTCACCAATCCGGCCGATGAAGACATGGATTCCGCCGAAGGGACCCGGTACCCGTACTCAGTTGAGCTGGCGTCGGGGCCCCAACCTTCGTCGTCGATGTAGATCTTGCCGCGACGACTCTTGGTCATCCGGCCTACTGCGTATCCCTTTAGCCCTTCAAAGTTGCCCTTCAAGAACTCAAATCCACCATGCGCTAGCCCCATGGTGGGCACCAACTGTTGTGGAATTGTCACGTCAGATGTCCTAGTGAAAGGACTTAATCGCGGAGCCATCGCAACTAGGAAGCTTGAAGGGGTTAATTGGGACAAGAGATACGGGAGGTTTTATACTAGTTCAGCCCCTTACGATGAAGGTAAGGCCTACGTCTAGTTGGGATGGTATTGCTTGATGTTTCGAGGACCAGGGAGTGAGATATGCTATGCCCGTTTCTCGATGAGTCGTTTCTTACCCTTAGCCGCCAGCGGGTCGCCCCCTTATATACACGGGTTGGCGCCCTGCGGCTTTCAGAGTCCCGGCCGGCTCATAAATAGTGTCTGGCTCGGTGACTAGTTAAATCTACCTTACAATACAAGTCATGCCATTGTGGCGGTTTACTACAACGGGCCTTCAGTTGATGGTGGGATTTAGGCCCCTTTATTGAACTGCCATCTTCATGCTTGGTCTTGGGCTTCTTTCTAATGAGTCTTCTTTGCGTAACCCGGCCCCTCCTGGGCGGCTTACACAAATAGTTATATCCCCAACAGTGGATCTAAGGACCATCTTACTTAGGAGGAGTGGATTCAGCAGCACTGCCCGTGGACAGATTCTGACACCGAGCAGTTCCCGAACGACGACGGCTGTGCAGACAATCCCGCTGGGATATGATGTTCGAGACCCTCGCTTGCTATCACCTGGAGCCGTAGCAACACTCCTTCTCTTTTTGGTGTCTCGATGCCAAAGGGGGAGAGAGTTTAGGGATTTGTGTCGTTGTCGTTGTCTGTTTTGCGAGTGTGTCTTCTTTGTGGTGTGTTTTCTCGCCGTTTGCTTTGCTTGGTTTTGTGCCAGTGAGACCTAAGTTCCAGACATATGGTGTCAGACATATGCTACCTTATCTTTATTTTCATTATCATTATCTATGTCTATCTAGTCCTTCGGTATCAAATGAGTCGTATGCTTATCCTATTATATACTATGCTCTCATATATCCTGCTTAGGTTGTTGGTCTCTAAAAGTTAGGGGGAGCATTGATCCTAGTATGTGTACCGTGCAGTCCAAAGCACTTATCTAGATAGCACACATCTAGGGGGAGCCCGTCTACATTTTAGAGTTGTGGGGTTTTGCGCATGTCCTATGTCTCTTCCTGTTTGTGAAAATCCCGTATTGTCATCAATCCACCAAAAAGGTGTTCTGGTGAGTGATGAGAATGCTTTTGCGGACTAATCGTGTGCGTTGAGATTTTCAAAGATTCATCCTTTGGGACGAAACGATTCCCTCCCCTCGGTGTTTTATTCAAGACGGTGCAGCTCTTTCGTTTCTCTGTTGGTGGACTAGTTGCGTAGGACTCACCGTACTATCAAGAGGGGATCCGCTTTGGTAAGGCTAGGGTGGAATTAACACATACACATCCTTATCGCACCCACGGATCCTTCCCACTTCAATGGAGCTCTCCTTCCCCTCTTTGTTTTCACTGTCTGGTCCCAGCGATAGTACCGCCGAAGCACATAAAGCGGTAGTACCACTCCTCAGTGGTAGTACCGCTTGTTGTCTTCCGCCGTAGTACCGTTGAGGCTCCGGGATACTACCGCCTCGACTCGAGGCCTCTTTTTCTCGTGTCGGGTTGTGCGGCACTAGCTGCGGCAGTAGTTGTGGTAGTACCGCTCCCAAGCGGTAGTACCACCCTTACCATCGCGGTAGTACCGCTCTGGGTCCAGGACCTTGCTCCCCTCATGTGCGCGGTAGTACTGCTAGGTGGGACGGTAGTACCGCTGGCTCATCGGTAGTACCCCCACCCAAGTGGTAGTACCGCTCTCTGCAGGGCTGCTTGGGGGGTAACGGTTGGATTGTTCCACCCACTATATAAAGGGGTCTTCTTCCCCAAAGTTGACCTACCTCTTCCCCCAAAAGCACCATTGTTGCTCCAAGCTCCATTTTCGCCCGATATCTCTCACTAGCCAATCAAACTTGTTGATTTGCTCGGGATAGGTTGAGAAGGCCCCGATCTACACTTCCACCAAGAGAAATTTGATTCCCCCACTAATCCCTAGCGGATCTTGTTACTCTTGGGTGTTTGAGCACCCTAGACGGTTGAGGTCACCTCGAAGCCATAGTCCATTGTGGTGAAGCTTCGTGGTGTCGTTGGGAGCCTCCAATTAAGTTGTGGAGATAGCCCCAACCTTGTTTGTAAAGGTACGGTCGCCGCCTTCAAGGGCACCAATAGTGGAATCACGGCATCTTGCATTGAGTGAGGGCGTGAGGAGAATACGGTGGCCCTAGTGGCTTCTTGGGGAGCATTGTGCCTCCACACTGCTCTAACGGAGACGTACTTCCCCTCAAAAGGAAGGAACTTCGGTAACACATCCTCGTCTCCATCGGCTCCACTCTTGGTTATCTCGTGCCTTTACTTGTGCAAGCTTTTTGTGTTGTATCCCTTGCTTGCTTGTGCACTTATTGTTGTTGCATCATATAGGTTGTTCACCTAGTTGCATATTTAGACAACCTAGTTTGATGCAAACTTTAATTTGGTAAAGAAAAGCTAAAAATTGTTAGTTGCCTATTCGCCCCCCCCCTCTAGTCAACTATATGGATCCTTTCACCCTCCCCACCGCAATGGAAAATGGTCCTAAGAGCCCACCACACGCCAGCTCGACAAGCCTTGCATTGTTAAACGAAGTTCCCGACTGGATCCGGATGATGGCTATTCGAGATGATTCCACCTTGTCCTGTGTCCAGCATCCCCTCGAGGCGAATTATAGGGAATTTTACGACCCACTCACCACCCACCTAGTAGCAAAAGTCAAAGACTTAACCGACATGTTGGACTACAGTCCGGAAAATGCTGAATATATGGATGAAAATAGTGGAGTGATACATCTCCATCGTATCTACTTTTCTAAACACTTTTGCCCTTATTTTGGACTCTAACTAGCATGATTTTTATGGAACTAACCCAGACTGACGTTGTTTTCAGCAGAATTGCCATGGTGTTATTTTTGTGCAGAAATAGAAGTTCTCGGAATGACCTGAAACTCCACGGAGAATATTTCTGGAATTAATAAAAATACTGGCGAAAGAATCAAGACCAGGGGGCCCACACGTTGTCCACGAGGGTGGGGGGCGCGCCCCCTGCCTCGTGGGCCCCCTGTTGCTCCACTGACCTCAACTCCAACTCCATATATTCATGTTTGGGGAGAAAAAAAATCAGGGAGAAGGATTCATCACGTTTTACGATATGGAGCCACCGCCAAGCCCTAATCTCTCTCGGGAGGGCTGATCTGGAGTCCGTTCGGGGCTCCGGAGAGGGGAATCCGTCGTCGTCGTCATCATCAACCTTCCTCCATCACCAATTTCATGATGCTTACCGCCGTGCGTGAGTAATTCCATCGTAGGCTTGCTGGACGGTGATTGGTTGGATGAGATTTACCATGTAATCGAGTTAGTTTTGTTAGGGTTTGATCCCTAGTATCCATTATGTTCTGAGATTGATGTTGCTATGACTTTGCTATGCTTAATGCTTGTCACTAGGGCCCGAGTGCCATGATTTTAGATCTGAACCTATTATGTTTTCATGAATATATATGAGTTCTTGATCCTATCTTCCAAGGCAATAGTCACCTACTATGTGTTATGATCCGGTAACCCCGAAGTGACAATAATCGGGACCACTCCCAGTTATTACCGTAGTCTGAGGAGTTCATGTATTCACTAAGTGTTAATGGTTTGGTCCGGTACTCCATTAAAAGAAGGCCTTAATATCCCTTAGTTTCCAATAGGATCCCGCTGCCACGGGAGGGTAGGACAAACGATGTCATGCAAGTTCTTTTCCATAAACACGTATGGCTATATTCAGAATACATGCCTACATTACATTATGAACTAGAGCTAGTTCTTTGTCACCCTATGTTATAACTATTGCATGAGGAATCGCATGCAACATAATTATCCATCACCGATCCAATGCCTATGAGATTTTCACATATTGATCTTTGCTTAGTTACTTTATTGTTATCACTGTTACAGTTACTACAAAACTGCTACTGTTACTTTTGCTACCATTACCGTTACTTCCATACTACTTTGCTACTAAATACTTTGCTACAGATATTAAGTTACCTAGGTGTGGTTGAATTGACAACTCAACTGCTAAAACTTGAGAATATTCTTTGGCTCCCCTTGTGTCGAATCAATAAATTTGGGTTGAATACTCTACCCTCGAAAACGGTTGCGATCCCCTATACTTGTGGCTTATCAAGACTATTTTCTAGCGCCGTTGCCTGGGAGCATAGCTCTATTCTTTGAGTGACTTGGGATTTATATCTGCTGATCACTACGAGGAACTTGAAAGATGAAAGAACTAAGATTTTTCCCTCAACTACGAGGGGAGGTAAGGAACTGCCATTTAGCTCTACACTTGATTCACCATCTGTTTTGAGTAAACTTGCGACACCTAAACCTGCTTCTGCTACTAATTCTGATATGTCGCATGTTATTGATGATGCCACTTCTGGTATGTGTGATGCTTATGATGAAACTACTTCTATGCTTGATAATACTGTGCCACTAGGTGAATTTCTTGATGAACAACTTGATAGGGCTAGAGTGAATGAAATTATTGAACCTGATAATATTGATGATGAAGATTCTCCCCCTAGATATGAATTGCCTGTTGTGCCTGAGGGTTATGTTATGGATGAAGAAACTGCTAGATATATTCTTGCTTGCAATGATAGGAGTGATCTTAAGAAAGTATTAGCTAAGCTGAAAGAAAAATCTCTGAATGCTAGAATGAAATATGACCCTGCTTTTGCTACTTCACCTATCTGTGTTACTGATAAGGATTATGATTTCTCTGTCGATCTTGAGATAATTACTTTGGTTCATTTGATCCTTTTTATGGCTATGAATCTAAAACTGTTGTGGGACATCTTACTAAGTTAAATGATATAGCCAACCTATTCACTAATGATGAGAAAACTCGTGCTTAATGCTTTGCCTGATCATCCTCTCAAGAAAAATGAAATACTTGATATCTTTTATAACGGACTAACCGATGCTTCCAGAGACCACCTGGATAGTTGTGCAGGTTGTGTTTTTAGGGAAAGAACTGTTGATCAAGCTGAATTGTTATTGAATAATATGTTGACTAATGAAAATAGTTGGACACTTCCTGAACCAACTCCTAAGCCAACACCAAAGAAAAGGGGTATTCTATTTCTCAGTCCTGAAGATATGCAAGAGGCAAAGAAATCTATGAAAGAAAAGGGTAAAAGCTGAAGATGTTAAGAATTTACCGCCTATTGAAGAAATACATGGTCTTGATAACCGAACACAGGTAGTAAAGGTAAATTCCCTCTATAGATTTGACGAAGGCGATATCCCTCATAATGAGTCTGCTAGCCAATGCTTAGATGAGTTTGATAATTTTATTGTTAAACAAGAAAACTTCAATGCTTATGTTGGTAGACAATTGAAACGTCATGCTTATATGACTGAACACTTGAGTGATTATATGTCTAGAGTTAAAGGTGAACTTAAACTCATTAGTAAACATGCTTCCATGGTTACCAGTCAAGTAGAGCAAGTGCTTAAAGCTCAAAATGATTTGATCAATGAATTAAATAATAAGAAAAATGATAATGCTGTTAAAGTTGTGACTATATGTGGTAGAATGACTCAGGAACCTTTGTATCCTGAGGGCCACCCTAAGAGAATTGAGCAAGATTCTCAGAGAATTAATGTTGATGCACCTAGTCCTTCTAAAAAGAAGAAGAAGAAAAATGATAGGACTTTGCATGCTTCTAGTGAACCTGTTGTAGACACACCTAAGAATCCTAATGATATTTCTATTTCTGATGCTGAAACATAATCTGGTGATGAACATGAACCTAGTGATAATGTTAATGATAATGTTCATGTTGATGCTCAACCTATCAATAATAATGATGTAGAGGTTAAACCTGCTGTTGATCTTGATAACCCACAATCAAAGAATCATCGTTATGACAAGAGAGACTTCATTGCTAGGAAGCACGGTAAAGAAAGAGAACCATGGGTTCAGAAACCCATGCCTTTTCCTCCCAAACCATCCAAGAAAAAGGATGACGAGGATTTTGAGCGCTTTGCTGAAATGATTAGATCTATCTTTTTCCATATGCATTTTACTGATATACTTAAAATGAATCCTTATGCTAAGTACATGAAAGATATTGTTACAAATAAAAGAAAGATACCGGAAGCTAAAATTTCCACCATGCTTGCTAATTATACTTTTAAGGGTGGAATAACAAAGAAACTAGGAAATCCAGGAGTACCAACTATACCATGCTCCATTAAAAGAAACTATGTTAAAACTGCTTTATGTGATCTTGGAGCCGGTGTTAGTGTTATGCCTCTCTCTTTATATCGTATACTTGAATTGAATAAGTCGACACCTACTGAAATATCTTTGCAAATGGCCGATAAATCAACCGCTATACCTACTGGTATTTGTGAGGATGTGTCTGTTGTGGTTGCAAATGTTACTATTCTAACAGACTTTGTTATTCTTGATATTCCCGAGGACGATAGTATGTCGATTATCCTTGGTAGACCCTTTTTGAATACGGCAGGGGCTGTTATTGATTGCAACAAAGACAATGTCACTTTTCATGTTAATGGTAATGAGCATAAGGTACACTTTCTGAGGAAACAACCTCAAGTTCATAGTATCAATTCTATTGGAAGAATTCCATCGATTATTATTGGAGGTTTTCAATTTCCTCTTCCTACTGTCAAGAAGAAATATGATATTTTTATTGTTGGGGACATACATATCCCCATTGAGGTAACCTAGTGCTATTCAAAAATTCTCCAGATTCATGCGATTCTGAATGAGTTTGTTAACAAGACTTGGTCAACCTTGTTAGTGGATTCCTTTTAATCAGCATGAGATGGACGAAGTTAGAAAGCACAACCCTCTGTACGCTCCTTCTACATTATGTTATTTAGAATAAATGAAGCAAAAATAGTATTTTCTGTCTGTTTCTGAATTATCCTTGCAATAAAAAAATACCCCGAAAATAAAAGTTTTCCAAATGCCTTTTTTTCTAGAATATTTGAGAATATCTGGCACTCAGAACATAGCATGGGGAGATAGCACCTGGCCACGAGGGTCCAGGGCGTGCCCCCCTGCCTCGTGGGCCCCTGGTGGCCCCCTCCACTCATTCCAGCACCCACACACTCCTTCTTCCTCCCAAAAAAATCACCAACCAGCTCAAGCAAGAGTTCTAGCTCATCTTGCTGCCATTTTCGATCTCCTTGCTCAAAGCTCCACTCACAAAACTGCTTTGGGGGATTGTTCTTTGGTATGTGACTCCTCCAATGGTCCAATTAGTTTCTGTTCTAGTGCTTTATTCAATGCAAATTTTACTGCCTAGGTGACCCTTGTCTTGAGCTTGCATGTCAAATTTATTTGGTCCCAAGTAGTTCTAATGCATGATATAGTCTCTAGGCACTTGTGGGAGTAGTTGCTATCAATTTTGTTGAGTTTGGTTCACTTTTATTTTGAGTAACTAAAATTTTTAGAAAATTTCAGGAAATGATGAAGAGATTTTTGAGAGGCTCTTCGAGCCGAAGCTCGAAGGATAAACAAAATGAGGAGAATAAAAAGCCCAAATATAATCTCCCTCGCACCACGGAGGTCCGGCCGTGTGAATGGCCTTGTGATGAGTTCTTGAGAGCAGCCAGGATTCATGATGATTTTTATTATTTGGCTGAGAATGTAGGCCTCACCGACTTCCTCCACGATCAGCTCGATCAGTATCTCCTACTCACTAATATTTTTGTGCAAATTTTTTACTTTCATCCTAGGAAATCACCATCTTCAGTGGAGTTTCATTTATATGATGAGGTTAAGGAGATGTCACTATATGATTTTTGTGGGGTTTGCAAGATACCCTTTGTGGGCAGTATAGAGGAACCACATCGTAGTGATGTGGATGGAATTATTGATATGATCGCTGTAGGGGAGACGAGGAAGGTTTCCGATGCAAGAATTACTAGCATACACTTTCATGTTCAACGTTACTTTGCAATATTTGCTAGTAGATGCTTAATTGGTCGCGGGAACTGTGGAAACCTTAGTGCCCCTGATATTGTTATTTTGTGCCATGCTTTGTTTCGTGATAACACTTTTAGTTTAGGCGCTATTATTGCTAAACCATTAAGTATGAACCGTACAAAGGGCCCCATCTTTGCTTCACGCCTTGCTAAACACTTTAAGATACCTATTAGGCATTATGAGAAAGAGGAAAAGTTGATGCCCCCTATTTTTAGAGATTATAAGAGTATGGTAGCACATGAATTTATTGTTAAAAATAATGAGATGATGCTTAAGTATAATTTGAGATTTAATAAAACCCACAGTGAGACTATTATCTTGCCTACACCCTATTTGTTTAACATATTTTCAGGCACATACCTCATCTTGCGGGAGCCCGTTTATGCATACCGGAGCCTGACACCACCTCTAGAGCCTGAGCGAGAACCACCACTTGACCCTTATCGGCAGTCCGTTTATTAGTGGGATCCGGAGGAGATCGCCAACCAGTGGCACCCAGATGACACTCCTCAGTACATCGGAGAGAGTAGCTTCGATCCATGGGCATAGAATAACTTGGGCCAAAGGCCTAAGCTTGGGGGAATACGTATTTCTCACCGACATTACATTCATGTTCACACACTCATTCTAGTTGTCGGTGCTCATACTTTTTCATTGTACTATCCATGCTAGTTTATTTGCTGTTTTAAGCCTTCTTCTTGTGTGGTTGAATAACCTTCAGAAAAAACCAAAAAAATAGTTATAGCTTTTAGCTAGTTTACTTTCCATGCTTGTAGTAGCAGTAATTAAAAGAAAACCCAAAAAGATTTCTCGTTCTTCTTTTGCTTGTTGGGAGCTTTCCTGTGTAAATAGTTGTATTTCTTTTTCTTTTCTTTGGGGGTCGAGAGGAGAAGACCACGATGAAAATGTTGAGTGCCTCTCTTATGCATTATTATTGATTTAACCAAGAGCGCATATTACCTTGTCTTCTCCCTTGAATTAAATGCTTGCAGATTCCAGCTTAGTCCAATGCACGCGCACTATTATTATTATCCACACCGTTCGGTCGTGCGAGTGAAAGGCAATAATGACGATATATGATGGACTAATTGAGATGAGAGAAGCTGGTATGAACTCGACCTATCTTGTTTTTGTAAATATGATCAGTTCATCGTTCCTGATTTAGCCTATTATGAATAAACATGTTTGCAATGACAATTAGAGATTATAGTTGTTTATGCCATGCTTAATTAGCTAGGAGTTTATAATGGTTTACCTTGCGTGCCAACTGCTATTAAAATGGTTGTGATGTGGTATGATAGGATGGTATCCTCCTTTGAATGATTTGAGTGACTTGACTTGGGACATGTTCACGCATGTAGTTGAAACAAAATCAACATAGCCTCCACGATATTTATGTTCATGGTGGATTATATCCTACTCATGCTTGCACTCAGTGTTGATTAATTTTAATGCATGTTCATGAGTGTTGTCGCTCTCTAGTTGGTCGCTTCCTAGTCTCTTTCTAGCCTTCACTTGTACTAAGCGGGAATACTGCTTGTGCGTCCACTTCCATAAACCCCAAAGTTATTCCATATGAGTCCACCATACCTTCCTATATGCGGTATCTACCTGCCATTCCAAGTAAATGTTTATGTACCAAACTCCAAACCTTCAAATGAAATTCTGTTTTGTATGCTCGAACAACTCATGTATCAACTAGGGCTGTCTATATCTTCCATGCTAGGTGGGTTATTCTCACGAGGAGTGGACTATGCTCCTCACTCACGAGAAAATGGCCGGTAACCGGGATGCCGAGTCCCATGCTCAAATCAAAAATAATTGCAAACAGAACTCCCCCAAGATTGTTGTTAGTTGGAGGCACCCATTGTTTCAGTCAAGCCATGGATTGATGATTGTTGGTCGTGGGGAAGTATAAACTTTACCATTCTGTTTGGGAACCGCCTATAATGTCTGTCGCATGGAAGATATTGAGATCTCTCGGTTGTTATGTTGACAATGAAAGTATGCCACCCAAAATATTATTTATCTCTGTTTCAAAAATCAAGCTCTGGCACCTCTACAAATCGCTGCTTCCCTCTGCGAAGGGCCTATCTATTTACTTTTATGTTGAGTCATCATCCTCTTATTAAGAAGCACCAATTGGAGAGCACCGCTATCATTTGCATGCATTACTATTAATTTATATTGAGTATGACTATGACTGGATCTCTTTTACCATGAATTACAATGTTTAGTCAGTTCTTGATCTTCAGAGGTGCTCTGCATTTATGTTTTGTGGTCTCAGAAAGGGCTAGCGAGATACCATCTTGTTATATCATATTATAATTGTTTTGAGAAAGTGTTGTCATCTGAGATTTATTATTATTGCTCGCTAGTTGATTATGCCATTGATATGAGTAAATATGAGACCTAAGTGTTATTGTGAATATGGTCAGTTCATAATCTTTGCTGAAAACTTGAATGCTGGCTTTACATATTTGCAACAACAAGAGCAAACAGAGTTTGTAAAAGTTTTTCTTTATCACTTTCAGTTTGTCAACTGAGTTTCCTGAGGACAAGCAAATGTTTAAGCTTGGGGGAGTTGATACGTCTCCATCGTATCTACTTTTCCAAACACTTTTTCCCTTCTTTTGGACTCTAACATGCATGATTTGAATGGAACTAACCTGGACTGATGTTGTTTTCAGCAGAATTGCCATGCTGTTATTTTTGTGCAGAGATAAAAGTTATCGGAATGACCTAAAACTCCATGGAGAATATTTTTGGAATTAATAAAAAATACTGGGAAAAGAATCAAGATCAGGGGGCCCACAGCCTGTCCACGACGGTGGGGGCGCCCCCTACCCCCTGGGCGCGACCCCTGCCTCGTGGGCCCCCTGTTGCTCCATCGACCTCAACTCCAACTCCATATATTCACGTTCAGGGAGAAAAAATCATGGAGAAGGATTCATCGCATTTTACGACACGTGGCGGCCGCCAAGCCCTAATCTCTCTCGGGAGGGCTGATCTGGAGTCCGTTCGGGTCTCCGGAGAGGGGAATCCGTTGCCGTCGTCATCATCAACCTTCCTCCATCACCAATTTCATGATGCTCACCGCCGTGCGTGAATAATTCCATCGTAGGCATGCTGGACGGTGATGGGTTGGATGAGATTTAGCATGTAATCGAGTTAGTTTTGTTAGGGTTTGATCCCTAGTATCCATTATGTTCTGAGATTGATGTTGCTATGAATTTGCTATGCTTAATGCTTGTCACGAGGGCCCGAGTGCCATTATTTCAGATCTGAATCTATTATGTTTTCATGAATATATGTGAGTTCTTGATCCTATCTTGCAAGTCAATAGTCACCTGCTATGTGTTATGATCCGGTAACCCCGAAGTCACAATAATCGGGACCACTCCCGGTGATGACCGTAGTTTGAGGAGTTCATGTATTCACTAAGTGCTAATGGTTTGGTCCGGTACTCTATTAAAAGGAGGCCTTAATATCCCTTAGTTTCCAATAGGACCCCCCTGGCACGGGAGGGTAGGACAAAAGATGGCATGCAAGTTCTTTTCCATAAGCATGTATGACTATATTCGGAATACATGCCTACATTACATTGATGAACTGTTGCATGAGGAATCGCATCCGACATAATTATCCATCACCGATCCAATGCCGACGAGCTTTTCACATATTAATCTTCGCATAGTTACTTTACCGTTTTCACTGTTACAATTACTACAAAACTGCTACTATTACTTTTTCTACCGTTACCTTTACTTCCATACTACTTTGCTACTAAATACTTTGCTGCAGATATTAAGTTATCCAGGTGTGGTTGAATTGACAACTCAACTGCTAATACTTGAGAATATTTTTTGGCTCCCCTTGTGTCGAATCAATAAATTTGGGTTGAATAATCTACCCTCGAAAACTGTTGCGATCCCCTATACTTGTGGGTTATCATGGAGCCTCGATTAACATCGATGTTGCTTCCCCTGTCACCGGCTGCTGGACGGCCACGTCCACCTGCAATGTCTACATGGTGGACACCCCGAAAGAAGATGACGACACTCCCAGAAAGAATAAAGACAGGCCCAACGATGAGCCATCGAAACACCGTACGTAGCGCCGCCGCTCCAAGGCGCGTCAAAGCCACACGTGCAACACGGACACCGGAGAAAATGCCACTCTGGACTATGCGGAAAACCTTGGCAATCCCGGCACCGACAAACAACCACAAAATGACCACGAGGAGCACAAGGACCCACTTGATTTAAAATACCGCGATGACTTCGAAGACAACAACTACCTCCCGCTTTTGAAGAGGAGGTTAGTTTGGGTGATGAGGATTTCATCATCCCTGAAGACCCGCTGGATAAAGAAAGGTTTAGATGACAACTAATTGCCACCCCATGAAGCCTGAAGAAATAGCGGCAAAAAATAAAGTCAGAATAGTATACCCTTAATGAGAGAAGGACTAAAGTAATGGATGCCAAAGAGGAGTATGGTCGCAAGCAACAGATCAAAAGCTACCCAAAGCGGAAGCTACTACCGTAATTCGATGACGAGGCCATAGAGCAAGCACCTCTAAGGTACACTCAGGCAGATCAGCCGGACCGCCCCCCTCGAGGACGGGCCCAGATAGTTGATAAAACCGAACAACCTCCCACTCAGCCTTGCTGTCAAGGCAAGGAGCCAGTACAGACAGGTTATGAGTACGATCATGCCGCGACCTAGACGCTTGGGCAGGTATGACGAGTTCCATCTACAGACCTAAAAGAGATCCCCCTGTTAGATGGGACAGATACAAATCCTAGCTAGAGCGAAATGATAGAGCACGGGAGCTGCAACGAGCCCGGATGACAGATGATCTCCGGTGCGACGTAGCCCAAGTCAGGATAGCCGCTCATCCTCTTTGCTTCACAGATAGAGTGATGCAGCACCAATTCTTGGAAGGTTTCAAACCTGTAAATATTGAGCCCTATGACGGGAACAGATCTAGCAGTATGGATCGAAGATTTCCTGTTACACATTCATATGGCATGAGGAGACGACCTCCATGCCATTAAGTTCCTACCATTAAAGATCAAGGGTACGCCCATACACTGGCTAAATAGCCTTCCCGAAGACTGCATAGGATGTTGGGAAGAGCTCAAGGAGGCCTTTCAAGCTAACTTTCAGGGCACTTATGTCCAGCCCCTGGATGCCGATGACGTGAGCCACGTAATCCAGCAGCCCAGTGATTCAGCCCGGCAATTCTGAACCGGTTTTTGACCAAGAAAAACCAAATCGTTGACTATCTGGATGCTGAAGCCATAGCCGCTTTCAAGCATAGTATTCGAGATGAATGGCTAGCACGTCAGCTCGTTCAGGACAAGCCGGGAACTATATCAGCGCTCACCTCCTTGATGACCCGCTTCTGTGCTGGAGAGAATAGTTGGCTGGCTCGTAGAAGCTCCAACGCAAAATCCCGCGGCACTTTGGAAGTCCGGGACTAAAACGGGGAGCCACGACGAAACAAGAACAAACACCACCACAATGACGGCAAAGCTGACGAGACGTCAGTAAATTTCGGATTCCGTAATTCAAGTTCGGGTCACGACAAAGCCTTCTAAAGGCAACTAGGATGGCCCAACAATGTTGGGCGCAATCCTGGGTAGGCCCTTCCAGATTCATGTCACCACCGAAAAACCCGCCAACCCCACCAACCATAATTGTTGGGTGCTAAAACAGGACGGCAAGCTCACAGCCGAAGACTCCGGCAAAAGCCCACAAAGCAAGGATGATGAGGAGCCCTACAGGCCAAACAGTGGAGGCCAAAAACCCTTCCCTTCCGAGGTCAAGACGGTGAACGTGATCTACGCCACCAATGTACCAAGGAAGGAGAGGAAGCGCGCACTACGGGACGTGTACGGTGTCGAGCCCTTAGTGCTGAAATTCAAACCGTGGTTGCCTTGCCCGATCAGCTTCAACCACAGAGACCATCCAAAAGTATCCGTCATGGAGGATCGATGGCCCTGGTACTCGACCCCATTGTCGACGGGTACCATCTCATAATTGTCCTAATGGATGGAGGTAGCAGCCGCAATCTGATTTACGCAGACACAATGAGGAAATTGGGATTAATCCATCAAGGATCAAACCCAGCAACACCACCTTCAAGGGGGTCATTCCGGGCATAGAGGCCCGCTGCTTAGGCACGGTAACCCTGGAAGTGGTATTCAGCTCGAGCGACAACTTCCGAAGCGGAGACTTGATCTTCAATATCGCCCCATTCCGCAGTGGTACCATGCCCTCCTTGGCCGAATGGTGTTTGCCACATTCAACGCCGTCCCGCATTACACATACCTCAAGCTGAATATGCCTGGCCCCGTGGGCGTCATAACGATCAACGACAACACAGAGCGCTCACTCCGGACCGAGGAACATACTACGGCCCTGGTAGCCGAAGACCAAGCCGTCGCCAATGGGCTGATGTATATGCCTGCCATAAAGGCCAGAGATACAACTAAATGGGCTCGAGCCCGGTCCCCATCATGGGAGCCTGCATGCGTATGTCGCAAATAAGGATACAGGCCCCACGGCACACCCAACTTGGCGGCAATCTACGTGCCTCGTCAGCACAACTTCGCGCTCAAGATACCATGGGCGGCCGTGGAGACTTATATTAAAGACATAGCACCATGTGTTTGGCTCAACTGAACTATGACATCACCACAACGGGTATGACTCTGGACTCGCTCAACATCAAGCTAAGACGGCAAGGCTACATCTCAAGGTCCCTAGTGAAGGCACCCATCGCCAGCATGCGGTGCTCTACATGGATGTCCAATTCACCCCTTCCACCTTGTAGAAGCAAAGGCACAGATGTGCAGCAGGGCAAAGTTGAAGCTTCGACCCACGCATCTAGGCCATGTGTATACCTTTCTCTGTAAAATTTTCTTTTATTCTTTATCATAAAATGCCTCAATAGTTCGAATTGTACGGCTAGATGTCCAAGATCTTACAAAAAATAAAAAACATCTTTTACGGTGTTCGGGCACCTGCATTATCTAGCCCTCTTTTTCTCTTTATTTTCCCGCTCTTCGAACAGTTGGGCATGCACACATTGTATAGCATATACAAATCGGTTAATTGACCAAAGTCTTGATCCTCCCATAAGCTCTATGTACTAAGTCCAGCACGACCTTCCATTGTGTGTTCGGCGTCTCGGATATTGCATTATATGCATTAGTTCCGAACTATGTCTTGGGTCAATAGTTGGGTTGCCCGGTTCCTGTGCTTGCCTTCTTATGTTCCGCACGTTCGGGTAAGAAAGTAAAGGGAGAACCCCTACGATTGTACTGCTGGCTAGTCCGACTAAGTACCTCAGGGGAGAAAGCCGAAAACTGATTGTCATAGTAAGCGAGAACTGATCAGCGATCCCATGACAAGTGTTAAACTAAGAGATTGGGCGATTTATCTGTGTCATATGAATGGTTCATCCTAGCAAAAACCATGTGATTACAAAGGCATGCCTCGGCCCCATTGTACATCACAAAACACTGGTGACTAGTCATTAGCTCCCGCCGTCAAGCTCCTATGCCTAAGTGAAAGCAATAAAGCCGCATAGTCCGATTGCCTAGTCTCTCTCATGAACTACCACCTTAGGGCACATGGACGTCGGCTAAGTGTAATAGTGTGGAGACGGAACACCCCTTGTACCATTCACTTGGGGGATGAAGTCGAGGACTGGTAACTTTCAGAATAATTAACGGCCGCACAGGAGTCAAAATAAAAAATATCATAGTATATGAATGAGCCACATTATAAAGCAGAAGGTTTAGTTGACAACTTAATAAAATCACTCAATGATTACATCCTTGGAACACTGGCCCTCTATCGCCCGAGCACCATCCATAACTTGTGCGAAATACAGTTTGGGGCGGCGATGCTCCTTTCCAACCAGCGGGGGACCAGTGGCCATGTCCATTAGCTTCATCTTCGGCCAATGAACCATGGTCTTCACAAAGGCCTGCCTAACTCCTTCAAGGCATGCAGAATGCTTCACGGTATCAATCTGGGGCGATGCATCACGCACCCTCTACACCAGGACGGTGTAGCTATCCGGAATGGGCTCTATGGGCCACACCCGGATGCACAAATCCTTCAGGGCCGGCTCCGCCATCCGATGCAGCTCCATCAGCTACTTCATTTGGTTGCTAAGGAGGGGAGGGTGTTCGGGCGCCTGGAACTGCGACCAGAAAAGTCGTTGTTCGGAGCTCTCCTTCCGCGTGGCGTAATGCTCCGCCGCAGCCACTGCACTCTTAAGAAGCTCGGCAAAAATGCATGCGGAGCGCCAGACCCGCATCAGCAAGTCAAACCTGTTGCCGCCAAACACACTCTGAAGTAAGTATTTCTTACCATTTGTGATTTGCGCCACCTGGCGTAGCTCCTCTCGGACACCTCGCGCTTCCATTCTGGCCTCCTGGAGCTCTTTGTCCGCCTAGGATTGCTTGGAGGATTGCTCTTTCTGCTTCTGCTCAAGGGCCTCACATTTCATGACGGCATCCTTTAGCTCCACCTGCACTACGACCACTCGAGTCTTGTGCTTTTCGCCGGCGGTCTTAGCCTTCTCAAGTTCGGCCACTACTTTTTCGGCAGCCTCGGCCCGGCCCTCAACGTCTGCTGCGACAACTGTAGTCACCAAACACCATGGGCTTAGCATATAATGCAGAATGTAAGTGTCCGGCGGTTTTAACTATGCATTTCAATAGAAGCTTACCTTGTGCCTCATCAAGCCGTTTGTTCACAAGTTCAAGCTCTTCTTCGAAGCGTTTAAGCTTCCGATCCATATCCTCGACACTACAAAAAAAATACAATCCCGTGATGGTACGTGTTTGTCATAGTAGGTCACGTTTTTTGTCATGCATGTACATCCATGACGATTTTAAGACAGAATCAATATAGTCATACTTGTGCTGTCGTAGAAGTGTTCCATGACAATACCAAAATTATCGTCATGGAAGTGTCCACTTCCGTGAGGATAAATGGCGCATCATGGAAGTGGTTTCGTCAAGGGTAACCAATACGTGGCATCCACCGTAACGAGTTGCCGTTAAGCTATCAGGATCCGGTTTGGATCCGATAACCCGTTAACCGCCCGAACCAATGGGGATTTTCCACGTGTAAAATTTTGATTTGCCTTAGTATCCACATGTCAGCTCCGCGTTGGGACAGGTGTCATCCAACGAGTGGATGGCACGCGCCTATGGTACGTCGACAGTGGCTCAGCCCAACAGTGGCCCGTTTAGGTTAGAAGGCTAGGCCTATCAAAATAAGTGGGTCGGCCCATTGCGGCCTACTAGAGTCAGGCCCATTCACAAGTGCGGCCCATATGAGTTACATAGAATCAGCCCATCAAAGGTCCATTCTAGATTTGACAATTTCCAGCCCATCGTCAGTTCTAGCCTGCTATCGGCCCGCTACGTCTTTGGGCCCAATTACGTCCCGACCTTCATTCGGCTTGTTAGCAGCCCATTATAGATATGGACCAATATGTTGCCTGTATGTCTTTCGGCCTTTCCTCGGCCCACTCTGTAGTTGGGCCAACTTCTAGCCCGTTGTGACTTTCGGCCTTTCCTCAGCCCATTCAGTAAATGGACCAATCCCTAGCCCATTCTGTTTTTCGGCCTGTTAACGGCACGCACAATAGTTGGGTCACTGACGGTGGCACCTAATTTTGGGTCCATCAGCAGCCCACGTTCCACAGGGCACAATTTCATCCCATAGCAACTTTTGGCCTATTAAAATCCTAGTTTGTAAATTGGGCCTCTCTGGCTCAATACACTTTCAGCCTCTTACTGGCCCGTCAAATAAAAGGGCTGAGACAAAATTGACATTTATATTGGCTCGCTAGAGACCCGCGGGCCATTTCCATTTATACGTCCCTATCGAGCTTTCAGCCTATTAACAACCTACTAAGATCCGTTTGTTATGGTGGGCCACATCGATTGGGATCCACTAAATATTAAGTTGACTAGCCGAATTAATGCCCACTTTGACTACACACCGGATGGTGTCCAGGTAATGTTTGGGCGTGTTGGCCCCCATTTCAACGATATAGCATATACAAAGAATTATCCTACTCTGTAATGTCGCCTCTAAAAGACCTACACTATACAATAAAGAGAGTAGGCATAGAAACGAAGAATAATCCTACAATATACAATAAAGAAACTACAACAGATTATAACCACTGGGCATTATAGTTAGCACCAATGATAATAAAAAACAACAAATTACATACACTCGACAAATAAAGCTCATACACCATGGACACACATCAACAGGACTTACCATTTGAACTATGATCTCTTTAGAAAATAGGATTGGCCGGATTCAGATAGCACAAATTTTAGTCTGCAAACTCTCTAATTCCTTTGTGGTTACCTCAGTGTCTTGTTTCATTTTTTTGACTCCTACATCTAATACCTGCAACTCTAGTATGAACATGTTGATTGCATGTTGAGAATCATGTACACATTGTCTTGCCACCTCTAGTTGATGCTCAAGAATGTCAGCACATTCCAATTCTAATCCCTAATCTTTGTGTTGATGGCATTTCATCCTGAAATGTTGCTGTAAGTACACATGACTAGGGCAAAAATATTGTTACAACACTGAAGCGAGCAAGATAGACTATTTTGTACATGGCAAAACAAGACTAAAAATAATGTTACACGTCATGAAGCATAAGCAGGTGATATTTTAAAAATTATAAAAATGGTAGTCTATGCAGCCCGCATATAGAAATCTCTCTTAGCTCACTAGAGGAGCCTGATGTTGGGGCCAAATCCAAAATACAGACATGTTACAAATTTGGACCACACACAGCTACTAAACATTATATATATATATCTTGAGTATAAGTAGGCAAGCAGTTGGCCACTCTGTAGCTCAATTGAAGTCTTAGGGAGCATAATGAACAGTAGAGGTATTCATACAAACCTACTACAACAAGCAAAACTATGCAATCATTAGCCTTGTATAAACTAGATTGTGAGCCTCATGCAGTAATAGTTGGTTAATAGACTTCAAAGCTTCAGGCACACTTCACTAAAGTAATTAAATGGTAAGGCCTTTAATTATGTCAACTAATAGTTATACAAGTACCCAACATCAGGCATCATTGTTTGGGCATCTCATTAACTGAGGACAAATAAAGCAATTGAATAGAGCAATTTAACTATGCACGAAACGAACAAGCAATTGAACTTATGAGTTGACAGCATGCATACATGCACGCCTCAATAACATCCATGGCCTAGCTACATTTACTATATAAAGGAACAAGTAATGTAATATTGTTTGCCCCCTATGAAGTATTTCGACTAGTGTGTAATCAAGATCCTAGTAATGATAGGGAGGCTAATGATGTGAATGTGCGTTTGGTTATGACATTTATGACATCGACAACTCTACCATAGCAGGAAGCAGTTTCACACTGTTCACTACTATAAGATGTTTTAGATATTAAAGAGTAGACTACATCCATAATGAGTGAACATACACATTAAAATGTGTTTACATACATCTGATTTACAAAATAGTTAGAACATCATATAGTAGTGAGTGGATGGAGTTTTAATCAATGGCCCAATGACTGGTTTAGACGTGAAAACCCCTACGCAAGCACAATGTCACAAAAATAGTATGTCCTAGTAATTGTAATATAGTGACTTGCCATAACTGGTTGAACAGGCTTAGCGCTGCTCCACCTACTCTTGCAAGGCTACTTCCTAACATCTTGTACTTGGAAATCCTCAATCTTATCTTCATTGCACCCCCTCTGTAAGGTGACACAAACTAGTTACTTGTCTCCTTGGAAGATAAGTATGAATACTTCCAGTCTGTGAACAACACCAAAGGATGAGTTTATAACAAAAAACCCCACATAATAAAACAATGAAATGCGCATTTACTATGTGTGCACTGTGTAAAAACTAGGCATACCTTTGAACTGGACCTCCGGATACACTTGGAGAGCCTACTTTAGTGTACATCCAAACCTTTATGTCACCTATGAGTTATTCAAGCCCCCACTACCGCAGTCCTTAGTGTTTAAATTATTGAAAAGCTCTGTTAGGTCAAGAACAACAAGTAATCAAAGCAAACGGTCCTAGTATGGATGGCTGATACAAACAAGCAATTGAACAGATGTGTGAGAAAATCTTGCACAACACTGGATTACATATCATGAAAAGAAGCATAGAAGGAGGCTTAAAGACCATCACTTGAATGACCAGATTTAAGGGGCATTTTAAACATCATGTGCAACGTATGAACTAACATAAAAATTGCATATTTCAGATTCTATAATGAAATGCACATGTATTAGGTTATGCCATGTATGATGCCTAAATGTACACTATAGCAAGCAAGAGTAATTCATCATTGCATGGACTATTGAATTGCAGGTTAAGAGCTAGTTGTATTCCGCCTTTTCAGAGCTTATTGTCAAAATAAGCCAAAAGATGTAAAGAAGTCGTTTTTGAGTTATGGTCTTGGGCTTAACTTATTTCTCTCACTAAAAATTGAAGAGAAGGGGAATAGCGAAAGGACTTTGTTGTCTACCTATATTACACTCAGAATGCCACTGCCCACGCATGTGTCACACCTGACCCTCAAGTAAAACCAAACACACAAGTGTTCATTACCCTGCCCGCTTGCATATCCTCTCCCCTTTCCCTCTACCTTGATCCCCTGCCTACAACGCTAGAGTTCCTCCAGCAAGTCGTCGCCACTGGTACCATCAGGCCTGCTCCTCGATAATGCTCAGTCCAGCTAGGCTACATGGCTGGCGGTTAGGGCCAAATCTCCCCGTCTGCTCCTCCCTCTAGGGCCGCCCCTCATTCTCATGATCTCCAGCAGCTGCTCCACTATGGTCCATCCAATGCACTACTCCAGCGGTCGCCACACAACTACGGCCGATGCCCCACTCCAGCAAAATGCACGTTGTTGCCCCTCCTCTCCTCCCAGGTCGTGGCCTTGAGGTGCTGATGCGGAGCATCCCTCACTCATCCCCATGGACACATCTACATCTCCCTCAACACCACTTGGACCCATGACACGAGCTCGAGCTAAGGCTATTGAAGATAAGGTGAACTCGCTCCTCTCCGTACTCCCTCCTCCTAATCACGTGACATGGCTACTACCTCATTCGGAAACTCTATGTGTAATCAGGTACTTGGAGACGAGCCAAGGAACAACTACTTCCAAGAGCCAAGACGGCGAGGACCCCAAGCGTGATGGATAAGAAGAAGAGCTGCTGTGGAAGCTACAGGCGTCGGACGACCGACCAGGTCCGGACGTCCGACGAGTGCTAGGACACGGACGACCGAGCTTTCCGGACGTCCGGTACTTCGCCACCCGAACCGAATCTACGGACGTCCGAGGCGGACCGGACGACTGGACGACATGCAACCGAGCCAAATCTACGGACAACCGACAACCTCCGGACGTCCGGACCGTCACGAAGTTCCAGATGACCGACCCTCTCCGGACGTCCGATGCGCCCACGACAGAGCTGAATCTACGGACGTCCGAGCCCGACCGGATGACCGGACCGTCCCGAGCCTCCGGACGTCCGGCCCTTGAGTGACCGCGCCCGTGGGCTGGAGCCCTTGTACCCGTTGACTTTGACCTTCTTTTGCACTACGACTATAAATAGGTCGCCCCCACCTCCTAGTTAGGGTTAGCATTGGTTTAGCTCATATTTTGTGTGAGAGCCTTGCTCATCCACTTGGTTACTTCTCCTCGGAGCTCACGACCTCTTCGGAGAAGATCCCCCAAGCGGATTCAAGACCCCTTTCTAGGGAAGACCATCAAGACCTCTGTACGGAGCAGAACGGTTCCTTTGTATCCTTACCTTTGTTGATTGTGGATCATATGTTACTCTTTGTTTTCGGTGATCTAGCACTCATGTGATTGATTCCTTGTCGGTTTAGTGATTCTCTCTCGTTTTCTCCGTGTTTCCCCTTTGTGCTTCCGCGTGTTCTTCGTGATTCCTCGTAGGATACACTCCAAACGTGAAAGATCATCCACCAGGGTTCCGCCCTACATCATCTTGGTACCATGAGCCACGTTGATCACGTTTTTGGATCCCCTACCCCGTGTTTTCTAGCTTGATTTTGTTATTTTAGTCCTAAATCCGAAAACCCCCACCAAAAATAGCCCCAAATTTTTTTGTGATTTGTTCGTGAGTTGAGATTTTGTTGGATTTGGTCCATGGATTTGTGTTGCTGCGTGTGGATGTAGCTGTCACCACCCTCCCCACCCTTTTCCATCCACCAAATCACTTGATTTCAACCTCACCATCTTCTTCTTCCCCGAAATCTCGCAGTTCATCCCGAGCCCGATTTTCGCCCAGGCTCCGGACGACCCGAAAAGCCGGACGACCGACGACGACCGGACGACCGCAAAACACGGACGTCCGTGAAACCCTGACGAAACTGAACTTTGTCAGTTCTTCCACCTCCATATCCCCACCCTCCACCACATCTTCCAAACCCACATACAACACAATCTTCCCCGATACCTCCTATGACGATTTTGACACATTTTGGTCCTTGAGATTTTGAGTTGTGGCTCCCGTATCCTTTGGTGTTTTGGCTATCTATAGGTACGGTTCGACTTCATCACCATCACGGCACATCTTCGCAAGGGTCTCATCATCTCCAAGGACAGTAACATCGACGACATCTTTGTCATACCTTGCAATTACATTGATATCCACATTGCCCCATTTTTGCGTAGCTTACCCATCGAGACTAGCCATTGAGTATTGCCGGCAACGTGACTTGTGCACATTAGTGATCATACTCCATAGCATACATACCATACCATGGTGGTGCATATCTTGGGATCCACTTGTGTGTCACAAAGTTGTCATAGCATACATAATTGCTATCTTGGTTCGTGAAGTTTTGCATGAGAAAAGAGCTCAAAAGTGAAAGAGCCACCCAAGCTTTTAAGCAAAGAGGAAAGATAAACAAAGAGCTTATGAACAAGAACCATAGCATCATACTACATTAAGATTATCATATTGGATCATCTTGGATCATCGCACCGAAATACCATACATATATCATACGTGGGATAGAGATAGTTGCATTTTTGCCTAGTAGGTTGTGCACAAGTTCCGTATCCGCCTATTGTGCAATCGTGCTAGCGTCTCTCTAGTATTGTGCAACAAGAGCATTTTCGTGGTTTCCACATTTTGGCTCACTTTTGGTTTGCACAATCCCACTTATCTATCTGCGTGTGTGTTTTCGTGTACCATAACTTGCTTGGTCTACTTGTTGCATTTGCAAATTTGTGAACCTTTTCCAACATTATTGAAGCTCACTTACTATTGCATCAAATTTGTGCCACCATCCTAACCAAGCTCCACCATAAGCTTTTACGTGTGTAGGTGTGAGAACAGACAAGAATTGGTACCAACAGTGCTATTTCATTGTCCACATTTGATGAACTTGATTCATCTTCAACTTCGGTCAAGGTACATTTGGTACACGTTCTTTTCCTTCTACCACTTACATTTTGCTTGGAATGATGGATAGGCCAAGTTCTTCTACCAATCCACCTCTCATCGAGAACGGCGACGACATGTCATCATTTGTCACCAAGAGCCACCTATTTGGAGCTCAAAAGGCATTGCAACAAGAACAACAAGTAATGAGGGACTACTTCGACAACAAATTCAACGCTCACAAGCAAGAGAACGATGCAAGAATGGACGAGATCCACGCCTTCATGAAGAACCACCGTCCTTCCACTTCTTCATCCTCAAGACGGAGCCGCTCAAGTCGACACTCCGACGACACCTTCTCCGACTCAAGTACACCATCATCAAACACTCTTCGACGAGCAGCGCGTCAAGACCATCATGCATCTCGCAACCCGCTACATGACAAGCATTCACAAGAACAAGTCGATGAGCAAGACCCTCGACTTCAATCAAACCAAGTCGCTTTTGCGCAAGCTCAAGAACGACAACGACTATGGCGCCAAGAAGAAGGATGAGCGCGTCTACACCAAGAGGAACAAGACGCCGAGGCTCAACGTCTTCAACAACAACGTGAAGCGCAACGTGCCCTTCAAGATTCGAGCCAAGCCATTGCCAACCGCAATCACGAGCGGGGCAATCAACAGGAAGCCCTTCAAGAAGAAATCCAAGAGAGGAACTACCAACCATGAGTGCAACGTCAAGTTCCTCAAGCCCCTCCACAAGCTCGTCAAGCTCCACTTCAACCTCAAGTTCAACAAGAGCAAGTTGATCATGGACTTCCTCCACGCCAAGAGCAACATGAAGATGATTAACCTCCACGTCAAGGGCGTCATCATCACCATCGCCAACAACACAATGAAGAGCAACGCTATGGCGAGCTCAAGTTCACAATGCCCAAGTTCAATGGAAGCAATGATCCCGAAGAGTACCTCTCATGGGCATTGAAGGTAGACAAAATCTTTCGTTTGCACAACTATGAGGAAGAGAAGAAGATCGCTATGGCATCACTTGAGTTCCAAGACTATGTGCTCATATGGTGGGAACAAGTCCTTGAACACCGTCAAGCAAGAGGTGAACCACCAATCACCACTTGGGCTAAAATGAAGGATGTCATGTGAGCACGCTTTGTGCCAACCTACTACAACCGCGATCTCTTCAATAAGCTACAACTCCTCAAGCAAGGAACAAAGAGTGTTGAAGAATACTACAAGGAAATGGAGATAGCCATGATCCGAGCCAATGTCACGAAAGATGATGAGCAAACAATGGCACGTTTCTTGAATGGACTCAATCATCCCATCAAGAAGATTGCCGACTTCCAACCCTAATCCAACCTCATTGAGCTCGTGCATCAAGCTACAAAGGCAGAACGTCAAGTGCAAGATGACCTCAAGTACGCCAAGTACTCATCTAAGACCTACGGCTTCTTTAACATCCAAGCTTCAACAACTCCTCCAACATCTACATCAACCAAACCTTCTCCAAGCAACGACGACAAATCAAGTTACAAGAAAACTTCGGCAAGTTCAAGTCATCTTCCTCCTACTACAAGCAACTTCAAGCCGCGTGCTTCATCATCTACTCCGACCGATGAGACCGTCTAAACAAGCTCCTTCAAGTGTTTCACTTGCGGCGGCCGAGGCCACAAGTCCTTCCAATGCATAAAGAAGCGCACCATGATCCTCAATGATGATGACACATATGACTCCATGAGTGATGAGGAGATGGAAGCTCTTGAACAAGTGGCCATGCACTGGCGCGTGAATGAGGATGAAGATGATCAAGTCTTTTGTGATGAGGATTCGAGCCCCGCTCTCGTTGTCCCCAAAGTCATGACTCTTCAACATCAACAAGAAGAAGACCAACGATGACACATCTTCCACACAAAGGCCGGCATCAATGGAAGGTCCGTCAAGGTCATCATCGATGGAGGTAGTTGTCACAACTTGGCAAGCGAAGAACTATGCTCCAAGCTTCAATTGGTCAAGAGGAAGCACCCGGACCCCTACAAGGTTCAATGGCTAAGTGACTCCGGCACTATATGAGTCGAGCATACGGTCCAAGTCTCCTTCAAAATTGGTGCATATGAAGACATTTTGGAGTGTGATGTGGTCCCAATGACCGTTTGCCACCTCCTTCTTGGTAGGCCATGGCAATTTGACCGTGGTGTCATCCACAATGGGTGTACCAATCACTATAGCTTCAAGAGGAAAGGGAAGGAATATGTGCTACGACCTATGTCTCCTTGTCAAGTGATAGCCGACAAGCAAGCCACCCATCGTAAAGAGAAGAGTGAGAAAGTGACCCACCCAAAAGTGAGTGAGAGCCACAAGCCAAACTTGAGCGCCTCTTCGCCTAGAGAGAAAAATATCATCCTATTTGCCACCAAAAGTGAGATGAGATAAGTGTTTGAGAACCCATCGAGTGTGATGCACTTTGTCCTTGTGTGCAAGGATGGAGAACCAACAACTAACACCTCTCACGAGCTACCGTTAGTGTTTCAATCTCTTTTGTAGGAATTACAAGATGTTTTCTCGGATGAGCTACCTCCGGGTCAACCCCCTCTTCGAGGCATTGAGCATCGAATCGACCTCATCCCCGAAGCGCCTCTCCCAAACAAAGCTCCATACTGAGTCAATCCCGAAGAAACCAAGGAGATTCAACGGCAAGTACAACAACTCATTGACAACGGTCATGTACGTGAAAGCCTAAGCCCTTGTGCAGTTCCTGTTATACTCGTGCCTAAACCCGATGGAAGTTTCCCCTTGTGTTCCGGTTGTAGACCTATAAATTCTACTACCGTTCGCTATAGGCATCCCATTCCTCGCTTAGATGATATGCTTGATGAGCTTAGCGGAGCCAACTTTTCCTCAAAAATTGATCTTAAAAGTGGCTATTATCAAATCCGAATACAAGAGGGTGATGAATGGAAAACTGCTTTCAAAACCAAATTTGTCTTATATGAGTGGTTAGTGATGCCTATGGGTTTATCGGAAGCACTCGGTACTTTCGTGCATCTTATGCATTATGTGCTTCGCCCTTATATTGGAGTCTTTGTTGTGGTTTACTTTGATGATATCCTTGTGTTTAGCAAAACCATGAAAGAGCATATTAATCATGTTAGGATTGTTTTGCAAACTCTTCGCAAGGAACGCCTTTATGCAAACTTGAAAAAATGCACGTTTGGTGTTGACAAAGTGGTTTTCTTGGGTTTTGTTGTCTCTTCCAAGGGTGTCCATGTTGATGAATCTAAGATTGAGGCAATTAAAACTTGGCCCCAACCCACCAATTTGCAACAAGTGCGCAGTTTTCTTGGTCTCACAGGATTTTATCGCCGCTTTGTGAAAAACTTTAGCACAATTGCTGCTCCTTTGCATGCCTTGAGTAAGAAGAATGCTCCTTTTGTTTGAGGATCTTTTCAATCCACCACTTTTGATGAGCTCAAGTCTTCGCTTACTCATGCTCCGATTCTTGCTTTGCCCAAATTTGAGAAAACTTTTGAGGTTCATTGTGATGCTAGTGGTACCGGAATTGGCGGAGTCTTGATGCAAGAAAAACGAGCCATTGCATATTTTAGTGAAAAACTCTCCGGTGCTCAACTCAACTACCCCATATATGACAAAGAATTGTATCCTTTAGTGCGTGTGCTACATGTTTGGGAACATTACCTTAGACCTCATGAGTTTGTCATCCATACCGATCATGAAACGCTTAAGTACTTAAGAGGTCAAACTAAGTTGAACAAGCATCATGCCAAATGGAGTGAATTTATTGAATCTTTCCCATATGTGATCAAGTACATTAAGGGTAAAGAAAATGTTGTTGCGGATGCACTTTCACGCATATGCACGCTTGTCACTAAACTTGACTTGAATGTTATTGGTTTTGAGCACATCAAAGACTTGTATGCTAATGATCCATCTTTTGCTATTCCTTATGCTAAGTGTTTGATGCATACTTCTTGGGAACAATATTATATCAAGGATGCATATCTTTTGAGAGCTAACAAACTATGCATTCCCGAGTCTTCTCTTCATTTGCTCCTTTTGCAAGAGGCTCATGGAGGCGGACTAATGGGACACTTAGGACGCGACAAGACTTTCGCCACGCTCTCCAAGAACTACTTTTGGCCCAAGATGTTTCGTGACGCCTCACGCTTCACCAATCGTTGCTCTACATGTCGCAAAGCTAAGTCTAAATCTCAATCCCATGGTCTTTACATGCCCCTTCCTATTCCTTATCAAGCTTGGGAAGACATTAGCATGGATTTTATACTTGGTTTGCCTAGAACACAAAATGGAAAGGATTCCGTGTTTATTGTTGTGGACCGATTTTCTAAGATGGCACATTTCATTCCTTGCAACAAGATAGACGATGCTTCACACGTTGCAAATTTCTTTTGTAGGGAAATCTTGCGTCTCCATGGAGTACCAAACACAATCATCTCCGATTGCGACGTCAAGTTCTTGAGTTACTTTTGGAAGACCCTATGCGCCAAGCTCGGAATCAAGCTATTGTTCTCTTCGGCATACCACCCTCAAACCGACGGCCAAACGGAGGTGACAAACCATACACTCCCCACTCTACTTCGCGTGTTGATCAAGATGAACATCAAGGAGTGGGAGGAGTCTCTACCCATCGCCGAGTACGCCTACAACAGTGCAAGACATTCGACGACCGGCAAGTCCCCCTTCGAGGTCGTCTACGGCTTCAACCCATTGTCCCCATTGGACATTCTACCTCTTCCTCTACAACAGCGAACCAACCTCGACGCAAGTGCTCGTGCAAGCTACATCAAGAAAATGCATGAAGATACAAGGCACACCATCGAGCGCCAAGTACAATGACTAGCGACCAACCTCAACGTCAACAAGCAACCCATGGTCTTCAACATTGGTGATCTAGTGTGGCTACACCTTCACAAGGACCGCTACCCCAACGAACGCAAGTCCAAGCTTCTCCCTCGCGTCGATGGACCTTTCAAGGTGCTAGCACGCTACAACGACAACGCCTACAAGATCGACCTACCACGAGGCAAGTACAACGTGAGCGACATCTTCAACGTCAAGGACCTCGCGCCACACCATGGAGATGAAGCTTTTGATCCGTGGTCGGATCTCTCCCTAGGGGGGTGAGATGATGCGGAGAATCCCTCACTCATCCCCATGGACACATCTACATCTCCCTCAACACCACTTGGACCCATGACACGAGCTCGAGCTAAGGCTATTTAAGAGAAGGTGAACTCGCTCCTCTCCGAACTCCCTCCTCCTAATCCCGAGACATGGCTACTACCTCATTCGGAAACTCTATGTGTAATCAGGTACTTGGATACGATCCAAGGAACAACTACTTCCAAGAGCCAAGACGGCGAGGACCCCAAGCGTGATGGAGAAGAAGAAGAGCTGCTGTGGAAACTACAGGTGTTGGACGACCGACCAGGTCCGGACGATCGACGAGTGCCAGGACACGGACGACCGAGCTTTCCGGACGTCCGGTACTTCGCCACCCGAACTGATTCTATGGACGTCCGAGGCGGACCGGACGACCGGATGACAAGCAACCGAGCCGAATCTACGGACGACCAACGACCTCCGGACGTCCGGACCGTCACGAAGCTCCGGACGACCGACCCTCTCCGGATGTCCGACGCGCCCACGACAGAGCTGAATCTACGGACGTCCGAGCCCGACCGGAAGACCAGACCGTCCCGAGCCTCCGGACATCCGGCCCTTGAGTGACCGCGCCCGTGGGCCGGAGCCCTTGTACCCGTTCACTTTGACCTCCTTTTGCACTACGACTATAAATAGGTCGCCCCCACCTCCTATTTAGGGTTAGCATTGGTTTAGCTCATATTTTGTGTGAGAGCCTTGCTCATCTACTTGGTTACTTCTCCTCGGAGCTCACGACCTCTTCGGAGAAGATCCCCCAAGCGGATTCAAGACCCCTTTCTAGGGAAGACCATCAAGACCTCCGTACGGAGAAGAACGGTTCCTTTGTATCCTTACCTCTGTTGATTGTGGATCATATGTTACTCTTTGTTTTCGGTGATCTAGCAGTCGCGTGATTGATTCCTTGTTGGTTTAGTGATTCTCTCTCGTTTTCTCCGTGTTTCCCCTTTGTGCTTCCATGTGTTCTTCGTGATTCCTCGTAGGATCCACTCCAAACGTGAAAGATCGTCCACCTAGGATTCCGCCCTACATCAGGTGTTGTTGAAGGATGAGCTCGTCCAACAAGGTGAGGATCTCCTCAGATTTTTTGCCAAATTTTCATTCTGATCCGCTATACGATGAATTGCTCTGAGCTATTGCTGTTGTTGTTGCTGTTGCTATATGGTGCATTGCTATGAGCTGCTGCTGTTATATGGTGAATTGCTATGAGCTGCTGGTGCTATATGATGAATGCTATGAGTTGTTGCTGCTGCTATATGATGAGTTTCTATAAGCTACTCCTGCTGCTGCTATATGATGAATTTCTATGAGCTGCTCCTGCTGCTGCTATATGATGAATTGCTATGATCTTCTGCTCGTATATGATGAATTGCTAGTTGCTGCTATTGTATGATGAGTTGCTATGAGCTGCTGCTTTTACTACTATATGATTCTTTCAGGTGGTGATGCTATATGATAATAACCAGCCACTTGGACCATCGAATTTCCGTAAATAATGGTTCTTCATTTAAATTTAGGCAATGTGTTTTTCATTTAAACAAGGCAATGGGATCTCTATAGAAGACATTAAACAATGTAGATTGTGCCAAGTAGATGGTATCTTTGTATTTTCATGTTAAACAAATATTGATGGTCTGTTTTCCTACCATATTAATTACTACACTAGGTTCAATTTGTGATGTTTGCAAGTCAAATTTATTTTCATATGGGTAGCAAAATGACAAAATATAATGCAATCTAGACTTTCCACTGATCATACCACAGATAAGCTAAAAAGGCAGGCAATGAAAAGAACTGGTTGGCTTATTATCTGGAGCTTATATTCAAAGGTGCTTATTTCTTAGGATAACTCGAAATAATTATCTCTAAGAAACTTGGCCAATAGCACTGATAAACAAATAACATGTCATGATGATTGCAATGGATGCCCAGTTCTTTAGCCAGATTCTCCCAGAATCTGACCCCTACCCAGATTCTCCAAGAACTTTGAGCCCCATTTGTTTTACAATCCTATCTAGTTAGGGTCTAATTAGTTAGGATTATAAAACAAATGGGCTCAAAGTTCTAGGAGAAGCTAGAGAGGGGCAGATTCTGGGATAATCCTACAAAAGAACTAGGTCGGAGTGACCTACCATTGAACACTTTATAAGCTCAATGCCGCCTCTCCTTTTTTGCGATGTTCCATGAAATTGCCACATACATCTTGTACTAAGAAATCTTGTACTTTCTCATTGCGGTACCCTATCTGCAAGTTGACACGGGTAATTTGAGATATCTCTACATGAAAATATATTGCATATCCCTTGCGCATATTTAAACCACCAATTAACGATTGTGTGCATAACGTAAACTAGCCATGACTCTGTGTACTGGACTAGTAGGCACTATATGAAGCCTAATGTACTGCACTGGAATTCCTACATGCCACCTACGATTTTGTGTAATGTACTACCTCTGTTCCCAAATATATGTCTTTGTAGAGATTCCAGTATGGACCACATACTGATGTATATAGATGCATTTTCGAGTGTAGATTAACTCATTTTGCTCTGTATGTAGTCTATAGTGGAATTTCTAGAAAGACTTATATATAGGAATGGAGGTAGTATCATGTATGAGATCTACACCTCCAATTTAGCAGCCAGTAATGAAAATCATTGTCTGCACAAAGGGATTACTAGTCAAAAATCCAAGCAAAGCATGCTGGCAGGCACACAGCAATACAAGAGGGAGATGCACTTACAAGATCATAGCAATGCCTCAGTTGAGGATCTTAGTTGGCCGAGCTATTAGATCCAGAAGAAACATCGTCCTTCTAGTTTTTGCAAGCTGCATAACATGTAACAGCGACCAGTTAGTATATTTGAGGTACATCGGGCAGGTGATGTTGGACGGGTTAAAGGGTGTCAAGTACCTAGGCCGCGGTAGGTGCTTGGCATCTTGCCAGATGGTGGGAATCAGGTTAGAAACATCAAGGGTGATGATGATGCGTTGGCTGTCGGGATCCATAAGGAGATTTAGAACCGTAGAGTAGGGTCTATGTGGAGCGGCTCCAGTAGGGTAGACTATGGTGTGGGCGAAGCGGATCTGAGGCCGTGGACGAGGGCGTTGGTGAAGCTGCTCTGATGGTTGGTTTCAGGATGGTGTCGACGGCCATGGACGGGGTGTCAGAAGCTGCTCTAGTAGGTTGGACGAGTGTGCGACCAAGTGGATCTAAGGCCGTGGACTTGGGCGTTGGCAAAGCGGCCCCAGCAGGGTTGAGAATGGTATAGGCGAAGCTACTCCGGTAGGGTTGAGGATGGTGTCGGTGAAGCCGCTCCGGTAGGGTTGAGGAAGGTGTCGGCGATGATGATCAGAGGTCGTTGACGGGGGTGTCAGTGGGGCGGCTCCAGGGGTGTTGACGAAGCATCTCCGGTGGGGAGTACGAAGGAGCCACTACATATGCCCTACGGTTGACAGGAGTACTGGCGAAGCAAATTCGGCGCCGTGGACAAGGCCGACACTAAATGGACTGTGGTATAGTGGTGGATGAGCAGTCTACTTGTTTCTAGGGGAGGTGGGAGGGGTACATGCGGCCGCAGAAGCAGATCCAGCGAGGTGGACGCCGCTGGCAGTGAATGGGCTTTGGTATGACGGTGGATGAGCAGTGTAGGGTTTCGAGAGGGGAGGGGTAAAAAGGCCGATGAAGTACGGACGTCGTGATGTAAAATGTTGTGGTGTTATGGAGTAGTCGTTTTTGCGGGAGGAGGAGAGGAAATGGGGGTGCCGTGTGGTGGGGGGACTGGAAGTTACCAAAGCAGCCCCGACCTATTATGTAAATGAGGGCCATATTGTAACTATTGTTCTCCGTGCACCAACGTCAAAAGGGGAATTTCACATTCTAAACACTAGGTGGCGGAGATTTTAGAAGGAGGCGGGAGATTTTGCTGCGTGCGGGATCGTTTGTATCCAGTTTCAACTAATTTTGGATAGTGCTAGCGGGAAGGCCATGCGACATTGTGTATACATGGCACACGTCAACAGTTAATAACTGGTATGAAGTCCACCCCAGAATAAAAGACAATATAACTCGGGATGATGCACCGATAACTTGGACGTTCACACGAGCGCGGCCAATCGTACGGGTGTAGAGGCACGTTCACAAAAAATGGATCAAATGCTTAGCCTATGTATTTCTCGTGTAAATATATAATTTAGTCCCATTGGTTATTTATTTTAAACATAATGCATTGATGTGTTAATTTTAATATAGAGGCAAAAAAGAAATCGATATTGTAGTCCCACAAAAGAAATGGATATTGTAGTCCGCTACTTAAAGTGTTACCAAATATGATTACATGGCCTCCATTTCATGAATTGCGTACCCATTGAATTCATATATGAATATTACATATATTACTTCATAGCAGAACATTAAATCATCCAACACTAAAGAATTTGAATGCAAAACTAACAATGGTGCATGTACATGATAACTATAGTGGTTGTTTGAAGAAACATCACTGTAACTTTGGCATGCACAATTGAAAAGGACTATTTGAAAAAACTGTGATATGTGAGTGTCCAATATTTATAGTTTGGAATCGATATTGTATCTTTCGCCATGATACGAAGTAGATATTGATTTATGTTCAAGCGATGCACGTCCACGGTCCCTAGATAGTGATACGTGAATGAATTGTGCAATCTCTCTCACACACATACATATCTCATTTCTCTATGGGCACCGGAATCACACACACGCACTTCATGTATTTTTCTCCCCTCGTTAAGGTTAGAATTTGTCTTTCTACCCCGTCCTACAAGTCTCTCACACAAAAACACACACACTCTCTCTGTCGAACATGCCCACCCCATTAATTCTGCCCACCCACCGCCACTAATGTCTCAAAGTATAACTCTGTCTTCCACACATATGGGTAAGGTTAACTCGAGTCCCGGAACCATATGAATACATACAATGGGATTCCAGCACATCACCTTTTGTTTTGAGATTTCACTCACACACACACACACGCACGCGCATGCGCATACATTGTTTATCTCTTCATTTTTTTCGGCACTTGCATGAACACCATTTCTTTATCTCCGTGATGCTTTAATTATGCCATGCACACATGTTATCTACCTATCCCTTAATATAGATATGTATCACACAAACTCCTTCTCCCTATATCTAAGTGTCACTTGCACACTACTGCAGGATGCTGTTAACGTGACACTACGATCAGGGACCCTTTGACGAAACTGTGTGTGATGCATTAATTGCAAATGGTGGTGTAAAAACGGCAAAAAAGGTGCAAAATGTTTGCGATGATGGATGCATCAAATACGGTTCAGATTTTAGTTCCGTGTGTGATGTACGGCATACGGTTTAGTGCAATTAACCGTTTGCAATGAGGAGCAACAAAAGAAACTTATAAGGACACACACTTATAAGGACATGGTTGCATAACCAAATTAAACTCCAATGACATAGGTGGCTACTACAACCATGGCATTTGAACACACCAAAGTAAACTATTACATGCATAATTTCATAGGTGGCTACTACACACATGACACTTCCACACACCAATAAAGTAAACTATATATTACATGCATGATTAACTAGCATAAGCGATCATCTGATCATCATCTACTTCTTGTGACGCTTGCTCTGCTTGTGGCTCGATCCGGGCTCGTCGATTTGGGTAACGAGGCACTTCCTCATGTCAACGATCCACCTGTGCATCTCATAGCATGTGTACACGCTCTTGGCCATGAACCTGAGGTGAGGTTCATCCAGTCACCGCATCCAGGCCCTGTGCCAGGATACAACATTTGTTCTCTGGGCATCCTGCTTCATCTTTTTGTAGTAGGGGTCGATAATGGCCGAGGCGAGTTCGACCAGGGAGTCCTTCTTCGTGCTGCCCCAGACCCTGTAGTGGTCACAGATTTCAACAAGGTTCTGGTAGGCCAAGCCCGTAACACTGAGCGCTTTTACATCGTCGGTGGTTTCCACCATGGTGAACTTGTAGTCAGTGTTGTTGACAAACCTGTTGAAATGGTCGCAAGGCTCTCTAGCCATGCAGTAGTGGTAAATGAGGACATGATGGCGCACGCACAACTGGGCGACAGCAACCTTCTGATCTATGCCGGGACTACCAGCGGTGTACTGGAGGTCGATGCCGACCACCTTGTACTTGTCTCCAGCACGCAACTGTTCAATGGTGTTGATGTAGTCTTCCACCATTGCTGGATCGATGGTGTACAGCACCGAGATATCGGTCTCCCTCGCATGGGTCTCCACTTTATGCTCGCCGAACTCCATTGGAGCACTGCTAAACATCTCCTCTCTATGTGTCGTCGTGGGTGTGCTTGTTGTGTTGTGGGGAGCGATCGAAAGGTTGAAGATACTAAGGTTATAATGGCCGTGGGAATTAAAGGGGAGGCCGGACGGCACGTCCTGATGGCAGTTCTAATTCGCAGCGTGTAACTCCATCGTACCGCACGTAACTGCATCTTGTGGCAACACGCGCGTCGCAACTGCGTGCATATGGGGCCTCCGACGTGATCATGCGCAGGCCCAACCACTGACAGAGCGCGCGCGGAGGGACGCGAGCAGAGTGCTCTGCGGTTGCCTCAACGGCGAGCAACCATATATATATGCATATAGAAGTTGAACACACAAGGAAAAGCTGTCCACAACCCGAGCGCGCCTAGGACGCGAGCAGAGCGTGCCGCGGCGCCTAACGGTTGAACTGTCTGTATAAATTAAGTACGACTGCTTAATCTATGAAAAAAACCTATGCTTAATTACTAAATTTTAGCTGCATATTTTGACAAATCGCCATTGGAACCGCTGGATGTCCTCTCTGTATGTGTTGTCGTGGGGTGTGCTTATTGTGTCGTGCACCGGCCCCAAACACTGGCAGCACAACCTATAAATTGACAGATGGAGTACTAGTTACAGTGATGCATATAATTAAGCAAAGGGATCACACATGTCTGTATTGACTGGAACGAGAATGCAATAGCACAATAAGAATTATGGAGGCAATAAGAAAGTTGCATCCATCAATGTACGACCTTCTCCTCCTCAACCTAGTGCGCTGGGCCACCGACCGGCAGCTAAGGAGCGGCGGCTTTTGTGGCGAGGTCAAGGTGCTTCTCAGCAAAGGCATCCATGGCTTCGAGTCAGTAGAAGAAGGCCAATGTCGTAGCGTCCTCACTCGCCTTGTAGATACCTATGTATATGATTTGCTCGTACGATGTGTAGGTCGACGAATTCTTGCAGGGCGAGGCACGTCGTGGCGAGCACGACCTCGAGGTGGATATTCTTCATGGCATCTGCGGGCAGTTACAGGGCCACCGGTGCTTGAAAGAGGTTCCGACCATGGAGGCCGATTAGGGTGGCAGGCAATGAGGAGCCCGGGCGTGCAGGCTGGAGGAGTACGGTGATGTCGTCCTTGAGCTTCTTGACGACGGTGAACTTGTTGGTGGTGGAAACGATCATCTGGTCCAACTGAGAGTCGTAGCTGGCATCGACAGCGGCCATCCACCAGCCGGTCGCCAATATCGTCTGGAGATGATCCTCGGTGCCATGCCGCTGGCCGGCATCGTGGACCGTCTGGTACTGCCGCTGGCCACTCGTGCGGATCGCCGCCCTGGGTCTAGAGTGCACACTTTTGCGCTTAGTGCAGGTGCTTAGGCAAATGATTAGGTGTGTACGATGTGGTAGGTGCATTGGAATGGAGGGGCGCCTTTACATGAGCGCAAAGTGCGTTGCATTCACATCGTGCTGCCTCTTTTCCCGGTCCTCCTCCCATTACTTCCCTCATGCATTCATGATGCTAACTGAAGGAGGATGCATCATTGGTTGTTCAACATTTCAGGAACCGCTACCCTCTCCCTCGTCTCCATTAAAGTCATATCGGGAACTGCGCCGTCCGCTGTCAAATCGAATAGTACTGCGCCACCCGCTGCACAACCGACTGAACACGCCTCCTCGCCTCCATCTATGCTTAATTACTGAATTTTAGTTAGAAAAATTAGATACTGCTAGTGTTTTTGAGCTTCATATTTTGACAAATCGCAGTGTTACAAGGTTGAAAAATGGCAATGTTACTAGACCAACAAATGTCAATCTTTCCAGTTTGACAAATGGCAACATACCCAATATGATAGATGCAAATCTTACCAAATTGTTTCTAAGTGGTTGCACACGGGTCATCCAAAACGATTGTTTGCCTTGAAGAGATGCAGAACTCCTGCTCTCACTTGGCATACGGGTGTTCTTTCTAAAACGTTTGTGATCAAGAGCCATTAAAACCTATAGCCATTAAACCCAAGACATGTGGCATCACGTGAATGGTTAAAATTTGAATAATGCACATAAATGCATTGAAAACTCTATTAATGCATAAAAATGTCCAAATGAATCCTGAAAAATCCCAAAAATTGACACAACACTCCTGTTGTTCTATGTTCACACGAGAAATTTTTTGAATGCAATAAGAGGCAATGGATATTGTTTCATCCCCAAAGGTGGGACGTTCCCTACCGAAACCATCATGCTTGTTGTGAGATGCTCTGGTTTGTGAGAAGCACATACCCAAACCTGCCCCAAATGGGACAAAAAATTTACCCCGGCATGTTGATGCCGCTCCATGATAGCATTGCCAAATTTCATGAATTTCAGACGAGTTATGGATTTACTAGAATTTTAAAACCAGGTATCTCAATGTTTGCGGCCGAGTGACGGTGGCAGGGTGTTTGACATGCATTCCCATTTCTTGCATGGGACCTAAGCATGCAACCAAGGACACAGATCGGAATTTTCATACAATTTATATGCATTAGAGCATGTGCATGTAGTTCAAATTTAAATTATGCACATAATGAATTGAAAAACTCAATTAATGCATAAAAATGTCCAAACGAACCCCGAAAAATCCCAAAAATTGACACACCACTCCTGTTGTTCTATGTTGACACGAGAACATTTTTCAAAGCAATAAGTGGCAATGGATATCGTTTTGTCCCCAAAGGTGAGACGTTCCCTACCGAAACCATCAGGCTTCTTGTGAGAAGCTCTGGTTTGTGAGAAGCATATCCCCAAACCTTCCCCTAATGGGACAAAAAAATTACCATGGCATGTTGATTACGCTCCATGATAGCATGCCAAGTTTCATGAATTTCAGACGAGCTTTGGATTTACTAGAATTTAAAATCCAGGTATATATCTCAATGTTTGCGGCCGAGTGACGGTGTCAGAGTGTTTGACATTCATTCTTATTTCTTAAGCATGCAACCAAGGACACATATTTGAATTTTCAACTAATTTATATGCATTAGAGCATGTGCATGTAGTTCAAATTTGAATAATGCACATGAATGCATAGAAAACTTAGTTAATTTATAAAAATGTCCAAGCGAACCCCAAAAAATCCCAAAAATTGACATAACACTCATGTTGTTCTATGTTGACACTAGGAAAAAGATTTGAAATCGAGAAGATGCAACGGATATCGTTTTGTCCAGAAAGGTGAAACCTTCCCTATCGAAACCATCACACTTGTTGTGAGAAGCTCTGGTTTATGAGAAGTTTATACCCAAACCTAGCCAAAATGGGACAAAAAAAATTTACCACGACATGTTGATGCCGCTCCATGATAGCATGCCAAGTTTCATGAATTTTGAATGACTTTTGGATTTACTAGAATTACAAAAGCAAGCACCTCAACATTTGCCGGAGAGCCACGGTGCCGTGGTGTTTGAAATTCATCCCCATTTCTTGAATGGAACGTAAGCATCAACCCATGGACACATATATCATTTTACAACCCATTTTCGTGCACCAGTGCATGTGCATGTGGTTTAGTTTTGAATTGTGCACCTGGAATGCCTAGAAAACCAAGTTACCGTATAAAAATGTCCAAACGAACCGTGAATAATTCCAAAAAATTTGACGACACACCTATAGTTGCAAGTTAACTACAGATAGAAGTTCTTGCAATTCAAACACCATCCTTTGCAGCTGTGACCCCATTATGTAATTCAAATCAAGATGAAAAATCAAGTAGATCCCACACAGTTTATTATCACCAACCGTGTGAGATGCAGTACAAAATATCCTGGAGCATCGTCGGTGTATAGTACTCATATGGCTTATGCAAGAAGGTTCGTTGATGTAACACCCCGAGACCAATGTGCCAGGTGTCTTCCAGTTATTTGCTGTCATAGCCATGTCATTTGCTTGCGTGTTGCATTTCTCCATGTCATCATTTGCATTTCATCTGCATGTTTATCAAAACTTGCATCCGTTCGGGTTCCCCCGGTTCTCTCTGTTGTCCCTTCTGAGCCCAACCACACTCGCACGCGCCCGCGGCATCTCCCAGTTCTTGTTTCACGAGCCGCGGAAAAACATTCTCGGAATGGGCCGAGATTTGCCGAGTGGCCTTGGTATATCACCGGTAGACCGCCCGTCAAATTTTGTTCCATTTCGAGGTCGTTTGATGCCCCAACGGTTAACCAGTTAACCGAAAGCCCCTCTCTCTTTGCAGCCCAACACCCCTTCACCACAGCCCACTAGCCCATCTAAACACCCTCCATGCTCTCAGTCGTTGGATCACGATCGTGTGGGCAAAAACCGCACCTCATTTGGACTCTCCTAACTCCCTCTACCTATATAAAGACCTCCTTCCCCGAAATTCCGGATCAAACCCTACCCTAACCCTAGCCTTCTCGTCCACCGCGCCACCCGACGCGTCCTCTCGGACCGGACATGTCCAGTCGCCGCCCTCCGGCCAACCCGCGGCTGCCACGTCGCCTTTCTCGTGTCCCGCCACCGCAGGCCCTACGAGCCCATCACGGGTCGGCCGAGCCCATTCACCGCCGGTGCTCGCCCCGCCGCCGACCACCGCCGCCTTCGCCCCGCGGCTCGCCGGAGCTAGGCGCCCACGACGGATCCGCCGCCGCCTCACTCTCTGTGTGCGCCACTGCCACAAGGGCGCCCCACCTCCCGCTCCTCCCTGCGCTGCCGCATGCCGCCGTCCGGCCACACCGCTGCGCGCCTCGACCTCCCTCCGCCGCGCCGCAGTGAGCCTCGCCGAAGCAAGCTCGGGGCCGGGCTTCGCCGCCGCTCTTACCTTGTCCCCGTCCCAATCTGGGCCGGCGCCGCCCAGATCCGGCGACCTTCCCTCTGGATCCGGCCATCCACGCCTCAACGCCGCAGAAGCTCGCCGGAGTCCGGGCGATGCCGCCGCCCCTCGCCCAGATCTGCACCACCTCGCGCCTTTCCCCTGGACACCACGAGCCCACCATCCAAACAGATCTGCTACACCGCGTCATCCCGATCCACTCCGTCCCGTTTTCGCGAGGGTATAATTCCACTAATTCCCTGAAAAACCCATCTCATGTGCAGTTTGAGTTGTGTTAACTTGATGCTCGTTACTCCGTTTTGCGTGTATAATATGTAAAAATGTTCCTCTCAGAGTGCTCTTCATGATGGCCTAGTTTGCATTCATGTTTCTATTCATATTGATGCCTTAATCTTTGTTGCAAAACTGCTATGTGATATGAACTGCTGGAATCTGCTGCTTGTTAACATCATGTATGCATCTTGTGAGTGCTATAACTTTGTCTCTATTGACCCTATGGTGATGATCTTGTTATGAACATGTTCTGCTCTTCATGCTCTACATGTTGGTGTGCTTTGCATTCATGTTAGGTTGCATCTTGACATGCTAATCCCTGTTTCAAAAGTGCGTGTTGATGTTAACTGCTGAAAAACTGTTGTAACTTGTTGATTTGTCATTTTTGCCGCATTTTGTTTGTGCATCCTATGAGCATGATGTCTCCATGTTTTAGGAGCTTATTAATGCCATTTTTACAAGGGTGCAATCCATGTATTTTTAGATGCCCTGTAGCGAGTGCATCAAGCTTGTGAAGTGGGCTACTTGTTGTTAATGTGTTGTCAAGTCCGTTTCTGTCATATCATGTTGCCATGTTTTCTTGATGCTACCAATTAATCCATGCATAATATGGAGACTCTTAGTTGACATATTTTTACGAACATGTTATGATCTATATTGCCATGCCTTTTGATTCCCTATATATTCCATGCAGCATATGTTTTCGTTGCCGTGAACATCCCTATATTTTGTTCTTGATTTCTATTAACTTCATGATGCGTTGTTGTGAGGTCGATATTAGTTAATACATGCCTCTTTTGGGGATGCTCCAATCACATGTTTTGAATTAGGATAGGATTACTTTGTTAAGATGCCATGGTTTTTAATTTTGGATATCATATGCCTCTGTTTCATGCTTGCAAACATGCTATCATAATGTTGCCATTTTACACTTGCTGAAATTGTTTCAACATTCAATCTTGTCATGTTGGTTCCCACTAATCCATGAGCCACATTTATATGATGACATTATGTTATTTTCTCTTTGTTATGTGTACTATCATGCCATACCCTTGGTTGCTATGTTTACTTGCTGTAGCTTGTCCTTTTCTTGCTCTCAAGTTGCCATCATATTAACTCTACTCATGTATATGCTCATGTGTTATAAAGTTGCATATTGCATTGATCATATTGATTTAATATTGATGCCTATGAACCTTAACCTTATTGATATTTGAAGTCTGTTATTTGAGCATGAAGTGCATGTCAAGTTTATACTCATATGATTCCTGTAGCATGTTGTTTCGATGTTTGCAAAGTGCTTCCTTGTTGTTTTGGGCATATTGTTGTTATAATTTGTTTGGAGTGTATGTGTTGCACCATTGCTCCATTTTGAGCATGCTCTATATGAAACTTGCTTGATTTTGCATGTAGTTTCATCTTATCATGTTTCATCCATGTTTTGAGAGTGTTTGCTTGATGTTTGAATGTATTTTGGATCAATGCCATGTTTAACTTGTTTTGCTCATATCTTCTAGGCCGTAGCTCCGAACTAAATGAACTTTATATGTAACTTGACTAGAATTTCGTGTAGATCATCTTGGCGCATCTAACTTGCAGTTTAACTACTTGAACATAAGGTTTATTCAGTTCTGGACCAATTGCGAAATTTGCATATGAGGACTTACCGGATTTGTCATATGTTGTTTCCCGACCTCATTTAAACTTGATTTGATGTGTTGCTCTTGTATGCATCATCTCTTGCCATGATTAGAATCATATAGCCTTGTCATGCATCATGCTTGATTGTGCATCATGTCATGTTTATGTGTGGTGTGTTTACCTTATTGTTTGCTTCTTTCTGGTTTTTCTTCTTCTCGATAGTTCCTGTTTCATTGCGATCGTGAGGATTCGTTCGACTACGCTTGGTTCGTCTTTGCCCGTTCATCTTCTTCATGGACTCGTTCTTCTTCCTAGCGGGATTTCAGGAAAGATGATCGTTACCCTGGATCTCACTACTATCATTGCTATGCTAGATGCTTCGTTCTATCGCTATGTTGCGCTACCTATCACTTATTTATCAAGCCTCCCAAATTGCCATGTCAGCCTCTAATCTTTTTCACCCTTCCTAGCAAACCGTTGTTTGGCTATGTTACCGCTTTTGCTTAGCCCCTCTTATAGCGTTGTTAGTTGCAGGTGAAGTTGAAGATTGCTCCATGTTGGAACAGGATTATTTTGGGATATCATAATATCTCTTATTTAATTAATGCATCTATATACTTGGTAAGGGTGGAAGGCTCGACCTTATGGCTGGCGTTTTGTTCCACTCTGTCCGCCTTAGTTTCCGTCATACTGGTGTTATGTTCCTTGATTTTGTGTTCCTTACGCGGTCAGGTTTATGGGAACCCCTTGATAGTTCGCTTTGAATAAAACTCCTCCAGCAAGGCCCAACCTTGGTTTTACGTTTGCCTAACAACCATAACCTTTCCCTTGGGAGTAATTAACCCGAGGGTCATCTTTATTTTACCCCCCCCCCCCCGGGCCAATGCTTCTCTAAGTGTTGGTCCTAACTAGAGCCACTTGCAGCGCCAACCTCGGGGAAACTTGAGGGCTGGTTTTAGTTGTATGTAGTATTGATCCGGTGTGGCCTGGGAACGAGATATGTGCAGCTCCTATCGGGATTTGTCGGCACATCCGGGCGATCTTGCTGGTCTTGTTTTACCATTGCCGAAATGTCTTATAACCGGGATTCCGAGGCTGACCGGGTCTTCCCGGGAGAAGGGTTGGTCGTGAGAGCTTATAATGGGCTAAGTTGGGACACCCCTACATGGTTTAAACTTTCGAGAGCCATGCCCGCGGTTATGTGGCAAATGGGAATTTGTTAATATCCTGTTGTAGAGAACTTGACACTTGACTTAATTAAAACACATCAACCGCGTGTGTAACCATGATGGTCTCTTCTCGGCGGAGCCAGGGAAGTGAACACGGTTTGGGTTATGTTTGGACGTAAGTAGTTTCAGGATCACTTCTTGATCATTACTAGTTTCTGACCGTTTGCATAGCTTCTCATCTTATTCTTGTATTCGTAAGTTAGCCAGCATATCATGCTTAATCGATGTTGCAACCTCACCACCTATCCTTTCCTTACCCATTAAGCTTTGCTAGTCTTGATACCCATGGTAATGGGATTGCTGAGTCCTCGTGGCTCACAGATTACTACAACAATAGTTGCAGGTACAGGTAATGCGATGATCATGACACAAGAGCGATGCTTGCTTGTTTTGAGTTCTTCTTCTGCTTCGTCGTTCAGGGATAGGGTGGATGTCATTTGAGTTTCTGTTTGTATTTCACCCGTAGTCGGATGTTGCTCTTATGTATGATGATGTTGTATTCGTGTGGCATTGTATGCCTCCTGTATGTACCCCCCAACTATTATGTAATGGTACGATGTAATGATATCCACCTTGCAAAAGCGTCTCCAATATGCACTTCTATCCTTGGTGGGACCTTTGAGTTCCTTTAGGATGGAGTCACATATTGGGCGTGACAAATTGGTATCAGAGCCTCGACCGACCATAGGAGCCCCCTTGATTGTTCGTAGTTTGGCCATTGTTGAGTCTAGAAGAAAACTGTTTTCAGAGTCTAGTTATATCGGAGAGTAGGAATTCTTTTTACTCCTCAGCCCCTTTGTCGCTCTTGTCAGGAATCTTGACATAGGTGTTTTTAATTACTCCTCTTCCCCTTCAAACTTTCTTTAGGATCACGTGGTTAGTTTTTCGTTCATTGGTTCTCAGCTCTTTTCATCCGATGCATTTCTCGTCAAGTCGATTCGATCTCTTTGTTTTCGCAAGATCAGTCCTTAGTTCTTTCTCAGTGATGAGGTTTTCCCCGTCCTTAGTTGTCTTTCTTTTTCCCACCCGCCCACCCTTTTTCTTCTCGGAGCCGGAGTCCGTAATCGAGTATCCATCCTACTCGTGCGAAGACTTTGCATTCTTTCCTCAATTATTTTCAACCGGTGTCTTCTCTTCAAGTTATTCATCGGTTCCCCCTTCCAAGTTGCGTTTATTTTTCCTGCCCTCCCACCCTCTTATTCCCAGAGCATGAGTCTCTTTCGAGCATGAATTTCATTCATGCTGAACCTCTTCAGTCTTTCGTAAATTATTTCAACCGGTGAATTCTCGTCTCGTTTGACATTCTTCATCACTTTTTCTTTCCGGTGGATTCAATTCAAGTTTTTCGGGTTGATCATATTCTTTTCCTTGGATCAAGTGTTTCCCCTGCTCATTCGCCTCTCGCCAGTTTATCCTTCCGGAGTGCTCAAGACATCTCAGGAGATTCATCTGTGTTCGAGTTAATTCGAGGTTGACACCTCATTCAAATATTAAAATTGTTCCGGTGCATCATCTATCTCTTCAACAATCCTTTCAAACGGTGTTTTCTCTTCAATGGGACCTAACCCACAGGTCTTTTCCCAGGATCTTACCTGACTCTTCTAATTATTCCGGAGCCATTCCTAATTCTTTTCGGAGTTTGATGTAAGAATGAATTTCATCAGTCAGATGCCTTTCCAATATCGATTTCAAATCATTTCATTGTTGGCTCAACCTCTTTGCTTTTCATTCTCCCGGAGTATCTCAGTAATTTTGGTGGTGTTTCTCGTCGTCATTTGAAGACCAAAGAAGAGTTCCTTCTAAATCTTGGCCGTTCTCTCGAAGATTTGTGGCTCTAGCTTCATGTTATCCTCTCGAATTATTCCATTCGTCAGATTTTCTTTTCTTACCATCTGGAGTACTTCAGGAGTTGATTTCTGTTTCGTTTCACCGGAAGCCATCATTCGAGCTATCGTTCTCTAGTTATCCCGGTGCATCTGTCTAGTATTCTTTAATCAACTCGTGATCTCTTTGTTCTTTGGCATCTAAATCCCACCCGAGCATATTCTTTCCTCTAATTCTTCCTGGTGTTTCATTCTCTTTCATCAATCATTTTCGAATTCTTACGGTGGTTCGTTCAAGATTCTTATTCCTCGATTATCATTTTAATCCATTCGTTTTGTCCAATCCTACCGGTGGTTCATTGAAGACCTTCCTCAAGGTTGCGCCATATTCCCCTTAATCCTTTTTAACAAGAATAAGTAGTGTGCAAAATCCATTGCTTGTCATCAATTTAATTTGATGAAGGATAAGCATACAATAAATCTTATTGTTATTTCTTCCAAGTGATTAATCCCTTCATTCGGAGTTTGTTCTTGATGAATAAATTCTAGTTCCAAGTGTTATCATCTTTTCTTTTCCGGAGTTCAAATTGCCATAGCCATTTCGTCGAAACCTCCATCTAAATCACCGCAAGGTTCAATCTTATTCTTTCATCCTTCAATCTATCTCATCATCCTTTTGTCACCGGAGTTCTTCATGGTGGTTCTTCATGATTTAATTCATTCTTCAAGAGTTCATCAAGATTCTTGTTGGAGGAGTTCAAGTATCTTTTCTTCTCGCGTCTTCAAGTGCAAATAATTCTTCATTTTCTTCTAAAGTGGAGTTTTGCATTTCTTCGTTCTTGTCAGCTATTCAGACATTTGCTTGTGGCAGAGTTTCACCTCAAGTTTTGAGATGTTTTTCCATAGGTCCACAACAGGCTGATTCTTTTGTTGTTGATTTTCCCAACAACTCCGTTCAATCCCTCCTTCTAAGTTATTTTCATCCCATTCTTTCAATTCTTCCGGAGGCATCGTGTTGTTCATCTCGTCAAGTGTCATCCCATCTTGTGAAGTTCATGTTCTAATCCTTCCGTTTTCAGCCGGAGTGCTACCGGAATTCTTTTGTTCTATTCCTTTTCTATTTTGTTCTAACCGGAGTGGTTTGAGAGTCTATCCTATTCTTTGAGCTTTTGATTCTCATCATACTCGCCTTTCCTCTTTTCTACCCGAACACTCTCGGACTTTGTTCATCTTCTCTCTTGTGTATTACTTCACCTCTTCCTCTTTCTCTTCCTCTCATTCCTAAGATGTCGGGACGAGATCTCTTGTTAGTGGAGGAGAGTTGTAATGCCCCGAGACCGTTGCGCCAGGTGTCTTCCAGTTATTTGTCGTCATTGCCATGTCATTTGCTTGCGTGTTGCATTTTGCCATGTCATCATGTGAATTCATCTACATGTTTTTCGAAATTGCATCCGTTCGGGTTCTCTCGGTTCTCTCCGTTGTCCGTTTTGAGCCCAACCACACTCGCATGCGCCCGCGCACCTCCCAGTTCTTGTTTCAAGCCGCAGAAAAACATTCTCGGAATGGGCCGAGATTTGCCGAGTGGCCTTGGTATATTACCAGTAGACCGCCCGTTAAATTTTGTTCCATTTGGAGGTCGTTTGATGCCCCAACAGTTAAACGAGTTAACCGAAAGCCCCTCTCTCTTTGTAGCACAACACCCCTTCACCACAGCCCACTAGCCCATCTAAACCCCCTCCATGATCTCCGTCGTTGGATCACGATCGTGTGGGCAAAAACCGCACCTCATTTGGACTCTCCTAGCTCCCTCCACCTATATAAAGACCTCCTTCCCCGAAATTCCGGATCAAATCCTACCCTAACCCTAGCCTTCTCCTCCACCACGCCACCGGACGCGTCCGCTCGGTCTGGACATGTACAGTCTCCGCCCTTAGGCCAACCCGCGACTGCCACGTCGCCTCTCTCGCGTCCCGCTGCCGCAGGCCCTGCGAGCCCATCGCGGCCCCGCCTAGCCCGTTCACCGCACGTGCTCTCCCCGCACGCCCCACTGCTCGCTGGCGTGGCCCCGCCGCCGACCACCGCCGCCTTCACTCCGCAGCTCGCCGGAGCTAGGCGCCCACAACGGATCCGCCGCTGCCTCGCTCTCTGCGCACGCCACCGCCGCCAGAGCGCCCCGCCTCCCGCTCCTCCCTGCGCTGCCGCATGCCGCTGTTCGGCCGCGCCGCTGCGCGCCTCGACCTCCCTCCGCCGCGCCGGAGTGACCCTTGCCGGAGCAAGCTTGGGGCCTGGCCCCGCCGCCACTCTTGCCTCGCCCCCGTCCCGATCTGGGCCGGCGCCGCCCAGATCCGGCGACCTCCCCTCTGGATCCGGCCATCCATGCCTCGACGCCGCACAAGCTCGCTGGAGCTCCCTCGCGGAGTCCGGGCGCTGCCGCCGCCCCTCGCCCAGATCTGCACCGCCTCGTCCGCCTTTTCCCCTGGACACCCTGAGCCCACCATCCAAACAAATCTGCTGCACCGCGTCGTCCCGATCCACTCCGTCCCGTTTTCGCGAGTGTATAATTCCACTAAGTACCTAAAAAACCCATCTCATGTGTGCATGTTTGACTTGTGTTAACTTGATGCTCGTTACTCCGTTTTGCGTGTATAATATGTCAAAATGTTCCTCTCAGAGTGCTATTCATCATAGCCTAGTTTGCATTCATGTTCCTGTTCATATTGATGCCTTAATCTTTGTTGCAAAACTGCTACATGATATGAACTGCTGGAATCTGCTGCTTGTTAACATCATGTATGCATCTTGTGAGTGCTATAACTTTGTCTCTGTTGACCCTATGGTGATGATCTTGTTATGCACATGTTCCGCTCTTCATGATCTACACGTAGGTGTGCTTTGCAATCATGTTAGGGTGCTTCTTGACATGTTAATCCCTACTGCAAAAGTGCTTGTAGCTGTTAACTGCTGAAACACTGATGTAACTTGGTGATTTGTCATTTGTGTTGCATTTTGTGTGTGCATCCTATGAGCATGATGTCTACATGATTTAAGAGCTTAATAATGCCATTATTACAGGGGTGCAATACATGTATTTTAACATGCCTTGTAGAGAGTGCATCAAGCTTGTGAAGTGGGCTACTTGTTGTTAATTTGCTGTCAAGTCTGTTTCTGTCTTATCATGTTGCCATGTTTTCTTGATGCTACCAATTAATCCATGCATAATGTGGAGATTCTTAGTTGACATATTTTGATGTACATGTTATGATCTATCTAGCCATGCCTTTTGATGCCCTATATAGGCCCTGAAGAATATGTTTTCATTGCCATGAACATGCCTGCATTTTGTTCCTGATTTTTGTTAACTTCATGATGCCTTGTGAGCTTAATATTAGTTGATACAAGCCTCTTATGGACATGCTCCACTTACATGTTTTGAAGTATGCTATGAGTAATTTGTTCACATGCCATGGCTGTAATTTAGGATATCATATGGCTCTGTTTCATGCTTGCAAACATTCTATCATAATGTTGCTATTTTACACTTGCTGAAACTGTTTCAACATTCAATCTCGTGATGTTGGTTCCCACTAATCCATGAGCCATATGTATATGATTCCATGATTTTATTTGCTCTTTGTTATGTGTACTTTGATGCAATTCCCTTAGTTGTTATGTTTAAGTCCTGTAGCTTGTCTCTTTCTTGCTCTCAAGTTGCCATCATATTAACTCTGCTCATGTATATGCTCATGTGTTATAAAGTTGCATTTTGCATTGATCATATTGGTTTAAAATTGATGCCTATGAACCTTAACCTTATTGATATTTGAAGTGTGTTACCTGTACATGAAGTGCATGTCAAGTTTATGCTCATATGATTCCTTCAGCATGTTGTTTTGATGTTTGCAAAGTGCTTCCTTGCTGTTTTGGGCAGATTGTTATGATTTGTTTGGAGTGTATGTGTTGCACCGTTACTCCGTTTTGAGCATGCTCTATATGAAACTTGCTTGATTTTGCATGTAGTTTCATATTATCATGTTGCATCCATGTTTTGAGAGTGTTTGCTTGATGTTTGAATGTATTTTGCATCAGTGCCATGTTTAACTTGTTTGAATGTTTGAATGTATTCTACTATGGTCAGTGAAGTATAACGGGACCATTTACACCGGGCAGGAGGAGGTGGTGTCAGTAGTGGACGCCTACTATGGCGTGGCATTTGGCGCTACGGAGGAAAGGAGGCATACCCTAAACCTGCGTGATCTGGGGTTGCCGCATCTTGATTTATCGCGGCTGGAAGAGCCGTTTTCTTCGGAGGAGGTGGAGAAAGTTATCAAGGATATGCCCCCGGATAAAGCACCGGGGCCGGATGGATTTACAAGTCGGTTCTATGCATCTCGTTGGAGCATCATTAAGGGAGACTTCATGAAGGCTATGACCTGCTTCTACAATGGGGACGTCCGAGGCCTAGTGGCGATCAACAAGGCACTGGTCACTCTCTTACCCAAGATGGACGGTGCTTTGGAGGTGGCCGATTTTAGGCCAATCAGCCTCATCCACGGGGCAATAAAGATATTTGAGAAGGTGCTCGCTTGTAGGTTGGTGACGCAGCTGCCGAGGCTTGTGGGAAATCACCAAAGTGCTTTCGTCAAGGGTAGATCGCTACACGAAAATTTCATATTGGTCCAAAGCACGGCTCGAAGGCTTAATGCTCTAAGAATGCCCACAGTGCTGCTAAAGCTCGATATCTCAAAGGCATTCGACTCGGTGCAGTGGCCTTTCTTGGTTGAGGTGATGCAACAACTTGGATTCGGCCCAAGGTGGAGATCATAGATTTGTGGAATACTTGCAACTTCCTCCACAAAGATTATGGTGAATGGAGACCTCGGGGACACCATTTACAATTGCAAAGGGTTGAGACAAGGTGACCCAATTTCATCGATCCTCTTTATTCTTACGATGGAGCCACTTTAGAGGCTGTTTGATAGGACCACAATGAGGGGTATTCTGAAACCCTTGGCCAGGAGAGGTTTGAGGCAGCGTCTCTTGTTCTTTGCGGATGATGTGGTGGTGTTTATCAAGCCTACTCCAGTGGAGCTTGAGTTTAGCAAGAGTATTCTCTCCATGTTTGGGGAGGCGTCAGGATTGTAGATTAACATGAGGAAATCAGATGCCCTCCCGATAAGATGCAACGATCAAGAAATCACCATGGCGAGTCAGGAGTTGGACTGCCCACGAGGTTCGTTTCCAATCAAATACCTGGGTCTACCTCTGACCTTGAGAAAGCAAACACTAGCTTAGTTGCAGTTCTTGGTCCATCAAATGGCCAACTGCCTGCCTAAGTGGAAGGCAGCCCTTATGCCGAAAAGTGTACAGCTTACTTTGGTCCAGTCTGTGCTATGCGCCATGCTCATTCATGCAATGATGGCGCTGGACCTCCCATTGAAGACCATCGATGCGATGAACAAGGTGTGTCGAGGTTTCCTTTGGTGTAGGAGGGCCACTGCCAATGGTGGAAACTGTGCTGTCGCATGGGACTCGGTTTGTACACCGAAATGGGCTGGTGGATTGGGACTCCCTAACCTAAGATGGCTCAATGTGGCCATGCAGGCTAGATGGCTTTGGCTGCAAAGGGTGGACACAAGCAGACCGTGGAGCGAGTTCAAGATTAGGGCTCCATCGGAAGCGAGACATTTGTTCCAGGCTGCGGTAACGAGCGACGTGCACTGCGGTCTTACCACGCTCTTTTGGGAGGACCATTGGTTGGATGGCATGAGGATGCAAGACCTTGCGCCTATGATCTATGCCATGGTTCCACCACACGCAAAAACATCGAGACTTGTTGCCCCGGCAGTTGAGGAAGGTTCATGGGCGCTGGACGTTGGACCGAAAATGGGCGAAGAGGCATTGACAGAGTTCCTCTCTCTATGGCTTAAAGTGAGCATGTGGGTGCCGGACAGGGGCGTGTTGGATAAGATATCTTGGGCTTGGAAGAATGGCAACTATTCGGTGTGATCGGCTTACGCAGCAAAGTTTTGGGGCCATACGGTGGAGCCAATGGCGGAGATGACTTGGACCTCCAGGGCGCCCACCACTTGCAAATTCTTCACCTGGCTGGCCCTTCGAGACCGGTGTTGGACCTCAGATAGACTTGCGAGGAGAGGACTGTCGTATCAGGATGCTTGCCCCATGTGAGACCAGGAGGACGAAACAATCAACCACGTGCTTCTTACATGCGTGTTTACTAGATCAACATGGGCAGTGGTTTGTGAGGCGTTGGGAAAGCCGGAGTGGACGCCGACGGTTCAGGACTCCGTGCACACTTGGCTTCGGGATAAGCAGGGGCCATCTAACCTACAAGGCAAGGATCTTCATACAATCTTCATACTTACGCTATGGGAACTGTGGAAGAATCGTAATGCTATTGTTTTCGACGGAGCATCACCGTCGAGGGAGTTGCTTCTAGGTTGAGTTCGTACTGAAGGTTTGTCCTGGTTGGTAGCCGGGAAGTTTAAGGGGAATGTCGACCCTTTCTTCCATAGGTTGCATAGGTGGATGAGTAGTGAGGAGTATATGTAAGAATCTTGTATGATCTTGGTGGAGGCATTCTTTTGCCTTTCTTCTTTAATATATAATATGCACACTCGTGCATATTCTAGAAAAAAAACTTGGTTTGCTCATATCTTCTAGGCCGTAGCTCTGAACTAAATGAACCTTATATGTAACTTCACTAGAATTTTGTGTAGATCATCTTGGTGCATATTAACTTGCTGTTTAACTACTTAAACATAAGGTTTATTCAGTTCTAGGCAATTTCGAAATTTGTATATGAGGACTTACCGGAATTGTCATATGTTGTTTCCGGCCTCATTTAAACTTGCTTTGATGTGTTGCTATTGTATGCATCATCTCTTGCCATGAGTAGCATCATATAGCCTTGTCATGCATCATGCTTGATTGTGCATCATGTCATGTTTATGTGTGGTGTGTTTACCTTATTGTTTGCTTCTTTCCGGTGTGCTTCTTCTCGATAGTTTATGTTTCGTTGCGACCGTGAGGATTCGTTCGACTATGCTGGGTTCGTCTTCACCCGTTCATCTTCTTCATGGACTCGTATTCTTCCTAGCGGGATTTCAGGCAAGATGACGGTTACCCTGGATCGCACTACTATCATTGCTATGCTAGATGCTTCATTCTATTGCTTTGCTGCGCTACCTATCACTTGTTTATCAAGCCTCCCAAATTGCCATGTGAGCCTCTAATTTTTTTCACCCTTCCTAGAAAACCGTTGTTTGGCTATGTTACCGCTTTTGCTCAGCCCTTTTATTGCGTTGTTAGTTGCAGGTGAAGTTGAAGATTGCTCCATGTTGGAACAGGATTATTTTGGGATATCACAATATCTCTTATTTAATTAATGCATCTATATGCTTGGTAAAGGGTGGAAGGCTCGGCCTTATGCCTGGTGTTTTGTTCCACTTTGGCCACCTTAGTTTCCGTCATACCGGTGTTATGTTCCTTGATTTTGCGTTCCTTACGCGGTCGGGTTTTTGGGAACCCCTTGACAGTTCACTTTGAATAAAACTCCTCCAGCAAGGCCCAACCTCGGTTTTACATTTGCCTAACAACCTATAACCTTTCCCTTGGGAGTAATTAACACAAGGGTCATATTTATTTTAAACCCCCCTGGGCCAGTGCTTCTCTAAGTGTTGGTCCGAACTGGAGCCATTTGCAGCGCCACCTCGGGGAAACTTGAGGGCTGGTTTTAGCTGTACGTAGTGTTCATCCGGTGTGCCCTGAGAGATATGTGCAGCTCCTATCAGGATTTATCAGCACATCCGGGCGGTCTTGCTGGTCTTGTTTTACCATTGCCGAAATGTCTTGTAACCGGGATTCCGAGGTTGATCGGGTCTTCCCGGGAGAAGGAATATCCTTCGTTGGTCGTGAGACCTTATAATGGGATAAGTTGGGACACCCCTGCAGGGTTTAAACTTTCGAGAGTCGTGCCCGTGGTTATGTGGGAGATGGGAATTTGTTAATATCCCGTTGTAGAGACTTGACACTTGACTTAATTAAAACACATCAACCGCGTGTGTAACCGTGATGCCCTCTTCTCGGCGGAGTCCGGGAAGTGAACACGGTTGGGTTATGTTTGGACGTAAGTAGTTTCAGGATCACTTCTTGATCATTTCTAGTTTGCGACCATTTGCGTAGCTTCTCATCTTATTCTTGTATTCGTAAGTTAGCCACCATATCATGCTTAGTCGCTGGTACAACCTCACCACCTATCCTTTCCTTACCCATTAACCTTTGCTAGTCTTGATACCCATGGTAATGGGATTGCTGAGTACTCCTGGCTCACAGATTACTACAACAAAAGTTGCAGGTATAGGTAATGCGATGATCATGACGCGAGAGCGATGCTTGCTTGTTTTGAGTTCTTCTTCTGCTTCTTAGTTCAGGGGGTAGGTTACTGGTCGGCAGCCTGGGCTAGCAAGGTGGATGTTGTTTGATTTTCTGTTTGTGTTTCATTCGTAGTCGGATGTTGCTCTTATGTATGATGATGTTGTATTCATGTGGCATTGTATGCCTCCTGTATGTACACCCCCAACTATTATGTAATGGTACAATGTAATGATATCCACCTTGCAAAAGTGTCTCCAATATGCGCTTCTATCCTTGGTGGGACCTTCGAGTTCCTTTAGGATAGGGTCGCATATTGGGCATGACAGTTGACTACAGTCCATAGCCCGGTCTGAATAAGGGACCGTGTCTAATGACACTTTGCGTGCCAGTTTTTTTGCTGAAGCGATTCCAAATTTTTGGCTTCCACGGAAATATCTACCTCCCCTCCCACTCCCCCTTACCAAAAGCCACATCTCCCCGGTTTCGGCCTTCCTTTCCAAGTTGAAACCTTCACTCCTTGCTTGCAGCGCCACCTCCTTGCCGGCGATTCTTCTTCACGCTACTAGGCCTCACCTATCCAGGCAGGTAATCCACACACGAACTCCATCCTCCTCCTCCTTCCACATCCCACATGCCCCGACCGCCGGCGCGAGCGCGACACCTTCCACCCAAATCACCAACCCCTCCACCAATTAAGCATCGTGGTGCACGCACTATAGCCAGGATCTAAAGGAGCATTTGGCAGCGGAGAAGCAAATCGCCGCTGCACACGTGGATGCGGTCATGATGGCTGCCATTGGTGCCGACCCCCAGATCTTGGAGGAGCACCTCGCCGTCGAGGCCACCGTTGACGCCTTGCACGCTGAGGCGGCGATGCGGTTGGGTGATTTAAATGATAGTTCGGGTGATTTCTCGAGGCCACAGTCGGTGCCTTTGACGAAGACTACGAGGTGTTTTCTCAGCGTGGACGTTCTTACCTCATCTCGAGAGCCAGCAGGTTGATGCCCGGAGTGGCTCAGGCAACTCACCACTACGACAAGGGAACCCACGATGCGGAGGCCTCGCCCTCTTCCATGTCCAAGGAGCCAATCATCATCGATATCTCCGATAATGAGTAGCTTGTCATATTAGCTCACTATAAGGACCCATGTTCAGTTTGCTAGCTACTGCCTTTCCTTAACAAATTCTAGTGAATTGTGCTATCTACTTTTACCATGCAATCTTATCCTCTAGTGTATATGTTCTATATGCCGTGCAATGTGTTATTCAGTTAATTGTTTAGTTCAATTCTGCGAATGTGATGTTCAATTCTTTTGGGTGCAATTTTCCAAGTTGTCAAGCATGCTTGGTTTGGTTAACTGTCTGATCTTCTATTAGGAGTATGTCATATTGTGCAATGTGGTGCTCAGTTGACGTTTGGTTCATTTGTTGTGGTGTTTAGTTAACTGTTTGGTTCAAATCTGCAATGCGATGTTCTATTGTTGTGTGTGCATTCTGTTATTGTATACCATCTGAGAAATAAATCGAATTTGGTTGTACTAAATACATGAGAAACAAATACAATTGCTATATTTCAAAGTTGTTAAGCATGCTTGGTTTGGTTAACTGTCTGATCTTCTATTAGGACTATGTTATATTGTGCAATGTGGTTCTCAGTTAACGTTTGGTTCATTTGTTGTGGTGTTTAGTTAATTGTTTGGTTCAATTCTGCAATGCGATGTTCAATTGTTGTGTGTGCATTCTGTTATTGTATACCATGTGAGAAATAAGTCGAATTTGGTTGTACTAAATACATGAGAAACAAATACAATTGCTATATTTCCAAGTTGTTAAGCATGCTTGGTTTGGTTAACTGTGTGATCTTCTATTAGGAGTATGTTATATTTGTGCAATGTGGTGCTCAGTTAACGGTTGGTTCATTTGTTGTGGTGTTTAGTTAACTGCTTGATTCAATTCTGCAATGCGATGTTCAATTGTTATGGCTGCATTCTGTTATTCTATACTATTATACCTTGTTATTTTTATTCCTTTGCCTCATTTCCAATATAGAGAAGATATTTATGCACATCCTTGTTTTTAGGCCTTTCCAAAATAGTTCACTAATGATTACCTCTCAAACCACCTGTATGGACAAGAGACGAGGAAGGTATTCATACAACACCCATGGTTCAATATTGAAGTGTTCCTGAAGAGGACGAAGGATGGACGGTCAATCATCTACACGCACTGGCCTAAAATTGCAAAGACCTTCAACATCAATGAAGGCTCAATATTCGCCTTCCGCTTCAGCAGTTTTCCCGATGAGATGCATCTGTCTATGTACCGTCTATGATGCTAATTTCGAAAGGTTCTAGATGTTGCATGTGACACTTGGTGCTGGTGCAGTTGGGTAATGGGGTAGGTGACTGGTGAAGCTATATCATGTTGTACTCTAATGTATTTCAATTATGAAATCTTGCTTCCTTAACATGGGAATGAAATATATTATGTGATTAATATGAATGTCAATTAGATTAATAAATGGATTATTAATAATAGGGCAATTCGCCTGCTAATTGGGTTTTGCTATTGCAAACGGTTATTGAGAAAGTACCATGGGCGATGACCTAAGGAAAAGCACACCGTTTCTAGGAATAAACCGTGTTGGATCAACGAGCAATCACACATGACATTCTCTTCAAAACGGTTTGCGTTAGGCCACCTTGCACAAACATTTACCGCATAAAGGTTGTGTGTGATGGATAGCTTTTGCCACATAGTTTCTTCTATGCACCGTGTGGGACGCATGCAATAATGCAAACGATAAAATTGTTAATATTGTGTGCGATGGGAAGGCCGTCACAAATGATTTAACGGGGAAAATTGTGTGTGATGCACCTACGAACGGAAACGTTTTCCTTGTAGCGACTGTGTGTGATGTATATACAAACGGAAACGTTTAGTGGGGACTGACTATGTGGGATGTACTTATGATCGGAAATGATTTTGCCTATATAATTGTAGTTTTTTGATCATTACTATACGTATAACCGTATTTGCTCGCTCGCCGGTCGCACACAACCTCATTTTGCCGAGCGTGTGTGCTAGGAGGGCATATCCCCGATGGTTTGTGGGTCGTGTGGGAAGGACCCCCTATCGCCCACACTCACTAGGTGATGGTTCCAAATGCCGTCGTGGAAGGGGGTTAAAAACCATTTGCATAGCACCGACGCATACCAGTGGCACCCCCCACACCCTCCCCACACACACTTCCCGACACCGAAGGAGTAGGGTGACACCTCGATCTTGATACTAATCTTTCTATTGGCTTCTCTCTCAAACACACAAACACACACACTTCCCGACACCGAAGGAGTAGGCTGACACCTCGATATTGATACTAATCTATCTACTGCTTCTCTCAACACACACACACACACACACTCGCTAGTTGTGCTTCTGTGCATATCGCATGCACACTCTTGATGTGTCTTTCTCTCCCTCCCCCTCCCCACCCCCCAACAATCACAGCAGAAGGGTGACAACTCAATCTTGATCTGAATCTATCAATTGGTTTGTCTCTCAAACACACACACACACACACACACACACTAGTTGTGTCTATGTGCCTCGCTCACACACGCTCGATACTTCTTTCTCTCCGTTGCCCCCTCGATACATAGACTTCTCGCGCGCGCACAGCTGAAGTGACGATGACGCTGAACCCTATGTGCCTTGTTTTTGCCAGCCTTGTGTGATAGTTTTCACCCTGTTTTCTATTAATTAACAAGGCAAACTTTTCTTTGTTACTACTACTGAATTTGAGATCATTCGGGGCAGACATAAAATATATCACTTCAACCCAATTATCATAGTAATTATTTAAAAAGAAACTAGCAAGATGCTCGTGCGTTACACAAAACATCAAGATGCATTTGTATGAGTACTTTATCTTGTGAGAGAAAAGGATGAACGAGGGAAGTCCTTATTTGCAAATAAGGAGAGGGGTGTGGGTATCTTTTTGCAAAATTGCCATAGTTTCCTTCCTATCCGTCAAATATAAATCAGACGGCCTATATTGCAGGATGCCAGGCACACCATCATCACCAACTCTATTTTTTATAAGAGTAGGGATTTATCTCTTGCATCATCCACAACGAATATCCGCTGGACTGGTTAGCGCCCGATGCTCGCAGCGCGATGACCTGAGTTTGAATTATGTCCTAAACTTTAGATTTTTCTTATTTTTTTAATATATACTTCTTTCGCTACTGTACTAACAGTGGAACCCATAGAGGACTTAGAATAGTGTAAGATTAAGGATGGATTTGTTTATTTTTAACTTTCTGTACGAATCTATAGCCACCCTGCAAGTCATGTACATTGTACATGCAATTAACTTCTTAGAGGGAGAAGCATACATGCAATTAACTCAAACAGATTGGATGTGACTATATTTTTCTCCAACGGCAACCGAAAAATTTCCTTCCGCTTCCTTCCGCGGAGGACGACATCCAACACCAGCGGCATACATTTTTCACAACTCTAACCAACTAGAGGAAATTCGTGCAAACACGGACAAATTTCATATAAGTATGAAGGATTTCGTATAAAAACCCGAATCTTCATATAAACATGACGGATTTCATTACATTTACATGGATTAAGCGGTGCTCATCTGGCTCTCGTGGTATAATTAATACCTAATCTAAACGACCGCCCATGGATCCCTTTGTCTTCCTCATGTCCGGCAGGCACTTGCGGGGTCGACGAAGGTCCTCGCGAGAGACGAAGTAGCGAAGAGACCACCTGTATACGCAGTCATCGCCTCGGCGGTGGCTTTCATGGGACCCAAGTGGCGGTGGACTCCCGTGTTCTACTTCTCCTCGATGATGGCGGTAGACAGATAGCAGGCAAAAATCGCACCCCCTCCACCGTCCACCCTCGGTGGGAGCCTTGCAGGTGTTGCATTTAATTCCGGCCCGCACATCAACGGGCGTGTGGCCGGAGTAGGTTTATCGGTTTGCATGCGGGTTTAATAGAGGCCTTTAATGGAGGCGACGGGGCATGTTCAGTCGGGCACGTAGCGGGGGGCGTAGTACTATTCGATTTGACATCTACCAGTAAACCAGGACAGTTCCCGATAAAATTTTAATGCAGACAAGGGAGAGGGTAGTGGTCACCGAAATGTTGAACGGCCAATGATGCATCCTCCTTCAATTAGCATGTTGAATGCATGAGGGAAGTAATGGGAGGAGGACGGGGAAAAGAAGCAGCACGCACTACAAAAAGACACATCCGTGACATTTTTGGTCGAACGAATTATATTCTGTCATGCTTATGACACTTCTATGACGATAATTGTGACAAAACCCGGTATCATCATAGATGTGGTGGGCTCCTACTTCTATGACAAAAAATCATGATATAAAATGGGCTTTTCACCCTGGGTGGGCCGCAGATGTAGCTGCATGACATTCTTTGGGCCTTCCATGACGGAAAAAACCGTGGTAGAAGCAAGGGTGAGGAAAATATCGGGGAGTTCCTGGTTACGGCGGGTGGTCGGGGCTGAGCGATGCACAAAGGGATTGCGCGTTTCTCCCGTACACGTACGAGTGTGGGTGCGAGGCGTTGGACTCTAACTGAACCCGAGCGATTGCACTGGCTACGTGTTACAGAACCCGAGCGATCGATCGATCCCTGGTTGTTAACTGAACCCGATCGAGCGATTGCTTTGCTACTGCTGCTAACTAAAGCCGATTGAACATGCTGCATCTTGATGAACAATGAGCATTGTTGGGGGTGCGGGTTTTGGATGAACAGGACCTAGTGGTAGCAGAGGTCGTTACCGCTGGATGAACATGACCCCAATCGAGCCCGTTGGGGGAGGATGAACAGGACCCCGTGGAGGGCTAGTTGAACAGTAGCCAATGTAGGGCTAGTTGAAAAGTAAACCGTGTACACCCTGGTTGTATGTGCGTGTACACGATATTGATGGGACTGCATGACATACTACGTCTCCGCCTCTACTATGATACGTGCCCTTCTTTACTCAGCCACGGTTCATCGCTGCAGCCTGCAGACAGACCGATCGACCAGTATGTACGTACATGTTGGCGACTAGAATGACAACGCCACGTATGCTTCGACCAGGTGGGTCCCGACTTTCAGGGTGGATAAGGAGGAACTTCCTTGCATGCGAAATTATTGCTGGTGGGTCCCTGCTGTCAGGGGGAGAATCATTTTTTTGCCCATAATATGGACGCACTTCCTTGCGTGCGAAGATGTAGCTGGTGGGTCCCAGCAGTCAAGGGAGAAATGTTTTTTTCGTGAAATATGGTGGCCCATCCGGTGGGTCCCTACTGTCAGGTGGAGGATTAACTATTTTATGTGTAATAAGGTTGCACATCCTTGCTGCGGCCGTGGACCCAGCTGTCAGCCTCTCCACGTATAGTACTCTTCGGATGGAAGTTGTTCCTTGACCACATTGACCACGCCGCACCGAGAGCACCAAGGCGGTGGATAACGGCGAGGCCTAGGAAGGGGATAACGCGGAGCCGGGGAAGACGCGGCAGTGGATGCCCACGCGGAGAGGAGTACAAGGGTTGACTGGTTCATCTATGGTGTGAGGCTGTCATCGCCGCACAATAACAGGGGGTGTGGGTGACTAGAAGGATGGCCTGGCCAGTGGAGGGAGTAGTAGGGGGTGGTGAGGCCTCCGCGGCAGCATAACCGACCACGGGAGGCAGGAGCGGGTGGCAAGACCGGCACTGGTTTGGGCGGCTGGAGCAAGAAGACCAGAGGTTGAACAAGCACTACGGCCATTGGATGGACATTGTATGGTCACTGGAGGTAGAATCGTTCATATTGACTAAGTTAACAAAGCCCTCCGCCTGCGTCAACTTAGTAGGCCCACAAGTCAGCCTCCCACTATGGTGGGTCCCAGCTAGTAGGGGAGTATTCATTTTTTTGTGCGTAATAAGGAGGAACTTCCTTGCATGCGAAGATATAGTTGGTGGGTCCAAGCGGTCAGCGGGGTGGGGGGGGACGTTTTTTCACGAAATACAGAGGCACTTCCGGTGGGTCAAGCTGTCAGGTGGAGGAATCATTATTTTGCGAGTAATAAGAAGGCCTTTCCTTGTGTGCGGCCGTGGACCCAGCTGACCGTCTCTCCACGTACAGTCCACTTCCGATGGATGTCGTTCGTTGGCCACGTTGACCACGCCGCGCGAAGAGCACCAGGGCGGTGGACGACGACGATGCCTAGGAAGGGAATGACATGGAGCCCGGGAAGACTCGGTAGTGGTTGCCTACGCAGTGGGGAGTACGAGGGTTTATTGGTTCGGCTGCCGTCACCGGAAAATAACAGGAGGTGTGGGTGAGTAGAGGAATGGCTTGGCTAGCGATGGAGTAGGGTGGGGCGGTGCGGCCTGTGTGGCAGCACAGCTAGCCATGGGAGGCAGGAGCAGGCAGTCCCACCGGCGCTGGTTTGGGCGACTGGAGCAAGAAGATCAGATATTGAAGAAGCAACACGACGATTGGATTAACATCCCATGGTCACTACTACTAGAATCGTTTGTGGACTAAGTTGACGAAGCCTTTCATACACGTCAACCTAGTAAACCCACAAGTCAGCCTCCAAATCTGTCCCAAACAGTATGCAACCCAAAATTTCTAGCCAGATTCAAATTAATTTAAAAAGTAAACATACCTTAATTTAAATCCAATAAATTTTTACACGCACAAAAACAATGAAATTTAAAATATCAAAATCTGAAAGAAAAAAGTATTTTGGAACTAATTTTCTGTTTGCTGTATTTTTTTCATTTTACAGCCCATTTATTATTACTTATAGCCCATTTCTTATTACTCATAGCCCATTTTCTGGGCAAGCCCGAATGCATCCCTCCTAGTCTTCAAGGATTTCCGGCCCAACAGGGCGTAGAAAAGCAAGTAGGTTTACATTGGTTATTCTCCAAAAACAAAATAGCCGGGTTAGCAATTTTCAGAAAGGAAAAAAACTGGGTTGGTCATGTGGTAAACATATGAAATAACAGCTTGGGCTAGATGGGCCACAACTACCGCACAACCCAGTTGATACCCTTCTCCATCCCGAAAAAATATTGCGCGCGCTGCTGTGTCCCTACTGTCATCCTCACCATGTGCAGTCATCTCCTTATTCCTCTAGGTTGTTAACCATGTTGACAACACTGGAGGGCGGCGCCACGGCGAGCGAACCAAGGCGGAGGACGAGGTGAGGCCCTGGACAGGAACGAACAGGAGCCAGAGAAGATGCATAGAGTTTTAGGGTGCGATGTGGCCATGACGCATGCACGGCAGCACAGCAAGCCGTGGGAGGAAGGAGCCAGCGGTCCCGCTGGCGCTGGTTTGGCTTTGGCGGCTGTAGGAAGAAGAGACTGAAGAAACGCGACAGATGTTGAATGTGAATCCAATGGTCAAGGCTGGCACAATCGTTTGTTGACACACCAAGTAGCATACTTTTTTATATATATAGGAAGAAAAGAAAAACTGGGCTCGTGCACCTGATAACATTCGCAAAACTGCGACCGTTCGATCTTCCGCCGCAACTAAAACTCTGAGGAAAATGCATTTCTCTGCCGTCCTCCTCCCAGGGAACGTTCGCCACATAAGTGACTAGAACCCTTGGTTTTCAACCGAGAGGTCTTGGGTTCGAGTCCCAGGAACTCGCAATTTTGTCCTCCTTCCTTCCTCACAAAAAAAGAAAGAAAATCAAAGACTTGAGAAGGCGTACAGAACAAGCTAGTGTACCAGTAAAGAGACGTTGCTCAGTTTTAGAAAAAAGAGAGACGTGCTCCTATAGCTGGTTCGAATCCAAACCTGGACTATGACTATATACGGTCTTGTGCTACTCTGCAAGTAATGAAACTGTAATATCCAACGTTCACTTCTCCTCTTCTGTACTTACTCTGCCTAGCATCAGAAGCTTTGGCCGTAGCAACCATGTTCACTGGCTGCTCGGCCACCTCCTCTACAGTAGGCAACAACCAGATATGCGCCAAGTCACCACCCGTACCATCGCCCGTGGGTCTCACCACACCCCCGTCGGCACTCGCAGCGCAACTGGTTGCTCATCGCAAGCCGCTGCCATTGGTGTGGTGCCACTGCCGCAAATCACACAGAGTCATCCATCGCGTCTCAACCACAATGCGCAACCCTGGCCGAGTCTTCAACAAATGCCCGAATCATGGGCTAATAATATGTTTTTAAGTGTTGTTCTACTACTTTTAGTTGTTGCTTTTTTTAATAGATTGGTTGATGATCTTCCAATTTGATACGTGCAGAAAAGGGAAGATTCGTGTGATTTGTATTTCTGGAAGTTGCTGATGTGGGGGAATGCAACTAGGCTGATTATTTGGTTAGTCGAGGAATCCCAATACCAGCAGGTTGGGGTGTTGGACAAGTAACTGAAGGAATGATAGAATAGGAAGATGTAGAGCGGAAGTTTAAAGATGTAGTTCCTCTGATCATGGCCAAGCAACAGCTTCTGAACGGCTTTGACAGCAATGAGGAGATGAAAGAGCTTGTGAATATAATGGGCAAAGTCGATGTGCTCTGTAGGATGATTGTCTCTTTGTTTGAAGTGTATGTATCACCCATGATGTATTCAGTGGCCATGACATGAGCTCTTTGCTGAAACTAGTAATGAATGAAACCTGATTAGCAGGCTGGGCATAGTGTTGTGAACATTTAATGATTTCTATTAACCAAAATCGGGGGGTATCCCCTTTTGCTCATAAATAAATAAATAGGAGAGGCCCTTTTGCTAATAAATAAATAAATTAGCAGAGGCCCTGTCTGGTCAGCTTTGTTCTCATTCGAAGACGTCCAGCAAATAGCAGTCCAACAACAAACTATGTCATCAAATACAAGATTCACAGCCAAATATGAGTACAACTAAACAACAATGTCATCATGTTTTAGTCGTCATACAATCACCGAACACAAATCAACCTACATAATAAGTGATGTTCTCACAGCAAAATACTAAACAACAAGTTCGTCAAGTTTTAGTTGTCATAGCAAACACAATTTCACATAGTAGATAAAAAAACGTCTTCTGACAGGCAAATACGACAAAAGCAATCAAATCATCATCCGTAGCAGCAACGTCAACATCTTCGCCATGTGTATCAATCTGAATCGTAATTCCCCCAGTGTCATCTTCTTCTTCATCCTCAATGTCCTCGAACATTGGCTTCTTATTGATCAAATCTCGTATGTCCACAGCCCGACGGGAAATCTTTTTGCCAGCGTCACTAATGTGATGGTTCTCAAAGATATTAGGAACACTTGTAGAATCTTCTACACCAGGAGCAGTGTAAGCATCATCTTGTTGTACAACTTCATTAAATGCATTCCTCTGCTCATACCTTTGAATAATCTCCAGTCATCGCTACGTGCAAATGTGTTTTCCAAGAAAAATATTTGTGTTTCTTGATTTGCCAAAATAAAAGGCTCGTAGGTCTGGTATGCCGCCTTGACATTGATCGATTTGAAATAATCATCAGCTCTGGGTTTTGTGATCCTGGAAAACAGGTTATACCAATGACAGCACAACAGAACCACACATCGATGAACCTCGAAACTGGAGATATACTGCAACTGAACAATGTCTGCTATGTTAGCATACATTTCAGTTGTCACTTCGCCGTACTTATCCATGCTCATGATGGCACTGTTTTGTGTCTTCCTGCCTTCATCGCGTGCAAGGGTGTTGTGGCGACAACGCAAGATTCATAATGTCTTACTCGAGTATCAGGACCCATTGCTAGTGTGTAAAGGGCATCATCAACTTCCTGCCCATCCTCCCGCATCTTCTTAACCTATGGTTAGAAAATAGACAAGCTGGTCATCTTATGTACTCAATATGTTAAAAAAACTGATAGTGCTATTCAAAAGCTTACATGGCTCTTGAACCATTTTGCAAATCCTGCCATAACTAGTTTGTCAATATTTCTTGTATTTTGCGGTAGTAATTCCTTTTTGTAGATGCTGCACAACATAGTGATCGCGTCAAACATCTAAATATATAAGAATGTGCTGGAAGTTTAGTAGATTACGATGTATATGCTGCAATAGTTAGCACTTACTCGATATAAGGTAGAATCTCAAGACAGTTATTAAACACATACCAAACCATTTTGTCCAAATCTTTAGGTTTGTCATCTCGTTCACTCTTCCCTGTAACTTGAACAGAACAATCGAAAACATTGAGCCCGCGATTGTCTTCACCCACCTCTTTGCTAAGCTGATTAGCTATTTCAATGTATTTTGAGCAGAATGTCAATGCTTCTGTAGTAATGTAGACCTCTGCAATGGAACCCTCGGGTCTAGCTCTGTTCCTAACATAGCCCTTGAAAGTGCCTAGCTGCCTTCCAATAGGGTACATCCAGCCATATTGTACTGGACCTCTAAGTAGTGCCTCATCAGGTAGATGAACAGCCAAATGCACCATCACATCAAAGAAGGCTGGAGGATATATCTTCTCAAGGTTGCATAGGATAGTTGGTATCTTGTCTCTAAGAGGCTCCAAAGCATCTATCCTGATATTTCTACAATAGACATCCCTGAAGAATTGTCCCAACTCTGCAACTGCTCTGTATAAGGCAGGGCGGCCCAATCCTCTAAGGATAATAGGTAAACCCCTTTGAAGTAGGACGTGGCAGTCATGAGTTTTCAACCCTTGTACCTTATTTCCATCTGCATTGACTCTCCTTTTAGGGTTGGAAGCAAATCCATATGGGAATCTCACATGTGATAGGACCTTGCAGAATTCTTTTCTTTTTACCTTGTCCAAGACGTACACAACTGGTGCTATATCATGTGGTTTACCTTCATCTTCCACTGGAAATCCTTTCTGATATCTAGGTGTGTCAAATAAATCCTAGATTTTAAGTTATCTTTTGTATTTCCTTCAATATTAAGAAGTGTGCCAATTGTGTTGTCACATATATTTTTCTTAATGTGCATCACATCAAGTTTATGCCGCAGATCCAAATCTTTCCAATACTCCAAGTCCCACAAAGTGGACATGCGGGTAAACAATAATCTCTCTTCTGCCCTGCCACTCTTCCTTTTCCCGCTACCATTATCACGATGGTTTCCTGGTGTAATATGCCCAACCCTCTCTAATGCCACTTGCAACTCACCGGCGGTGAGCCTCTTTGGCGCATTACAGTTTTCATGCTTTGCATCAAACACATGTCTTCGGTATTTTGTAGGACAAGACTTGTCCTTGGCAAGGAAACAACGGTGTCCAATGTAACAGATCTTGCTAAGTATTGCGTATGATAGCGAATTCCTGTCACGGTGAACAGATGCATTGTAACCATGTGTCGTTGGCCCTGACATACTGCCCAAAGACGGATAATCATGGATGCACCAAATTATAACAACACGCAAAAAGAAATTAGCTAGTGGGATGCTATATAGGTCTCGAGTGAGAACACCCATCCATAGTTGTTGAAGTTCCTCCACAAGAGGCTCCATGAATAAATCAAAATCCTTTCCAGGACTTTTTTGACCTGGGAGGAGCAAGGCCATTATGTAGTTTGATTCTTTGGTGCAAACATTTGGAGGAATGTTGTAAGGGATAACAAACACTAGCTACATGCTATATGTGGCGCTCTGGTGGCAAAATGGGTTAAATCCATCTGAAGCTAAGCCAAGTCTAATGTTTCTCCCGTCAGCAGCAAACTTTTTGTGTTTCTGATTGAAGCTTTTCCAGTCACTACCATGAGATGGATGGCTCATTACATTCTGATCTCTGTACTCCTGGTTCCTAGAATGCCACAGTACATCCTCTCTTGTTTCAGCATCATGAAACAACCTCTGTAATCTTGGTATAATTGGAAAATGCCTCGGGACATTATGAGGAATCCTCGTCACAGCATCGCCATCTTTCCATCTTGATGATTTGCATTTTGGGCCTTCACTTAAGTTGGCATAATCCTTCCGGAACAGAACACAATTATTTTTACAAACATGGATCATATCATATTCAATTCCAACTGCATGAAGGAAGTTCTTCATTTTACTGTAGGTGTGTGGCAGCTCAGACGCTTCTGGGAAAGATTTGTGGAAAGCAGCCAACATCGCATCGAATGATTTGTTGGTCATCCGCTCAGATGTCTTCACCTGAAGAAAGGTGACCATAGGTGAGAATACTGACAGCTTATTTGCTGGGGTGACAGCCACGTTGCATTGTTCCAACATGCGGGTCCACCGTTTTTCTACTACAGGTGAAAGTTCATGAAATACATGAGCATTTCATATCATTGTTTCAATGTTGGTCAAACTCACTGGCTCCACCACCACCACCTCCTCCTCTTCCACCTGAGCATCAGGCAGATCAAGATGGTGATTTGTTGCTTCCACATAGTCAGTAACATTGACTTTCACAGCTTCACCATGATGAACCCACCTAGTATATGTGACCGACATCCCATACAAGTGTAGATGATTTTGCACAGTTGACTGGGGCCTTGTAACTGAATTCATAAAACTGCTACACGGGCAGAGCACATCTGATTTCAGACCATCATACTCAGCTCTGATAAAGTTCATGAAGTTTTCAACCCCCTCGACATATGAAGTGGAGAATCTTCAAGCAGAAGTTATCCAAGTCATGTCCATCTATTAAACATACAAATTAGTTCTTCTACTAGATATTACAGGAAAAACATATATGCTTTTTTATGAAGTCCAGAGAAAAAATACCTAGGTCGATGTCTAAAGCTATGGCAAGATATTTGGACGACCAGATCTAAGTAACGAAATATATGTAAAGCTAATTCAGCAAACAGATTTGAGTGCTAAATTATGGCAAGCTGTTTTAGCAGTCAATGAGGCTGAGCACACAACCATCGAATGCCATCTCAGCAACAAAGATCGTGTATAAAATGATGTGGGGCTATTTCACCTAACAGATTGGCTACTAGACCATGGCAATCTACTTCACAGTAAATATATGGCAGGATATTTTAGCAACTAATCGGGCGTGGCATGCCATCTAAGCTAAGTAGATTGAGCGCAGAACGGGGCAAGGAAGCTTCTTAAACAGAGCATATTGACTATAAACTACTTGGAAAATAGTGAGATTAACAACGTCTATCATCTAACATTCAGCACTACTCCAACATGCATGGGCCTCAGTCTAGAATGCGCATACCATGGGAGAAGCTGATAGAGGCAAAGGTGTCCCGTCTTTTGATGAGATGGTGGGTACCGTTTTGGAGGAAGTCGACTTTGACGATCCGACTACGAACGTGCGAGGACGTCGCGCCTTAGCAATCGCTAAACCAACTCCGAGAGGTTATTGACCATGCCGGAGCACGATCAACCTGACCACGAAGGTTAGTTTCCTGCAGGCAAACGAAGAACAAGCAAGAAACTAAGATTGCAATCTGGATATTGTGAATATAAGAGGAAAGCTTTATTGATCAAGGTGGGGTTCTGTGACGCCTTTGTCTGGTTGTTGAACACAAACGAAGTACGCGAAGTTGCAGCTATGGCGAACTTTAATCTAAACAAAACCCAAAGTCTAAACGAGGCCCTAAGGGCTGTATATATGGAGGAAGAGGAGGGAATTTTGTGGCCCTTGGGGAAGGGGTCCACACATACGGACTCTAAAAACATCCTATACTCAAGTATTTCGAAAATACATGGGCCTGGCCCAATAATAAGGTGACGCAGCACCTAGAATAGCCTCTGGACGAAAGTTATGAAGTGGCATCTTGTATATTTCGTCCAAGGCTTCATGCACACATTATGGTGGCTTCAACATCCTGAAATCATCACTTGTAACTCCGTTCTTGTTCCCCTTGTGCATGCCATCATCTCCATGCTTGTTCTTGCTCCAATGTTCATCCTTCTCCAAGCTAGGCCCTTCATTTGTAAGAAAAACAAATGTATCCAATTTAGGCAGCATCATATTCTCATGAACATTAGCATCATTACCAAGAAACGAAAGTACCTGGTAATTTAATTGGCGTGCATGAGCTCTAGTAATTGGTCCAGTATGTATAGCAGCAGGGGCTGTGGGTGTAACAAATGGTATTGATGTCCTCATCAGAAGCTGACCACCGTGCATCTCCACAAGAACATGACAAGTGGTGGCGGCGCGGCTAGAGGATGGCAGTCTACGAAAGCGTATTGTGGGAGCGACAGGATCACCGTGAGTCCCCTCGACGAACCGTGGCGCCGAAGTATCGGCGCGGCGGGGAGGGTGGCTTTGGAGGAGCGAATGGAGGGGAGGGGGCGGGGGGAGGGGTTTTGGTGAATATTATTGGCTACTTGGCCGAAGGGCGGTTGAATTTGGGATTTGGGCAGAATTTTTTTGGGGGGCGGGGGATTTTCGCGTGGTGGGTGAGGGAGTTTGGTGCATGGTCGGTTTCTCCAAGTGCAGTCCCATGTGTCAGTGAAGAGGCAAGCCGAAGTGCATTTTGTTTGCATGAGACTTGTGCAGGACCGACCATGTGAAGGGTGCAATGCGACCGCGACAGGCGTGCTTTGAGTGTACCACCTTTTTTCCTTTTAAACTTGGTGCTTTGCCCCCTCAAAAAAAATTTGGTGCTTCATGCGATCCATCGATACTAATAGTAGTAATCCGGTAATCCCGACTAAAACAGCGTGACCGGGTCTTTTCCCGCGCGATATGCCCGGAGGTTGGCTCAGTTGTTATTTTAGGACGAGTAATGCTACACCTACGTAAACCCAGTTAAGTAATTAACATAATGTGAAACGTGTGGGCTGTTGACTGGAGATTGGGGGGAGGGAGGGGCCCACCACCATGAAAATCAGGGGGGAGAGTGGCAATATATGTTAACCCTTTCGTAGGTTCCCGTAGATGTCAAAAGATGTGAAATGCGTGAATGAGCAGTGGACGTACTATTGGAGTGCCTACGATAAATTGTGTATGTAGACCCTATGTGTTCATTTACTTGGCATGTTAGCTTTGTCTCGGGTCAAACCTTCTAAGTTTATACACACAAAAATGAATCATCATTCCATATATTTTCATACTCCTACAATATATGTTACTATTATTTTGAAAGTTCATATACACCAGACGAGATTCATGCAAACACAGCAGATTTTCATTACATTTTGAACTTTTATAGGGCAGAAAAATAAAAGAAACCCGACCCTAAACCTATTCTACGATGGCGACCGACGTCCTCCATCTACGATCTCCATGTACGAGGGCAGGGTTGAGGACCCGTGAAATGAAGGTGTGGTCTTCGGCGAGGAAGAGTAGAACACGGGAGATGGATCAGCCAGTTGGCACACCATGCCCTGCCGCCTCCCATGCCCTACTCATCCTTGGAGGAGTCCCCGACCTCAGTGGTGCCGATGGACATGAGGTCGATGATGATGGACGTGGATGGTCCATCGCTTCACCTGCCACATGCGCCACCAAATGTTGGACAGCGGAAAGTAGGACGAGTGGCTGACAGTGCTCCCGTCATCGGCGGCCAGCGTGGCCACACCTTGTGCGAGGGCGACGACCTCGAGCTTCATCCCCGAAGACGAGTGATACGTCTCCATCGTATCTACTTTTCATAACACTTTTCCTCTTGTTTTGGACTCTAATTTGCATGATTTGAATGAAACTAACCCGGACTGACGCTGTTTTCAGCAGAACTACCATGGTGTTGTTTTTGTGCAGAAATAAAAGTTCTCGGAATGGAACGAAACTTTGCGAGGATTTTTTATACAATAAAAGAGAATTTCTGGAGCCAAGAACCACCGAAGGGGGGCACCTGGGTGGGCACAACCCACCAGGGCGCGCCACCCCCTCCAGGCGCGCTCAGGTGGGTTGTCCCCGCCTGGTGGGCCCACAGACCCTGAAGCCGACGCTATAAAATCCTACTTGTCCAGAAAAAATGAGGGAGAAAGAATTATCATGTTTCACGAGACGGAGCCACCGCCGTCTCCTGTTCTTCAATGGGAGGCCAGATCTGGAGTCCGTTTGGGGCTCCGGAGAGGGTGATCTTCGATCTTCGTCATCGCCAACCCTTCTCCATCGCCAATTCCATGATGCTCCCCACCAGGAGTGAGTAATTCCTTCGTAGGTTCGATGGTTGGTGAGGAGTTGGATGAGATTCATCATGTAATCTTGTTAGTTTTGTTAGGGCCTGATCCCTAGTATCCATTATGTTATGAGATTGATGTTGCTATAACTTTGCCATGCTTAAAACTTGTCATTTTGGGCGCGGGTGCCATGATTTCAGATCTGAACCATTTATATTATCACCATTATATCCATGTTCTAGACCCGATCTTGTAAGTTATAGTCACCTACTATGTCTTATGATTCGGCACCCCCGGAGTGACAATAGTCGGGACCACTCCCGGCGATGACCGTAGTTTGAGGAGTTCATGCATTCACCTTGTGCTAATGCTTTGTTCCGGTACTCTATTGCAAGGAGGCCTTAATATCCCTTAGTTTCCAATAGGACTCCGCTGCCATAGGAGGGTAGGAGAAAAGATGCCATGGAAGTTCTTTCCATAAGCACGTATGACTATTTACGGAATACATGCCTACATTATATTTATAAACTGGAGCTAGTGCCGTATCGCCCTAGGTTATGACTGTCTCATGATGAATATCATCCAACGAATCATCGATGCAATGCCTACGATTTTCCTACATATTGTTCTTGCTAAGTTAGTACTGCTGATATTACTATCGTTACTGCTACAAAACTATCACTATCACTATCACTATTACCGTTACTGTTGTTGCTACCATTACTATCAAAACTATCATATTACTTTGCTACTGATCACTTTGCTGCAGATAATTAATCTCTAGGTGGGGTTGAATTGACAACTCAGCTGCCAATACTTGCAAATATTCTTTGGCTCCCCTTGTGTCAAATCTATAATTTTGGGTTGAATACTCTACCCTTGAAAATGGTTGTGATCCCGTATACTTGTGGGTTATGAAGACCTTTTTCTGGCGCCGTTGCCGGGCAGCATAGCTATATTTGTTGAGTCACTTGGGATTATTATAAAATTATCACTATGAAGAATCTAAAGGAAGCTAAGACTAAGATTTTTCCCTCTAAGATGAGGGGAGGTAAGGAACTGCCATCCAGCTCCACTTTAGATTCACCTTCTGTTATAAGTAAACTTACAACACCACCACGTGTTATTAATTCTGATATGTAGCAAGTTATTGATGATGCTACTTCTGCTTTGAATGCTTCTCATGATGATGCTAGTACCTTGCTTGATGATGTGCCACTAATGAATTTCTTGATGAACAAATTGCTAGTGTAAGACAACATGATATTGTTGAAACTGATGATGAGCTTGAAACTGAAAATCTTGAAACACCTACTAGAACTAGCCCTCCTAGATATGAATTGCCAAAGGTACTGGAAGGTTATGCTATGAGTGAGGAGGCAACTAGAGATATTCTTACTTGTAAGGATAGAGATGATCTAGAAAAATTATTATGAAAGTATAAAGAAAGTTCTTTGAATGCTAAACTGAAATGTGATACTAAGTTTGCTACTTCACCTATCTTTATTGATGATAAGGATTAGGAATTCTCTGTCGACCCAGAGTTAATTACTTTGGTTGAATCTGATCCTTTCCATGGTTACAAAACTGAAATTTTTGTGCCACATCTTACTAGGTTGAATGACATAACCACTGCTTTTGCTCATGATGAGAAGATTCGCTATTACTATATCCTCAAATTATTTCCATTCTCATTAAAGGGTGATGCTAAAGCTTGGTACAATACTCTTGCTCCTGGTTGTGTGCGTAGTCCCCGGGATATGATTTATGTCACAGCCCTAGAATACCTGAGTGTAATAGTTGCATCAGTGGGCATGCATCATATTTAATTTTCTGAAACCTGAGGATTGTTGAAGCCTCAAAAATTTAATTAAAAGAAGGGCAAATAACCATGGAAAATGTATCCAATGTCCCTCAAATGCTCTTAAATGATGTTTGATATTTTTGGTAAGGCCTTTGAACCAAACCAAGAATATGGAAGACTTTTGAGGAATTATTTTGGCTCTGTATATTGAGTTGGATTTAATTCTGCTATAAAAGAATCACAAGTCCAACAATTCTGAAAATTTGTGAGTGGCTCTGAATATTTTGTATCTAACCACCTAATAATTTCCAAAGCTACAAAATTTGGTTTGGTTTGAAAACCAAAACCCAGAACAAATTGCAGAATATAGAAAAACAGAACAAAATTAGAAATACAGAGAGAGAGAGAAGAACCTTACCTGGCACTCACCGCAGCCCACCTGGCCGGCCCAGTACTATGTTGGCCCAGTGCCAGTCGTCTTCAACCTCTGCCAGTACGTAGAGGCGAGATAGCGCACTGCGCCTGCGCTTGCCACGCACCAGGCAGACTTCCTCCCAGAGATCTGCCTCGACTCCCTTAAGCTCCCCCGTTAACTCACGCACCCCACAACACTGCAAATGCCGTCAGCATCATCTTCTTCACCATCGTCTCCATCGATAGCCGCCATCAAATTCATCGCCATCCGGACTTCCCCGAGCATGTTGAGCTGCTCAATGACCTCCCTGTGAGATTTCACTTAGATCCCCTCTCTTCCCCATGGGGATTACACGCCATAGCCGTCCTGTTCACCGAGGCCGGGACCTCACCGCCGGCAGCCATGTCGCCGTCATCGTTTTGGTCACCGAGGCTCGTATCCCAGAATGCCTTCGTGGGTGTGCTGTTCCTAGAAGACAAACACATCATCTATCTCGCTTTGCCGTGTCCCACAATATCTAGTTGACCTTGCCCGAACTCCGCCCGCCGCCCGCATGGCTGCTGTCATCGTTTCCGGCGATCCTGTGGCCTTCCGTGTGGCCTTCTAGACGCGGACATGTGCGGGCAACCTCCTGGTGGTTTTCGCGCATCTAGCCGCATCCTAAAGCGTAGGTCCGCAGTGCCTCCATTGCCGGTTTGGTCGTCGCCAGCCTACCTCCGGCGATGATGATGTGGGAAGATTAGTTTAGACTCTAATGAATAACTTGTTTACTGACACATGGGCCAGACGACCTAATTAACTTCAGTTAAGTTTCAGTTTAGTTTAATTAAACTAGTTCAACAAATGTGCCATTGACATGTCGGCCCCACACGTCAGGTTTGTCCCTGGTCAACTCTGTTGACTTGCTGACATCGTGCTGATGCAGTGCTGACGTCATAACTATTTCTGGATTTTAAATAAGTCTTAAATGATTTATAAATTCCAGAAATTTGTCTAAATTCTGAAAAATCATAGAAATTCAACCGTAACTCCAAATGAAATAATTTATATATGAAAAATTATCAGAAAAACCCAATCTATCCATTCGTAAAAAAATTATGCATGTTACAACAACTTATGAGTACTATTTAGAGAAAATGAAATAAATGGCATTTAAATAACCACATATGGGGTTTGACTTTGAACCCTAGGTTCAAACCAACTTCATTTAATTGTGCTGCTAGTTGCATTAGCTTAAATCACAACATATTGCCATGTCATATTCATGCATCATATTGTGCATTGCATTGATTGTGTTCCTTCTCTATTGTCAGTGGTTGTTCCCTCTCGATAGACATTTTTCGACATTGAGATCGGTGACACCAATGAAGAGCTACTACTATGTTCAGAAGTGCCAGGAAAGCAAAACTACCTTGTTCATTTCGGCACAATCCCACTCTCTCACTCCTGCTCTCTTTTACTACAATAGGACATGAACGATTCATCTGTTACATTCTGCGGTAGTTGAACCCCTTTCCTCTGCATGACCTGTCATTGCCACAGTAAATAGTTGATACCTACTAGCACGAGTAGGAGTTGTTTGAGCCATGATGAGCCTACTCATTCATGCTTGTTCGTCCTGCCTGCTATTGCTTAGAGTTGTGTCCGGTCTGATTCATCGGGGATGAATTGGAAAGTTGTGAACATGTCCTACTGTTGAGAGCTAAGTGTGTGAATACGATTTGGTAAAGGTAGCGGTGAGAGGCCATGTAGAAGTACATGGTGGGTTATCTCACTGAAACCATCCTCAGGAACTGAGTTTTGTGTTTGTAATCCATGAATAGCTACTACCACACGTTGGGCCCTAAAATATGACCCCGCTCGACTTATTAACCCCCCTGTCCTCTCTCCAGGAGTTGCAAGTAGTTTCCGATGTTTGTAGTATGCTGGAGGTTGTGCGCAACACTGACCCTAGGGGTGGGTTGTGAGGTGGTAGGCTTGTGTCCCGGTGTACCGGGGCACCCGTTTGGTGGGCTCGGGAACCCTGCACACATCGTTTGGGGCCGTAATGGAAACCTCGGCGGGACTCCCTACGGATGGAACCTGAATAGGCGATAAACCTGGACTAGGGACTTGTGTGGTTAGTCAGGTCGTGGTCTACACCGATGTTGGCTTTCGCTTGAAGTCTAAAGAGCACATGTCACATGCAGACACTAAGTGCTAGAAACATGTGTGAAGAAGTACATCCCTCCAGGGTTATAAATTGTCGGTGTACAAAAGTATGGGCTCTTTTGTACCCCTTACTTGTGCACGAGTAGTCGTAGACACACCTACGACAGGGCTTGGTAGGGCAGTAGGAAACAGAATACAAGACTACCAAGACAACATTCAAGATGGAAAATAGAGAGTAGAAGACTAGCTGGACCTCCCTCGGCAACACCATTGCCGGGTCGAGCAACACAGCCCCGGCAATACCCTTGCCGGGCCGACCAACGCAGCCCCGACAAGACACTTGCCGGGGCAGCCTACGAAGCACCAGCAAGGTCATCACCCTTGACGCTGAGGGCTTCGACACCATCGACAGCGTCAAAGCCAAGACTCGAGGACGCATGCATAGTAGCATACAGATCTTTGTGAAGACTAGTAGACCGCAAGACTACCTGAAGACCCGAAGAGCAAAGACCCCCGGCAAGGCCCTTGCCGGGGATGACTGCGAGGCCCCGGCAAGACTCTTGCCGGGGACAATTACAGGGCCACAGCCAGGCCCGCACTCGACAAGGTTTCTCCACCTCACCACTGTTCCAGCACGATGATCGGCCTGCCAACTAGGCAGACGCCTGCATGGTGGCATGCAGATCTTCGTGGAGCCTCTACCACCGCGCCAGCATAGCAGCTAGCCATACAGCCTGGCGTTATATGCCTTGTCAGCTTCGACACGTTTTGGAGCGAGAAGAGGCGGTAATGGACAGGACGGCTTTAGTTACCGTCCGCGATAAAGTAAGAGGACACATAGGCAGCTCATTAAATGCGTTTGTCCTATGATGTCCGCGATAATCTTGAGCACTGTAGATACTTTCCACCTCCTGTGTACTCCTGTGGAAACCCCTTTGACATAGAAAAGGAGGCCCGAGGCGTACTGAGAGAGGATTCGGACTTTTTGGACTAGGCAAGCACTGCAGCTAGTTCAAGAGCTCAAGAACACTAAATACACACAAGCAGGACTAGGGTTTTACGCACCATTGTGGACCGAACCTGGGTAAAGCCCCCTCGCGGTGATCACTAGACCTGCTCTTTGCGCAGCTTCTCTCCCCACCAACCGTAGAAGGGATCCTCCTGGTCCCATAGGTGTTCATTTCCCCGACATCTTTGGCGCGCCAGTTAGGGGGAAGAAGTTGTGAAAATCTGGTCTAGAAGTTAGTGCAGCGGTTCTTCATCGCCATGGCTTTGAAGAGAAGACGAGCGCGGTGGTCGGTTCATCTGGGTGAACAGGGGACGTGGCCGACACCGGTGGCGGAGGAGCCCAAGATCATCCATGCCACCCTGATACTAGAAGCCATGCGAGTGGCGTCGTCCGCAGTGGCGATGATGATCCGCTCGCCGCCGCACCCATGGACGGAGCCGTGCTGCCTACGGGCGGCGTGGAGACCTCCAAGGGTAGGAAGACAACCCCGTCGGTGCACGCACCGCGGTACTCCCAGGTCGTGCGTGATGAGCAGCGCTGCGACGTTGGTGACCCCGGGCATCTCGCGGCAAGAGCCCTCAGCGCCATTCTCAAGATGCGCAGGGGCGACATGGACATCAAGATACTAGCGAAAAGGGTGCCCGGCCGCGGAACCGTGATGGAACTCCTTCTAATATAGTTGGAAGTCCGAGTTCCTCCCGTTCCTCGTGCTTGTCGTTGCGACCGACGCGAGCAGAAGTGTTGGCACGAGCGCAGCTACTCCTCGACTTCCCTCCTGCTGCGGAGAGGCAAGAAGAGTGGAGAGCTGCTATCCAGAGCCTTATTGGCCATGCCAACAGGGATGGCCACCGGGAGGCAAGTCCCTCGCGGCGCCGGACCACTGGGCCGGCATGCATTGACAGTGGAAGGGATGGAGGCGCTGCAACTATGGTGCACTCCCCTCCACTGCGGCAATGGCGGTCGCCAGCTCGTTGGGTTGACACTCGTGATAACGTGTCCAGGGCGTCATCCGACCCACGAGCACATCGCGACCAACGTCAAGTTCTTCAGGAACGGCTCAAGGAGGACTCTCGGACCACCATCGAGCGGCGATAGGAAGCGCTGTCAGATTTTAGGTTCCGCAAACCCTTGGTAGGTTCGAACTTCTGGGTGCGTGCGGAGATCTCAACCAACCAAGCCTACCTACTCGCGATCCTCAAGGCCTAGCGCGTCGAGCTCAAAGCGACAGTGAGACACAGCAGTTTATCCTAGTTCGGGCCACCTTGCGGTGAAATACCCTACTCCAACATTTTGGTGGATTGCCTCGGGGGCCTGAGGATGAACTAGTACAGTGGATGAACTGGCCTGATGAGGTGAGGTGTTCCTGAGCTTGGGAGAGCTGGTGAGGTGGCCGGGTGAGGATGGATCCTCTTCCCCTCTATGGTGGTGGCTAAGTCCTATTTATAGTGGCCTTGGTCCTGTTTCCAAATGTTGACGGGAAGGGATCCCACAACGGCTGGATTTGAAGGGGGACAAGAAGTACATCCTATCCGGACTAAAGTGGTCTTCACCTGCAAAAGACTCTGGTCGTGACGCTATGGTGGGCTTAGCGATGACCTCCGCCCTGCCGTCCTGGGGGTCTTGGTCTTGTTGCACTAGAATGGAAACCATTGGCTGATTCCTCGGGACTTTGTGCCTGCTGCTGGCCTCCTTTGCACCAAAGAGGAAACTAATGCTTTGCGCCTGCTGGCGCCCGCCTGGCGTCCGCCTAGCCTTGGTCATCATGGCTCACGTCAGCTGAGCCTCGTGAGGTGCACCTTGCGTAGAACTCTCCGCCCCTTGCGAGCCAGCCTGAGGAGGCCGATCCCCTTGGAGGTGTTGGCGTTGTCCGCCTTGCGAGGCTTGTCCCCTCGCGAGGGTCTTGAGTCGTTGATGCCGAAGCTGGGCTATACTAGGCCGTTGATGGAGACATGTAGTGGGCCACAGGCAGGCAAGTCAGGGTACCACCATATCCAGAACGCTGACAGTAGCCCCCAGGCCCAAGGCGCGCTCGGACTTGGCTTCTAGGTGAAGCCAAAGGGCAAGTACGGAGCGCCACGGGCCCTAACCACCTGCGGCCTTGAATGACGTGTGGCAATCGATGGGCCGTGGGCGCCTCCACTTCCCCACACTGCCTCGTCAACCGCTCTACCTGACGGGTCGATGCTGCATGCAGAAGATCATTATTACACGAGGTCGTGGAGGCCGGCGGTTGGCCTCCCTCTGGCTATAAATGAGGGGAGGGGCAGAGCCCCCCTTGCTCATCTCTCCCTCTGTCTTCTCGCTGCTCATTTCTTCTCCTTCTCCATCTTGTCGCTGCTTCCATGGCACCGACGAGGAGGTTTTGATAGAGGCAAAGGTGTCCCGTCTTTCGATGAGATGGTGGATTTCGCTTTGGTGGAAGTCGACTTTGACGATCCGACTACGAACGTGCGAGGACGTCGCGCCTTAGCAATCGCTAAACCAACTCCGAGAGGTTATTGACCACGCCGGAGCACGATCAACCTGACCACGAGGGTCTGTTTCCTGCGAGCAAACGAAGAACAAGCAAGAAACTGAGATTGCAATCTGGATATTGCGAATATAAGATGAAAGCTTTATTGATCAAGGTGGGGTTCTGTGACGCCTTTGTCTGGTCGTTGAACACAAACGAAGTACGCGAAGTTGCAGCTATGGCGAACTTTTAATCTAAACAAAACCCAAAGTCTAAACGATGCCCTAAGGGCTGTATATATGGAGGAAGAGGGGGGGAATTTCGTGGCCCTTGGTGGAGGGGTCCGAAATCAACCCTATCTCTTGTTTCCCCACACATACGGACTCTAAAAATAGCCTATAATTATGTATTTCGAAATTACATGGGCCTGGCCCAATAATAAGGTGACGCAGCACCTAAAATAGCCTCGGGACAAAATTTATGAAGTGGCATCTTGTATATTTCGTCCAAGGCTTCATGCACCCATTATGGTGGCTTCAAAGTCCTGAAATCATGACTTGTAACTCCGTTCTTGTTCTCCTTGCGCATGCCATCATCTCCATGCTTGTTCTTGCTCCAATGTTCATCCTTCTCCAAGCTAGGCCCTTCATTTGTAAGCAAAACAAATGTATCCAATTTAGGCAGCATCATATTCTCATGAACATTAAAATCATTACCAAGAAACGAAAGTACCTGGTAATTTAGTTGGCGTGCACGAGCTCTAGTAATTGGTCCAGTATGTATAGCAGCAGGGGCTATGGGTGTAACAATTGTATTGATGTCCTCATCATCCTCCCCTTCTTGAAATGAAGTCGTCCTCGACGGAAGTTCATCTTCCTCACCCAAATATGGCTTCAAATCTGCAATGTTAAAAGTGGGACTAACCCCAAAATCTGCAGGCAGCTCAAGTTTATATGCATTATCATTTATTTTCTCTAACACCTTAAAGGGACCATCAGCACGTGGCATTAACTTTGATTTGCGCAAATCAGGAAATCTATCCTTACGCAAATGTAACCAAACAAGATCTCCAGGTGCAAACACAACATGTTTTCTACCCTTATCTCCAGCAAGTTTATATTTAGCATTCATACGCTCAATGTTTTCCTTAGTTAACTCATGCATTTTTAAAATCAATTCAGCACGTTGTTTAGCATCAAAATTAACCTTCTCCGAAGATGGAAGAGGCAACAAATCAATAGGTGCACGAGGTAGGAAACCATACACAACTTCAAAAGGACACATCTTAGTAGTAGAATGCAATGAACGATTATAAGCAAATTCAATATGAGGCAAGCATTCCTCCCACATTTTCTTATTATTCTTCAAAACAGCCTAAGCATAGTAGACAATGTTCTATTGACTACTTCAGTTTGTCCATCAGTTTGGGGGTGACAAGTAGTACTAAAAAGCAGTTTAGTCCCCAACTTAGCCCATAAACATCTCCAAAAGTGGCTAAGAAATTTAGTATCACGATCTGAAACAATAGTATTTGGCACACCATGCAAGCGAATAATTTCACGAAAGAACAAATGAGCAACATTAACAGCATCATCGCTTTTATGACATGGTATAAAGTGTGCCATTTTCGAGAATCTATCCACGACAACAAATATGCTATCCCTCCCCTTCTTTGTTCGAGGTAAACCTAAAACAAAGTCCATAGATATATCCTCCCAAGGAACACTAGGTACAGGCAAAGGCATATATAAACCATGAGGATTGAGTCGTGACTTAGCTTTTTGACATGTAGTGCATCGAGCAATAAAACGCTCAACATCCCGTCTCATCTTTGGCCAAAAGAAATGTGTAGCAAGTACGTCCTTCGTCTTCTTCACGCCAAAGTGTCCCATTAATCCTCCTCCATGCGCCTCCTGCAACAACAAAAGACGAACGGAGCTAGCTGGAATGCATAGCTTGTTAGCACGAAACACAAATCCATCGCTAACGAAAAACTTGTTCCACATTCTTCCTTCTTTACAATTCTGCATTACATCTTTAAAATCAGCATCATGCACATATTGATCTTTGATGGTCTCCAAACCAAATATTTTGAAGTCAAGTTGTGAAAGCATAGTATAGCGGCGAGACAATGCATCAGCAATAACATTTTCTTTTCCCTTCTTGTGTTTAATGACATAAGGGAAAGTCTCAATGAATTCAACCCATTTAGCATGTCTACGATTCAGTTTAGCTTGACTTTTAATATGTTTCAAAGATTCATGATCAGAATGTATAACAAATTCTTTGGGCCATAAATAATGTTGCCATGTTTCTAAAGTCCGAACAAGAGCATATAATTCTTTATCATAAGTAGAATAATTCAGACTAGGCCCACTCAATTTTTCAGAAAAGTATGCAACAGGTTTGCCATCTTGTAATAACACACCTCCTAATCCAATTCCACTAGCATCACATTCAAGCTCAAAAGTCTTAGTAAAATCAGGAAGTTGGAGTAAAGGAGCATGTGTCAACTTATCTTTCAATACCGTGAAGGCTTCTTCCTGTGCGGTACCCCAAACAAAAGGCACATCCTTCTTTGTAAGCTCGTTGAGAGGTGCAGCAATGGTGCTGAAATCTCTCACAAAACGCCTATAGAATCCAGCGAGGCCAAGAAAACTCCTCACTTGTGTGACCGTTTTGGGCTGCGGCCAACTCTCAATAGCTTCAATCTTGGCTTTGTCAACTTCAATTCCCTGTGGAGTAACAACATAGCCAAGAAAAGATACTTGGTCGGTGCAAAAGGTGCACTTCCCAAGGTTACCAAACAAACGTGCATCACGTAGAGCAATAAAAACAGCACGTAAATGTTCCAAATGTTCTTCCAAAGATCTGCTATAAATCAATATGTCATCAAAGTAAACTACCACAAATCGTCCAATGAAAGCACGTAAAACTTCGTTCATTAATCTCATGAAAGTACTAGGTGCATTAGTTAACCCAAAAGGCATGACTAACCACTCATATAATCCAAACTTAGTTTTAAATGCTGTTTTCCATTCATCTCCCAATTTCATACGAATTTGATGGTAGCCACTATGCAAATCAACTTTGGAGAATATTGTAGAGCCACTCAATTCATCAAGCATATCATCTAGCCTAGGAATAGGATGACGATAACGAATAGTAATATTATTAATGCCTCTACAATCAACACACATACGTGATGTACCATCCTTTTTCGGCACTAGAATAATAGGAACAGCACAAGGACTAAGGGATTCGCGTATATAATCTTTGTCGAGAAGCTCTTGTACTTGATGCATAATCTCCTTCGTCTCCTCTGGATTGGTACGGTATGGTGCACGGTTTGGCAGTGAAGCTGATAGAGGCAAAGGTGTCCCGTCTTTCGATGAGATGGTGGATTTCGCTTTGGTGGAAGTCGACTTTGACGATCCGACTACAAACGTGCGAGGACGTCGCGCCTTAGCAATCGCTAAACCAACTCCGAGAGGTTATTGACCACGCCGGAGCACGATCAACCTGACCACGAGGGTCTGTTTCCTGCGAGCAAACGAAGAACAAGCAAGAAACTAAGATTGCAATCTGGATATTGCGAATATAAGATGAAAGCTTTATTGATCAAGGTGGGGTTCTGTGACGCCTTTGTCTGGTCGTTGAACACAAACGAAGTACGCGAAGTTGCAGCTATGGCGAACTTTTAATCTAAACAAAACCCAAAGTCTAAACGATGCCCTAAGGGCTGTATATATGGAGGAAAAGGGGGGAATTTCGTGGCCCTTGGTGGAGGGGTCCGAAATCAACCCTATCTCTTGTTTCCCCACACATACGGACTCTAAAAATAGCCTATACTTATGTATTTCGAAATTACATGGGCCTGGCCCAATAATAAGGTGACGCAGCACCTAAAATAGCCTCGGGACGAAATTTATGAAGTGGCATCTTGTATATTTCGTCCAAGGCTTCATGCACCCATTATGGTGGCTTCAAAGTCCTGAAATCATCACTTGTAACTCCGTTCTTGTTCCCCTTGCGCATGCCATCATCTTCATGCTTGTTCTTGCTCCAATGTTCATCCTTCTCCAAGCTAGGCCCTTCATTTGTAAGCAAAACAAATGTATCCAATTTAGGCAGCATCATATTCTCATGAACATTAGAATCATTACCAAGAAACGAAAGTACCTGGTAATTTAGTTGGTGTGCACGAGCTCTAGTAATTGGTCCAGTATGTATAGCAGCAGGGGCTGTGGGTGTAACAATTGTATTGATGTCCTCATCATCCTCCCCTTCTTGAAATGAAGTCGTCCTCGATGGAAGTTCATCTTCCTCACCCAAATAAGGCTTCAAATCTGCAATGTTAAAAGTGGGACTAACCCCAAAATCTGCAGGCAGCTCAAGTTTATATGCATTATCATTTATTTTCTCTAACACCTTAAAGGGACCATCAGCACGTGGCATTAACTTTGATTTGCGCAAATCAGGAAATCTATCCTTACGCAAATGTAACCAAACAAGATCTCCAGGTGCAAACACAACATGTTTTCTACCCTTATCTCCAGCAAGTTTATATTTAGCATTCATGCGCTCAATGTTTTCCTTAGTTAACTCATGCATTTTTAAAATCAATTCAGCACGTTGTTTAGCATCAAAATTAACCTTCTCCGAAGAAGGAAGAGGCAACAAATCAATAGGTGCACGAGGTAGGAAACCATACACAACTTCAAAAGGGCACATCTTAGTAGTAGAATGCAATGAACGATTATAAGCAAATTCAATATGAGGCAAGCATTCCTCCCACATTTTCTTATTATTCTTCAAAACAGCCCTAAGCATAGTAGACAACGTTCTATTGACTACTTCAGTTTGTCCATCAGTTTGGGGGTGACAAGTAGTACTAAAAAGCAGTTTAGTCCCCAACTTAGCCCATAAACATCTCCAAAAGTGGCTAAGAAATTTAGTATCACGATCTGAAACAATAGTATTTGGCACACCATGCAAGCGAATAATTTCACGAAAGAACAAATCAGCAACATTAACAACATCATCGCTTTTATGACATGGTATAAAGTGTGCCATTTTCGAGAATCTATCCACGACAACAAATATGCTATCCCTCCCCTTCTTTGTTCGAGGTAAACCTAAAACAAAGTCCATAGATATATCCTCCCAAGGAACTCTAGGTACAGGCAAAGGCATATATAAACCATGAGGATTGAGTCGTGACTTAGCTTTTTGACATGTAGTGCATCGAGCAATAAAACGCTCAACATCCCGTCTCATCTTTGGCCAAAAGAAATGTGTAGCAAGTACGTCCTCCGTCTTCTTCACGCCAAAGTGTCCCATTAATCCTCCTCCATGCGCCTCCTGCAACAACAAAAGACGAACGGAGCTAGCTGGAATGCATAGCTTGTTAGCACGAAACACAAATCCATCGTTAACGACAAACTTGTTCCACATTCTTCCTTCTTTACAATTCTGCATTACATCTTTAAAATCAGCATCATGCACATAATGATCTTTGATGGTCTCCAAACCAAATATTTTGAAGTCAAGTTGTGAAAGCATAGTATAGCGGCGAGACAATGCATCAGCAATAACATTTTCTTTTCCCTTCTTGTGTTTAATGACATAAGGAAAAGTCTCAATGAATTCAACCCATTTAGCATGTCTATGATTCAGTTTAGCTTGACTTTTAATATGTTTCAAAGATTCATGATCAGAATGTATAACAAATTCTTTGGGCCATAAATAATGTTGCCATGTTTCTAAAGTCCGAACAAGAGCATATAATTCTTTATCATAAGTAGAATAATTCAGACTAGGCCCACTCAATTTTTCAGAAAAGTATGCAACAGGTTTGCCATCTTGTAATAACACACCTCCTAATCCAATTCCACTAGCATCACATTCAAGCTCAAAAGTCTTAGTAAAATCAGGAAGTTGGAGTAAAGGAGCATGTGTCAACTTATCTTTCAATACCGTGAAGGCTTCTTCCTGTGCGGTACCCCAAACAAAAGGCACATCCTTCTTTGTAAGCTCGTTGAGAGGTGCAGCAATGGTGCTGAAATCTCTCACAAAACGCCTATAGAATCCAGCGAGGCCAAGAAAACTCCTCACTTGTGTGACCGTTTTGGGCTGCGGCCAACTCTCAATAGCTTCAATCTTGGCTTTGTCAACTTCAATTCCCTGTGGAGTAACAACATAGCCAAGAAAAGATACTCGGTCGGTGCAAAAGGTGCACTTCCCAAGGTTACCAAACAAACGTGCATCACGTAGAGCAATAAAAACAGCACGTAAATGTTCCAAATGTTCTTCCAAAGATCTGCTATAAATCAGTATATCATCAAAATAGACTACCACAAATCGTCCAATGAAAGCACGTAAAACTTCGTTCATTAGTCTCATGAAAGTACTAGGCGCATTAGTTAACCCAAAAGGCATGATTAACCACTCATATAATCCAAACTTAGTTTTAAATGCTGTTTTCCATTCATCTCCCAATTTCATACGAATTTGATGGTATCCACTACGCAAATCAACTTTGGAGAATATTGTAGAGCCACTCAATTCATCAAGCATATCATCTAGCCTAGGAATAGGATGACGATAACGAATAGTAATATTATTAATGCCTCTACAATCAACACACATACGTGATGTACCATCCTTTTCGGCACTAGAATAATAGGAACAGCACAAGGACTAAGGGATTCGCGTATATAACCTTTGTCGAGAAGCTCTTGTACTTGACGCATAATCTCCTTCGTCTCCTCTGGATTGGTACGGTATGGTGCACGGTTTGGCAGTGAAGCACCGGGAATTAAGTCAATTTGATGCTCAATCCCTCGAATAGGCGGTAATCCCGGTGGCACGTCTTGTGGAAAGACGTCAGCGAACTCCTGCAAAATGTTAGTGACAGCAGGAGGCAAAGAGGAAGGCACGTCCTCGAATGAAAATAATGCCTCTTTGCACACAAAAGCATAGCAAACAGATTTGCTGAAATCTAGCTCATCAATATCAGATTTGGTGGCAAATAAACATGCACTTTTCAATTTAATTTCAGAAGCAACACTAGATGGTTTATTATTAGGCTTCATTTGTTGCTCAAATTCTATTGCCACAATCTGATTTTCACTCTTATTCTTCTCCTGTTTTGCTTTATTAGCTCTATTAATATCATCTTTCAAAATGGAATCAGGAGTCATAGGAAGCAAAGTAATATTTTTATCCTTATGAACAAGAGTATAGTGATTGTTTCTACCATGGTGTATAGAATTTTTATCAAATTGCCATGGTCTACCAAGTAATAAGGAACATGCTTGCATAGGTACCACATCACAATCAACATAATCAGCATATGTAGAGATACTAAAATGCACACGAACAGTACGTGTTACCTTAACCTTGCCGCTGTTGTTGAACCATTGGATGTAGTAAGGATGTGGATGTGGTCTTGTGGTGAGAGAAAGCTTCTCCACCATCTCCATGCTAGCCAAGTTGTTGCAGCTCCCTCCGTCTATTATGACGCGCACAGAACGTTCCTTCACAACTCCCTTGGTATGGAACAAATTGTGCCTCTGATTTTTCTCAGCTTGTGTGACCTGCACACTCAAAACACATTGAGCAACTAAACATTCATACCTGTCAGCGTCTTCAGGAGCCATGTATTGCGTCTCATGATCAGAATCATCTCCACCATGTTCTTCACGTGTAATAAGAGCCAATGTCTCCTCATCATAGTCACTAGCGGACTCATATCCACCATCCGCGGTAGCAATCATCACACGCGGAGATTTGCATTCCCTCGCATAATGACCTCCTCCCTTACAACGACGACAAATAATATCACTTGTGTGCCCTGTTGATGCCATGGAAGAAGAAGAACGCTGTGCAGGCCCCGCAGGTGCGCTCTTGGCAGATAATGATGGTTGTGCCTGTTTTCTTGTATCACGGCTGGAGGTGGCACCGGATGGAGGTGCCGGTGCAGTTGAAGTAGAAGATGCACGTGGTGTCCATGATGAAGGTCGTCCTGCAGAAAAGTTAGTTCGCCCCAATGCTTGTCGATCCTGCACTTCACGTTCAGCTTTACAAGCAAGATGGAATAAACGAGTGATATTAGTATACTCCTTATAGTCTAGAATGGTCTGAATCTCTCTATTTAATCCACCCAGAAAACGTGCAAGCATAGCTTCATTCTCCTCAACAATACCACATCTAATCATGCCAGTTTGTAATTCCTGATAATATTCTTCTACAGAATTTTTTCCTTGTCTTAAGCGCTGTAATTTTTGAAGCAATTCACGTTGATAATATGGTGGAACCCAACGCGTACGCATAGCAGTTTTCAAAGTGGCCCAAGTAGTTGGAATAGGATACAATCTACAATGTTCAGACCACCATACACATGCAAAACTAGTGAAAGCACAAACAGCAGCAGCAACTCGTCTCTCCTCAGGATATTGTAAACATGTAAATCGTTGTTCAGTTTCTAACTCCCAAGTAAGATATATATCAGGAACATATCTACCCTCAAATGGTGGAATATTCAATTTCAGTTTAGGAATATGGACATCATCTCGTACCTGAGGTGGTGGTGCAGGCCTACCATTACGAATATATACCTGAGGTCGACCTGGTGGTGGTGGTGCTGGTGGCTGCTCGTAGATCTGATTTTGATCAACCTCATCCTCATAATCGCCCGCATACTCATCATCCTCCTGGGTACCAGCAACAGCAGTAGCAGGAGCCACAGAAGTATCAACAGCAGCACCAACAGTTTGGCCAAACGCAAGAGGAACACGGCTCGCTCGGCGAAGGTCTATTTCGCGACGTGGAGGTAGTCGTTGTTGTTGTTGTTGTTGGAGAGGTGCGTTAGGTGCAGCGGGTGGTGGTGGTGGAAGACGCGCGAGCAATTCATTAAATCTGTTATCGAGCTTTGTTTCGAACGTCTTCTCAAGGCCAGTGATCTTCTCCATGGCCTCTTCAAAATTGTTCAGCACATCTTGCACCTGTTCAGTCATCATTTGCTGAAACTTATCATGAAGCTCCTTGTTCGATAAATTCTCCCAGTCAATCTTGTCGGCTTGTGATCCTGGCATGGTTAGCAGCAATAGAAACACACAAGAATATGATCCTACAGACTACGAACAAGTGGTGGTGGTGGGTGTCACAAATCCGTCAAGCAAAACTCAAATTCTTACCAGTTCTTACCCAGCAACAGGCGGTGATCGGCAACCGTTGTAGTCAAAACTCTCAAAGCTTGGATAGAGCGATTACCAGGGAGAGTCAAACGCACGACGTAGATGTATGTGGAGCTGGGAAGGCTTATACTATGGTAGCAAAAAGGGTCAGCAATAATCAATTCAGAGATGCAAAGTTGAATAAACGCTCAACGACGGTACTGTGCTGGTCCTAGGCTAGACTGTGCTAGAGACGCGAGCCTAGAACACCAACAAAATCACGGCGCGGCACGTAAACAAGGGAAAAGCACACTCTGAATTTTTTTTTCGCTCTTTTCTTTTTTTTTCTTTTTTTTTGCGCTCTTTTTTTTTGCGCTGCTTTTTTTTTTGCGAAAAATCACTATAATGGCGAGTGTCTCAAAACTCTTCCTAGCTCAAACTGACAGGATGGGCACGAAATTTTTCGACCAATTTTTTTTTTTCGACTGCCCGGACCCAAAAACTGGAAACGGGTCAAAAAAACTTCCTATAATGGCACCTGTCTCAAAACACTCAGAAACACCTAAAAATAGGATAGCCAGAAATTTTTTCGAAAAATGCGTTTTCGATTTTTTTTTTCCGAAACCTACTCCGGCAAGGAAACACGAATCGGAATCTAAATGGATCTCGAAAACAACCCTAATAAGCAAGGAACTCGGATTGGTGGTGGATATATGGTGGTGGTATATGGCAGCGGCGGCGGTAGCGGTGGTAGTATATGGATATGGATCGGTGGTGGTATATGGACACGGATTGGTGGTGGTATATGGACACGGATTGGTGGTGGTATATGGATACGGATTCGGAGCGGTGGTGGTAGATGGCAGGGGCGATGATGATGGTGCGGCGGTGGCGTGACAACTTATGACCAGAACTCGAAACTCTAAAAGACTAGACTCTAAGACCAGCAACTAGACATGACGATGCAACCGCAAATTCAACAAAGAAAAACCCTAAAAAGATTATGCAAAGGCTCAGATTGGTTCGGATATGATGAACTAACCCTAATTTTTTTGTGTGGCTTTTTTCGTGGACTGTAGGTATGAAGAACAGACTCGATCTAAACTACGAAAAACTGTAAAATCTCACCGAGCAACCTAGAAATCTGATACCACTTGATAGAGGCAAAGGTGTCCCGTCTTTCGATGAGATGGTGGATTTCGCTTTGGTGGAAGTCGACTTTGACGATCCGACTACGAACGTGCGAGGACGTCGCGCCTTAGCAATCGCTAAACCAACTCCGAGAGGTTATTGACCACGCCGGAGCACGATCAACCTGACCACGAGGGTCTGTTTCCTGCGAGCAAACGAAGAACAAGCAAGAAACTGAGATTGCAATCTGGATATTGCGAATATAAGATGAAAGCTTTATTGATCAAGGTGGGGTTCTGTGACGCCTTTGTCTGGTCGTTGAACACAAACGAAGTACGCGAAGTTGCAGCTATGGCGAACTTTTAATCTAAACAAAACCCAAAGTCTAAACGATGCCCTAAGGGCTGTATATATGGAGGAAGAGGGGGGGAATTTCGTGGCCCTTGGTGGAGGGGTCCGAAATCAACCCTATCTCTTGTTTCCCCACACATACGGACTCTAAAAATAGCCTATAATTATGTATTTCGAAATTACATGGGCCTGGCCCAATAATAAGGTGAAGCAGCACCTAAAATAGCCTCGGGACGAAATTTATGAAGTGGCATCTTGTATATTTCGTCCAAGGCTTCATGCACCCATTATGGTGGCTTCAAAGTCCTGAAATCATCACTTGTAACTCCGTTCTTGTTCTCCTTGCGCATGCCATCATCTCCATGCTTGTTCTTGCTCCAATGTTCATCCTTCTCCAAGCTAGGCCCTTCATTTGTAAGCAAAACAAATGTATCCAATTTAGGCAGCATCATATTCTCATGAACATTAAAATCATTACCAAGAAACGAAAGTACCTGGTAATTTAGTTGGCGTGCACGAGCTCTAGTAATTGGTCCAGTATGTATAGCAGCAGGGGCTATGGGTGTAACAATTGTATTGATGTCCTCATCAGGTTTTATGCGGCCAAAAAGGGAAAGGCTCCCAAGGAGGGGCCAACTTCTCCGCCTCCCAAGAGGGGCCGCGGCTGTCCTCACAAGCACCCCGCGATCCCGGCGGTGGCTCCCAGGGGGCGCGGGCGGGCATCTCCAAGGGATGGTGCCTCCCTTGGCACTCGTGGTGGTACTTCTTATCGCGGCGCGGGCCACCGGCTCCGGGGCATCCCCCACGACAAGGGGAGGGGTGCCATGGTTGCGCGCCCTCCTCGACCATGCTTGTCCTCGCTGGACGTGCTCCCAGAGTTTGTGGTGTGGTCGGAGGTGCCCGTTGGTGTCGGCGTTCTGGGAACAGGGGTCCCAGACTTGCCTGCCTGCGTCCTGCGGCGTGGCTCAAGTGGTGGCCCAGTACAACCCATCTTCATCAGCACAAGACTCAAGACCCTCGCGAGGGGCCAATTCTCGCGGGGCGGATGACACAAGGCTTCATCAAGAATGGCCTCGCCAGGCAGGCTCATGAGGAGGTGGAGAGATCAAGGCGGGGTACCTCGCGAGGTGCTCATGACGCAAGCCATGACGATCGAGACCAGGCGGGCGCCAGGAGGGCGCCAGCCTGCGCAGCGTCCTTGTTTCCTCTTTGGTGCAAAGGGGGCAAGCACAGGCGTGGAGTACCGAGGCATCAGGAAAAGGTTACCATTTCAGAGCAACGAGACCATGACCACCAGAGCGGCAGGACGGAGGTCACCCTGGAGCCCAAGACGGCGTCATCACCAGTGCCTTTGGCAGCCGAAGACCAACTTTAGTCAGGATAACTTGTACTGGATGTTCCCCTTCAAAATGGCCGTTGTTGGCGCCCTTCTCGCTCAATATTGGGGAAGAGGACCAGGGCCTCTATAAATAGGACTAGCCACCACAGTAGGAAGGCATCTAGCGATCCAGTCTTGTAGCTAAGGGGCGATCGAACTCACCCAAGCAGTTCATCACACCAGCTCAAGAACACCTCTCGCGAGGCTGTTCATCCCTTGTACTGTTCATCATCAGCCCCTGAGGCAATCCACCACACCACACACTGGGGTAGGGTATTACATTGCATCGGTGGCCCGAACCAGTATAAAACTCTCGTCCCTTGTGTTGTTCATCGTTTTAGCTTAGATTCTCATCGAGGCGATCATACATAGGTCGGTAGGGGAAAGATCTTCGTGCGCACCCCAGAGTTCGAACCTTAAGGGTTTGCCGGAACCCAACATCCGACATTTGGCGCGCCAGGTAGGGGGCGCCAGAGCTCTCCCTTTCGTCGACCCGTTCTTCTTCAGCACCGCGCTCTGCCCTCATGGCAGCCTACGCACTACCTGTTCCGGCTGTCGACACCGGCATGGGAACCAGGGGGCTCCGAGCCCTGGCCCCGGCCTTGCAACAGGTGCGGCGGCCGAACAAATTCAAGTCGGACATGCCGTCGCGCTATGACGACGCGGCCGATCCGCTGCCTTCCTGCTAGCATATGAAGAGGCCGTACTCAAGGCTGGAGGCGACGACAAGGTCATGGCTAACTGGCTGCCCATGGCCCTCACCGGCGTCCCGCGCATGTGGCTGCTCGACCTGCCAGTGGCTTCTGTGGCCTCCTGGGAGGAGTTGCGCAACCTCTTCCTCGCCCATCACGCTGCGCCCACGCCGGCGGTCGTCGCGGCCCTCTTGGGCGGATCGCAGGCACATTCTTTGAACCGCCACGTCAAGCCGTTCGTCCGCTAGATCGACTCCGTCCTCAAGCGCCGCGAAGCCCCCCCCCCAGGCTGGGTGGCGCCCAAGGATGATTTGACCTTCGGCTCGGACGATCATCCCTCCAACATAGCCTGTTCGGGCGCGCTCCCGATGTTATGCACCCCCACCATCTGCCAGGTGGCCGTCACCAGGACCCTCATCGATGGTGGTGCCGGCCTTAACGGGCTCTCGGTGGAGGCCTTCAGCCTCCTCCACGTGCTGCTGGAGCGGCTCCAACCAAGCAGGCCCTTCTTGGGCGTCGGAGGCAGCTCCACCGGCTCCCTGGGGCAGATCCGCCTCCCGGTGACCTTCGGCACCCACGACAACTTCCGCATGGAGCTGGTCGACTTTGACATCGCCCCCATCAGCCTCCCGTACAACACCATCCTCGGCTACCCAGCCTTGGCCCAGTTCATGGCAGTGACTCACCCGGTGTACAACCTCATGAAAATGCCCAGGAGCAGCGGCGTCCTTACCGTGTCCGGAGGCACAAGGGACACGCTACAGGCACTCAAACTCGCTTTCAAGATGGCCGCGGTGGCGCAGCCCGCCAGCACAGATACCCTCGAGCCCAAGGGGGCTGCGCCGGCCAAGAAGAAGCAGTTATTCACCCAAGACAAGGCAGAGACCAAACAAGTGTCAGTTGACGAGGATGGATCCTCTGGCGCCACCTTCACCATAGGCGCCAATCTCGACCAAGAGCAGGAGGAAGCCCTGGTGAAATTTCTGCGTGCCAACAAGGAGGTGTTTGCGTGGGAACCTGATGAGCTGGCAGGGGTCCCGAGGGATGTGATCGAACACCATCTCAACATGTGCCCCAACGTGCGCCCGACGAAGCAGAAGGCAAGGCGATAGTCCACCGAGAAGCAGGCCTTCATCATCCAAGAAACCCGCAAGTTAGAGGCAGCAGGCGTCATTCGCGAAGTCCGCTATCCAGAATGGTTGGCCAACCCTGTTGTTGTGCCAAAAAAGGAGGAAAGGAACGCATGTGTGTCGACTTCACCAACCTCAACAAGGCATGCCCTCAGGATCCATTCTTGCTCCCTCGCATCGATCAAATCGTCGATTCTACCGCCTAGTGTGACCTGTTGTGCTTCCTGGATGCCTTCTTGGGCTATCACCAGATCAAGATGGAGGTAGAAGACGTGGAGAAAACGGCCTTTCTGACCCCGTGTGGGGTATACTACTATAACTGCATGACATTCGGGTTGCGCAACACAGGTGCAACCTTTCAACGGCTGATGCACATAGCCTTGCGCCGGCAGCTTGGGAGAAACGCTGAGGCATACGTTGATGACATTGTGGAGAAGTCTCGGGAGGCGAAAACCCTGATATAGGACCTGGAAGAAACCTTCACGAGCCTCTGTGAAGTGGATCTGTGACTCAACCCGGAGAAGTTCATATTCGGGGTCCCCTCGAGCAAACTCTTGGGCTTCCTCGTATCCCACAGGGGCATCGAGGCTAACCCGGAGAAAGTCAAAGCAGTTGAAGACATGAGTCCGCCGAAGACCCTCAGAGAAATGCAGAAGCTCACCGGGCGCGTAATCGCGTTGGGACGCTTCATCTCCAAGCTGGGGGAGCGAGCACTGCCCTTCTTCAAGCTGATGAAGAAGAAGGAACCATTCGAATGGACTGAAGAGGTCGACAGGGCATTCTAAGATCTCAAGAAGTACCTTACCAGCCCTCCGGTGATGGTAGCTCTGTGCCCTCGGGAGCCCTTGGTGCTCTACCTTGCAGCCACCAGCCCACGACCTACTCCGCCAATGCAGCCTCGGTGGCGGTTAGGGAGGAACGCCGGGCCAAGGCCGTGCCAGCCGCTGCCCCGGCCGAAGCAGAGCAAAGCCAAGAAGGCCTCACGGAGGCCATGACTGCAGCAGATGAGAATCAGCCTCAGCAGGGGGATGCACCCAGAGCGGAGGAGGCCCCGCCAGGCGATGAAGCGCTAGGGGATCCGTCGTCTTAGGAGGCGCTTCGACCTCCGGAGGACGCAGGCTGCGCCAGCGCCATCAACCTCGTCGAGCATCATGTATACTTCGTCAGCACGGTGCTACGGGACGCAAGGGCGCGATACCCCATGCCCCAAAAACTCCTCGCGCTGTTAGTGGCTTCGCGCAAGCTGTGGCACTACTTTCAAGGCCATCCCATCAAGGTCGTCTCGGCATACCCCCTGCAAAGGGTGCTCAGGAGCCCAAACTCAGCTGGAAGGGTCGCCAAATGGAACATCGAGTTGCAAGCGTTTTAGTTGGAATTCAGTAAGACCAGAGACATCAAGGGAGCCGCACTTGTAGATTTCGTGGCGGAATGGACGGAGGCACCAGGGCTCGAAGCAGGCGAGGACCGGTCGCTTTCCCCAGGAAGTGAAGCGCCGGACGGCTGGGTCATGTACTTCGATGGGGCGTTCTCTTGACATGGCGCGAGGGCTGGCGCGGTGCTCATATCTCCTACTCAGGACAAGCTCTATTATGTCATGCAACTCTGCTTCCAACATGGAGAGAAGGTCTCCAACAACATAGCAAAATACGAGGGCCTGATAGCGGGCTTGAAAGCTGCAGCCGCCTTGGGGGTAAAGTACCTCATCATCAAGGGCGATTCACAACTCCTCATAAATTTCTCCAACAAGGTGTATGAGCCAAAGGACGAACACATGGAAGCATATCTCGCGGGGGTCCGCGGGATGGAGAAACAGTTTTGGGGGCTGGAGTTGCAGCATGTGCCTCGCGGCACCAATCAAGAGGCTGATGACATCGCCAGGAGGGCATCCATGCGGTTGCCTCAGGAGCCTGGCGTCTTCGAGGAACGACTCTTCAAACCTTCAGCGGCACCATCAATATCAAGCACAGCACAGCCTCGGGAGGAGCTTCCTCAACCTCCTGCCTGGGGATCCCCGGCCTGTGGCCCGACCTCAGGAGTGCGCCTACTCCTGGCGCTGGAATCTCAGGAGGGATGTTGGACCGCAGAGTTCAAGGATTACTTGGTGCAAGGGATTCTGCCAGAAAAGGAGGAGGAGGACAGAACGCGTGGTGCGACAGGCCACGGCCGACTGCATCCAAGACGGAGAGCTCTACCGGAAGTGGCCGAATGATGTTACCCTACGCTGCATCTCCAGGGAGCAAGGGAAAGAGCTACTGTCAGGCATTAACGGTGGAGACTGCGGGCACCACTCGTCTTCATGCACACTCGTCGGCAAGGCGTTTCGCAGCGGGTTCTATTGGCCAACAGCACTCAACGGCGCAATCGAGCTGGTGAAGGCTTGTGAAGCCTTTCAATTCCATGCCAAGCAGATTCATCAGCCAGCTCAGGGCCTTTAGTCCATTCCCCTCTCATGGCCTTTCGCTGTTTGGGGACTGGACATCCTTGGCCCGTTTCCTCGGGCGCCAGGGGGCTACCGCTACCTCTACGTCGGCATTGACAAGTTCACGAAGTGGGCATAGGTGGAGGCTATCCACACCATCCCAGCTGGCTGAGTGGTCAAGTTCATCAAGGGCCTTGTGAGCCGGTTTGGGGTACCTAATCGCATCGTCACCGACAACGGTTCGCAGTACACCAGCAATCTCTTCAAAACATATTGTGCTAACCTTGGAACGCAGATATGCTACGCTTCCGTGGCGCACCCTCGTAGCAACGGCCAAGCTGAACACGCCAACGCGGAGGTCCTGAAAGGCCTCAAAACCCGGACCTTCAAGAAGAAGCTGGAGGCCTGCGACAGGGGCTGGCACGACGAGATTCAGTCCGTGCTATGGTCCATCCGCACTACCGCCACCAAGTCGACCGGAGAAACCCCGTTCTTCCTCGGCTATGGTGCAGAGGCGGTCCTTCCTCATGAGGTCAAGCATCGCTCCGCATGGGTCCTGGCTTTCGACGAAGCGCAGCAGGACGCCATGCGGGGGGTGGACCTCGTGCTTGGGGAGGGACGCCATCGGGAGGCTGCGCTTCGGGCTGCGAGATACCAACATGCGCTGCGGCGGTACCACTGCCGCAGCATCTGCCCCAGGACCCTCGAGGTAGGTGACCTTGTGCTCAGATGGGTGCTCTCCATGGAGGGGCTGCACAAGCTCCCGCCCATGTGGGAGGGCCCGTTCAAGGTTGTTCATGTCTCCAGGCCTGGCGCCGCAGGCTTGGAGACTCAGGAGGGGGTGCCCATCCCGAACGCGTGGAACATCCAGCACCTCCGGAAGTTCTACCCGTTAATAATGGCCCGGTGCCTGTGAAGAAGGCCAACGCCTGCGAAGCTCGTCGTCGCGAGAAAGGCCTGGAGCCTGTGAAGAAGGCCAATGCCTGTGAAGCTCGCCGCCTGTGACACTCTCACGTAATAATGAGTTGGGGCTGTACACGCCCCGGAGTCTCCGGAGAGCCGCCCTCGGGCCTCGGGGGCTCCCGCCCACGCCCAGTGGCAGCACTTAGCTCCGTGCTAGTGAGAAGACGTCGGAGACTAGATTAGGTGCCGGACGCGGCTTTTTTTGTTTGCTTTCTGCAGTTGGCTAGTTTGTCCCTGTTTGAAGTTTTATTGGAGTTGCTTTTGGCGTTGTCGCCATCCCCGACCTGTGACTCTTTGTCTTTGTCGCCTACTTGACTCGTTTTTCTCTCTCGAAAGTCCCATGAGGGGGCTACGCGGGCGCCCTCGCGAGTGTTTTCGGATCCGGTCTTGTGAGGCTTTCCTACCCAAGTCTACCGCGGGAGCACTCCTCCCGGTGTGTGCCCCACGGGCATCGCGACACGAACACAGGACCTAACCCGTTTGGCCCTCACGACCGAGACCGGAAGTTAACTCTCCTAACTAATCCTTGTAGGCGACAAAGCGCGTGACGAGGCCTCAGCCTCGAGAAGCAAAGACTGCGGCAAGTCCCCGCGAGCTAAGTAATTCCTACACGCGAGCGCGTGGCACCAAAATGTAGCATGGGAATGACGAAAATAGCATAATAGTTAACGGCAACAGTCCATCACGCCCCTGCGGGGCCATCCACTACTCTTTCTCTACGCAGGAAAGGGAGGAAAACAAAATGGACACGGCAAGCTCGGCACCGACCCATGGAGAGGGCTCATACTGCCTCTGGAGCTCAGTCGGACCCCTCCTCACGCTTCACCGAGGCGTGGTGGCGGGCCGACCCGGTACCTCCCTCAAGGCGAGCGTGACGGCGCGGAGGCTGGTCACGGCCACCACTGAAGGAGCTGTTGTCCGAAGGGGAGCCCTCGAAGCTTGGCGAGCCGCGAACACCGCCGACCACGCGCCCACCTTCGTCTTCATCCCGACCATCGCCGAGGCTGAGCGCCCGACCGCCGTCATCGTCTTTGGGGTAGCACCCAGCGTGCCAGCCGTCTTCTCCGAACACCCTCACATAGAGGGTGGCATCACCGTCGAACTTAAAATGCAGGGTGCACCGCCGGCTCAGGATGCGCACGCGTGCAAACGTCTGCCAGTCGCGGGTCAGGGCCACGTTCCCGACGGTGAAGATCTCCAGTGAGGCCCATGAGGCCCTGCTGCAGTAGCCGTCCGCCTGAAGCCAGAGGCCGCCAGGAGCGCCGGCCAGGAGTTCACCTACAAGGAAGCACGTGAGCTAGGGCCAGGTGCCGGTTCGGTCTGCTCACCACACGACGAACTCCGGCAGCTCCTCTGCCGAGCGGAAGCGTGACCTGGGAGGCCACACAACCACGGCGCGCATACCCTCACCCACCAGGCACCCGTCGCCGCGTGGAAGATCGTATCCGCGACCGCGGGGAGTCGCCGCGGGCGACGCAGGGCGCTTACGGGGACGACCCCGGCCGCGCTTGGGCGGGGGAGAGTCAGGCCCTTCCCGGCGAGCCTTTCCCTTCTCCACGGCCGGAAACCTTTTGGGCGGCGCCATGGAGGATGGCGAGCAGCCGAGATGGGGAGAAAGAAGGGAGGGAGGAGGAATATGTATAGCGGGGGCTTGCGCTCCTCCGCATTTATAGCCGGAGGAGGCCAACCGTCGGCCTCCATGATCACAGGTAATCATGACTAGTTTCTGCATACAGGGACTTGTCAAATCGAGCAGTTGCCGAGGCAGCATGGGGAAGTGGAGACGCCCACGACCAATCAACCGCCACGAGGCGCCCAAGGCCGCAGGCTGAAGGGGCCCGCGGCGCTCCGCACTTGCCCCTTCGCTTCTCCGCTAAGCCAAGTCCGAGCATGACTTGGGCCAGGGGGCTACTGTCGGTGTTCTGGGAACGGGGGTCCCTAGACTTGCCTGTCTGCGGCCTGCGGCATGGCTCAAGTGGTGGCCCAGTACGGCCCATCTTCATTAGCACAAAACTCAAGACCCTCGCGAGGGGCCAAGCCTCGCGGGGCGGATGACACAAGGCTTCATCAAGAACGGCCTTGCCAGGCAGGCTCACGAGGAGGCGGAGAGATCAAGGCGGGGTACCTTGTGAGGTTCTCATGACGCAAGCCATGACGATCGAGACCAGGTGGGCGCCAGGCGGTTGCCAGCCTGCGCAGTGTCCTTGTTTCCTCTTTGGTGCAAAGGGGGCAAGCACAGGCATGGAGTATCGAGGCATCAGGCAAAGGTTGCCATTTCAGTGCAACGAGACCAAGACCAGCAGAGCGGCAGGATGGAGGTCACCGTGGAGCCCAAGACGGTGTCATCACCAGTGCCTTTGGCAGCCAAAGACCAAGTTTAGTCAGGATAACTTCTACTGGATGTTCCCCTTCAAAATGGGCGTTGTTGGCGCCCTTCTCGCTCAATATTTGGGAAGAGGGCTATGGCCTCTATAAATAGGACTAGCCACCACGGTAGGAGGGCATCTAGCGATCCAGTCCTGCAGCTAAGGGGCGATCGAACTCACCCAACCATTTCATCGCACCAGCTCAAGAACACCTCTCGCGAGGTTGTTCATCCCTTGTACTGTTCATCATCAGCCCCTGAGGCAATCCACCACACCACACACTGGAGTAGGGTATTACACCGCATCGGTGGCCCGAACCAGTATAAAACTCGTGTCCCTTGTGTTGTTCATCGTTTTAGCTTAGATTCTCACCGAGGCGGTCGGACGTAGGTCGGTAGGGGAAATATCTTCGTGCGCACCCCAGAGTTCGAACCTTGCCGGAACCCAACATCCGTCAGCCGGCACCTCGCTCCGGCTCCCGTGCTTTTTCTCCGGCAAGCCGCCGTCCTTAGGGCTCGACGGCCTCTAGCTACAGGCTGACGGCTGCTGCAGCAGGGCCTCGTGGGTGGGGACTGAGGTCGCCACCACGAGCAGCATGGTCCTGACCCGTGGCTGGCAGACGTTCGCCCGTGCACGAGGCTTGAGCGGGAGGTGCACCCTCAACTGCAAGTATGACGGCCTAGCGCCCCTTTTCGTGAGGTTATTCAGGGAGGACGGCAGTCGCATGGGGTGCTACCCAGAAGACGACAACGATGACAAGGGCGACGAGGGTGAACTTGGCCTTGACGACGTCCACTCCTCCTCCCACAGCGGCAGCTCTTCCTCGGATGAGAGCTCGAGCAGCGGTGGCTACGACCAGCTCCCACGCCCTTGAGCTCGGATCAAGGGCGACGGTGGGTTGTCCCGCCGCCACGCTCCGGTGAAGCTATAGGGAAGCCCGACATGAGCTCGGGGCTGCCGAACTTGGACTCGAGACCTGCTGCGGCCTCGGGCCGCTTGCGGGTGAACTGGTGGAGCGCTGGGGGCACCTTGAGGTGCTGCTTGAGGATGCGGCACTGGCGCTGGATCCGCATGCCCTTGGGCTATTTCTATTTAGCCTTTCCTTTCTTCTACAATTCGAAAAAAGTAGTGTGCCCCGCTAGGGTGTGTAATGAACTATGGTAGTTATGCCCCTTTTATGCAATGCTTATTATCTTAATGTAGTTCCATGATGTCTGTACTCTTGTTAGCCAAGGGTAGTATAACTTATCTTGACACATTTGCAGTGGCTTTACTCCTCACGAGGGCGAGGCCCTTGGTGTCTGGCGATGCTCCCACTCATGGTGACTCGGGAGGTGCTTCAGGCCTCGGAAGGTGTTGTAGATCAGCTATAGAGCTGTTTAGAGAAAAACGAAGCTTGTGTAGCACCTCGTTCCTTTTTGCATGAGCCCCCTGTCATAGGTTAGCTGTGGCTTAATGCATCGCGCCGCGCTGCCCATGGGGCACGGACATGAGGGGGTGCTGGTGCCCGTGAGCTTGATCAAGGGCTCCTCGCAAGGATAAAGCCGAAGCACTGGGGCAATTGGGTTCGGCGCGGTGTGCTCATGAGGAGGCCCATGCGCACACACCTGCCTAGCCCCCACGCACGAGGCGCGCGAGGAAGAGCGACGGGCAACTGCCACACCTTCCTGGCCCCCAGGCTAAGAATGAACGAAACAGGAGGAGAAAAATCCAACTTGGCGAACCAAAGCACGAAAGCACCAACTCCATTAGAGATCACTGAAAGATTGCAAGCAACTTTGGAAAGCAAATGAACAGTCGTATCTGGCACCTAATCTAGTCTTCTCACTAGCACGGAGCTAAGTGCTGCCATTGAGACGTGGGAGGGAGCCCCCGGGAGGCCCCAGGGCAGCTCTCAGGAGACTCCGGGGTGTGTACAGGCCCACTCATTATTACGTGAGAATGTCACGAGCGGAGACCTTCACAGGCCAGAGCCTTGATTCATGGGTAGAACTTCCGGAGGTGCTTGATGTTCCAGGTGTTCTGGATGGGGACCCCGTCCTGTGTCTCCAGGCGCGCGGCACCCGGCCTGGAGACACGGGCAATCCTAAATGGTCCCTCCCACATGGGAGAGAGCTGGTGCATCCCCTCCCTAGAGAACACCCGCCTCTGGACGAGGTTGCCCACCTCCAATGTCCTGGAGCGGACGCTGCGGCAGTGGTACCGCCGTAGCACCTCCTGGTACCTTGTCGCTCGGCACGAGGCTTGACGGCGGCATTCCTCCCCCAACAGGAGATCCATCCTCCGCGTGGCATCCTGACGTGCCTCGTTAAACGCCAGGACCCGCGTGGAATGATGCTTGACCTCGTGTGGGAGAACCGATTCAGCTCTGTAGACGAGGAAGAATGGCGTCTCTCCCGTTGGCTTGGTCACGGTGATGCGGATGGACCACTGCACATACTGGAGTTCGTCGAGCCAGCCCCTGCCGCAGCCCTCGAGCTTCTTCTTGAAGGTCCTTGCCTTGAGCCCCTCAGGACCTTGGCGTTGGTGCACTCAGCCTGGCCGTTGCTCCTGGGGTGTGGCATTGAGGCATAGCATATCTGCGTTCCAAGGTTAGCACAGTATGTTTTGAAAAGGTTGCTAGTGAACTACGGGCTATTGTCGGTGCTGATGCAGTTAGGGACCCCAAACCAGCTCACATGGCCCTTGATGAGCTTGACGGCTGATTCGGCTGGGATGGTGCAGACGGCTTCTACCTCTGTCCACTTGGTGAACTTGTTGATGGCGACGTAGAGGTAGCGGTAGCCCCCTGGCGCTCGGGGAAATGGCCCCAAGATGTCCAGCCCCGAGACCGCGAACGGCCATATGAGCGGGATAGTCTGGAGACCCTGCATAGGCTGGTGGATTTGCTTGGCATGGAACTGGCATGCTTCGTAGGAGCGCACCAGCTCAGTGGCGTCATTGAGTGCAGTGGGCCAATAGAAGCCGATGCAGAACACCTTGCCCACAAGGGTGCATGATGAGGAGTGATGTCCGCAATCCCAACCATGTATGTCTGCCAGCAGCTCAAGCCCCTACTCCTTGGAGTTGCATCGTAACGAAATGTCATTGGGCCTTTTGCGGTACAACTAACCGTCACAGATGCAGTACGTAGTGGCCTAATGAGCCAGGCCCTCGGCATCCTCCTCCTTATCTGGCAGGGTCCCCTGAAGTAGGTACGTCTTGAACTCCTTAGTCCAGCACCCCTCCTGAGGCTCGAGCGCGAGGAGCAGGTGGGCCCCTAAGGGAGGGCCGCATGCTAGGGTGCCTGTTGCTGGTGCTTCGGGTAGGTCCTCCTGAGGTGGTACTGGTGTCATGGTGCGGGGAGCCGCCGATAGCTTGAAGAGTCGTTCCTCAAACACCCCTGGCTTCTAAGGGACTCTCCGAGATGCTCTCTTGGCGATGTCGTCCGCCTCCTTGTTTGTTCCTCACGGCACATGCTGCAGTTCCAAGCCCAGGAACAATTTCTCCATCGTGTGTACCTCTTCCATGTATGCCTCCATGTGCTCGTCCTTGGGTGTGTATTCTTTGTTGGAGAAGTTGATGAGGAGCTGGGAATCGCCCTTGACGGTGAGGCACTTCACCCCCAGCGCTGCTGCGGCCCTAAGGCTAGGGAGAAAGCCTTCATACTCTGCGATGTTGTTGGAGACCTTTTTGCCCCACTGAAAACAAAGTTGTACTGCGTACTAGAGTTTGTCTTTGGCGAGTGAGATGAGGATGACCTCAGACCCTGCGCCTTGTCGTGCGAACGCGCCATCAAAGTACATGATCCACCCGTCCGGTGCCTTGTCCCCAGTCAAGAGGGAGTAGTCCTTGCTTACCCCATGGACAGGGACATCAGTCCATTCTGCCATGAAATCTACAAGGGCCGCACCCTTGATGACTCTGGTGGTGATGAACTCGAGCTGGAATGCCTGGAGCTCGATGTTTAACTCTACAACCCATCCGGCGGCATTAGGGCTTCGGAGCACCCTCTCCAATCGGTAGGCTAAAATGACCTTGATGGGGTGGCCTTGGATGTAGTTGTGCAGCTTTCGGGAGGCAACGAGGAGCACAAGTAAGGGCTTTTGAGGCATAGGGTAACACGCCCGTGCATCCCGTAGCACCGGGCTGACGAAGTAGACGGGGTGCTCGAAGAGGGAAGAGGTGTTGGCGGGGTCTTCCCCTTCCTGAGGATGCAGCCCTTTGGGGGTCCCACCTTCTGCCGCACCAAGTGCGGCCTCACGAGTGTCAGCCTCAGGAGCCCCCCAATAGAGGGGTCTATTTTAGCCTCGGGAGAAATGTTGGCCGTCGGATCAGCTGAGGCCCAGGAGGACCATCCTAAGGCTGTTGCCCTTTGCTTGGTGGCCGAGCGCCCTGCTGAGGGTCCTTGATTGTGCACTCCTCTGTTAGGACCACCAGAGCAGCGCTGGTAGAGTGAGGGGTGGCGGCCAACTAGATCACCAAGGGCTCAAGAGCACGCGGCGCCACCATCACTAGCGGGCTGGTCAGGTATCTCTCAAGGTCTTGAGCAGCCACGTCGGCCTCAGGGGTCCACTCGAATGGCCCCTTTTTTTCATCAGCTTGAAGAACGGGAGGGCGCATTCCCCCAGCTTGGAGATGAAGCGCCCTAGTGAGGTCATGCAGCCCGCCAACTTCAGCATCTCCTTGAGCATCTGCGGACAGCTCATGTCTTCTATTGCCTTGACCTTCTCCGGATTTGCCTCGATCCCTCTGTGCGATACTAGAAACCCAGTAGCTTGCCAGAGGGAACTCTGAACACACACTTCTCGGGATTGAGCCGCAGGTCCACCTTGCACAAACTGGCAAATGTCTCCTCTAGATCATCAATCAGGGTGATTGTCTCCCAAGACTTCACCACTATGTCATCAACATAGGCCTCCGCATTTCTCCCGAGCTGCCTGCCTAGGGCGATGTGCATTAGCCGCTAGAAGGTAGCCCCGGTGTTGCGTAGCCCGGAAGGCATGCAGATGTAGCAGTACACCCCGTAGGGGGGCAGGAACACCGTCTTCTCCACATCTTGCACGACCATCTTGATCTTGTGGTAGCCCGAGAAAGAGTCCAAAAAGCACAACAGGTCGCACTCGGCGGTGGAGTCAACGATCTGGTCGATGCGGGGACTTCCTTCGTCTCGGCTCGGTCTTGGGAGAACAATTGCTTCTTGTTGGCTGGTGCTGCCCCTGGGGCCTCAGGGCCCCCTTTCTGGCTCGGCAATGCGGACACCGCAGACCTTAAGGCGAGCTTGAGAGTCTGCAACGCGTCCTTGGTGTCCCCTGCCACCGTGAGGACACCACTGCTACCTGGTAACTTCATGAGGTTGTAGGCCGGATGAGTTGCTGCCATGAACTTGGCCAGGGCCGGGTACCCAAGGATGGCATTGTATGGCAGGCCGATCTGGGCGATGTCGAAGTCGATGAGCTCGGTGCGGTAGTTGTCACAGGTCCCGAAGGTGACGGGTGGCGGATTTTCCCCAAGGGGCTGGTGAAGCCATTGCCGACCCCGGAGAAGAGCTTTGTGGGCCGGAGCTGGTCGGGGGGCACGTGCAGTAGGCCGAATGCCTCCGCGGAGAGCATGTTGATGCCGGCTCCATCGTCGATGAGGGTCTTGGTGACCACCACGTTGCAGATGGTGGGTGTGCAGAGCATCGGGAGCGCGTCCGCTCCCGTTGTGGTCACTGGATGATCTTCTTGGCTGACGGTGAGGTCGGCCTTAGGCGCTACCCAGCCTAGAGGAGCCCCTGAGCTCACCTAGGCAACGCTCACTTTGCGGTAGAACTGCTTGATGTGCTGGTCAGAGGGTGGTGCCTGCAAGCCGCCTAGGAGAGTTGCGACGACGGGAGGCACCAGCACCATGAAGTGTGCAATGAACAGGCCATGCAGCTCCTCCGAGGAGGCCACAGAGGACTCCGATAGGTTGAGCAACCAGGCGCATGGTGCGCCTATGAGGGCCATGGGGAGCCAGTTGGCCTTCACCTTGTTGTCTCTGCCTGCCGCCCAAACTTCCTCCTCGTACGCCTGGAGGAAGTCGGCCGGGTCCGCCGCGCCGTCATCACATGGCAGCATCTCTGGCTTGAACTTAGGTGGCCACTCCACGTGTCGCAAGGATGGGGTGAAAGCGTGGAGCCCCTCGACTGCCTCAAAGGCGTGCGACGGCCGAGTCAACGAAGGAGCACCCGCCATCGAAGTCGGCAGCGTGATGTGGCGGACGGAGCAGCAGATCTCCAACGTACCCCTACCTGGCGCACCAAATGTTGGATTTCGGGTTCCGCAAACCCTTGGTAGGTTCAAACTCCGGGGTGCATGCGGAGATCTCAACCTACCCAGCCTGCCTACTCGCGATCCTCAAGGCCTAGCGCGTCGAGCTCAAAGGGACAGAGAGACACAACATTTTATCCTGGTTCGGGCCACCTTCACTACAAAAAAATACACTTCCGTCATGATACGTGTTTGTCATAGTAGGTCATGTTTTTTGTCATGCATGTACCTCCATGACGATTTTATGATAGAATCAAGATAGTCATACCTGTGCTGTCGTAGAAGTGTTCCATGACATTACCAAAATATCATCACGGAAGTGTCCACTTCTATGACGATAAATCGCGAGTCACAGAAGTGCTTTCATCAAGGGTGACCGACACGTCGCATCCACCATAACGGAACACCGTTGAGCTATCAGGTCCGGTTTTGGATTCGTTAACCCGTTAACAGCCCGGACCAATGGGGATTTTCCATGTGTAAAATCATCATTGGCCGGAGGAAACACGTGTTGCCTCACCGTTGGGACAGATGTCATCCACTCATTGGACAGGAGGTGCCTATGATAGGTCGACACGTGGCACGGCCCAACAGTGGCCCATTCTGGTGAAAAAGGTCGGCCCAGTAAAAATTAGCAGGCCGGCCCATATAAGGCCTACTTGTGTCAGGTCCATTTAAGCCCACAGCCCATACGAGATGTGCCAATTCAGCCCGTCAACGGCCCGTTAAAGATTTGACACCATTGCAGCCCATCGTCAGTTCGAGCCCGTTAACAACCCGCTATATATTTGGGCTCAATATCGGCCTGATGAGATTTCGGCCTGTTAACGGCCCATTCAAGGGATGGGCCAATTTCTAGGATGTACATCTTTCGGCCTTTTAGCGACCCATTTAAGTGTTGGGCTAATTTCCGGCCATGTGTGTCTTTCAGCCTGTTGACGGCCCATAAATCAGTTGGGCCATTTGTAGTCGGACCTGAGTTTTGGCCTTTTAGCGACCCATTTAAGTGTTGGGCCAATTTCTGGCCCGGTGTGTCTTTTAGCCTGTTGACGGCCCATAAATCAGTTGTGCCATTTGTAGTCGGACCTGAGTTTTGGCCTTTTAGCGACCCATTTAAGAGTTGGGACAATTCCCAGTCATGTGTGTCTTTCAGCCTGTTAACGGCCCATAAATGAGTTGGGCCATTTGTAGTCGGACCTGAGTTTTTGCCTTTTAACAGCCCATGCCCTTCATGGTCCAATACCAGCCCGGTTTCTCTTTTGGCCTGCTAAAGGCCCACAACATAGTTGGGCCATTTACAGTACGACCTGACTTTCGGCCTCTTAGTGGCCCATGCTCTTCACGGTCGAGTACAAGCCCTCTGTCTCTTTCGGCCTGCTAAAGGCCCACAATATAGTTGGGCCATATGTAGCCCGAACTTAGTACCGGCCTGTTAACGGCCCGTGAAATCAAATGGGCCCACCTATTGCCCGCTTCAATGTCGGCCTGTTAACGAACCAGGAGGTAAGAGGGCCGACCATTAACTTTTGGCCTGGTAACGGCCCATTAACTTAATGGGCCCACTAAAGTTCGTACATGTCTTTAGGCCAAATTAGATAATTTGAGCCCATTACGATGAGCAATTATGCACAGGACCAAAACCGATCAAGCAAAGGTACGACATACAGGGAAAATCGTTGCACATCCAGCATATATTACCGGAAATTACATCCACTGGGCAATCAAAGATTGATGCTAGTGCAAATAAATGAACATAACCTAATGATCTACAACGTCACAATCTCCAACCACATCACGGATGACGCCCATAAGCATGTGGGCAAGTTCTTGCTGGTTTGCTACATTGTCTCTGCAAACTAGCCTACACCAAATTAACACAATATGGCACAACTATCATTAGCCAGGTAAGGTAATACGAAAGAAACATTGACACAATGAATGAATGGGCAACCAGAGCAGCACTACAATTCAGTAATGTGCATGATATGAGATAGTACACTCATGCAGCCCAGTATGCAAAACTACCAGGAAGTTTTCTTTACAAAACTCAACACTGGCGCCTTTAACATTTTGCTACAACTAAATTTAGATCAGATAAAGGTTGGATTCACGCCGATTAACAAAATACATGTTGATGTAAAAATATAGTGATATACAACAGGTACTTACATCTGCATTGGAGCACAGAGAATTCCTGCAAGAATATTTCCTCACAGACGATACCAGTGCAGAAATTCTTCTATCTGTTAAGGTTGTTTTCTAAAAGAGAGATGGGTAAGAAACATGCAGAAAATATGATCAGCATGCTATAAAATTTTATGATGCAAGGATACGCACACGCTTCTTCTAATGGAGTTGACATATTTTTGCTGGACTGGAGCCGACTTGTTCCTTGGCCACTGGAATCTGCTTATTGTCAGTAGGAGTTGGGTTTCTTTGTGCTGGAGCTGTATCTATAAAAACTAGAGTTGGTTTATTATCTCCTGGCATTTGGATCTTTTGCAAAGACCTTGTTTGTAACCCTTCAGATTCTAACAGAGTCGTGTTCCCCTTGCATGCCTTGTATAGAAGAATGGTGGTTCAACTATAAAACATGCTACAACAGAGAGATGGAATAGGTACTAAAGAATAGAAAGGTATGACATATTGACATGTATTCCCTCCATCCGGAAAATGGATGGGTCTAGGTGTATTTTAGTTCTAGATGCATACTTTTTTATCCATTTCAGCAACATGTAATCCGGACGGAGGGAGTACGGTGTAAGAGCTAGGGATACGACAGGACAACATAATAAAAAAACACTAGTTGAATGTAAAACTATATGCTAGCAGAATACGTACAGAAAAAACTAAGGCAACATACACGTGTATGATTGGGAAACTAAGATGGCATTGCAATAGAGCACTAGAACAATACTTCAATGTAAAAAAACATGGTATGGTAGACAGATGAAGTACATACTGATGAATAACAATGCATGAGATATTCAGAAGCATGATATCCAAATTAAGCAGATGGCATTGCGATAGAGTAGAATGATAGTACTTGAATTTGAAAACATGTTATCATGAATGGAATAGGTACTGAAAAACAGGAAGGCATGACATATTTACATGCATCATTAGCATGCTAAGCACAAGGCATTGCAACAGAGTAGATACACTCCAGGACATTATATGCATGTTGTACCCATATCACGGGCCAAGTTCGAGCAAGGGCCTTGTGGGGTGAAGAGGATTCATCATATTTCTGCAAGTCTTCTGAAGAACTGCCTTTACATGTTTCATCATATTGGGTATCATTGACATCAAGTTTATTGGTCTTTACATTGCTCCGTGAGGTTGTTGTGGATATATGAGTGTGTGCAATTATATCTGACATGCATGGAAGACAACTAGTAGTTAGATTTATGTAATGAGTGCCTGTAGGAGACGACATAAATAATAGGACTGGGGTTAACTAGCAGCAACAGGTCTCAAAAACTAAAGGGAGAACACAGATGAAAGCTACAGAATATGTATTGTTTGTACTCGAGATTAACCAGATGGCACACAAAAGTATTAAAGAACAACATAGGTAATACTATAAGTGGTATAATACTATAATCACCAGCCTGTGGGATATCATTGGTTGATGGATGATAACTATGGAACATCATTACCTAAAGAACAAGTATCTTAGCTGAACTATGGAACAACGTTAACTCCTGAACAAGACCCATAAGAGATCAGCATGAATATACAGTGAAATGTGATAATCTATTTTCCATGCTTAGATGAATAACAAAGCCATAAATGTTGCACACAAGTAAGACGAGGGTACAACCTATCTGGCCGCCATCCATAGGAGTGAGCATCATGTGCTGACTTGTCGATGGCCCTGTAGTTGTTGTGGTTGTCCCTATCGGGCACACGCATTCGATGCAGGGAACTGTTGAGTGGGGACTATAGCTCCCTTCTGGTGTATGCTTCCCTTGTTGGAGCAGCTGCGATGAGTCGGAAGATGGTGTGGCTGAAGATGCAGATAACACATAATATTAAGAATGACACATCTCTTTGATCTGAAGATATACCCTAAGAGATCAACATCAAGGTACAAGAGTGGGCACACGTCTGTTGACTGAACACTAAATTGGGGTCACACAATTTTATTTTATTTTGGTACTGTCCGATCTACGCCGGATGGCTTGATGGCCATCTTGGGCCCCCTGGCTAACACTGTTCGGAATATTCCCCGAAGAGCCAGCAACCAACGGCAGAGCAGCCTACCTCTGCCGTCCGTGGCCCCGACCAAAACCCCGCTCCCCGCCCCACCGCACTGTCGTGGTTGCGCAGCGCCCGGGCCAATCCAAAAAGAATCGCCGTCATCCAGATCTGCCGGCGGCAGTACCTTCAACCCACGCAACTCTAAGATAGCCATCTAAGCGCTGCTTCCACGGCGAACTTGCGGCCCCGCACCATTACGTCAGACACCAGCCAACCGGCAGCCTAGGAGCTTCGCTGGCTCGAGGTGTGCTGCTTCCCATTGGGAATCAATTGGCCCAGAATAAAAATTCAAACAACTGACGCCTAAATAATGTTATTTGAGATGAGGGTGCGACCTATCTGGTGGCATGGTGAAGTAGGCAGCTCCAGCTGTCGAGTCGGTGAGGCCGGCGTGGTTGCGGTGGCGACCGGCGGCAGGGAAGCAGAGATATCGCGATGGTCGATGGCTACGGGGAAGCAGCGCCGGGACTCTGGACGGATCCAAAGTTGGAGCTGCTCCGGCAGCGTGAACAATGGGGGGGGGGGTGAATCGGCTCCGGTATGGTTCACGCGGCCGTTGTCGAGGCAGCTCCAGCAGCACGGAGTAAGAGGCACACGGCCCAGTGCACGATGGCAAATGGACAGCGTCTCCGGCATTAGGAAGGAGGGCGGCTGTGAAACTGGTGCGGTGGGGGCCGCCATGGAGGAAAGGCTGAGGTTTCACGGCTCAGGAGAAGGGAGCTTCCGTGGAGAAGGTGATTTGGCGCCCACTAGGTATGAATGGGGGGGAGTGGGAGGGGAGTGGAACCATGTCTTACGGATGCATTTGTCTGAAATGTGGGGGGGAGTTATAGTTTTACCCCTGCCTTTAGGCTTCTCAGCTTGGGTATGTGTACTGAGGGTCGGGGATAGTAGAGTAACTTTGCCTCTCCCCAAATAGTGGGTGGGAGCGATTTTGGGCGAGGAGGGCGTGTTTTGAAATATAGTGGGCGCGAGCGATTCCGGGCGCGGAGAGCGTGTTTTGAAATAGTAGGCGCGAGCTATTTCGGGCGAGGAGAGCGTGTTTTGCTGACCATGGTTGATAAATTATTCGGCACATGTCATTTCGGCCGAGGAGAAGGCGCGCTTGGATGAAGTTATGAACCTACCCTCGATGTACAACGGGCCTACTGATGCGTGTCCCACATAGGCCGGTAATTTCGCGTCTCCCATTTATTTGCTCGAGCGAATTCCACCGAGCAGAGGATGTTTAATGTTTAACGGTTCGTTCAAATTTTGGGAGAACGAGCATCCACGTCTACCTTACCAAGTCAACTCGAATCAAATTTTGAAAGATTAGCTTGCCACTTCTTTTTTAGATGGAGAGATGATGCTCGGGAGTAATGTGTTTTTAGATGCTCGTTGCTAGCGCTTTACTATATGACAAATACTTGACCCACTCCAAAAATGGGAATCAAACCCAAAATGAAATATCTCGATTCAATGAAATAGCTCGTTCACCAGGTCAAAATAGTGAACTAAATCCAAAATTGAACACCTCAATCGAGTAGCATGTTGTACAGTATTATAGTACTCCATGAACATGTTGAAAGTCAAATTAATGAACATGTTTGATATGCGCATATATCCGTTCATGTGTGGATTGCAGACAACATGTTCTACAATTTAAATTTTTGACTGCAAGTTTATATCGAAACATGGTTTATATCAGTCTTTGATGCATAAAACTCAACCTCCCCTCTCTCCCGGACTCCTACTCTCTCTCTCTCTCTCTATCTATCTCTATCTATCTCTATCTCGCCGACAATCTTCAATTCTGTCGCACGCATCCAACACACAAACCTTGTTGGTCCCTCTCCCTTTCTCTCCATCTCTCTCTCTCCTTTTGTGTGTGTGTGTGTGTGGGGGGGTCTTTCTAGTTCGCATGCATATATACTCCATCTATAGGTCTCTCTCGCACACTATGTATGATTCTCTAGTCCAATCTAGATATGTTGGGTGAACTCATCTTACGCACACAAATTCCTTGGCTCGTTCCCCGAAACTCTCTCACGCACCACTCTGTCGTCTCGTAGCTCTTCCCTCTCTCTCTCTCTCTCAAACTCTCCATCTACCTGGGTCACACATACACATGCATATCTCACTCGCACTCGATAGGCCCATCTAAAACTCTATCTCTCTCCCTCATTCTCTCTCTATCTCACACGCACACCCACACAATCTCATGCCTAGCTAGCCAAGTATGATGGTCTCTCACTCAATTGTAGGCACACGCAGTCCCCCCTATATGTATATGACTAGCTAATCTTAGTCTCCATCACAAATATGTGCATGGTCTATCTCGGTTTCTCTTGGGGCATCTTTCTATCGCGCACGCACCTCCCTCGATCTCCCACCCACATAGTCCCCTCACGATCTCGAGGGGATCTCTCTATCACAAACACACCCTCTCTCCCTCCCCATGCGTCCATGTTCTCCATGCGTCCCTCTCGACCTTTGTTCCTTGTTGGCCAGACCTCTATTGGACATGTGCTATAGGGATGTCTCTCTCCGTTGCAAACAATCACGCACTAGCTATCTTCGTGTATCTGCTCGCCTCGCTTTTCTATCTCAGAGATGCATGTGTGATATGTTTGCATAAGAAACGAAAAAACACACTCTCTCGCTAATTTATCGTTTGTTGTCACTTTCTCTTTCACACACATACTCTTTTAACACACTTACTCATTGTCCTTCACACACACTTGATCTCTCTCGACTTAGGCACTCTTCGGTCCATAGCATATAGATTTATTGAAAAGTCAAACATCACAAAGTTTGACCATGTACGAGGAGAAAAACAATTACATCTAGAACATCAAACACATACCATTAGATTCACCACGAGATGTAGTTTCGTATGATGTATCTTTGGTATTGTAGATATAAATAACATTTGCGTAAACTTGTTCAAAGTTTCCAATGTTTGACTTCTAAGAAATTTACAGGCACTGCCTTATCGAGCGGATGGAATATCTATTTCCCCGTCTCAGCTATCGGATGCACCACTCAGCCTTATCAGGGCTCCTCTATCTCTCTCAAACTTTATATCTCCCTGGTTCACACATACACATGACTCGCTCATGCTACACATATAGACCCATCCAACACTCTCCGCCCTTGTTCTCTCTCTATGTGACATGCACCCCCTAAGTACCATAATCCCTCACTCCATCATAGGTGCAAGGACTCCTCCCCTAAGTATGATTATCTCTCACTAGCCATCAGGAACACACATATTGTCTCCTTCCATCCATACGTCTATCTCGATATCTCTCGTGGTATCTTCTATCACGCACACACCTTGTCACTCGATCTCCCACCCATGTAGTCCCATCCTGATCTCCAGGAGATCTCTCTATGACAAACATACACTCTCTCCTCCCCATTTCTGCATTTTCTCTATACGTCTCTCGTGCCCTCTCTCCCTTGTTTGTCAGACCCCTCTTGTCCACGTTATAGGGGTCTTTCTCTCTCGGTTGCAAACAACCACACACTAACTCCTCGCCTTGCTTTCGTTGTCGAAGATGCATTTGTGATATGTTTGCATAAGACACACACGCTTTTTCACTACTTTTATCGTGTGTTGTCCATGTCTCTTTCACACATGCACACACACTTTTTTCACTCACTCTTTCTATCTCTCTCTCTCTCTCTCTAGTTAGGGACTCTCTCACGTCCATAAGCATATGGATGTTTTGAAAAGTCAAACCTCAGAAAAGTATGACCAGGTATATGTGGAGAAAAACATTTACATCTGGAATGATCATTAGATTCATCACAACATGTACTTACTTCATACTATCATTTATCTTTGGTATTGTAGATATAAGTAATTTCTTTATAAACTTGGTCAAAGTTTCAAAAGTTTGACTTTAAAAAAAATGTTGGAACTATATTATCGAACGGAGGGAGTAGCTCTTTCTCTCTCTCTCTCTGCTATCTTTAACGGGCCTCCCCTCTCACTCAAACTTTCTATACCGATAGATATACGCTCACTGTGTTAGTGTATAGCTCCATATATTGTTTAGTTGACCGGTCAACCAGTCCACATGCTGCCTTGTCAGCTCGTGTTCTGTATCTCCGTGTGCTGGCCCATGTGGCAGTGGGTGAAAATAAGTAAACTAGAGGCCCATATGACACACGGTGAAGTAAACAAAGTTGAAACCACTCGGGGTAGCACACCGCACGCAAGTAAATTGAGGGCGCATTGAGGACACACTTCTTCCGCGTGAAGGATGCACTCGCGCACAATTCACCACTGCACGGCGGCATGCACAGAAGGACGCACTCGCACACACCCAGCACACAACACACACCAGCACACGTGTACACCGAAGTCTCCGCCGGTTGAGATGGACGGCGAAGCAGCCAACAAGTGGAGGCGGCTTGAGCCAAAACCGCATCCGGCGAGCCTCGACTTCATCAACAGCCTCCCCGATGACATGCTGCTCGTCATCATTGATACGTCTCCAACGTATCTATAATTTATGAAGCATTCATGCTATATTATCTGTTTTGGATGTTTATGGGCTTTATTATACACTTTTATATTATTTTTGGGACTAACCTATTAACCGGAGGCCCAGCCCATGTTGCTGTTTTCTTGCGTATTTCAGTATTTTGAAGAAAAGGAATATCAAACGGAGTCCAAACGGAATGAAACCCTCGGGAGTGTGGTTTTTGGAACGAACGTGATCCAGCAGACTTGGAGTTGAAGTCAAGGAAGCTTCGAAGTGGCCACAAGGGTGGGGGGCGCCCCCCTACTGGGCGCGCCCCCCTATCTCGTGGGCCCCTCGAGACTCCCCCGACCGACTTCTTTCGCCTATATATTCCCATATACCCTAAAACATCAAAGCAAATAATAGATCAGGAGTTCCAACGCCACAAGCCTCTGTAGCCACCAAAATCCTCTCGGGAGCCCGTTCCGGCACCCTGCCGGAGGGGGGATCCCTCACCAGTGGCCATCTTCATCATCCCGACGCTCTCGATGACGAGGAGGGAGTAGTTCACCCTCGGGGCTGAGGGTATGTACCAGTAGCTATGTATTTGACTCTCTCTCTCTCTCTCTCTCTCTCTCTCGTGTTCTTGAGGTGATACGATCTTGATGTATCGCGAGCTTTGCTATTATAGTTGGATCTTATGATGTTTCTCCCCCCTCTACTCTCTTGTAATGGATTGAGTTTTCGCTTTGAAGTTATCTTATCGGATTGAGTCTTTAAGGATTTGAGAACACTTGATGTATGTCTTGCCATGCTTATCTGTGGTGACAATGGGATATCACGTGATCAACTTGATATATGTTTTGGTGATCAACTTGCGGGTTCACCTTGTGAACTTATGCATAGGGGTTGGCACACGTTTTCGTCTTGACTCTCTGGTAGAAACTTTGGGGCACTCTTTGAAGTACTTTGTGTTGGTTGAATAGATAAATATGAGATTGTGTGATGCATATCGTATAATCATGCCCACGGATACTTGAGGTGACAATGGAGTATCTAGGTGACATTCGGGTTTTGGTTGATTTGTGTCTTAAGGTGTTATTCTAGTATGAGCTCTATGATAGATTGAACGGAAAGAATATCTTCGTGTTATTTTAGTACGGACTCTTAAATAGATAGAATAGAAAGGATAACTTTGAGGTGGTTTCAAACCCTACCATAATCTCTTCGTTTGTTCTCCGCTATTAGTGGCTTTGGTGTGACTCTTTGATAGAAGCGGAGGTGTCCCGATCTTTCGAGGAGATGATAACTGTCGATTAGGTGAAGATGACTTTGACGATCCGACTACAAACGTGCACGACATGCGCCTTAGCAATCACTAAACCAACTCCGAGAGGTTATTGACCACGCCGGAGCACAATCAACCTGACCACGAAGGTCTATTCCTGCAAACAATCGAAGAACAAGCAAGAATATGGTAAAAGCAATCTGAATATTGCGAGTATATATGAAGTATTGATAAAGGTGGGGATCCGTAAGCGGTCTTGGTCTGGTCGTTGGACACAAACGAAGTACACGAAGTTGCAATGGCTAACTTTTAACTAAACAAATCCCATGGAAAAAGCTACTAGATGGATCTAGTTATATAGGAGGAAGGAGTGGCGGCCAAGGAGGTGGGAGAACGTCCAAAGGCATCCTAAAACCAACCCTAGGTCATACAAGGCTCATGGGCCCAAGTGGAGGTGATGCAACACCTTTGGACTTGTTGTTTGACTCGGATTCTGCTGCAGCGTCTGATTGTTTCGTCGACATCTCAACGCTCCGGATGAATTTGAAGGTGAATCTAATTGGTCTAGAAAGAGCATAAAATCTAGATTCCAACAAAAAAATCACCCAATTTGGAGTCCGTATGAAAAAGTTGTTGGCGTTTTGAGTCAGGTATGTCTGTGCAGTCCAAATCTGAATGCAGAACGTGAGAGACTTGGACTCTATCTTCTCATGGCCCAAAAGTAACATGAGAGAACTTTTTGAACAACACTTAAACATCTATTTCTCCCTTATCTTCATATGTGAATTGTACAAATGTCCCATACACCCGTAATTAGACAAAACACAAAAGTGTGTGAAGTATTTTTGTTCTGGATAACATAAATAGATTATTGAATAGTTTGCACTAGAAATTACCTAACAAATATGCATATATGTAATATTTTTGGTCGTATCCAAGGTAGTCATGTCCTCATCATCCTCCCCTTTTTGAAAACAAAGCCATCCTCGGCGTTGCTTAATCTGAAATGTGGCTAACAAAAGAGACAAGGTATACATGTTGTATATGTATATGTCATCCATTCTTACTTCCCTTGATTTTTGCACATATGACACATGTATACATGAGTAACTTTCATAGATCATAAAATATAAAGCCAAAATATTATCATAAGTAGAAGACATGAAAATATTGCAACTCAGTTTGCACATATAAGTGAAGCTCTTATTCCTATCAAAAGATTGACAATATTCATCATTAAACCATCCCAACATTGGTGAATAAACCTTACTTGCATCAAATTTACATGCTTAAATAAGTAAACATGCAGTACGTCATTGGACACAGAATCATCACCAAGATTAGAGGTCATATCAAAATGATTAAACGTTGGTTCTTTTGCATCAATAGTTAATTCAATGGGTGCACTCAAAATTGTTGGTATTTCAGTTGTTTGATCACATGATGCATTAATGATAGTAACATGATTCTCTAAAATAGGTGGCGTGCTAAAATCAACAGGTAACTCAACACATGATCTATTTAAGTTAATTAGGGATGCATCATTCTCATGTGAAGTTATATCATCAATATCTTTACTGTTACCTTGTCGCAAAGACGTAGCTGATGTCGGTATGGACAGTGACAATGTACCATACACTTGAGATGATGTCGCACTCACAATCTGAGGTGTGGCTGCTCTAGTAGGTGCAACGGTGGAGGAATCAACCGATGGTAGTGAGCATGAATTGGAATAGTAGTTGTTGTAGTCACCCAATGCATCCTCCTGTAACTGTCTCTCAAAGGTACAAGCACGAACATACATACCAGTAATGCAACAAGGAATATACCTAAATCTTGCCTGAATATCATGGTTCAAACCACCAAAAAATATATTCATTGTATCATCCTCAGATTCTTCTATGTCACAATGATGCATATAAGATTTGAACTCTTGTTAGTAAGCATGAACAATGTTATTGCCTTGTTTAAATTGTTCAAATTTGCGAAGCAATTCACGATGATAATAACAAGGGAAAAATTGTTGTCTCATTACATGTTTCAAATCTTTCCAAGTTGTGGGTTGGTTATCAATGTTTTTCTTGCAATGCACACTCCACCAAACAGAAGCAAAACCAGTAAATGCTCTAGTGGCAGCTCGTACTCGCTCAAGTTCAGAAAAGTCATGGCAACTAAAAACTTGTTCTACTTCAAGCTCTCAAGCTAGATAAATAGCAGGATTAAATCTACCCTCAAATGATGGTAAAGAGATAACCTGACCATGTGCTTGTGTGTGTTGTCCCAACTCTCGTGATGGTGAAGATGTGTTCGTCGTCCAAGAACTTCTTTCTCCAGAACCTGTCATGATTAGTAGAAACAAGAAACAAAATTCGAGAATAATGTTCCTATGAACTACTAGGATGTGGTTGTAACGTGCTCACAGTAAAGCAAATATCAATATCTTACAAGTTCTTACCAGGCGACAGCTGGTGACAGGCAACCAGCAGTGTCAAGTAACTCCGAAGATTGCGTAAAGCGATTGCCAGGGGAACGTACATATACACGGTGTAGAAATATGTGGAGCTGGGTTGGCTATATATGATAGCAAAAGATTAGCAATAATCAATTCAAAGATGCAATGTTGAATAAACGCTCAACGACGGTACTGTGCTGGTCCTAGGCTAGACCGGACTAGAGACGCGATCCTAGAACACTAATGAGGTCACGCATAGCACAAGTAGCATCAATGAAGGATAAGTAGCTCTGGACAGCAAGATATAAGTGAAGATCACAACGGCAGTAAAGATAATGATGAATAACAACTGCCAAGCAGGATATATAACAACTCTCTCTCCAACTTTCCTCTTGAAAAGTTTGCTACTAACTCAAGCTTTCCAATGCAAAAAGAATCACTCAATTCCGAATTGATATGAGGAGTCAAAGAATTCTAAAACTGGCCTGAAAAACTGCAACAAACCGTATGCGCGAACTTTGGAGGGCAAAAAGACATATTTAGAAGCTGATTTTGAGACGCCAAATATTGAACTAGGTTTTACAACTATTCAGATGCGTCTAGTCGCTAGCTTTAATTTGAGTACTTGTGGAGCCAAAACGGAGTTCGTATGAGGAAGTTATACCTTTTTTACTGAACAATGCGCAAAACATATTCCAGTCCGAATTCAACTATGAGATTGAGTCTAGATAGATCCGAATTTTGTTTTTTTTTCTCTTCTCTCTTTTTTTTCTCACACTTTTTTTCTTTTTCTTTTTTTTTTCTTTGACTTTTTTCTCTCTTTTTTTTCTTTTTTTCTCAATCTTTTTTTTCTCCCTCTTTTCAAGACAAACTAGATAAGAGGCAGATTGGATCAGGCGAAGATGTGAATGACCTCAACTATGATTATAACAATGAATAGTGCGTAGCACGTGGTGGAAATTCATGGATGGGATGGTGGACAACGGAAAGGATAATGATGCAGCGGCAGCGTGACTAATGTGAACAGAACTCGAAACTCTAAAGGAACTAGACACTAAGACCAGCAACTCGACACAGCGATGCAACCGATAATTCAATAATGCAAACAATGAAATGAAAATTGCAAAGTCTCAGACTGGCTTAGACAAAGGATGAATAGATCTAACTTTTTTTCTAGCTTTTTCTTGGACAATAGGTAAGAAAATAAATCTAATCTAGGGAAAACTGGAAATTCTCACCGAGCAACCTGAAAACTGATACCACTTGATAGAGGCGGAGGTGTCCTGATTTTTCGATCAGATGATAACTATCGATTAGGTGAAGATGATTTTGACGATCCGACTACAAACGTGCATGACGTTGCGCCTTAGCAATCGCTAAACCAACTCCGAGAGGTTATTAACCACGCCAGAGCACAATCAACCTGACCACGAAGGTCTATTCCTGCAAGCAATCGAAGAACAAGCAAGAATATGGTAAAAGCAATCTGAATATTGCGAGTATATATGAAGTATTGATAAACGTGGGGATCCGTAAGCGGTCTTGGTCTGGTTGTTGGACACAAACGAAGTACACGAAGTTGCAATGGCTAACTTTTAACTAAACAAATCCCAAGGAAAAAGCTACTAGATGGATCTACTTATATAGGAGGAAGGGGTGGCGGCCAAGGAGGTGGGAGAACGTCCCAAGGCATCCTAAAACCAACCCTAGGTCGTACAAGGCTCATGGGACCAAGTGGAGGTGATGCAACACCTTTGGACTTGTTGTTTAACTCGGATTCTGCTGCAGCATCTGATTGTTTCGTCGATATCTCAACGCTCCTGACAAATTTGAAGGTGAATCCAATTGGGCTGAAAAGAGCACAAAATCTAGATTCCAAAAAAAAAGAATCACCCAATTCGGAGTCCGTATGAAAAAGGTGTTGGCGCTTTGAGTCAGGTATGTCTATGCAGTCCGAATCTGAATCCAGAACGCGAGAGACTTGGACTCTATCTTCTCTTGGCCCAAAAGTGACATGAGAGAACTTTTTGAACAACACTTAAACATCTCTTTCTCCCTTATCTTCATATGTGAATTGTACAAATGTCCCATACACCTGCAATTAGACAAAACACAAAAGTGTGTGAAGTATTTTCGTTCTAGATAACATAAATAGATTATTGAATAGTTTGCACTAGAAATCACCTGACAAATATGCATGTATGCAATATTTTTGGTCGTATCCAAGGTAGTCATGTCCTCATCACTCTTTGTTGTATGTTGAGGGATAGTTATATGATCCAATTATGTTATTATTGTTGAGAGAACTTGCACTAGTGAAAGTATGAACCCTAGGCCTTATTTCCTACCATTGCAATACCTTTTACAGTCACTTTTATCATTAGTTACCTTGTTGTTTTTATATTTTCAGATTACAAAAACCTATATCTACCATCCATATTGCACTTGTATCACCATATCTTCGCCGAACTAGTGCACCTATACAATTTACCATTGTATTGGGTGTGTTGGGGACACAAGAGACTCTTTGTTATTTGGTTGCAGGGTTGTTTGAGAGAGACCATCTTCATCCTACGACCCCCACGGATTGATAAACCTTTGGTCATCCACTTGAGGGAAATTTGCTACTGTCCTACAAAGATCTGCACTTGGAGGCCTAACAACGTCTACAAGGAGTAGGTTGCGTAGTAGACATCAAGCTCTTTTCTGGCGCCGTTGCCGGGGAGGTGAGTGCTTGAAGGTATATCTTTAGATCTTGCAATCGAATCTTTTTGTTTCTTGTTGTATCACTAGTTTAGTTTACAAAATAAAATTACAAAAAAAAGGATTTGAGTTTGTCTCATACGCTTCATATTTTTAATATCTTTCGTGAGAATGATGAAAAGGAAAATTGTGCTCAAGTGCTAGAAGAAGAAATCTATAGAATGCTTGATACCAAATCTTTGAATGATGAGCATGATTGCAATGTTGTTAGTATGAACTCCTTGAATATCCATAGTACTAATGATGATTGCACTAGTTATGATGAAAATGTCTCCTATAAGCATGTCAATTTTTTTGGAGAGCATTGGGTTTGCATGGACACACCAAATAGAGAAGATAGATATTGCAAGAGGCATAAGAGTTTAGAAACTAAATTGTTGCAAGAAAGGCTAGATGTGTGTGCTGAAAGATTCAATATTTTTCGCGCTCCTTCTGAACTTTGCAATGAACCTAGTCATTTACCAATACAAACTGTTTCATGATCGAATCGTGTCCAAAAATTGTGATAACTTGATTAACCTTGAGCATCATAAAGAGCTTAGTATTCTTTTGGGGTATGAAGAAATGAAACATATAAGTGAGGGTATTCCAAAATTTAATCTTGATAGATTTCTTGATTTTGATCTAGAGGATATTTATATGTTTTGTGCGGTGAATTGCATTGAAAATCCTTATATTGCCAATTACCTAAAGAAAAGGAAGCAAATAGAAGATGAAGAGAACACTAATGAAAGGGAAGATACTCCCCAATATCCTCCTATTATTTCTTATGATGAGTCGGGTTCTATTCAACCAATCTCATCAATAAGGAGCTCAAAGAAGAAGGTTGAACCCACACATAATGTGAGGAAGAAAAAGAAAAGAAGGAGCAACAAAGGTAAAAAGGTATCCCTCCCAAATGATGTTGCTCCTACTACTCATTGTGATGATGATAATTGCTATACTATTGGTGCTATCCATACTATTAATGATGAGGTGATTATGCTTATGATACGAAAAGGCCCAAGATTGGGAAGCTATGTTTGATGAGGATTAAATATTTGAGAATATATTTGCTGAAGTTAATGTTTGTCCCAAGCTTGGGGATGCTATGTTTAATGAAGATGATATTTTTAGCATCCCAAGTTTTGATATGCAAAGTTGTTATGATGATAGCATGCCTCCTATTTATTATGATTATATTGATGAAAGTGGGTTTGGAAGAGTGTCAACTTTAGGAAGTAATGATCCCACTATTTTGGAGGATGTTGAATATTATTGTGATAATTATGAAAGTGGATTTGGAGAGGTCATGACTTTATTTAGTGATGAATCCACTATTTCGGAAGAGGTTCCAATTGATTATGAGAACAAAGTTGCTATCTATGATGATTATTGTGATGAAACTTATGCTATAAAAAGTAGTGATGATTATATTTATAAAACTTTTCATGATTATGATTAACCTTTTTCTGAACATTACTCTTTTAATGTGGAAACAATTTATAGTATTCAAGTGTCTTATGATACTCCCACTATTTCGAATGAGAAGGATTTTGCTTATGTGGAGAGTAGTAAATTTTCTATGCAAGTAGATCATGAAAAGAATGCTTTAGGTGCTGGTTATATTGTTGAATTCATTCATGATTCTACTGAAAATTATTATGAGAGAGGAACATATGCTTGTAGGAATTGCAATAGTATCAAGTTTCCTCTCTATGTGTTGAAAATCTTGAAGCTATGCTTGTTTTGCCTTCCTATGCTAGTTGATTATTGTTCCCATAAGTTGTTTGCTCAGAAAATCCCTATGCATATGAAGTGGGTTAGACTTAAATGTGCTATTCATATGCTTCATGATGCGCCTGTTATGCTTCAATTCTTATCTTTTCTGTGAGCATCATTGTCATCATCATGCCTAGCTAGAAAGGCATTAAAGAAAAGCGCTTGTTGGTAGACAATCCAATGTTTACCCTTACTATTTTTGTGTTACCACATGATTATGCTACTGTAGTAATCATGTTTTATAGCTTTTGTTTCAACAAAGTGCCAAGTAAGACCTTTAGGTAGCTTACGGTGATAGTTGTGTTGATCCTGCTGAAAATCCAAACCTTTTGCACCCAGTAAATTAGTTTTGATAATTCACAGAAATGTGATTCTGATTTGATTCGTTTTTCTCTGGATTGGTACACAAATTTCTCAGGACTTCCTAATTTCGTAGAATTTTTTGAGTTCCATAAGTATACGTTTGATACAGATTACTACAGACTGTTCTGTTTTTGGCAGATTCTGTTTTCCTTGCGTTGTTTGCTTATTTTGATGAATCTATGAGTAGTATCGGAGGGTATGAACCATAGAGAAGTTGGAATACAGTGGGTTTAACACCAATACGAATTTAGAATGAGTTCACAACAGTACCTAAGTGGTGGTTTTATTTTCTTATACTAACGGAGCTTACGAGTTTTCTGTTGAGTTTTGTGTTGTGAAGTTTTCAAGTTTTGAGTAAAGATTCGATGGACTATGGAATAAGGAGTGCCAAGCGCCTAAGCTTTGGGGATGCCCAAGGCACCCCACGGTAATATTCAAGGACAACCAAGTGCCTAAGCTTGGGGATGCCTCGGAAGGAATCCCCTCTTTCGTCTTCGTTCATCGGTAAGTTTACTTGGAGATATATTTTTATTCACCACATGATATGTGTTTTGCTTGGAGCGTCATTTTGTTTTGTTAGTATTTGCTTTCTGTTATTTATAATAATGTTTTGCATCTATATTTGCAATAAAAATGTTAAGGATAGCCTTTACCATGCTTATTTTGCAAGTATACATGTTGCTGTTTCAAAACAGAAAGTTTACCGCTGTTGCAAAAATTCCATAGAAAAGTCAGCGAATGCTATAATGTTGAAATTTTTTGCATATTGAGCTATGATAAAGATTCTACAGCATAATATGTTTCTCATAATTTTTTAAGTTAGGGATGTATGATGAATCTTGCATTCTTCACAGACTATACTATTTTGGCAGATTGCTGTTATGTTTGCATTGTTTGCATATATTTGCTTGTTTAATGATTCTATTTGAGGATAGGAGTATTAAATATGCAGAGGCATTTAGTATGAAATGTTGAATACTAATTTTAGTGATTTGTTACAGTAGAAAATGATAAGGTTTTGCATTGGTTTATACTAACTTATCTCACGAGTTCTTGTTGAGTTTGGTGTGGATGAAGCTTTCGAGATTTAGGAAACCAAGGTCTAAAAGGAATTAAGGAGACACAAAAGCTCAAGCTTGGGGATGCCCAAGGCACCCTAAGATAATATTTCAAGAAGTCTCAAGCATCTAAGCTTGGGGATGCCCCGGTAGGCATCCCACCTTTCTTCTTCAACAATTATCGATTAGTATCAGTTGAACCTAAGTTTTTGCTTCTTCACATGAGTTGTGCTATCCTTGCAATGTCATTTTTTCTTGCTTTGCTTGCTGTTTGAATAAAGTACTTAAGATCTGAAATTCTTAAATGAGAGAGAGTCTTCACATAGTAACATAATTATTTAGCTACTCATTTGTCATTTACTGGTGTGCTTCACTTATATCTTGTGAGTAAATGGTTGAATGAGTTGAATGTCATAAATCTGAAATTATATATGTCTCATTTGCTTATCCCATGGGTAGTAATGACTTCACATCTAAGAAGTAGGGGTTGTAAATTTATTGAAGGTTAGCAAGCATTGTATTTGTCACTTGAACAATTCATGAAAGAATATTGAAGGAAGAGAGATTTCACATATAAATATACTATCCTAGACATCTTTTATAATTGTGAGCACTCATTAAGTATGACATGCTAAAGAGTTGATGTTGGACAAGGAAGACAACGTAATGGGTTATGTTTTCTCACATCTTAGTTAAAGTATATTGTCATGGATTATTCAAACTTGTTGAGCTTTCCTTTCCCCCTCATGCTAGCCAAAAATCCTTGCACCAAGTAGAGATACTACTTGTGCTTCCAAATATCCTTAAACCCAGTTTTTGCCATGAGAGTCCACCATACCTACCTATGGATTAAGTAAGATCCTTCAAGTAAGTTGTCATGTTGCAAGCAATAAAAATTGCTCTCTAAATATGTATGACTTATTAGTGCGGAGAAAATAAGCTTTATACGATCGTGTGATATGGAAGTAATAAAAGCGACGGACTGCATAATAAAGGTTCATATCACAAGTGGCAATATGAAGTGACGTTATTTTGCATTAAGATTTTGTGCATCCAACCCTAAAAGCACATGACAACCTCTTCTTCCCTCTTCGAAGGGCCTATCTTTTACTTTATGTCTTTTACTTTATGCAAGAGTCAAGGTGATCTTCACCTTTCCCTTTTTCATTTTATCCTTTGGCAAGCACCTCGTGTTGGAAAGATCCTGATATATATATCCAATTGGATGTAAGTTAGCATGAACTATTACGTTGGGAGGCAACACTATAAGCCCCTATCTTGCTCGGTGTTTGATTATAACTCCATAACCATAAGTATTGCCTGAGTGTTAGCAATTGTAGAAGACTATATGATAGTTGAGTATGTGGAGTTTGCTAAATCAAAGCTCTGACATAGACCCTTCCTGAAAATAAGATGAATTGTAATTGTTTGATGACTGAGAATGAAGTTTGCTAGTTTTCAAGAAAGTTTATGGTCTATGCTTTAACATGTGAATAGCTTGTTACTTGATCTTGAGAAGTTTTATGAGATGAACTACTGTTATGACATATAATCATGCTAGAAAAGGTGACTGAAATTATCATTGATCAAACTTGTGCACCTGCTAGCATTCACACTTCATAAATTCTTTCTTTTATCATTTACCTACTCCAGGACGAGCAGGAATTAAGCTTGGGATGCTGATACGTCTCCAGTGTATCTATGATTTATGAAGCATTCATGATATATTATTATCTATTTTGGATGTTTATGGGCTTTATTATACACTTTTATATATTTTTTGGGACTAACCTATTAACCGGAGGCCCAACCCACATTGTTGTTTTCTTGCCTATTTCAGTATTTTGAAGAAAAGGAATATCAAATGGAGTCCAAACGGAATGAAACCTTCGGGAGCGTGATTTTTGGAACGAACATGATCCTGAAGACTTGCAGTTGAAGTCAAGGAAGCTTCGAGGTGGCCACGAGGGTGGGGGGCGTGCCCCCCTACTGGGCGCGCCCCCTGTCTCATGGGCCCCTCGAGACTCCCCCAACCAACTTCTTTCACCTATATATTCCCATATACCCTAAAAACATCGAAGCAAACAATAGATCGGGAGTTCCACCGCCGCAAGCCTCTGTAGCCACCAAAAACCTCTCGGGAGCCCGTTTCGGCACCCTGTCGGAGGGGGATCCCTCACCGGTGGCCATCTTCATCATCCCGGCGCTCTCCATGACGAGGAGGGAGTAGTTCACCCTCGGGCTGAGGGTATGTACCAGTAGCTATGTGTTTGATCTCTCTCTCTCTCTCTCGTGTTCTTGAGGTGATACGATCTTGATGTATCGCGAGCTTTTCTATTATAGTTGGATCTTATGATGTTTCTGCCCACTCTACTCTCTTGTAATGGATTGTGTTTTCCCTTTGAAGTTATCTTATCGGATTGAGTCTTTAAGGATTTGAGAACACTTGATTTATGTCTTGTCGTGCTTATCTGTGGTGACAATCAGATATCATGTGATCCACTTGATGTATGTTTTGGTGATCAACTTGTGGGTTCACCTTGTGAACTTATGCATAGGGGTTAGCACACGTTTTCGTCTTGACTCTTCGGTAGAAACTTTGGGGCACTCTTTGAAGTACTTTGTGTTGGTTGAATAGATAAATCTGAGATTGTGTGATGCATATCGTATAAGCATGCCCACGGATACTTGAGGTGACAATGAAGTATCTAGGTGACATTAGGGTTTTGGTTGATTTGTGTCTTAAGGTGTTATTCTAGTATGAACTCTATGATAGATTGAACGGAAAGAATAGCTTGTGTTATTTTACTACGGACTCTTGAATAGATAGAATAGAAAGGATAACTTTGAGGTGGTTTCATACCCTACCATAATCTCTTCGTTTGTTCTCCGCTATTAGTGGCTTTGGAGTGACTCTTTTTTGCATGTTGAGGGATAGTTATATGATCCAATTATGTTATTATTGTTGAGAGAACTTGCACTAGTGAAAGTATGAACCCTAGGCCTTGTTTCCTACCATTGCAATACCGTTTACGCTCACTTTTATCATTAGTTACCTTGCTGTTTTTATATTTTTAGATTACAAAAATCTATATCTACCATCCATATTGCACTTGTATCACCATCTCTTCGCCGAACTAGTGCACCTATACAATTTACCATTGTATTGGGTGTGTTGGGGACACAAGAGACTCTTTGTTATTTGGTTGCAGGGTGGTTTGAGAGAGACCATCTTCATCCTACGCCTCCCACGGATTGATTAACCTTAGGTCATCCACTTGAGGGAAAGTTGCTACTGTCCTACAAACCTCTGCACTTGGAGGCCTAACAACGTCTACAAGGAGTAGGTTGCGTAGTAGACATCAATCATCGGCCTCCTCCCACCCAAATCTGTTGTGCGGACTGCCCTGCTCACCCGCTGATGGCACCCCCTCTAGCGCCGCGGCCCCCTCAACCTCACTGTCGATAGCTGCCTCTCCGATGGGGATTGCAAACGCATGGCCGCAGTCTCCAAGATCCTTTCATCGCACCCTGGGCCAGCTAGAAGCCTTGACATCCGCATGTTCAGTACCAACTGCAAGGTCCAACCCATGTTCGACGAGTGGTTCTTATCCCCCACCTTAGATCAGCTCCAGGAGCTCAGCTTTGAAGCTGGACGATGTTGCTCTCTACCGCCGTCTGCGCTCCGCCTCATGCCAACGCTGCACCGAGCCAGCTTCAGCTCTTGCTATCTTCCCCAGATTAATGCCACACCCGCCCTTCTTCTCCCTCAACTCAAGCAGCTCGACCTCTTCGATGTTGTCATCTCGAAGAAGGCTATGGAGCACCTGCTCTGCAACTGTACTACGCTCGAGTAGCTTTGTCTTGAGCAGATCCACGGGTTCATTAGCCTCCACATCGCCTCGACGAATCTCTGATGGATTTATGTGTTTTGCTGGCCCCGCAACAAGACATCAATTGGGAAGAGATCACTCCAGCTGTTCCACATTATGATCATTGAGAATGCGCCTTTCCTTGAGAGATTGCTTGTATCGGATCTAGAAGGTCCAACAAAAATCAGGGTCATTGACGCGCAGAAATTGGCAGTGTTGGTGTACTCGTCTGCCAAATTCTCTGAACTCTTTATTGGATCCGTAATCGTTCAGGTACAACACTCATCTTCTTCTCCATCTTCTTGAAATTCACATTTTTAATTTATTCTTTATGTATTTATGACCGTCTTCCAGAAAATTATTCCCACAAGCTTGACCCAGTCTATGCGCACAGTGAAGATCTTGGCAATAAAATCTATCGGCCCCAATCTGGATCAAGTTGTTATATTCCTTACATGCTTTCCATGCACGGAGAAGCTACTCATCGAGGTGAAACTTCTTTCCTATTAGTAAACAGTAATCACAACGTAGCTCAATTTTTTCGTAATTTTCCCAAATTACGATGAGAAATGTAGTGTTCAAAACTGCATCTACGCACTGCATCGGAAGAAATGTTTTTAGTATTTTTCTCACGTGATCACCTGCATTGTTTTTTTGCTGTGCTACTATAGTAGCCTAGGCTAGTCATAGTGAAAAGTAACTTAGACTAGTAACTCTATGGTTACCCTAAGAGCAAGTACTACCTCCGTCCTGGTTTACTCTTCCTATATTGTAGTATCAAAATTTGACCATAGATTTAACTGACAAAATGTTAATGCATGTCACTAAGAACTATGTCGTTGGATTCGTATTTGAACATAATTTCAAATGCTATAATTTTTAGTGACATGCATTGGCATTTTCTTAGGTAAATCTACGGTCAAAATTTTATACTAAATATGAGGTAGTACAGAAGTGGGCTATAACAGCCCTCCACTATGTAGGCCAAAACACGTGCCAAATTCACTTGTGATGCATTTGGCATCGATGCCCCTCCATTGCTCACCTGGTGCCCCAATCTGGATCACCTACTTTGTTCCGGTGCCAAATTAACTCACGCAATAAAAACACACTTGCGTGGGAGAGAGAGAGGACCGAGGCAATAAAAAAACACTTGTTTGGGAGAGTGAGAGGCTAGTGTAGTTGGTTTGATTGATTTGTTTATACATGTGGGTATGTGTGCACAGCGGTGCCATCTCTCTCACATCGCGAGAGCGGTGCCAAAATCTTTTGATTTGACATCGATGCGTATTATGTGGCATACTTTTGAGAAATATGGCATCAGCCACATAGTGGAATGCAACAAATGCCCAAGCTCTTCATGTGCTCCTAGGTAAATGAGACGAAAGAGAAAGAGAGAGAGAGAGAGAGAGAATATCACTAGCTAGCCAACCCTATTGCATGAGCGAATGATATTGGTACCTCTTGATGACACGACAATCTTATACAGCCAGCTGCTCTAATATGTTCTCTTCTTTTGCAGATAAAAAAAGACCCGAAAGTGAAAAATGTGCTGCACTATAACAATCTCATCGAATGCCTTGATCTCCATCTTACAGAAACTGATTTGATCGACTACCAAGGCAGCACATCTGAGATTAAATTGGCCGGGTTCTTTGTTCTGGAGGCAAGTGTGCTCAAGGTAATGAGGTTTGGCTTTCTCTGGCGCAACAATGAATGGCATGCTGATTACCACAAGCATTTTAGCCTAAATGACAAAGTCTCCACAGAAGCTGAAGTTGTTTTTGAAACATCAAGTGGCCAGAGACTCGAAAACTTATTTGCCCATTAGTGACTTGTCAGGGCACTGGATTTTAGTTTGTACGCTAATGCTGCATCCACCTAAAGTAACGAAAGTTCTTACGTAAACTTCCTAGTAATTCCCTCTTTGTAGGTGCAGCATTACTCCTAACATTTGTAATATCAGTTTGAAACTTGTAATATTGCTGTGTCCTATTCCTGCGTTTTCAAAATCCTGTGAATCAAATAGGTCCTGAGTTGGTGATGATGTTGCGCCTGCCATCTTTCACCAATAGTCGTCGGATCTAGATCTGACGCATACAAACCAAACTTCTCCAGTTTTGCCAAAAGATGCCCGCACTTGTTCCCTATTTACACTCCTTGTCTCTCACAATCAGCCTTATCTCCTCCCCACCACATCTAGAAGGCCATGGAAAAATCTGGCGCGATGGCCGCTGCCGGCGCCGTCCACCCCCCAATCTTGGCGTTCCGTGCAATGCACGAGCATCTACGCACGGCAAATTATGTTGAACACGGCTAGTTGTAAGCAGGCTAGATCTATAGCCATGATGATAGTGACTGTAGATGGTGAGGCTGACTATGGTATGCCGAAGACGGCGCCTATACTCAGGTGTCATCTCCGGCGCAGGGTCTTGTCACTTCACTGTAGGAGCAGCACGTAATAATTTGACCAACGGGTAGTATAGTGCTACTACATTGGTAGTACTACTACTAGTACTAGCACCACCGTCTAGATTTAGTTGTACTACCACGTCCATCTGGAGTTTAGTATTTTTCTAGCAATATCTAGTAATGCATGTCACAAAAAATGTAATACTCCCTCTGTAAATAAATACATGGTGTATTGTTTTATTCTTATCGGTGAGAGAACTTAATGTCTTTTTACTAATTAATAGGGTTATATGCAATGAACTAACCACTGCATATCATGTTTGGTTGTCTCAAGTCATTGAAAGCATGCACGGCCCACATCTCTCATTGGTTGATATGTCACGAAATAAGAACCGAGGAGGGAGTTAATGTACTATGCCTAAGTGTTTTGGGATTATTTGGTTTTCGTAAGGTGACTTACACAACATTTTTTCTTACATGCATTAACATTTTATTAGTTAAATCAAAGGTCAAAACTTGGCGCAAAATGCAAAGGGGACCAATAAACCAGTAAACATCAAACTTCTCTTGTTTGGCCCCTACTAGAGGTCCGGTGAGATGACTATGCCGCACCGACACGGAGGGGGGCGCGGCTTCATTGACTTACTGCACCTGCCTTTGGGTGCATGACACGTGGGCCCAATGGGTGGCTGGCCCACCTGTCATACAGCCAAAGGTAGGTGCAGTAGAGGGCCAAGGAGTAGATGGCCAATACGCACATGAATTCAACGCAGCCTGCACTTCTCATATAAAGGATCCCCACCAGTCCAATCTAGTACGAAATCCTACGCACCTACGCATGCTAACCAAGGGCAAAAGTGATCACCCCAATCGCAAGATCAGTTGACTAGAAGTTAAGCTAGAACCATGGAGGCAATGAGCGTGAGCATCAGCCGACTGTGCCAGATGGTCCACGACGCCGGCCTACGGCCCGACACCAAGGAACGTCTCTAGGTAGTGCTTGAGGCTGCCAGGGCGAGGGGCCGCTTGGACGACAACTTTGTCTCCTTGTTCGATGAGGTCCTCGTCGACTTCCTTGACGAGTTCACCGTCGTCAAGAAGCTCGCAGACGACCTTGACGTACGCCTCCACCGACGCGCCCAGGCTCTGCGATGCCCGCTACCCCCAACGGCCACTATGGTGACAACCTCTTAGACGCATTGTGGCCCTGCGACTGCCCATCGTCGTGTCGGAGAATGTCCACCTCGAGGTCGTTCTCGCTGCGCAGTGCCTATCGCAGCAAGACAACATCGACATAATCACCCACGTCTATGCGCAAATCGTCCACAAGGACTACTACATGCAAGAGGAGGACGATAGGATGCTGGCCTTCTTGGACCGCAGGGCAACGTTGGACGGCATTGTTCAGAAGCACGTTGAGCTCGCCGCCAACGCTGCTGCTCCTCACACGTCGGTTGGTGACCCGGCGCACTAGGGCGTGAGGATGTCGTTGATGGATCCGTATGTATTTTTATGTTTTCGTCAAATCCATGTAGTAGTATATGGTACTACTAGTAATTATCTTACCTTTCGCATCAATTTCATAATTTTCGTATGTACTCCATGCATGAACCGCGCCAGAACCAAACTTCTCATTACTCTAGGGAAAATCGTTATTTCTATCTATCGGTCGCGCCATGGAGCAGAACCAAATTTTACAAGTTACAAGTTCATAAGGAAAAACCTATTGTGTTCGCGTCGCAACCCCACAAGGTTGGTCCAGCACACCGCTCAAGGGGGAATGCGTGTTGTGTTGCATTTTCGCTTACAAGTGGGACCGCAGTTGAGCAAACTGACTATCGGCAAATCCCCACCCCACTCACCGTGTGATGGCTGAGAAATGAGGAGGGAGAAGAGATGTCTTTAGCGCGGACTCCAAGAAAATTGGTGTCGGATGGGACTCGTGTGGGTGGCATCTGACGTACTGCTAGACGTGAATGCTAGTTATTGAGACTATATTGAGGTGCTGGTTACGTAGATCAAATTTCCTAAAGTCTGTGCTCAGCCCTCCTCTATCTCTCTTCTCAGCCAGCCAGTAGACACGCGCAGCCCATCGTCTATTTGCTCATATGAGGTCCAACATGTCAGTGAAAATGCAAGAGGACCCACTAAACCTGCACATCTTTCACCTCGACGTGCTGGTGATGAAAAACAAATCCAATAAAGATCTTCGGTGGTCGCTTTTGGAGTTACTCAAGAGTAGTATGATTCTATTTACAGTTTAACCCAAGATGCACATCACGTGGCTTCAACTACCACTCCATTTTCTTGTATGACACGACCTGGATGCTGGATGTCGCACGTGTCGGCGAAAGGAGGAAGAACTCGACCAAATCTTCGGTTGTGCTCTCGAATTAGACTAGTTGTGCTAACTTAAAATTTTATTGTGTAGAATGGATGCAAGTTTTGGTATTGGGAAGAACAGTACATCGATATATTGATAGAGCGCAATTTAGTACTCCCTCCGTCCCAAAATATGTGTCTTGAGCTTAGTACAAATTTGTACTAGAGCTAGTACAAAGTTGAGACGCTTATTTTGGGACGGAGGGTTGTTCTAGCACTTTTAGCTAGTGTAGAGGCTAGAGATGAGACTAGTGCACTTGTTTATAGAATAGAGGCTAGACACGAGACTAGATGCGAGGAAGCAACGTCTACTTCTTTACAGTTGAAGAAGAAAGAAGCACACAAGATCGAGCCTCCGCAGATCAACAATGAATGCATCGAGAAGGCACTAATCCAGCTTACAGGAGCGGTTATGGAAGTTGGATATCTTCTAAAATGTATTCTTGTGGTTCTTATTTTTTTGGTATTTTTTTTCTAGTCAAATTTTGGAGATGTATTTCCATGTACCAAAAATCAATGATGAAAAAAAGATATGTGTTTGCAAAGAAAAATGTATGAGGCCGGGATGCGTCTGCGGTTGGGCGCACGGCGACCGTATTCGAGAAATGGCACGAACACGACCCCACTACCCTACCCAAACGGATAGAATCCAGGCAACACGGAGGTCTGTTTGGGTTCGTGTGTTGGAGTTGGCCTTACAAGGGGGACTGCAGTTGAGGAAACCGACTATCGGCAAACCCCCACCTCGCCCGCCACGCGATGGCTGAGTTAGAGAAATGACGAGATTGAAGAGATAGCTGTAGCACGGACTCCAAGAAATATGGTGTCAGATGGAAGTCATGCTGGTGGCGTGTGCCGTACTCCTGGATGTGAATGCTTGTTCTGGCCCATGCCACCCTACTACTATATAGTAGTAGTATCGAGGATTCGAGGTGCCAGTTACGTACAGCGAACACATTAACATATGGCCCACCTCACACTGTGGCCAAATTTCCTAAAGTCTGTACTAGGTTAAAAAGTGTTCTTTGTGAGGGTGGATGGCTGGTCTCAAGTTTAAAACTTGTTGTATTACATATATCTGAAAGTTTGAACCCAAACTTCAGAATGCAATTTCTACTGGACTCATCCGAGGACCCAGGATGATGGGATTGACAGCTACAGTAAAAACACCCACCCGACACGCGAAGCACGTGAAGCTACTACAAATAGTGTACTATTGTTGATTGGCCTCATCCGATAACCTATTGCGATGCATGTACAATTATGTGTTCAGAAAATATATTTTTGCCTCATCGCAGCACCCACTCAGAGAAGCGACTCGAAAGCCATTCATAAATTTAGTAAGTTTATCACATGCATATCATTTTATTACATACAACATGTCATCAACCCACAATGACAACACGGATACATTATAAATACTAAAGTTTTCATCACACAATAAATAATAAGCAATGAAATGAACTTCAACTCAACCAATCCTCGGCGTTGGAAACACTTGCTTTGAACCAGAAGTGATTCTTGGGGAAGGGCCATCTACTGTCAATCTCGAGACCAACTATCATCCTGGCTGAAGCGGCCTACTATATCACGACCAAGGTAGGGAACCACCAAAATGTCCGAGGTATAGATACAGTTGCTTCTATAAATGGTAGTAATGTTGTGTCAATAGCAGTTGGATCACCTTTCACCATCATTGGATAGTTTTGTCCAAGGAAGAGCGAGTTTTCTCCAAGACTATCAATACTATACCAGGGAGAAGGTTTTGGCGCTAGCACGCTAGTATCCATCCCGAATACCATGCAACGGGTGTTGGAATAGGTCCGGCGAGTGCGACCATGGGAGACAACACCTTCTTCCTTAGTAGTAACATCAGCAGTGGGATGTATACAGACAAGAAGGGGTGATCCATTGGAATAAGTTTCCAGGCGCCACTGAGTATATGGGCCCTTCTCGTGATCATCACCATCGTCATCTCCCCCTTGGTTATAAAAAATTTCAAGTATAGGTGGTGGAATGTTCACAAGACCTTGGAAACACACGAAGAAGGTTAATTAGTATGGCTGGTTGTAATGGAGAGTATCATATACTAGTATCATGCATATGATACTAGTGTATGAGACTACATCCGTAGTGCATAGTATCATATGTTAGTACTCCCTCCATCTCAGTTTACAAGGCTTGCACGTGTATGTAGGTCGTCAATGTAACTTATATAAAATAAACTGTTTAACATAAAAATATATCATTAAAAAATAGAATATTTGAAGTATGTAATGATATATTTTTCGTAATCTATGCCTCTTATTTAATTGGTCAAATTAACAACCTAGGTACACGTGGAAGACTTGTAAAGTGAGATAGAGGGAGTATCATAGGATAGTCATTTATTGCCATGCATGACACATAGTAGCACATCATTTAATATGGTACGGTATCATGATATGATACTCAACCCCCTCTTTCTTCATTTAATTCCATGCCACCTCATCAAAACTGCCTAGTTGGCATGCATGATACTACCTATCATACTCTCACTACGAGCAGCCTGAAGGGAAACTTGCTAACCCATGCATGTGGATGAAACAATTATAATTACCATGGAAGAAAAATGTACTAAAACTACAAGGATCCCATGCAAAAACAGTGCCATGAGTGGTGGAAGCAAACACAAGACCCTCGTCTTGAATTGCATCACAGGTACACATCCTTGTATAGAAACTAATTTTTGAGCAATATCCATCCAGTCGAACCACGAAGGACGGCAACAAGCTTGTCGGAGATAGCAACAACTACATAGTTCCTGTAATGCCAAGAATGGTTGGGAACTTGACAAATTGCAATCTTTCATAGAAGACAGTCACCATGATCGTATTTGAACATGCGTAGAATACCGGTGTGCTCAACCTCTGGGCAATCTGAGATTTTTGGAAGAGTAACATGGTGACAGTGTACACATTCACAACTTCCCACTCGTAGTTGTACCCAATATAAACAACCCAATCTCCATTTGCGCCTGCCCAAGCCTTGCCCTCAAGCGATGGCATCTTAACATCATACGTATCATTATCAAGCGGCATCAACTTGCACAAGGCGAGGCTTCCCTCTTCCCCGCGCTAGTCAGCAGGGTCACGGCGAAGAAGATAGGGGAGATCAAACCGCTCCTAGACCCTAGGGTTCCTTGTAATGATGTTATTAGTTGAGTCGAGAATGGTCTTGAACGAACCTGCCATGCTAGCCGAGGTGATGACGTTGCACCGATCAATGAGTTCCTCCACCACGTCATCTTTCAGATCGGGGCAAGAATAACGGGGTCGTTTCCGGGTTGTTCCCTCCATGGAGAAGACGATCGAACAATGGCAGAAGGAAGGGTGAAGGCAAATGGAGGAGGGAGGAAGAGCGTGCAACAGTAGTTCCAAATCAAGAGGGAAAGGCGAAGAGTCGGTGGACGGTTGCCAGTTTGCCACTGTACAAGAAGAGGCGCCCCGGCCTACACGTCCATTTGGAAATTGTACAAAAGGACTCACCGTCGTCTCACTGACATGTTGGAACCGGACCACATGTTAACAAAGCATGGTGTGTAATTTCTCGTGCAAAATGCGATCTGGTCGCGTTGGCCCGAGGTGCCGCATTAGTTATCGACCTTTATTTTTTTAGCATACAATGTGAGTGGTTAGCTCCTGTGGTCATCACACATGAGCGAATATATAGGTGGGCTTGGCGGCAACAATCTGAGTGCTAAAAGAGTTGATCCAATTCTTGGTTTTGTTTGGATTTTCCAACTATGACCATTGGATAGAGTGAATCAATGGCTTACTTTTGAAGTTATTATCATACTATAGAATGGTATAGGAACATGGAGAGATTTGGTTGATTTTATATCGCTGAATAATATAAAATATTCTGAGTGCAGACACTCCACCGCGAGGTTTGTTGTTCCTTCTCGGTCGTTGGGAATCTATGTTCTTCCACTCTTTCGTTTAAGATGCGAGCTTTGTTCATCCTTTTTCCGACACGCGGGACATCTATATGCCTCCATTTTCAAATCATACTATATGCCTCCATGACACGCGGGACATCTAGCATCAAGGTGGCATGTCATGCAAGAAAATGGAGATATGCAGTGCGTAAGTGAGTCGTGCACTTCGATGGCACCTAGTACTATGCAATATTTTTTCTCCTCGATGGCACATGAATAGTGCATATACTCAATGACAGAGCACATGATGGTTGCCATGGACATGGACGGCCCTTTTTGAAGAGAGTACTAATAAATAACTTTCATGTGTCCCGTCAACTCACAGAATGACGAGAAGCTTGCTTACTAAGTACGTCTTCTCCCTCGCCAACGCGTGCACGGTGGCTCGTAGCACGAGGAGAAACTTTTGCTTACAAGCAGTGGACGTGCAACAGTTCATTTGGTGTCAGATTGCCAGAAGTACTACTGTAGTACCATCATTATTGTTCGACTTCCAGAAGAGGAGAAGAGCCAAGCGCAAGGTCACCTACTAACCTAGTACAGTACTACTATAGCCAAAGTTGGTCCACCTTTTTAGAGCATGGTTAATTAATATAGGCGCCTCTTGTAGCGGTAGATCATTTAGAGCAAGTACTCTCTTCATAGGAACAAAGGAAGTGAAACAAAAGTTGGAGTGGATGCTAGATTGCCAATTAAAACATGATTACATAGGAAAAAAATCCTATAGCATTCTATCCTATGAATCAAACGACCAATGTAGGAAAACTATGAGGGGGGTCTCTCCAACAGTGTTCCTTGGCTCGCACCTAGCATCATGATGGTCGAACTTGGAGTCATTCATCTGGTACACATGGCATCTCAGATCTGGACACAAGGTGACACGACCTCTCACTTCGTCTGCCATTTGAAACGGCACGCCGGTGGAGGGATAGCATACTCCAATATTAGGTTGGCTCTATGTGATGTGGCAACTTCATATACTAACCTGATGCTGGCTATACTACTACGGTACTCACACTCCAAGAAGTGACTCGAAAACCATTCATAAATTGAGTCTATGACATGCATTTGCAAATGTACCATTCATTACATACAACAAGTCATCAACACACAACGACAACGAGGATACATGTTGGATTATAGATTATTTCCAACAAAACATTCTAATAAATACTGAAGTTTTCATCACACAAAAAATAACAAACAATGAAATGAACTTCAACTCAACCAATCCTCAGCGTTGGAAACGCTTGCTTTGAACCAGAGGTGCTCTGGGAAGGGCCAGCTATTGTCAATATCGAGAGAAATGCAAGACTAATTATCCAGGCTGAAGTGGCATATATCAGGACCAGGGTAGGGAACCACCACAATGTTCGAGGTATAGATACAGTTGCTTCTCATAAATGGTAGTAACATTGTGTCAACAGCAGCTGGATCGCCTTTAACCATCATTGGATAGTTTGGTCCAAGGAAGAGCGAGTTTTCTCCAAGACTATCAATACTGAGCCAGGGAGAAGGTGTTGGCGCTAGCACACTAGTATCCATCCCGAATACCCTGCAACGGGTGTTGGAATAGGTCCGGAGAGGGCGACCATGGGAGACAACACGTCCTCCCTCGGTAGTAACAATCTCAGTGCACTATATACAGACAAGAAGAGGTGATCCATCGGAATTAGTTGCCAGGTGCCACTGAGTATGTAAGTTTTTCTTGTCCTCATGCTCGTGATCATCACCATCGTCCTCTCCCCCTTGGTTATAATTTTTTTTCAAGTATAGGTGGTGGAATGTTCACAGGACCTTGGAAACAGAAGAAGGTTAATTAGTAAAGGGAAACTTGCTAACCCGCATGCATGTGGATGAAACAATTATAATTACGGTGGAAGACAAACGTACCGAAACTATGAGGATGCCATGCAAAAAAAGTGCCACGAGTGGTGGCAGCAAACACAAGATCCTCGTATTCAATTGCATCACAGTACTCATCCGTGTACAGAAACTGATTTTTGAGCAATATCCATGGAGGAACTGTGGAATCAGTAACGATGGCAACAAGCTTGTCGAAGATAGCAACAACTTCATAGTTCTCATAATTCCAAGAGCGTTTGGGAACTCGACAAGTTGCTATCTTCCGTAGACGACAGCCACCATGATCGTATTTGAACATACGTAGATCATCTGTGTGCTCAACCTCAGGGCACTCTGAGATTTTTGGAAGTGGAATCCGCTGACAAGTGTACACATTCACAAGTTCCGACTCACAATTGTACCCAATATAAATAACCCAATCTCCATTTGCGCCAGCCCAGGCCTTACCCTTAAGCGATGGCATGTTGACATCACATGTATCGTTATCAAGCGGCATCAACTTGCACAAGGCGAGGCCTCCGTCGTCCACGCCCATGCGAATATGCTTATAGCAAAGAAGATAATGGAGATCAAACCGCTCCTGGACCCTTGGATTCCTTGTAATGATGTTATTAGTTGAGTCGAGAATGTTCTTGAACAAACCTGCCATGCTAGTCGAGGTGATGACGTTGCACCGATCAATGAGTTCCTCCACCACGTCATCTTTCAGATCGGGGCAGGAATAACGGGGTCGTTTCTAGCTTGTTCCCTCCATAGAGAAGACGATCGAACAATGGCAGAAGGAAGGGTGAAGGCAAATGGAGGAGGGACGAAGAGCGTGCGACAGCAGTTCCAAATCGAGAGGGGAAGGTGAAGAGGTGGTGGTCGGTTGCCACGGTACACAAAGAGGCGCCTCGGCCTACATAGACGTCAGTTCAGAAATTGTACAAAAGGACTCACCGTCGTCTCATGACATTGGAACGGGACCACATGTCAACGAAACATGGTGTGTCATTTCTCATGAAAAATGCGATCTGGCCGCGTTCGCCCGAAGTGTCGCATTATTTCTCGACTTTATTTTTTAATGGCGTGTCATTCAGTTTTGAAGCACGACTAAATGGTATTGTATGCAGAGAAAATATAAACTACTCTACCACTACTCCACCTCTAGTACTAGTTTAAAACAAAAAAGGAGCTGGCCAACTCACCCTCACAAGGCTCCCCCGATGGCATTCTTCGTTTCCCGTTCGATGGTGGTTGACCGGGTCTTTTTTCCAGCGCTGGCCATTCGATCGTCGCTAGGATTCAGCCTGCTCGTTTTTACCGATCGGTCTATTGTCGCGAGGGATGACGTGTGGGCCGGCGCTGTGGCCACTTGGAGCGAAACGGCTGGGTATTGCTTTTCTTGGTGCGGGGCGCGAGGCAGCCGCTCGTTGGTGCGGGGCACGGGGCAGCCGCTCGTGCGCGCCGCTGCGTTGTGTACTACTCGCTGCCTGGTGCTACGGCTGCAGGTGGGCCTCGCCGACGCACGGTCCCGTGCGTCAGCTTCCTGGTGTATTTTGCCCGTGTTCGCGTTACCCGTTTCGTCTGACTACTCGGCGCATGGATAGTGGGCGTGCGGGGTGGGCGAGCGGTCTCGTCTCGCTCGTCCCGTCCAACGGCAGCTCCATGCCGCGTCGTTTCCGGGCTGTACCTGGCGCTTTTCCAATCCCTAGGTCGTCGATCACCGTCTTCTGCGCTGTCCTTCGTCGCTGCTACTTGGGTCCCGCGGTCGCTGGTCCCGCGCATCACTGGGTTTGGGTGCTTGCGTGCATTTCCTTTGACCCGGCTCCGATCTGTGCGCGGTTGGGCGGGGCAGGTGGTGGCTCTGCTCGGGTTGGTGGTTCAGCGGGACTCGCTTGGGCGTTCGTGTGCTCTGCCCTCTGCTGCTGGCTGTGGGACAGGCGGTGTGACGGGCCCACTGGTCTGTTGCTCGTTGGTTTATAGCTACGTATACTTGCGCCTGCCCTCGCTGGTGGCCTATTACTGTTTCCTACGCATGGGCGGGGCCAATGGACGTGCATTCGGTGCAGCGTGGGTCCGCGTGATGCCCCGCGTGACCGGCGTGTGCGTCGGCGCCGCGCATTGTGGCGGGTGCCTATGCCAGTGGGCCCTGGAACCCCTGGGCCCGGCGGGCAGCCTGCTGTCGATGCATGTGTGGTGGGTTCGCATGCAGTTCTGTGAAAATTGCCCCTGCCATTGCGGTGGCCGGGGGGGCTTTTCTTTTCGGTTTTCCCCTTTCCTTCTTCTATCCCTCATTTCCTCCCAGCCGCTTCGAGCGCTCGCTTTCGCCCACGCTTCCAGGTCACCGCGTCCTCTCCTGTTCGCCTGCCTTCGTCCGGTTTGGTCAGCTTACGTTGCGGTAGTCGCCATGGCCGCGCGTTCCTCCATGGGTGGTGTTGGTTGAGGTTCATCTTCTTATCCTTTCCCTGCTCGTTTCTGCCATTCTTTATCTTGTTTGCTGACCTGCTATCCTTGTCTTTGCTCCATTGGTGCGCAGTTTGCTGGCGATTTTACCGTTAGCCCTTGCGTGGGAGCGTACGCCATTACGTTCTTGCTGTCCAGGTTCGCGCTTGTCTCTTCTGCCTCTATATGAACATATGACTTTGAGGTGTTTGTTGAAATGGTTGAGTGCTGCTCGATACGATGGTTGCCTGCTACCGTGTGCTGTGCTTTGCCATTTTCGCATTCTGTCGTTTGCGCATTTGCATGGTTACTGTTGTTCGCCGGCGGCTAACATGGGTATGGTTTATGTTTTACGTTGTCTTCAGGTTGGTCGGCTGCTCGTCCACATTCGCTTGTTAGCTGCTCCTCCGGCTGTGCTTCGGCATTCTGGTAATGTTCTTCTCTTTTGTCTGTTCGTTTATATTTCTAGATTGTATAGCCCGAAAGACTAGGTCGGAGAAGATGTCGTGCTTAGTCCGCTCTGTTTGGCTGGTGCCTCTGCAGTGGCCCTAAAGGTTTATACTTCTTGTGATTTTGCTTTGCTTGAAAAAACATGGTGGTTGAGGTTGATTGATGTTCCTTCGCTTCTTGTGTGTCTATAGTTTCATTGCTCAGTGATTATAAGCTGCTATAGATGTAGTAGATGGTGTTTTGTCATGCTAGGTGATGTTGTTTCCTTTGGTTAAAAGAAGAATTGTTTTGTTGCCATTGTGTGGCTCTGCACTTGTTTAGTGCCTTTGATGGAATATATATGTCCTCTGTGACTTGCTGTGTTCTAATGGTTCTGTCTGCATTTGTTTTGTAGGTTGGAAAAGCTGATCTATTTCTGAATCTGTGCCCTACTGCTGCTCCTCAAGGTTTGCTCTGCTTTTCCATTGCATGTCAGCTACCTGTGGGTTTAGATGTATTTACTTGCCTGTGCATGTTATCATGGTTGTTGATGTACTGATGATCTCGCTATTCTGGATCTGCTCCGGGGGTCATGTTATTTTCCAGTTTCTTTATAATTTCATTGCGTGTGGGTAGGATGTGTGCTCTTATTTCAACTGTTATACCCATTTTGGAAGCCATGGTGGCTCGGTGCTCTTTGCCGGCGCTTTTGTATCTGTGTGAGGTCACAGAGGATGGGTCTGTTCTTGCTGGGGTAGAACTGGAGCTTCCAAGGGATAGTTCTGCTCCGGTTCCGTGACGATAATTTTTTTGGAGCTCAGCCTGGTGTGGTTTTGTACATGCTTATGAACAGGCTGCCCTCCAAGCCGTAAGTTTTTTGCAGCGTCTGTATGGGTTTGTAGTTCGAGACTATAATTATGACTGTATGATGGCCTATAGGAGCTGCCTTCGTTCTTCCATAACGGTTGCAGTCTCTGCCATTCGGCGTGTTGGTCACTTGGAGAGAGAGTTGTTGCACTTGTGGCATACGTCTGCAGAGCCGGGCATAAATCCAGATGTTAGCCCTCTTCTGGTCCAGTTTGACTGGGGTCTGCTGTGCTCTCAGCTGCTTTCCTCTCTTCATTCTCTTTAGCTACCTTTTCTGGGATTCCTATTTGGGCCTGCGTGCCTGCTTTGTACTGAATTAGTCTATTTCTCTGATGCAATAAAGCCTTCGGGCTTTCTATATGGCTCTTACAGTGTCTTCTTTCTGCATTTTGCAAGACTGAAAATAGTAGCCTTCTTCTTCGAATTCAATGCTCTTCCCACGAACTCAAATAATAAATATGTTACTTGTTTATTGATCCTTCCTCGGCTGGCCCCCTGGTCTTTGGACCACCCACTTCTCTTATATAGAGAAAAAACTAGCATATGCTTTAGAGGACCCTGTTCCTTTTGGGCTTCTGGTTCATAATGGGCTTTTGAAAAGGTATTTCTTGGGCCACGAACTTTAAAAAATCTTGTTCGTTTGGGCCTATAGTTTCCCATGGACTGTTGGGAAGGTATTTCATGGACTTGCTCTCTTTCTCTTGTTTGATTGGCTTTTACTTCCGTCTATGTGTTTTAAAAAAGGCTTATAGTTTGCTTTTGGAATGCCTCTTCCTTTCATTTTAAGAAAAAATGTTCCATGCCCTTTATAGAGGCTTGTCTTTTGAATTCTGTTCCTGGGTCTAGGTCTATGCCTTTTTACTATTTTATGTGCCTGATTGGATTGCTTTTCTTTTTATTACGTTCTTGTTGCAGCGTGTTATGGTTGTTCTGTTGTTCATGTCGTTCCTGTGAGTCATGCCTCAGCGTCGTTCTGTTCGTCGTAAGGCTAGTTCAAGCACCAGCCAGACGCCTCCACGCCGTGTTGTTCGCCGAAGCTGTCTTTCTGTGACTCACCGTTGCTCTACATATCCTCAGGCCTACCTAAAAGAAAATGTATGGGGTGTCCTTTTTAAATAAGTCCTTTTCCTTTATAGGTGTGCCTCGTGCACTCTCTCGATTCCTCTTCGTACCTGTAACATGCCCTTTGTTTTTTTAGATGATGGTTTCTTCCCCGTCCTTAGTCCAGAAATTACGTCCCGTAATAGAAAGAGATGCATGGTGGTTGTTGATAGACTTAGGGGGAAAGGGACTGCCATTGGATCACCCTTACGTGCTGACTGGGTTGGATTCACGGCTGAGGAGTCTGAGATGCTGAAAGGTATGCTGAGTGTCGATATGCCTAGAAACTATTGTATGATGCATTGCTGATTTACCATAGTTACTGAGCCAAGACAAATTTGCAGTTGCGTACCGAAAGAGATCTTTCTACGGTGGACCAGACTACAAATGTACCAACTGTGGTGCAGTCTACTGGTTTGAGGAGAGGGTGAGATCGGAATCCGCTATTACGCTAAGGCGGGTGGTTTACAACAAATGTTGTAAGGGTGGTAAGGTGTATATTACACCTTTTAAAAAGCCACCTTTGTTTCTCTCTGAGTTGCTGAGATACAATGGTCCCTCGCGTAGCAGAGAGTTTATAAAAAAAATTCGCCAGTACAACTGCCTCTTTGCATTTACTTCCATGGGAACTACTGTTGATCGTTCTGTAAATGATGGTAATGGTCCGAATATATTCAAAATAAACGGGCAGGTTTGTCATCGAATGGGATCTCTTATGCCTAAGGAAGGAAATATCCCCAAGTATGCCGAACTTTATATATATGATACCCAGAATGAGGTGCAAAACAGGATTCAGGCTTTAGAAAAGGGTGAAAAGAGTGATGGTGGTTTAGATGAATCTATTGTTAAAGGCTTGATGCATATGCTTGATACGCACAATTCTTATGTCAAAACATTTAGATCAGCTAGAGAAATACTAGCAGCCAATAGGCATGCCAAGATAGCCATTCGTTTAGTTGCCCCTGGAGAATCTGATGGCCCACAGTTTAGCCTCCCTACAACTGATGAGTTAGCATCTTTAATGTTTGGTGAGTTCACGGTGGAGGCTTCTTGTCGTGACATAATAATACACGGTAGAGATGACAATCTGCAACAAATATCTTCTTTGCAAACTTCATACATGCCATTGCAGTATCCTCTTCTCTTTCCCTATGCAGAACGTGGGTTTCAGCTCGGGCTTAAATATATTGGTTCAAATCCTTTAGATACTAGCAAAAGAACCGGGCTCACTATGCAGGACTATTATTCCTATTGTCTCCACCATAGACCAGAGCAGCATAATCCATACCTTTGTTGTGGTTTGCTTTCCTCACAGGCTATTGTAGATGCACGCGCTTGCATAGATGAGTGGAGGCTACATTTCATTATGAAGGCTAATAATGATCTTAGAGCAGAGAACTTGCAAGGAGTCACTGATGCTGTTGGAAAAGGGCAGACAGATGCAAGTTTTGTTGGCAAAAAAAACATACTTCCATCCTCTTTTACCGGTGGCCGGCGTTATATGATTGAGAACTTCCAGGACGCAGTAGCTATTTCACGTGTCTTTGGCCCACCAGACCTTTTCACCACCTTTACATGTAATCCCAAGTGGACTGAAATAACAGAAGCCCTGTCTTCTGAGCCTGGCCAGATGCCTTCAGACAGGGCGGATCTTCCGGTCAGGGTGTATCACATGAAGCTCAATGACTATATTCATGATATTAAGAGTGGGGAGTCCTTTGGTCCTATCGTGGCGGGTAAAACATGCTTTGCGATTCCTCTCATCTCTTTTCTTCTATTCTTTTCCACCTCTGCTCGTGATTGTTTTTTATCCCTTTGTTCACAGTACTACACACTGTGTAGTTCCAGAAAAGAGGGCTTCCTCATGCCCATATCCTGATCTGGCTTGATAGGAAAAAACGGGAGGTTAGTCCTGCTTTAATTGACTCTTTCATATCGGCTTCCATCCCTGATCCTGTTGCGGATCCTCTTGGATACGTTCTTGGGGAAGATGGTGTTAAATGTCCTTGCATGAAAAATGGATTGTGTTCAAAAAACTTTCCTAAGGCATTTCAGCTCGAGACCTCTCTAGATGATAGTGGTTTTCCTGTGTATAGTCGCTCAGACAATGGCCGTTTTATATTTAAAAAAAAGGTCAGGCTTGATAACAGGCATGTTGTTCCTTATAATCTGCTCATCCTAAAAAAATACCAAGCGCATATTAACGTTGAGTGGTGCAATAAAACCCATGTTATAAAGTATCTTTATAAGTATGTTACAAAGGGTCCTGATTTTTCAAAAACTTTGTTTGAAAGCATAAAAAACAAGCATGGTATTGAGATTGATGAGATCATGGAATATAGACAATGCCGTTACATATGTGATAAAGATGGTTGCTGGAGGATATATGGCTTTGATATACACAGTAAGATGCCTTCTGTTGAAAGATTGCCTGTTCATTTGTTAAATAAACACATGGTGCGTTTCAATGTTAAAGCAAACCTGAAGTCAGTTGCTGGCGATGAATGGCTACAGAGAACAATGTTAACTGAGTGGTTTGTAGCTAATAGATGCCATGCAAATGCTAGGTCTCTTACTTATTGTGATTTCCCAACCAAATGGACTTGGCTAGGAAGCAAGAAACAATGGATTCCTAAGACTTCAAGTTATAGGATTGGTAGGATTTATTCTATTCACCCTACAGCTGGAGAACTTTTCTATCTTAGAATGCTCTTGATGGTTGTTAAAGGTGCTATGTCTTATACAGATGTTAGAACTTATAATGGGATTGTGTATGAAACCTTTAAGGAAGCATGTGCTGCTAGGGGCTTACTTGGAGATGATCTTGAATGGTATAGTGCGTTTGATGAGGCTTTAACCTGGGGTATGGGAGATCAATTGCACAGGCTTTTTGTTACGATCCTTGTTCATTGTGGTGTTAATGATGAAAATGCTTTCTTTGAAAAATATTGGTCACACTTAGCTAAGGATATTAGGTACAATATCAAGCGCTCTTTTCGTGATGACAATCATGTTGTGCCTCCTGATGAGCTAAGAGACATCTTGCTTGATAAGTTGGCAGTTTTATTAAGTAAAAATGGTTCTAATATTCTAGACCACAGGCTGCCATTAAAGACCACCTATGATGATAACTCTGATGACAATGGCATGATAAATGATGAACTATCTGCTGATCCTAAAAGTGAACTGCTAAAGGCTGAAACCATGTACAACCAATTAAATCCAGATCAACTCCTGGCTTATAAGAATATTATCGACAGAGTTGTGTCTGGAAAACCTGGCTTTTTCTTTGTTTCTGGATATGGTGGAACTGGGAAAAAATTTCTCTGGAGTTCCATAATTTCTTACCTTAGAAGTAAAGAAAGGATTGTTCTCACAGTTGCATCTTTTGGGGTTGCAACACTTCTTTTGCCTGGAGGTAGGACTGCTCATTCTAGGTTTAAAATACCAATCAGTTTAGCTGACAATGGAACATGTGATATAAAAAGATCTAGCAAATTAGCAGAGATGATCGAATCAGCCTCACTAATAATATGGGATGAGGCTTTAATGACGCATCATAGGTGTTTTGAGGCTTTGGATCGTAGCTTACGTGATATTCTGTCTGCCGACGATGCTTCTATAGCTGACATGCCTTTTGGTGGTAAGGTTATGGTTTTGGGTGGCGATTTGAGACAGATTTTACCAGTCATTGAGGGTGGGACTCGCTCACAGATTATAAATGCTGCTATAACAAATTCACCTCTATGGAGTTTTATAGAAGTTCTGCATCTTAATGTGAACATGCGTTTAGCTGTGCAAACAACAGATCATGTTTTACAAGCTGAGATAGCTTCTTTCGCTGGTTGGATGTTGAGTATTGGTGATGGTACAGTGCCTTGTGTTACCAGACAAGGGGAGTGTGAGCCAGGTTGGGTAACAATTCCTGATGATATGTTGATCCATTCAGAGGATAATAGAATAGGCGCTATTGTTAATGTTGTATGTACAAACTTTGCTAAAAATTGTTCTAATCGAAAATACTTGTGCCAAAGGGCTATCTTAACAACGACAAATGATCTAGCTCAAGAAGTTAATGAACATGTCCTAGCCTTAATGCCTTCTGCTGAGAGGGAGTACTTAAGCTATGATTCTATAGGAAATGCTGCTGACTCAATGCGTAATATGGATGTGTTTTATCCTATCGAGTACCTCAATACAATTAAAATTAAAAATTCCCCCCAGCACAAGTTGCTATTGAAAAAAGGCGTGTCGATTATGCTCCTTAGAAATTTGAGTCAGGCAACTGGTCTTTGTAATGGTACTCGTCTTGTTGTCTCTAAACTTGGTGAGAAAGTCATTGAGGCTGTTATCATGACTGGTTCTAATATTGGGGATGTTGTATACATTCCAAGGATTTGCCTCACCGCCAAGGATCCTAAATGGCCATTTACTTTGCATCGTTGCCAGTTTCCAGTCAGGGTTTGTTATGCCATGACTATCAATAAGAGCCAGGGACAGACTCTCTCAGCTGTTGGATTATACCTGAAAAGCCCTGTTTTCACTCATGGCCAGCTTTACGTGGCGGTTTCACGTGTGACTTCCAAGAAAAACTTGAAAATACTTATCGAGAACGAAGATGGCACACTTGGATCGCAGACTAGAAACATAGTTTTCTCTGAGATCTTTCAGTCTTTGGAATAATACCTACGTCGTGCTTTATTTTGTGAGCTGCTCTTGGTCTCACTACTACTTTCTGCCTCTTAGCCTATATTATTGTACGTTTCTTATTTGGTCAAGTATTTGGATTGTCTGCTCCCTTTTCAATAAAATCTGAGGATGTAAATGTTGTTTCATCTATTGCTGCTCATTACCTAAGATAGCATCTACTGTTCTTTTCTGTGCATCTATGTACATGTTGAACATCTTTTGGTAGTTCGCTTAATATGTCTGTTCATGTAACTTCGATTAGGTACGTTGTCATATTGCAAAACCTAATGTGCTGCTTCTTTGTGTATTTTTACCTTCCTAAACAATACTGTCTTTGTGTTTTCAGATGGCGCATCAGTTGCTCTCTGAGATACACAACCACAGTAGGCAGTGGGTTGTCTCTGTCCTTGTCTCATGCCTGTGGTTCTATCGTGGAGGGACTGACAATGGCCCTATCCAGCACATGGACTTAGTTGTTCTTGATAGCCAGGTTTGTCTTTACATAGCTAGCTCAACGCCAACTATCCGTACTTAGCTTAGGATACCTCTCTGACTGCTGGTTTTGTTGGCAGGGCAACCATATGTATGTGCAGATACCTCCTCAGCGAGCAGAAGAACTAAAGGATGTGTTGGAGGAAGGGAAGGTCTACACGATGAGCAGCTTCAACTGCGTTGAAGCAAAGACAACTTATAGACCTGTTGAGAGTCGCTTCATGATTCAGTTCACCAGGTTTAGCAATGTTGTTTTACGCCCGGGATTGGAAGCAGAATACCCATTCTACACCTACAATTTGATCCCATTTCAGGACATCCCCAGGCCATGTGGGCCACCGCCTCGTTTCCTTGGTAAGTTGTGTCACTGCACGCCTAAGTACATTCAAAACCACTTGTTAAATGTCTGGAGTCTGATGCTCTTGCAAATTCTATGGTTTTGAAGATGTCATTGGAAGAATAACTGCTGTTTCTGATGTGGTCACTATCCAATCAATGCATCAGCCAGAACCATCAAACACAAGGACAATAATCCTAACTGACTTACAGTAAGCGTCATTTGCTTATTGTTATGCATCCACAATTCTAGGTCACCTACTCATTCATCTTTAATAATCTATCCGTCATATGAAACCTATAGGGGAAAGGAGCTAAAGCTGGTCCTCTGGGGTGATCGAGCGATTGAATTTGAAGAAGAAGCAGTACGGGCAAGAGATGAAGAGGAAGCTGTGATTGCAATTTTCGTAGGAACACTACCCAAAAAAAGTCAAGGTGGTCAACCTATTGCATCTTATACATCTATGCATTCTGTATTGTACAACCTTTTTGTCCTATGTTCAATGCAGCCTCTCACCACTCTATATTGTTCAATAACTATGCAGGTGTTCAAGGACTTACTGGTAGTTCTGCTTGCTGTTGGTACATTGACGAGGATCTCCCAGTGATAAATGACTTCCGCAACAGGTGAATTCTATATGCCTTCTAATTGACTTCTCTTGCTTTAACCTTGAATATGAAGATAGTGTTGTTTTCTTTGTCACGCTGCTAACTATCTCCCCTGTTGCGTATTAAAATAGGTTGGGGGATAATTTCAAACCCATTGATAATGATGCTGCTTTGACCGAGGGTGCATTTACTAGCCGTATCTATGCTGATCCAGTTGAAAAGACCGTGTCAGAGCTCCTCCGCCTGAACCCTTATGAAAACAAGGTGTCCTCGCTGTCTTTTCCTCTATATGTTGTTCCTGCTTTTCCTGGTCATGTGCTCATCTGCAAGTTATGTTACTTCCACAGGAAAAACGATTCATATGTACCGTTACTGTCCAGAGGCTCAATCCTGATCAGCGCTGGTGGTTCTTCTCTTGCTCCTCCTGCAACAAGACCTCTACAATAGTCGCATCGAACTACTGATGCGCCAATCCTAGCTGCTTATCCATATCAGCACTAGAGACGTATGTGCCTTCCTAGACCTTTGTCTCCTGTTTCTTTTGTTTTGTCTTGTTTGTTTCCTCAAGATTCCTGCCTGATTTATTTAGACATGCCTCTTCTATATTTTATTAGTCCTTTACTACAATCCTCGTTCTATTCGTGCCATCCGCAGGTACTGTATTTCGCTGTTCGCTGGTGATGACGTGGGTGAGACTGAGTTCACCATGTTTGATAAAGTTGGAAAAGCGGCTGTTGGAAAACCACTCCTCAGTTTGCTGAAATTTAGAAACCCAGGACTTCCAACCATAAAAGAGATAGCTCGTGTACCGATGATTGATAGGATTGCTCCACCAAAGGTTACCCAGATTGTTGGGCAGAAGTATAAACTTCTTGTGTCCATTGCAAAGAGAAGCTTTGCAACCACAAGCACACAGCTATCATTTCAAGTTGTGAAAATTATGGAAACCTACAAGCCTGAGTTAAGCTCATCTACCTTTGACTGTGTTCCTGGATCATCTCGAGCATCATCCTCTGCTTCCCTGACTGACAGTCCAGTACCTTCTGAGATGTTTACACCCAATACCCCAAGCATCAAACAAGCCCAGCCTGGCAGCTCTTCAGGGAGCCCTGCTATAACTTTTCCATCACCTACAGGCGCCATGTGTTATTTTCTTAGTCTACTATCTGTCACAACATTTATTCAATCAAGATGCCCGAAAACTAATTCAGTTCTTCTCAATCCCTTTTTTACACTCGGGCGCAGACACCAACTTCAAAGCTCAGTGTTGGTCTCCTTTCATCTGCAGCTCCAGGGTATGCCTCTTAAGAAAGGACTACTGGAGTATTTTCCAATGCTTGCTTGCTCTTATGATCGCATTTTCTTTTCTAGCAAATCACCATGCCCACCCAGCAGGAGCAGGCGTGCTTTGTTTATCGGCAATGACAAGAAGGCCCCTCTGGCAGAGGATCCTCCAAAGCAGTGTGACGAAATAGCCGCGGTAAATATTTCTCTGCTCCGCCTAAGATACCTATTAACACACATGTGCTAGCTAACGCATAATAGTATAAATGCATACATGTACATTTAGTAAATAAGCAGCACTATCACACGCTAATACACAGATGTCAATGCAAAATCTTACTATTGGATAGCCTAACAACCATCCAATATCAATATGCTATGTCTCTCTATTATCAAGCTTATGTATATGTTGGGTGCTCCAGGAGAATGATGATGAAAAGGCTGAAAATCCTTCTGGTGCTACTAATGCAAAAGATGATAGGAGTCCGCTTCAGAAAAACAAGAGGTGCTTCTTCTTACATTCCAGTAATATAGCTGGTTTCCAAACCTGTTTATAGCATTCCGCTTATTTATTTTTCACTAACATAACTTGAAATAAAGGAACCCTGTTGCTGGAAAAGGAGCTGCAGGAGGGAAGAAAACAAAGTAGCAGTGACTCCTTTGCCTTGCCTATCAAGCCTTAAAATATCTATAGGTACATCACAATTTCCCTATATACTACTATTCTTGGACTTATTTTGCCATTGTCATACTTGGAACTGGTTTCTGAAATTTTGCATTCTGCTGTAGGTTATCTACCTTATGTACATTAGCTTCTCCTCGGCAAGATCAAAGGAGAAAGATGGCAGTTTATGCATCTAGCTTTGCTCTCGACAACGCTCCATCATAATGCTCTTTGACCAGCTACAAGCAGAGTCCGTTGCCGTGTATGCTTCTTGCATAGACCTTGGTGTAGTTGTATGCTTCTCAGGAAGCATGTCTAAAACTCCTCTATTTATATGTCTGTATGCTAAAAAGTCTTTGGCTGCTCAAGTAGCAGTGTCAAAGCATGGCAAAACAAAAAACTCCTCAATATAATCAAGTGAACTCTATCATATTATGTGTGGGCTGTTTGATTATGATTTGCCTTTTTATACGTAATATGCTGCCCCATAGTCTGCAGATGATTTCTTCTTTTCATAGATGATTTTGTTTCCCCTCTGTTTTACACTCTGGTCATCTCCTCCTTTTTTCATAGCCTTTAAGACTCTGGCCCATTCCTGCTTTTACTTCAGCCTAGTAGGCCCATTATTGGCCGTGCCTCATATCCAGACAGGTTGTGTGGCTGAGAACTGGCCTATGTGCTGTCCCCCATAACCTGCACGCTCTCTTACTCCACCCCACCAATCCCGCCGTCACATTCTCCGCGCATCCATTTCTAGGGTTTCTTCCTTCAGTACATCTTCGTGTCCTGGGCTTATGGCGTCTTCTTCAACCAATGAAGCTGCATCCTATACTGCTATTCCGGTTCAAGGTAGATTCTATTCTTTCCTTCTTCCTCTAAGCTGAGTCGCTGCCCCTGTATTCTTAGATCCACTCGTCCTTTCTCAGCGCCTAAGCTGGCGGATAACCTAAACTATTTTATAATCTTACTAGGTATTTCGCCCTCGTCTGTCTGTTCCAGAAGAAATATTACAAGAGCTTTTCTTTCTTATGGTGAAACAAAATGCCCAGAGATCCGAACACACTACCATTTCCAGATCATTTTCTCTCCTGATAGTAGAACTGCATGAAGGCACTTTGATAATGCATTGGCTAAAGCTTTTCAGCTTGAATGTGATGAAATTGTTACTATTGATACTCCTGACCAAGAGTTCTTAATTAGCATCCCAAACAAGCAGCAGAACAAACAAGCAGTCGAGTTTCTTCAGTCCGAACAGAGGCTTAATCTGGGTAATATATACTTTACAACTCTCTGTGCAGATGAAAACTCAACATTTTGTGGCACACCAGCCTATGATTTCAATGATAACCATGCTGGATCCCGGGTTTTAGTTGAAATAGCAAACCTCCCGCTGCAGCTTTGGACATTCAAGACAGTAGATTTTATGCTGCATCCGTATTGTGTCGTCTCTGAGCTTTACCCTAACAAAATCACCTACAACGACCTTCTCGCATTCCGGTGCATCTGTTGGACAGACGCGCCAGAAAATATACCATTGCGGATGAATATCAAGATCAGACGTAGGTTTAGGGATCGAGCAAACACAGCAGTAGGAATCCAGCTGGACATGTTCACTGTGCTTATTTGTGTGGTTAACAACCCTTTCAGCAAGATAATGAGGTCCATTGAGCCCTTACCACCTGTGCCAGATGCTCGGGACATCACCGTCAATGTTGCTACCCCACACTGTTTTCTTTAAGGCACGGAGGTCGACCCCGATAGATTCTAGGAGCTATCACATTCTATAATCCTCAAATGAGAAGATGGTCTTGAACCCATAGACACAAAGGAAATATTTTCTGCGGTCATTCGGTATATACCAACGTCAAGATACGTCATGGTGAAGCCGATTAGCTCTGATGCTTTCCTTGTTTACTATCAAGGCGATGTTCAGCATGTTGCATTTGCAGCATTCAGATCAACTGTTCTAGCAAGGGGACACATTGAGCTAGCTGGTCACATCTTCAGAGCTATTCCTTGGTGTTCTTCTTATGGTGGCCAGCAAATTTCACTTACCCGGTTTATTCGTGTAAGTATAAGTGAACTTCCGGCTGGAATCCTCCGCCACGAGATAGCAAGCCAGCTGTTGAGCCCATTTGTCTTGGTTGAAGAGAATGGTTTGCCTGGACAGGGCTTCATAAATACACATAGATATGACTGTTTCGGCTGGGTTGACAGCGTGATTGATATCCCAGATTATATTACCATCTACATAACGCCCTGTGGATGCGAATCAGACTATATGTATACAGGACATCATTACATGCCGCTGTACACACGGCAAGCAAAGATAACAGTTCGATCTCCAACTATGCTGGAAAAATAAGGTATATTATATGCATGAATCAATTTATGCACACATACTGGCAAGGTCCCATGATATAGCAGTTAACTTATTTCTTCACTTCCCACAGGAATATTGCTACGATGAGGCCTACAAGAGTTGATGTATTCTGCTCTCTGAACAAGCTGCTATAGATCTAATAGGGGAGAATATTGAAAACTTCAACTACCTATTAAAAATGTCTTATTAGCAAGCAACCTTACTATGTCATCGCTGTATTTTTATTTTCAAACTATAACGCCAGTTTAAGGCCTGTATTACCTGCTTCTCTTTTCTATTACCTGCAATCTGTGTACCTTTCTATTCACATTTTCCCTTTCCAACTACTGTGGAGGCCCTTGAGAATGTGGTGTATGGGCCCAGAGACAATAGCCCAGTCAAAAGGCCCATACACATATCATATATTACTATCAATGCAGCCAGATGAAACCCTAGATTGGTAGAGTGTTCTCTCCCGCACGTTCAGAGCCTCGCTCCCAAACAATGACAGCATCCGCACGAGCGCAGTCAATATTGCTAGCCGTTGTTTCTCCATGCGTTTCGGCATCTGGATGCCCGGACAAATCCTCGTCAGGGCCGCAGGTAACTACCCTTACGATTCAGTGATGTGACCGCAAATCTATGTGCCTTCTTTCTAATTAAGCTTGCAGCTGTAGACAGCGTTTAATCTATCTACCTAATTTCACAGGATATGCCACTTGATGCAGAGGAGATACAGGCCAGGTTTTCTCCGGATGAAGAATACACCAACAATAACCAATCTGAAGGCCAGCTACTTGAGGTGACCTCCTTTCAGAAAAATAGACAAGCATTCCTTGGACCAGAATAATTTCCTTGGTATGCACTAAAGCTATTCCGAATATTTGATGCAGGAGGAAATGCTAGGCATGGAAGAGGCCTACGCTCAGTATGAAAATTCGCAGCCCCGCTGTGAGGTTGGTGGTTATATATAGTAGAAAACAGCTGATATTTTAGTTCTCTATTGTGGATAGTTTCTATATGCCTATTTGCTCTCAGCACGATTCGTAGTTTAAGCTTTGTAGGCTTATTATGGAAACTATTTCTTAATGGCATGAAATTTTAAGCAGGCGAAAAGATATGCCTCTACTGACACCACTCATCAAGACAAATTTTAAACCACGGAAAAAAATGCTGGCGTGGTCATCTAAAAAGAGTACACCAAATACTTCCATATAAACACACACCAAAGTCTTTTTGTTTCATACAGGCACAGTCGTAGAGAACTTCCTGCATTGTTTCAGTATTGGATATGTGTCTTTTTGTTTCATACAGGCACAACACTCCTGTTTATACATTGCATTCACAATTCAAATCACACTTGTGATAAATCATCAGTTCATACTTGTGATGATTAGAACCTACCAAGTAGTAAATGTTGTACTCTATACCATCGATGCATAGCTTATGCTTATACAACTGATCATATACAAACTTACCTTCATCAACACCTTATGCATAAAGTTGTCCAGGTTAAATTAGTTATCTTTGTTTGAGCTGTTACCATAGCAAAATCTAATATGGTGTTAGTTTTGCTTGGGTTATTCAAAGTACACTCTCCCCTCTAAAAGCTTTTACCTGCCGAAATATGATTCATGCCCTCGCGCCTAATGACATCCGTTTAAAATCACAGGCCATACCACCGATGATCAAAATCCCTTACAGGATGATACTGGATGTTCTTTTACAAACTTTAGAACTTCCAGTAGCTGAGTATCGAAGCAAAGCATGTGATGGCGGTAAAATATGTGTAACTGGTTTTTCTATACACCCACATCACATGCTAAAGATCATGGCAGTCATATGGCTATTCCCGGGGTGCAGTGTATCGATCATGCAATGTCAGAGGACACAGCTGCCATGGAAGCAATTGGATACATAAAATCCATGGTTAAGACTGAACTAAGAGACTACAATTATAGCAAGATGAAGAAACTGGATGAGGAAAATAAGTCTCTGAAGCATGAACTAGCAGTGGCAAAGTATAACAAGCAAAAAACAAAGGCGAAGACCAGATCCATCAAGAACAAATTAATGATGGCTAGGTATAAGAACAAGAAAAATTCCATGGGCTGGTTCGTTCTTACAAGATACATACATGGATTATCTGATCATATATGCAATGTGACAGCGCTCAACAGATCATCTGGGAAAGAACCCATGGATCAGCTTATGAACGAACCTCTTAACAACATTGAGAAGATAGCAGAAAGGCTCAAGCGTAGGGTGCTCAAATCAGAAAAGCAGCTAAAAAGCATCAGGAGAGGTTTCTAGAGTTCTATTCTACAAGAATAGATCCTAAACCAGGCCTTTTAGAATTCTAGTCTATTTCGATCCTTTTGTTTAACCGCATAGGTTAACCGTAATGTATAATTATGTTTCTCTGTCTGTGTAAGACTTTCCAAGACTATGTGTAAGAACTAATGATGGCCCTAATGTATAATTATGTTTCTCTGTCTGTGTAATACTTGCCAAGACTGTGTGTAACAACTAATGATGGCCCCGTTAAGACTCTGTTGATTGCATCATTTATGTCTATGTGGCTTCTTATTTAATTTTTACTGCCATTTATGTCTCTATAACTGGCATAGATAAGGCTATCAATATATTTCAGGATTCCTATTGCGTATACAATTCCTGTTTCTGTAAACAACAAAGATAAAGTCACTAATGCAGTACAAAATAGCTCGTTTTTTTCTGCCTGTGAAAATACAATCACACGACTGTGAAACTGGACTCATATTCTAAAATGCACGCGCTAAAAAAATGAATGCAACCTTGGGCCTGCTGTCCATATCAGGCCCCCGTGAAAACCGTTGGCAAGCCCACAGCAGTCCATATACAGCAATCACACTGGCTCCAAGTCACAGATTCTAGGGTTTCCATCAGCCCCATCCATTTCCAGTTCGATCTACCACCCCCCGAGCTGCCTCTATCTTCCAACTCCGTAAATCACACATCCAGTGCAAGGATATGGCGGGCGAGAATCCAGATTCTCCATTGGACGCAGAACTCATGGTCAGTAACCTTCCACAGGTACGTGCCTGAAGACAACTGGATAATTTACTTCCTGTTCATATGGTCGATTAAAGCATATGTGCAACGACATCTTTGTCAATTTGCGTAATTCATGCCTGATTTACAACTTGCAGATGTCGCCAACCCATGTCAACATAAGCAAACGTTACATTCTTCAACAAGCCACAAACACTCTTAAGCTACAAATCACTGACCATGACATACTTGACTTGGGGGAACATGGCCTAATTGCCTCTCTTTCAATCAATTTACCACCTCATAGAGGCTGGGTAGCCATAGAACACAAAATGTTTTATGGGGATTTCAAAAGTACATCCCTCGAAGCTGCTGAATTAGCTAATGTGGCTGCAATAAGCTATCTACAAGAAAACAACATATCAGTGTTTGATGATGCAAACCTACAGCCCCTGAAGAAATGCAGAAGAGAACTTCTACAAGCAACATCCTGGTCATGGGGTTTTGAGCAATCTACTATGCATCTTAAAAAACAAGTTGAAGCCATGGAAAGAGATAGGGTGCAACCATTAACATTACTGCTTTCATCCGATGATGACGATCCAAATACACCACTTCTTCAGGTATATTAGACATTCTTTTGTCTTACTTTGTTTACCAGTTTTACAAATACAAAAAATAGCTTATGCATATCTCATTACAAGTTTCAGGAACCCGATGAAGAATTGGTTCCAACACCTGAAGCAGAACCACAGTTTAATGGCAGCGCAATGAACACACCGCCGGCTGAAGTGATCTCTAAGCTCTTTCCTGACACCAGCAAGCTGGAACCAGAAATCGAAGACAACAGAACTACTAGGTAAACCACTCATAAGAATAACCTACTAAATCCACTATCTTCCTCTTTGACCAACCAGAAGAGCACTGTCTACAGGGTGTCTGGAAAAATAAGTGCAAAGAGAGCGTTGTTCAACCATGCCAATCAGCTATAAACCCAAGCAACAACATCGACCAGGATACTTTTGAAAGCTAGCTGAAAGGCATCACCAAGACTTATTATCCTTCGTGCGTAGTATTTCCATGCGGCCAAAACTTTAGTCCTATCTTATGAAATCCCATGTACTGACTGTACTATATCTATGTGCGTACGCTTAATTACTTTCAGCCAAACAAAGTTACGATGTTAGGCAAAAGCATATAGCTCATTAATAATTTAGAGTCTTCATCATCGTTGCATTACATAGATAACATAGAGCATACATTAGTGCCAAAAGAAAAGCATCCTGGCTCCCTTGACCCAACAAACCTGATCACAGTCTACAAAACGACTGAACATTCCTAAGCATAGGCATACCATCATATTAGAGGAAATATCTACATGTCCTTGCAGAACACCTTCCTATCTTCCCCCTTCCAAACTGCATCCCAGAAACCTACAAAAACCCATACTTACTTAGGCCAGGAAATAAACTAAATGTTCCTTTCAGCAATAAAATTCTGTTTCATGCACCAACCTCTTCAGATTTTGTGCATAGTGAACACTGGCACCCCCTTGCAATGCCGGAGAGAAAAGACACAGATTTCCCCTTCTTTCAGCTCCGCTCTTTCCGCAAAGCGGCTTCAGTTATGTGTTATAGCAGCCCTCTTGTCAACCCCTTTCATCAGTCGAACATAAGTTAAACAGCGCCCAGATGAAAGCTTAATCCGCATTCGATCAACCAGACTGGAGAGAAACTTCATCAAGTGCTTCTTGGTGAAGAAAGTAGAGAAGTAGTACAAGCATTCAACAAACTTATAGTTAGACACTATGATTCATAGAGTAGGAAAATGCACATATAGGCAAATAAATTTGCTTCTCACCATTCTCTGCCCAACTTTAGTAAACATCTTGTTCATCTTACACACATAGTGCCCAATAGCAGGCTTAACAGAACGGACATAGCAACTAAGACGCTTTTGGGCACACTTTGACATCATAAATTCTTTTGAATACATCCACTCAGCTTCAGAATTAAGATTATATCCTAAGAACAAAGGTAAACTAATTAATTTCCTATCTACAGAAAAAAAACAATCTGGATTATCTAGCATTAGTCCTTACCAACTGCATAGTTCCTAGGGCAGTTACACACATCCTTGCATGTCTTCTCAACCTTCTTTTTCTTCATGCGGTAGCACATGCCTCAATAATTCAGCAGACAAATGACCCATAAGTGCAAATGATTAAAGTACAGATCATGCCCACATTTTATTTGCTCAAATGTTCGATGTTTGCCATTACTAAACATACCTTCATCAGAGCTTGTGTCCACACCATCATCGGAGCTGCTATACGCCTGTTCATCCGAGCTCGTCTGCTCAGCCTCGTCAGAGCTGATGTAGCCAGGTTCATCAGAGCTCGTGTCCAGAGATCCATCAGAACTGTTGTCCCCGCTCTCATCAGAGCTGATGTTCACAGGATTGCTAATGCGATCCCCCCTCATCCCTGGCCGTACTTCAAACCTTAAACAGCAAAAAGTTTCAGACAGCACAAACCATGACGAAACAGGCGGAAAACATCATGCTGAAAAAAGACAGCAATGGAGTAGGAGTCGGCTGAAAATGAAAGAAGTTGCCAAATCCAAATGAGTGCGAACCAGATCCATGTTTCAAATAAGCCGCAGCCAGTCAGAAAGGGGAAGAAATCTTACCAGCACCCAAACGCCAGGGTTCGTCTCTCAGCAGAGGGTTCGACCATCGAACGTAGATGCCGAGGAAGAGGAATAGCACGGGGCACGGGACCGATGCCTGCCGCTTGATATTCTACAACGAGCGGACCAGGCAGTAAAATTCCCCGTGGGCCAAACAACAAGCAGGCCAGCCCAGTAAACCTTAAATACAGACATGCTTCTAATGTTGCTAAAAACATGATTCTAAAAGAAAATAGACACATCCCTTTTTTTAGAAAATACAGACACATAATACATGCATAAGCCTCAGTAATTGCTACAACCGTTTTATATTGAGAGACAAAACCTTTTCAAAACACTTCTATTTTAATTTTTCATGGCAACGGCTATTTTTTTGGTTTCAACTTCTACTTTATGCTATTCAAATAAACCAGGTATATTAAAATAAATCAGCTATATTTATATATGCCTCAATAATTGGTACAGAGCCGCCACACCCTCCCTCCTCCTCCTTGCCTCGTCCACCGCCGCACTCCCTCCCTCCTCCCTCATCGCCACACCCTTCGCCCTAGGACCGCGCGCTCATCCTGTCATCCCATGTGCCATCGCTGCCGGCCCCTGCCATGGTGTCGCGGAGCTCTTCCTGCGCCCTCGCGTCCGACCTCACCAGGTCCTTGATGCCAGCCTCATCGGCTTGCTTTGGCGGCCGCTCTTAACGCCGTCCTTGCGACCCGACAAGGGCAAACCCGAGCGCATGCGGCTCATGTGCTTTCTCATCATGCTGCATATTTTCAAGCTTGCAAAATTTCCCTTTTTCCAAACTATTATATAACAACGCAGTTACCAACCCGAGCGCAGACGGCTCATGTGCTTTCTTATCATACTGCATATTTCAAGCTTGAAATTTTTTCCTTTTCCCAAACTATTATTTAACAATGCAGTTACCATGTTTGCAAAATACCATAGTTTAGTTTAGGGTTCTTAAAGCATGAAACTATTTTCATCGACAACATGTCTTCAGCGGGTCTCTGCGCCATTTGGCGCAACGGGTCAACTAGTAGTATAAAAATATATATAGGCTGGAGCTTCGGCGCTTTTTTGCTAAGGGCTGCCCACTTGCTTCTCACACTATCACCGTCTCTCCAGATCTAAAAAAGACGGCCTCTCCCTCCCTCCTCACCGGTGGTCACAGATTCGCCAAGGAAGAAAAGGACATGCAGCGTTCACGCACTCGTCATCGGCAAGCGAGGTCATGCACTGACAACAAGGCCGTCCTCTCAGACCTAGCGCTCGCACGGGATGGCCTCCGTCCCCAAGCTCGGTGCCATAGTGTGTGCGGAGGACGACGACCACGAGCGAAGCCACTTCCCATCGACCCTCAGGTATGCTACCTCTGTTCGAACCATACACTTGTTCTATTGCCCCATCTGCCACATCGCTGCATGTGGTTCTTTTTCCACTACACCATCTTCCCAATATGCTATCCTCTGCTCTCCTGGTCACGCAGATGAAAACCTCAATTTGCACTATGATGAGGACATGACTACCTTGGATATGACCAAAAATATTGCATATATGCATATTTGTCAAGTGATTTCTAGTGCAAACTATTCAATAATCTATTTATGTTATCCACAACAAAAATACTTCACACACTTTTGTGTTTTGTCTAATTGCAGGTGTATGGGACATTTGTACAATCGACATATAAAGATAAGGAAGAAAGAGATGTTTATTTGCTGTCCAAAAAATTCTCTCACATCACTTTTGGCCCAAGAGAAGATAGAGTCCAAGTCTCTCACGTTCTGGATTCAGATTCGGACTGCACAGACACACCTGACTCAAAACGCACACAAGTTTTTCATACGGACTCCGAATTGGGTGATTCTTTTTTTGTTGGAAACTAGATTTCGTGCACTTTCCAACCCAGTTGGAATCACCTTCAAATTCGTCCGGAGCGTTGAGTTGTGGACGAAACAATCTGATGCTGCAGCAGAATCCGAGTCAAACTACAAGTCCAAAGGTGTTACATCACCTCCACTTAGGCCCATTGGCCTTGTACGACCTAGATTTAGTTTTAGGCTGCCTTGGGACGTCCTCCCACCTCCTTGGCCGCCACCCCTTGCTCCTATATAAATAGATCCATCTAGTAGCTTTTCCTGGGGATTTGTTTAGTTAAAAGTTAGTCATTGCAACTTCGTGTACTTCGTTTGTGTCCAACGACCAGACCAAGACCGCTTACGGATCCCCACCATTATCAATACCTCATATATATTTGCAATATTCAGATTGCTTTATCATATTCTTGCTCGTTCTTCGATTGCTTGCAGGAATAGACCTTCGTGGTCAGGCTGACCGTGCTTCCGGCATCGTCAGTAACCTCAGGAGATTGGTTTAGCGATTGCTAAGGCGCAACGTCGTGCACGTTTGTAGTCGGATCGTCAAAGTCGTCTCCACCAAATCGATAGTTATCATCTCATCGAAAGATCGGGACACCCTCGCCTCTATCAAGTGGTATCAGTTTTCAGGTTGCTCGGTGAGAATTTCCAGTTTTCCTAGATTAGATTTATTTTCTTACCTATTGTCCAAGAAAAAGCCACAAAAAAGAGTTAGATCTATTCATCCTTGGTCCAAGCCAGTCTGAGCCTTTGCAATTTTCTTTTCATTGCTTGCATAGTTGAATTATCGGTTGCATCATCGTGTCGAGTTGCTGGTCTTAGTGTCTAGTTCGTTTAGAGTTTCGAGTTGTGTTCACATTAGTCACGCCACCGCTGCATCATTATCTCTTTCGCTGTCCACCACCCATCCATCAATTTCCACCCCGTGCTACCCATCATTCATTGTCATAATAATAGTTGAGATCGTTCACATCTTCACTTGATCCAATCTGCATCTTATCTAGTTTGTTTTGGAAAGAGGGAAAAAAAAGAGAGAAAAAAACGAGAGAAAAAAAAGGAGAAAAAAAAGTCAGAGAAAAAAAAAGGAGAGAAAGAAAAAAAGTGTGAGGAAAAAAAGAGAGAAAAAAAAACAAAAAAATCGGCACAAACTTTTTCAGAGGAAAGTTGGAGACAAAGTTGTTGATATATCCTGCTTGGCTGTTGTTTCACCTCATTATCTTTACTGCCGTTGTGATCTTCACTTATATCTTGCTGTCCAGAGCTACTTAGTGTCCTTCATTCATGCTAGTTGTGCTACGACGTGACCTCATTAGTGTTCTAGGCTCGCGTCTCTAGTTCGGTCTAGCCTAGGACCAGCACAGTACCGTCGTTGAGCGTTTATTCAACATTGCATCTTTGAATTGATTATTGCTAATCTTTTGCTACCATATATAGCCAACCCAGCTCCACATATTTCTACACCATGTATACGTACGCTCCCCTGGCAATCGCTTTACTCAATATTCAGAGTTACTTGACACCGCTGGTTGCCGATCACCGCCTGCTGCATGGTAAGAACTTGTAAGACATTGATATTTGCTTTACTGTGAGCGTTTTACCACCACATCCTAGTAGTTATAGGAACATTATTTTTGGATTTTGTTTCTTGTTCTACTAATCATGACAGGATCCAGAGTCAATTCATGGGCTTTGTCGATCGCGGGAGACGTGCCACCACCTTTGCAAATACCACAACCGTCACGAGAGGTGCACAAACATCCAAATGCACATGATCAGGTTAATGTATCTATACCACCATTTAATGGCCGTTTTAAACCTGCTTTATATATTTAATGGGAGTTCGACATAAAAAATATATTTGCTTCCCATAATTTCGATGAACATAAAAAGGTTAAGGTTGCGGTTGGTTCTTTCACTGGTTATGCTTTGGTTTGGTGGAGTGAATATTGTCGGTTACACCCTGATTATATACCTACTACTTGGGATGATTTGAAACTTGCCATGCGACATACTTTCGTCCCTGCTTATTATACTCGTGACATGATTAAGAAGTTGCAACACTTAAACCAAGGTAGTGAAACTGTAACAAAATATTATGATGATTTACAAACTACCTTGTTGCATTCCTCTTTAGAAGAAAGTGAAGATGATTTTATGGATAGATTTTGGGGAGGATTAAACCGTGATATTCAAGAGATACTAATTCATGAAGAGTGTTATCCTATGGACCATTTGTTTCATCTTGCTTGCAAAGCTGAACAGGAAATAAAACGACGTGTTGGCCACGAGGAGAACAAGCGCACGGTGCACATTCCAAGAGTTGATATGATTGTTCCTTCAACTACTAGGCATACTATGACAACCACATCCGTTGTTGTCAGGACTATATCACCTCCACCATGTGACACATCGCCCCCGAGAGTGGCTACATCATCTGAGTTGATCATAAGAGGTAATGACAAAGGTACTGATCTTCCATCTCTACATGAGAATGATGAATGCCTTGTCAATTTGAATGCACCATCTGATGAGCTACCCACTACTTTGATCACACCACCTATTTTCGAGGACTATGTTGATAATTTGACTTTGCCATGTGATCAAACAACTGAAATACCAACAATTTTGAGTGCACCCATTGAATTAACTATTGATGCAAAAGAACCAATGTTTAATCATTTTGATATGACCTCTAATCTTGGTGATGATTCTGTGTTGAATGACTTATTGCATGTTTGCTTATTTAAGCATGTTGTAGCATGTAAATTTGATGCAAGTAAGGTTTATTCACCAATGTTGGGATGGTTTAATGATGAACATTGTCAATCTTTTGAAATGAATAAGAGCTTCACTTATATGTGCAAACTGAGTTGCAATATTTTCATGCCTTCTACTTCTTGCGCTAATTTTTTGGCTTTAGATTTTATGAACTATGCAAGTTACTCATCTATTCATGTGTCATATATGCAAAAATCAAGGGAAGTAAAAATGGATGACATATACATATACAACATGTACACCTTGTCTCTTTTGTTAGCCACATTTCAGATTAAGCAACGCCGAGGACGGCTTTATTTTCAAGAAGGGGAGGATGATGAGGACATGACTACCTTGGATATGACCAAAAATATTGCATATATGCATATTTGTCAGGTGATTTCTAGTGCAAACTATTCAATAATCTATTTATGTTATCCACAACAAAAATACTTCACACACTTTTGTGTTTTGTCTAATTGCAGGTGTATGGGACATTTGTACAATCGACATATAAAGATAAGGAAGAAAGAGATGTTTATTTGCTGTCCAAAAAATTCTCTCACGTCACTTTTGGCCCAAGAGAAGATAGAGTCCAAGTCTCTCACGTTCTGGATTCAGATTCGGACTGCACAGACACACCTGACTCAAAACGCACACAAGTTTTTCATACGGACTCCGAATTGGGTGATTCTTTTTTTGTTGGAAACTAGATTTCGTGCACTTTCCAACCCAGTTGGAATCACCTTCAAATTCGTCCAGAGCGTTGAGTTGTGGACGAAACAATCTGATGCTGCAGCAGAATCCGAGTCAAACTACAAGTCCAAAGGTGTTACATCACCTCCACTTGGGCCCATTGGCCTTGTACGACCTAGATTTAGTTTTAGGCTGCCTTGGGACGTCCTCCCACCTCCTTGGCCACCACCCCTTGCTCCTATATAAGTAGATCCATCTAGTAGCTTTTCCTGGGGATTTGTTTAGTTAAAAGTTAGCCATTGCAACTTCGTGTACTTCGTTTGTGTCCAACGACCAGACCAAGACCGCTTACGGATCCCCACCATTATCAATACCTCATATATATTTGCAATATTCAAATTGCTTTATCATATTCTTGCTCGTTCTTCGATTGCTTGCAAGAATAGACCTTCGTGGTCAGGCTGACCGTGCTTCCGGCATCGTCAGTAACCTCAGGAGATTGTGATGAGGACATCAATACAATTGTTACACCCATAGCCCCTGCTGCTATACATACTGGACCAATTACTAGAGCTCGTGCACGCCAACTAAATTACCAGGTACTTTCGTTTCTTGGTAATGATTCTAATGTTCATGAGAATATGATGCTGCCTAAATTGGATACATTTGTTTTGCTTACAAATGAAGGGCCTAGCTTGGAGAAGGATGAACATTGGAGCAAGAACAAGCATGGAGATGATGGCATGCGCAAGGGGAACAAGAACGGAGTTACAAGTGATGATTTCAGGACTTTGAAGCCACCATAATGGGTGCATGAAGCCTTGGACGAAATATACAAGATGCCACTTCATAAATTTCGTCCCGAGGCTATTTTAGGTGCTGCGTCACCTTATTATTGGGCCAGGCCCATGTAATTTCGAAACACATAAGTATAGGCTATTTTTAGAGTCCGTATGTGTGGGGAAACAAGAGATAGGGTTGATTTCGGACTCCTCCACCAAGGGCCACGAAATTACCCCCCTCTTCCTCCATATATACAGCCCTTAGGGCATCGTTTAGACTTTGGGATTTGTTTAGTTAAAAGTTAGCCATTGCAACTTCGTGTGCTTCGTTTGTGTCCAACTACCAGACCAAGACCACTTTTCGGATCCCCACCTTTATCAATACTTCATATATATTCGCAATATTCAGATTGCTTTATCATATTCTTGCTCGTTCTTCGATTGCTTGCAGGAATAGACCTTCGTGGTCAGGTTGGTCGTGCTCCAGCGTGGTCAATAACCTCTCGGAGTTGGTTTAGCGATTGCTAAGGCGCAACGTCGTGCACGTTTGTAGTCGGATCGTCAAAGTCGTCTCCACCAAATCGATAGTTATCATCTCATCGAAAGATCGGGACACCCTCGCCTCTATCAAGTGGTATCAGTTTTCAGGTTGCTCGGTGAGAATTTCCAGTTTTCCTAGATTAGATTTATTTTCTTACCTATTGTCCAAGAAAAAGCCACAAAAAAGAGTTAGATCTATTCATCCTTGGTCCAAGCCAGTCTGAGCCTTTGCAATTTTCTTTTCATTGCTTGCATAGTTGAATCATCGGTTCCATCATCGTGTCGAGTTGCTTCTCCACCATCTCCATGCTAGCCAAGTTGTTGCAGCTCCCTCCGTCTATTATGATGCGCACAGAACGTTCCTTCACAACTCCCTTGGTATGGAACAAATTGTGCCTCTGATTTTGCTCAGCTTGTGTGACCTGCACACTCAAAACACGTTGAGCAACTAAACATTCATACCTGTCAGCGTCTTCAGGAGCCATGTATTGCGTCTCATGATCAGAATCATCTCCACCATGTTCTTCACGTGTAATAAGGGCCAATGTCTCCTCATCATAGTCACTAGCGGACTCATATCCACCATCCGCGGTAGCAATCATCACACGCGGAGATTTGCATTCCCTCGCATAATGACCTCCTCCCTTACAACGACGACAAATAATATCACTTGTGTGCCCTGTTGATGCCATGGAAGAAGAAGAACGCTGTGCAGGCCCCGCAGGTGCGCTCTTGGCAGATAATGGTGGTTGTGCCTGTTTTCTTGTATCACGGCTGGAGGTGGCACCGGATGGAGGTGCTGGTGCAGTTGAAGTATCTCTACATATGCTGATTATGTTGATTGTGATGTGGTACCTATGCAAGCATGTTCCTTATTACTTGGTAGACCATGGCAATTTGATAAAAATTTTGTACACCATGGTAGAAACAATCACTATACTCTTGTTCATAAGGATAAAAATATTACTTTGCTTCCTATGACTCCTGATTCCATTTTGAAAGATGATATTAATAGAGCTAATAAAGCACAACAGGAGAAGAATAAGAGTGAAAATCAGATTGTGGCAAAAGAATTTGAGCAACAAATGAAGCCTAATAATAAGCCATCTAGTGTTGCTTCTGAAATTAAATTGAAAAGTGCATGTTTATTTGCCACCAAATCTGATATTGATGAGCTAGATTTCAGCAAATCTGTTTGCTATGCTTTTGTGTGCAAAGAGGCATTATTTTCATTCGAGGACGTGCCTTCCTCTTTGCCTCCTGCTGTCACTAACATTTTGCAGGAGTTCGCTGACGTTTTTCCACAAGACGTGCCACCAGGATTACCGCCTATTCGAGGGATTGAGCATCAGATTGACTTAATTCCCGGTGCTTCACTGCCAAACCGTGCACCATACCGTACCAATCCAGAGGAGACAAAGGAGATTATGCGTCAAGTACAAGAGCTTCTCGACAAAGGTTATATACGCAAATCCCTTAGTCCTTGTGCTGTTCCTATTATTCTAGTGCCGAAAAAGGATGGTACATCACGTATGTGTGTTGATTGTAGAGGCATTAATAATATTACTATTCGTTATCGTCATCCTATTCCTAGGCTAGATGATATGCTTGATGAATTGAGTGGCTCTACAATATTCTCCAAAGTTGATTTGCGTAGTGGCTACCATCAAATTCGTATGAAATTGGGAGATGAATGGAAAACAGCATTTAAAACTAAGTTTGGATTATATGAGTGGTTAGTCATGCCTTTTGGGTTAACTAATGCACCTAGTACTTTCATGAGATTAATGAACGAAGTTTTACGTGCTTTCATTGGACGATTTGTGGTAGTTTACTTTGATGACATATTGATTTATAGCGGATCTTTGGAAGAACATTTGGAACATTTACGTGCTGTTTTTATTGCTCTACGTGATGCACGTTTGTTTGGTAACCTTGGGAAGTGCACCTTTTGCACCGACCGAGTATATTTTCTTGGCTATGTTGTTACTCCACAGGGAATTGAAGTTGATAAAGCCAAGATTGAAGCTATTGAGAGTTGGCCGCAGCCCAAAACGGTCACACAAGTGAGGAGTTTTCTTGGCCTCGCTGGATTCTATAGGCGTTTTGTGAGAGATTTCAGCACCATTGCTGCACCTCTCAATGAGCTTACAAAGAAAGATGTGCCTTTTCTTTGGGGTACTGCACAGGAAGAAGCCTTCACGGTATTGAAAGATAAGTTGACACATGCTCCTTTACTCCAACTTCCTGATTTTAATAAGACTTTTGAGCTTGAATGTGATGCTAGTGGAATTGGATTAGGAGGTGTGTTATTACAAGATGGCAAACCTATTGCATACTTTTCTGAAAAATTGAGTGGGCCTAGTCTGAATTATTCTACTTATGATAAAGAATTATATGCTCTTGTTCGGACTTTAGAAACATGGCAACATTATTTATGTCCCAAAGAATTTGTTATACATTCTGATCATGAATCTTTGAAACATATTAAAAGTCGAGTTAAACTGAATCGTAGACATGCTAAATGGGTTGAATTCATTGAGACTTTCCCTTATATCATTAAACACAAGAAGGGAAAAGAAAATGTTATTGCTGATGCATTGTCTCGTCGCTATACTATGCTTTCACAACTTGACTTCAAAATATTTGGTTTGGAGACCATCAAAGATCAATATGTGCATGATGCTGATTTTAAAGATGTAATGCAGAATTGTAAAGAAGGAAGAATGTGGAACAAGTTTGTCGTTAACGATGGATTTGTGTTTCATGCTAACAAGCTATGCATTCCAGCTAGCTCCGTTCGTCTTTTGTTGTTGCAGGAAGCGCATGGAGGAGGATTAATGGGACATTTTGGCGTGAAGAAGACGGAGGACGTACTTGCTACACATTTCTTTTGGCCAAAGATGAGACGGGATGTTGAGCGTTTTATTGCTCGATGCACTACATGTCAAAAAGCTAAGTCACGACTCAATCCTCATGGTTTATATATGCCTTTGCCTGTACCTAGTGTTCCTTGGGAGGATATATCTATGGACTTTGTTTTAGGTTTACCTCGAACAAAGAAGGGGAGGGATAGCATTTTTGTTGTCGTGGATAGATTCTCGAAAATGGCACACTTTATACCATGCCATAAAAGCGATGATGCTGTTAATGTTGCTGATTTGTTCTTTCGTGAAATTATTCGCTTGCATGGTGTGCCAAATACTATTGTTTCAGATCGTGATACTAAATTTCTTAGCCACTTTTGGAGATGTTTATGGGCTAAGTTGGGGACTAAACTGCTTTTTAGTACTACTTGTCACCCCCAAACTGATGGACAAACTGAAGTAGTCAATAGAACGTTGTCTACTATGCTTAGGGCTGTTTTGAAGAATAATAAGAAAATGTGGGAGGAATGCTTGCCTCATATTGAATTTGCTTATAATCGTTCATTGCATTCTACTACTAAGATGTGCCCTTTTGAAGTTGTGTATGGTTTCCTACCTCGTGCACCTATTGATTTGTTGCCTCTTCCATCTTCGGAGAAGGTTAATTTTGATGCTAAACAACGTGCTGAATTGATTTTAAAAATGCATGAGTTAACTAAGGAAAACATTGAGCGCATGAATGCTAAATATAAACTTGCTGGAGATAAGGGTAGAAAACATGTTGTGTTTGCACCTGGAGATCTTGTTTGGTTACATTTGCGTAAGGATAGATTTCCTGATTTGCGCAAATCAAAGCTAATGCCACGTGCTGATGGTCCCTTTAAGGTGTTAGAGAAAATAAATGATAATGCATATAAACTTGAGCTGCCTGCAGATTTTGGGGTTAGTCCCACTTTTAACATTGCAGATTTGAAGCCTTATTTGGGTGAGGAAGATGGACTTCCGTCGAGGACGACTTCATTTCAAGAAGGGGAGGATGATGAGGACATCAATACAATTGTTACACCCATAGCCCCTGCTGCTATACATACTGGACCAATTACTAGAGCTCGTGCACGCCAACTAAATTACCAGGTACTTTCGTTTCTTGGTAATGATTCTAATGTTCATGAGAATATGATGCTGCCTAAATTGGATACATTTGTTTTGCTTACAAATGAAGGGCCTAGCTTGGAGAAGGATGAACATTGGAGCAAGAACAAGCATGGAGATGATGGCATGCGCAAGGGGAACAAGAACGGAGTTACAAGTGATGATTTCAGGACTTTGAAGCCACCATAATGGGTGCATGAAGCCTTGGACGAAATATACAAGATGCCACTTCATAAATTTCGTCCCGAGGCTATTTTAGGTGCTGCGTCACCTTATTATTGGGCCAGGCCCATGTAATTTCGAAACACATAAGTATAGGCTATTTTTAGAGTCCGTATGTGTGGGGAAACAAGAGATAGGGTTGATTTCGGACTCCTCCACCAAGGGCCACGAAATTACCCCCCTCTTCCTCCATATATACAGCCCTTAGGGCATCGTTTAGACTTTGGGATTTGTTTAGTTAAAAGTTAGCCATTGCAACTTCGTGTGCTTCGTTTGTGTCCAACTACCAGACCAAGACCACTTTTCGGATCCCCACCTTTATCAATACTTCATATATATTCGCAATATTCAGATTGCTTTATCATATTCTTGCTCGTTCTTCGATTGCTTGCAGGAATAGACCTTCGTGGTCAGGTTGGTCGTGCTCCAGCGTGGTCAATAACCTCTCGGAGTTGGTTTAGCGATTGCTAAGGCGCAACGTCGTGCACGTTTGTAGTCGGATCGTCAAAGTCGTCTCCACCAAATCGATAGTTATCATCTCATCGAAAGATCGGGACACCCTCGCCTCTATCAGATTGGTTTAGCGATTGCTAAGGCGCAACGTCGTGCACGTTTGTAGTCGGATCGTCAAAGTCGTCTCCACCAAATCGATAGTTATCATCTCATCGAAAGATCGGGACACCCTCGCCTCTATCACACTATTAAAGGAAACCCTACTTCATGCAGACTAATCCATGTTTGGGTTGAATAAGGAAAGGAAAGGAGACTGTACTGTCCAAGAGAGTAGGCATCGAACCCGCATCTAGGTTGAAAAGGGGAAATCAGTAGCTAAGGAATGAGTCTCGTGTCTCTTGGTTGAAGAAGGGTAGAAAGGCATGACAACGCAATAGAGAATGACCAAGTCGATCGGTTTGTTGTCCTTGCATAGGAAAAAGGTGGCTAAAGAGAACAAAAATGGGACGCAATCCACATATGATGCCTGGATATTTGTTGCTCTGGGCAACCATACCTCCCTCACCACTCTATGCGTCCGTGGAGGTACATCGTACTGGTGCGCCCACTGTTCGAATGGGCCTCTTATGCTCTTATTGCCACTTTTTTGCTATTAGTATAACACCAGCAGTCAAGTCAAGCAATGCTACTGCTAATGCCTCACTCAGTCTAATGCCACAGATAAATTTAAGTAATTCCATTTAATGTCACTGGATTATTTCAGGGTTAGCTGTTGATTGTGGATGTATTAAAGATTTTTCAGCTAAGGCATTCTAATGTTGTTGCACGGCCAGTATACCTTCGATGAATCTTGTTACTACCTTCAGATTTTTGCACTGTTAATGCTTATAGATTACATACCTCACTTTCATGAGATAAGTCAATTTTTTTGTATAGTGTCAAGAGGAAAGGTCAAGAGTGGGCACCTCCTCCTTCGGCTGTTCTCTTGATTTGTTCGATCAAGTTTTTATGTTTGGCCGATTATCAAGATTGGGATAGCAATTTTTAGGTCCCCTCGAGTTCGAAATGATATTTACCTTGAAGGTACATGGTTTGCAATTTTTTATACTGTCATTAGTTAGTAATGCTAGTTACTGTCAGACTTTTGTATTTGGTTTAATGCTCATGCACAGCTAGTATACCAATGTTGAAACTTGTTACCTTTACATTTTGTATTGTTAATTCTTGTAGAAATCTTCCAGTGCTAGAGTTTATTGAAATTTGTTCACTAAAACCATTGTATTATACCATGTAATAAAATAACTACTCTACTATTACACTAGCCACTAGATTAGTGTATATTTGTAGTATTCGAATGGTGTTGCATTAGCGTATGGACATAACTAAAGTGTGGCAAGCTTTCCCAGATATGTGCTCAAGAAAACTACTACCTGTTTTTCTAAATACTAGACGTTTGGGTGCTTTAAATTGAACTGCGAAAACATCTTATATTAAGGAGCGGAGGGTGTAGAGTTCACTATAATTATCCCGGCAAAGCTAGTCACACCTTTGTTAAAATTAATGTTCATTATGTTATTGGAGGAGGTATGTATGTTTGTCTCTAATTCCCGTGGACTACATACCTGACATCATGATGTAATGTTAAGTCATTTCCTTTTGTACAGTGTCAATAAATTGTCAAGGCGGTGATGGCATTTTATTTTAGTTGAACTGCGCAAAATATGCTTAAAAGAAGAGGAAAGGTCGGGAATCGATCATTCTTTCAGAAAGAACTACATATGCCTTCCTGACATCAGCCGCTGTTGCCTTATTTATTCCTTCAAATAGGTGGTTAGAAACAGTCTTGCTACCTTTCCCATTAAGAAATTGGAATGCTTATATTTGTGAGTCTATGCTTCAACTAGTGCCACTTTTATAGTAGTCACACTTTCAATATCTATGCAACAGGGATGCTCGATTTTAGTGGAACTGCACAAAAAGTACAAATGGTTCAACATTAGGAGCATGTTTTCTTCCAAACCTTTATATCCAATTGGTGGAACTATGAGCTATTCATTACAAAGGTACATGGTTTGATACTATCTTGCTACCCTTTTTGTATTGTCATTAGATAGTAATACTAGTGGTTTGCATGTGAATTTATTGGCAGGGTGGACCTACATTGGAGGTGCAGGACAGGATTCAATGATTGGATGCTCAATTTCGGTTATATCGATTTCATCTCTTCCATCACTACGAACATGGATATCCTTGGTCTAATGAAGAATAGGCGCTATATTTCTGCTCTAAACCAGCAAATCAATTCAGTACGAAATTGTCCAGGGCAAAACATGAATGTATCAAATTGTCTAGTACAAAACATGACAGATGCTAAGTGGAAGAGACGCGTTTAAACCAAAAATACAAGGTGGGGTATATGTTTACTAGCTGCTTGATATTTGTGCAGACAGAGATGTCTGCCCATTGCTATTTGGCAAACAAACATAGTGACCGCAATTTTGGTTGAACTGCACAAGAGAATAGTAGTCACTGCATGAAGTGCCATTTGAAAATAGACACCGAAAGATTGGATAGTCACTTCATGGACTGCAGAAAAGTAGTAATGTACTATTTATTGGCCAACACTAGGTGCTTCATTGCTTTGGTTTGATTATACGATGGGCATCATTTTGCCTAAGTTAAAGTTTGTATTCCTAAAATAGTCTCGCCGTGTGATCGAGAGAAGACCAAATCATATTTTAGTGGATGTTGCTCCATCATATGTGGTTCATTCTCATGGTTCCAGCTATTGGTGAAACCACTTACATTTGCAAGAGGAATTGTAGACTTCACAAACAAATTTGTCTTTTAGTCTGTACTGAATGTTGGCCAAGAGAAGCATCCATGTTAGTAGGAAGAACAAATGTTTTTTCTAGATCTTTGCTTTTGGAGCTACATATTTGTATATGATCTGTGAATCGTTGAGATGCATTAACATGTTGATCTTATGTATGGGAATCGTACTAGTTGGTTTTGAATTTGGGCTACTAATGTGAACATATTACAATACCAGGCATGTGAGTCTCGTGTGAACATTTCGAATGGATTGGCTCTTACTGTTGTGCATAGCATGATCCTTATTTCTGCATTCTCAGTGTTTACAAATTACTAACTATTCCTTATTTTTGTTCGCTCAGTGTTTAAAAGTTACTGATTGATCACTAGCTAGCCTACTAATGCGCTCCTGGTAGTTTTTTTTGCAACGCAAGATCCGAAGTGGCAATTTTTTGAATAAAAATGCATATCTATGAAGAAACTGACAAGCTGCTCTGAAGAAAATGCCAGCAAAAACGTTCGTAAATCCCTTATCTCCCAGCTAACGTTCATCAGCTAATTCGATCGTACACGTACACCATCCAACCTACTCGATCCTACACGTACACTATCCGACCTACTCGATCCTACACGGATAAATAGTGGATCACGCACGTACTACCTCCATTCCGGTTTGCAGGGCTCAATTCAAGAAACGACCTACTCGATCCTACACGAATAAATAGCGGATTATGCACGTACTAGTACCTCCTTTATGGTTTTCAGGGCTTAATTCAAAAATCTCACCAACCAAGGTACTCCCTCCGTCCGGGTTTATTAGTCCCGTGAGCCAAAGCATGACAATAATTAACTGCATGCAAAAGTTTAAGCCAAATTAATTCCAACAATTTAAGTGGTTGCATGCGTGCCCTCGGCTGCGACTCGTTGCATGCTGCTCCGCGTACTGGCTGCGAGCGATTCTAAGTGGCTGCATGCAGCCGGCCGTAATTAAGGTAGCTAACTGAATGCGAAAAAAGATGCACTTTAATTGTTGCGGGCCTTTTAAATCCGTGGAATCATTATTGACAAGGAAGGAGTACCTCATTTGGATGATTCGAGTGCACTCGTTTAACCGACATACCGGCGAGCAGCACGGACGGGATGGGAGGGCACAGTTATAATTTCAGTTTCTCTAGTTTTGCAGGGTAAGCAAGCATGCTAAGCCATGTCTGCTTATGCATTCAATTCCGATGACCGCCGTGCTATCTTCCGCCTATAAGTGTTGTTTTCTGACCTTCTCTGGTGGCACCATGACCCAACTTGCCCTATCCTCATAAGCCCCCACCGGCCCGAAGTTGCCCGCCACTTATCCTCGCTCTCGTCACGTCTTCCATGCCCCCGCCCGTCCGTGATATGCGACTCCGGAGGCGGTCACCGCCAGAACTAGTGTTCGGTTTTTCACCGGAAGGCAGATGAAGGGAGGAGGCACTTCTATTAGTATTTAGATGGCAATGTGGAGATCGAGGACTTGTTGGGGTGTGACCGCCTGGCGGAGGAGTAGGAGTTGTTGGAGCGCGACTGCCTGGCGGATGAGCAGTGTATCGCAGATTTGCGCTGCTAGCGGGACATGGAAGAACAGCGCATCGACACTCTGAGTCGCTAGGAGAGCGCCGCAACTGGGCTGACTACATGGAGGCCGGCACCCGGCAAATAGCCCTGGAGGCTCTCGGGCACGCATGCGTTCGCAACGCCGATTTTTACTACCAGCTCTTCAAGTGGGTTACCTGCTTAGAAGCTGAAGCTTCGGTGGACCATACCGGCATGGAAAGGGCCAACGCGCGTGAGCAACTCGTCCTATCGCACCTCTGGCAAGTCCAAGGATAGGCGGAGGACACTGGTGCCGGCGTTTAGTGTGTACCGCAGATGGCGGCCGGCATTGTCTAGTTAGCTAAGAGTAAGTTAGTACTTGTACGCTACTAGAGTATTAGTGGGAGTAGATAGTTAACTTGGCTATGATGGTTGTCAACGTGGAAGTTCAGTACTCTATATGTGGATCAGACCTATTACTTTGCTCTGAATGTTGAACTTTCTGTTTAAACGTATGGAATGGGTTGTTACTTTTTTAAATGGGTTGTATTTGTCCGCCACGGGTTTAGAGGCTGACTTGTGGGCCTACCAAGTTGACGCGTACACAATCAGGAGATGATTGTATGTGGAGAGGATGACAGAAGGGACCCGCCAAGGTCATGGCACTATGCAAGCAAGTGCCTCCTTATTTCAAGCCAATTAAACAATGGCTCCTCCTAATGGATTTCTGACATCTGGGTCCCATGCCATTGTCAACGTCGTCAATAAACGAGAGAATTGCACAACGAGCGGCTGACACCAGGGACCTAGCAGCTCGCCCAGTTATTTTTTTTGGGTTAATTTGATAAATGCCACTCCAAATCTGGTGTTTCCGAGAAATGCCACTTCAATTTTCAAACTTCCAAAAAATGCCATTTCATGCCATTTCCAGTGGCATTTTTCGAAGTCTGGAGTGGCGTTTTTCAAAGTTTGCAAATTGCAGTGGCGTTTTTCAAAGTTTGCAAAAATTGCCCTGGTATTTTTCAAAGTTTGGAAATTGCAGTGAAATTTTTATGAATTGCCATAATTGGAGTAAACAGAAGCAGGGTGTCAACTGGGCTATGCGGGGTACTCTGGCCTGTCTAGACATCCTTTTCTTTTATGTTTACCACAGACCAGCCCAGTAGGGTTTTTTCTTTCTGACAATGGCTAATCCAGTTATTTTGTGATTTGTCAAGTAAGTCGCTTTGTCAGGCCTGTTGGGCTGCAAATCTTTCAAGACGAGGAGAGCTTCATTCGACTGGCCGAGAAAATGGCCTATCAGTAATGAGTAATGGGTTGTAGATTTTTAAAACACATCAAACCGGCAATTAGTTTCAAATTTCTTTTGTTCATTTCGAGATTTTAATTTGCATTGATTTTTATGTGTGGATAATTTGTTGGATTTTATATTGATATACATTTATTTTTAAAATCAGTTTGAATGTGACTCAAAATTTCGGGATTAAAATCAGTTCGGACCGCACCAAAATATGCAAAATTTCGTATAATTTTTTAACCGTGGCCACAATATGGGTTGTGATGCTAACAAAAAGAATATGGGCTCCAAAAAATCTTAAGAATTAGCAAATGGGCTATAAATTATTAGAAATAATGGGTTGTATGATATTTTCCACATATTTGAGGCTTTCCTAAAAAAAGGTTGACGCACAAGCAGTGACTGTTGGATGTCCATCCAACGCCCGTCATGCTTCTTCAATCTCTGCTCTTCCTGCTCCAGCCGCCCAAACAAGCACCGGTAGGACTGCGTGCTCCCTCCTCCCGCAGCCGGCTGTGCTGCCGCGCAGGCCTCACCACCACACCGTACTCCCATCGTTGGCCTAGCCATCCCTCTACTCACCCACACCTGTTGTTATTCTCCGGCGACGGTAGACAAACCAGTAAACCCTCGTATAGTCGTACTCCCCTCCGCGTGGGAAACAAATGTCGGGTCTTCCCTCGCTCCATGTCATACCTTCCTAGGCCTCGCCGTCGTCCACCGCCCTGGTGCTCTCGGCGCGGTGTGGTCAACATGGTAAACAACCGACATGCATGTGAAGTGGACTGTACGTGGAGAGGTTGACAGCTGGGTCCACGGCCGCACGCAAGGAAATGCCTCCTTATTACGCGCAAAATAATGATTCCTCTACCTGACATCTGGGACCCACCGAAAGGGCATATGTATTTCACAAAAAAAACATTACCGCCACTGATAGCTCGGATCCACCTGTTATATCTTTGCACGCAAGGAAGTGCCTCCTTATTACGCGCAAAAAAATGAATATTCCCCCTGCTAGCTGGGACCCAGTATAGTGGGAGGCTGACTTGTGGGCCTACTAAGTTGACGGGGACGGAGGGCTTAGTCAACTTAGTCAATATGCACAATTCTAGCTCTAGTGACCGTACGATGTCCATCCAACGGCCGTACTACTTCTTCAACCTCTGTTCTTCTTGCTCCAGCCGCCCAAAGCAGCGTCGGTTGTGCCGCCTGCTCCTGCCTCCCGCGGCCGGCTGTGCTGCCGTGGAGGCCTCACCGTCCCCTACTACTCCCACCGCTGGCCAGGCCATCCCTCCACTCACCCACACCCCCTGTTATTCTGCGGCGACGGTAGCCTCACACCGCAGCCGAACCAGTTAACCCTCGTACTCCTCTCCGCATGGGCATCCACTGCCGTGTTTTCCCCAGCTCCGTGTCGTCCCCTTCCTAGGCCTCACCGTCGTCCACCGCCGTGGTGCTCTCGACGCGGCATGGTCAATGTGGTCAACGACCGACTTCCATCGGAAGAGTACTGTACACGGAGAGGCTGGCAGCTGGGTCCACGGCAGTCGCAAGGAAGTGCCTCCTTATTACGCGCAAAATAATTATTCCTCCACCTGCCAGGGGGCACCCACCGGATGGGCCACCATATTTCGTGAAAAAAAAATTCCCCCGACCCACTGGCTACATCTTCGCACGCAAGGAAGTGCGTCTGGGCATAAAAAATGATTCGCCCCCTGACTGTTGAGACCCACCAGCTACATCTTCACACGGAAGGAAGTGCCTGATAGTCGGGACCCACCTGGTCAAAGCGTACGTAGCGTTGTCATTCTGGTCGCGAACGTGTACGTACATACTTGTCGAGTAGAGGCACGCACGTGCCATAGTAGAGGCGCGCACGTGTCGTAGTAGAGGCGCGCACTTAGCATATACACGTATGTACAACGGCCAGGGTGCAAGAATGTAAATTCGGCCACGTACGTACATACGGGCGTGGTCTCAAACGCCTACTCGTGCATACGTATGGCTAGGGCTCGTGTACATGGCTGGGTCGGAACGGAGAAACTGCGTCGTCGTCATGTTCATGGGGAGCCAACCAGCTGGGTCAGAACAGAATGTGTCGTCGTGTTCATCGGGAGGGATCGGACGGAACAACCGATGGAAACGAGGCATGGCGTACCGCAGAATGGAGGAAATGGCCTTGTGTTCGACCGACCACGTTTGGAACGGGATCCTGATCATCGGGAGGGGTCTGGCGTACCGCAAAACAGAGGAAACAGACTTTTGTTGGACCTCCTACAGTCGAAATGGGGTCCTGTTGATCGGGAAGGTGTGGCGTACTACAAAACGGAGGAAACGGACTTGTGTTGGAGCGCTATGGTCGAAGCGGGGGTCTTGTTCATCGGGAGGGGTGTGGCGTACCGCAAAACGGGACTCCACGAGATACTGTTCATCTCCACCGTCGACCTCCTCCAGGCTCCACGGGCTACTATTCATCCACCGTGGACCTCCTCCAGGCTCCATGGGCTACTATTCATCCATCGTCGACCTCCTCCAGCCTCCACCTATGACTGTTCATCCACGGGCTCCTGTTCATCCAGCCTCCACCGCACGCTACTCCACCAGCTACTACTCAACCAGTCCTCTCCATGGGGTCCTCTTCAACCACCCCTCCACGGGCTACTATTCATCCAGCACTCCACCGGCTACTGTTCAACCAGCCCTCCACGGGGTCGTCCTGTTCATCCATCCCTTCACGGGGTCCTGTTCATCTAGCCCCAACCGGCTCGATAGATCAGGGTCCTGTTCATCCAGAGGCAACACCACGGGGTCCTGTTCATCCACCCCCACCGGGAACTGTTCATCCAAGCCCCCCCAACAAGGCTCGCTATTCATCAAGGGAAGGAGGCAGCAGGGTTCGATTGGCTTCAGTTAGTAGCAGTAGCAAAGAAATCACTCGGGTTCAGTAACGTAGCTAGTGCAATCGCTCGGGTTCAGTTAGAGCCCAACGCCTCGCACACACGTGCGTACGTGTACGAGAGAAACGCGCATCGCTCGACCCCCGACCACCCACCGTAACCGGGAACTCACCGAAATTTTCCTCGCCCTCGCTTCTACCATGGTTTTTTCCGTCATGGACGTCCCAAAGAATGTCATGCAGCTGCGTCTCTGGCCCGCCCAGGACGAAAAGCCCATTTTTTGTCATGATTTTTTGTCATAGAAGTAGGAGCCCAACACATCTATGATGATACCGGGTTTTCTCACAATTATCGTCATAGAAGTGTCATAAGTATGACAGGAAAAAAATTCGTTCGGCCCAAAATGTCATGGATGTGTCTTTTTTTTGTAGTGCTTGCGGTGTAATACCCTACTCCAGCATTTTGGTGGATTGCCTCGGGGGGCTGAGGATTAACTGGTACAGTGGATGAACTGGCCTTAGGAGGTGAGGTGTTCTTGAGCTCGAGACAGCTGGTATGGTGCTGGCTAAGTCCTATTTATAGTGGCCTTGGTCCTCTTCCCAAATATTGGCGGGAAGGGCTCCCACAATGGTCGGATTTGAAGGGGGACAAGAAGTACATCCTATCCTGACTAAAGTGGTATTCGCCTGCAAAAGCCTCTCGTTGTGACGCTGTGGTGGGCTCGGCGATGACCTCCGCCATGCCGTCCTGGCGGTCTTGGTCTTGTTGCACCAGAATGGCCTTTGGCCAATTCCTCGGGACTCCGCGCCTGCTGCTTGCTTCCTTTGCACCAAAGAGGAAACTGATGCTCTGCGCCCACTGGCGCCCGCCTGTCCTTGGTCGTCATGGCTCATGTCAGCTGATCCTCGTGAGGTGCACCTTGCATAGAACTCTCTGCCCCTCGCGAGCCAGCCTAAGGAGGCTAATCTCCTTGGTTGTCGTGGCACCGTCCGCCTTGCGAGGCTTGGCCCCTCGCGAGGGTCTTGAGTCATTGATGCCAAAGTTGGGCCGTACCAGGCCGTTGATGGAGCCACACAGTGGGCCGCAGGCAGGCAAGTCTGGGTACCCCCATATCCAGAACACCGACAAGCATGCCACCAATCTGATAGGCGTGCAGGGCCCTCCGCATACATGCCTGCACTGGGGGATGCCGATGACTTTCCTTACGCAATAACATGTACAACATTTACCCGTGAGTTGCGGCAGTTCGAGTGGCCCACGACCTGCATATTCAAGCCAGAGGTCCCGGAGAAGTATGATGGCATGACCCATCCGTCCAAGTTCCTAAGCGTTTACACCATTGCAATGCAAACTGCCGGGGCTCGGGATGGCAAGGTACTCGCCAACTATTTCCCCGTTGGTGCTCAAGCCCAACGTTAGATCATGGACGATGCACCTGCCGATAGATTTCATCTTCTCTTGGTCAGATGTGTGCCAAGAGTTTGGTGGCACCTTTACTGGCGGTCACATAGCTCCTGGCCAGGCAAGTGATTTGCATGTAATCCCTCAGAAATACGGTGAATGCTTGCGCAAATACATACAAAGATTCACATGTGTGCAGTACAACATCCCCGATGTCCATCCTGCCGCTGTCATCAGTGCGTTCCATCAGAACATGCGCAACTACAAGATGCGTGAAGAGCTAGCAATGAACAGGGTCATGAATGTCGCCGAGCTATATGTTCTGGCCGACAGGTGTGCTCGAGCTGAAGAAGGAAGTAAGTACCCCGGTGAGGACGCCGATGTGGGAAGTGACTCTGAAGATCAAGACGTTGTCGCCCCGACAAAGAAAGGCCAACAACGCAACAGGAAGTGCAAAGGTAAGACCGTGCTAGCTGTTGAAGAATCCGGCGGCCTTAGCACTGCCAAGAAGGCCAAGGTTGACGACCCCAGCAAAGAGATTGCCGGGTGCAACTCCTACCGGACCTTGGCGGCTGCCGGCAAGCCAGAAGACTTCGGCAAGCAATATTGCAAGATTCACCGCACCAAGGGCCACAACCTCCAAAACTGCCGTCAAGTTGAGCAGCTGATGGTGAAGCAGAGGGCTGAGTATGAGAGACGGGATAAAGAGAAGGGCCAAGATGGTGCGGAAATATCCGGTAAGAAGCGCGGCGGCCAAGGAGTTCGCCGCGGCAAGGACAAGCAATAAGCTAGGCCTGCTCGAGGCCGCGACAAGAAAGAGGAAGATGATGATCATGACGATGACAACAAGTCTAGCAAGCACGAGTTCCAGAAGGCTACAGAGGTTATATGCGTGGATGGAGACGCATCATTGCATTCTTCCCACCGCCAACTTAAACAGTGGGCGTGTGAGATCAATGCAATAGAGCCGACAATTGATGCACAGAAGCTACTGATATGGTCCAACATGCCTATCATTTTTTATGCTGAGGATCACCCTAACCGCACAACCGCGGTGGGGTGTTTGCCGTGGTTGATCTCACCGACAATCCGCAACCTCAAGGTGACAAAAATGCTAGTTGATGGTGGAGCTGGTCTGAATTTCATCTCGCCCAACGTGATCAAGAGGTTGCAGATCCCCGATGGAGATCTCGAGGAAATAGGTATGTTTCAAGGGATCAATCCGGGGAGAAGCCATCCTAAGCGGAAGGTCATGCTACCAGTCTCGTTTGGTGGCGACATCAACTACAGGACAAAGAAGATCATTTTTGATGTCGCTGAGATCCCGTTACCATATAACAGGATCCTTGGTCGTCCAGCGCTGGCCAAGTTCATGGCGGCGTCACACTACGCGCACAACAAGTTAAAGATGCCCGGCCCGATGAGCATCATCACTGTTGATTGTGATAAGAGGGATGCGCTCATCTGTGCCGACCAGCTCTATCGAGAGGCAGTTGCAACACCTACCGCTAAGACACTTGCTCCTGCCACTGGAGCCTTCGAGGGGAAGAAGACCGGCAAGGCCTCGGTCACCGGCAAGACTTCTGGCCCTGACAAAGACTCCTGCACCCACTCCGACAAACGCGCCTCCTCGGAGTGCAGTGTTCCCGTTTAGGAAATGCCAGAGAGCTCCACCCGCAAGAGAAAGAAATCCAAGGCAGCACCACCAGAAACCAAGAAGGTACCCGCTTAGAGAGGATGGCACGAGTGGAGCTTTTACCATAAGCTCCACCCTTGACAGCAAATAGGAAAGTGCGCTCATTGCTTTCCTGCGGGCGAATGTCGAGGTGTTTGCGTGGCAAGCATCTGACATCCCCGGCGTTCCCAGGGAGGTGATTGAGCACCACCTTGTTGTATGTCCTCATGCGTGGCCCGTCAAGCAGAAGGTCAGGAAGCAAGCTTTGGAGCTACAAGAGTTCATTATCAAGGAGATCAGGAAGCTAGAAGCAGCAGGCTTAGTCAGAGGAGTGCTCCACCCGACGTGGTTGGCCCATACAGTGGTGGTGGGCAAGGCGAATGGGAATGGAGGGTGTGTATTGACTATACAGATGTCAATAAAGCCTATCCAAAAGAACCTTTCCCTTTTCCGCGCATTGACCAGATAGTGGACTCCACTGTCGGGTGCGACCTGCTGTCGTTCCTCGACGCCTACTCAGGATACCACCAAATCTTCATGATGAAGGAAGATGAAGAAAAGACCGCATTCATCACCCGATGTGGTACATACTGTTTTGTACGAATGCCTTTCGGGTTGAAAAGTGCTAGTTCAATGTTTGCCCGAGCGGTCCAAATTGGTTCTGAGCCCCAGCTACATAGAAATATGGAAGCTTATATGGATGATATAGTGGTCAAAACCAAGGACAAGGCCACGCTCGTGCAAGATCTGGAGGAAACATTCGCAAATTTGCGCAAGATCAATCTCAAGCTCAACCCTGAGATGTTTGTGTCCGGTGTACCATCCGGAAACTTATTGGGTTCTTTGTGTCTCAACGCGGAATTGAGCAAATACCGACAAGATCAAAGCAATAGAGTAGATTGAGGCGCCAAGACGAGTCAAGGACGTCCGTAGGCTCGTCGGTTGTGTTGCTGCTCCAAGTAGGTTCATCTCCAAATCTGCTAAGCGCGCCCTATCCTTTTTCAAAGTTTTGAAAAAGGCGGGTCTGATGAAATGGACTCCGGAAGCAGAGGCAGCGCTGCAAGATCTGAAGAGGTACCTCTCCTCCATGCCAATACTGGTCGCATCTAAACCGCAAGAGCCATTGCTGCTTTATCTAGCGGCGACGAATCAATTGGTCGGTGTCGCACTAGTGGTGGAAAGAGAAGTTTGGGAAGAAGCAGCGACAGCAGCGAAGCCGACGGATGACAAGTCGGGGCCTTCCCCGGCAGGACCTGATGTCGGCAAGGCGGGGTCCCATGCAGAGCCCAGTCCCGGCAAGATGAAGTCTACACAAGTGAGCGAAGTAGAACAGAAGAAGAAGGTGATGCAGCACCTGGTTTATTTTGTCAGCTCCCTCTTCCATGGGGCTAGATCAAGATATTCTGGTATGCAGAAGCTGCTTTTCGGCCTCCTTATGGCCTCAAGAAAGTTGCGTCACTATTTCCAAGCACATGAGATCACCGTCGTCACTCGCCTCCCGTTGGAACAGATCTTGCACAACCCAGATGTGATTGGGAGGATTATGGAGTGGGCGTTGGAACTGTCAAGCTTTGGCCGCAAGTTTGAAAGCACTTCGACGATCAAGAGCAGGGCCTTGGCAGAGTTCATAGCCGAATGGACCTCCACACCTGATGAAGAAGTTCAAGAGACCACTTTTCTCGGCAAGGAGACAAGCCGTTATTGGATTATGTACTTTGATGGAGCTTTCTCGCTGTAAGGTGCTGGTGCCGGCGTGCTACTCGTCGTACCCACCGGAGAGCACCTCAAGTACGTAGTCGAGATGCACTTTCCCTGGGAAAAGTCATCAAACAACATTGCGGAGTATGAAGAACTACTTGCCAGTCTCAGGATCGCGGCAGACCTCGGAATCAGGAAGCTCATCATCGGAGGTGATTCGCAGCTTGTCGTCATGCAAGTTAACAAAGATTACCAGAGCCAGTTGATGGAGGCCTATGTAGATAAAATGAGGAAGTTGGAGGAGCTCTTTCACGGACTTCATGCAGAGCACGTTCCTCGAGTAGAAAACAGCATTGCTGACGACCTATCAAAACGCGCTACCCTCAAGTTGCCTGTGCAACCAGGTAGCTTTGTGCCTCAACTAACTCAGCCATCCGTTGAACCATCAGCAGGACAGAACAAGTGAAGGAAGGCGGGCCCCAGCAAGACTTTCCCGCTAAGCTCCTAGGAGCCGCTGGCAAGGAGGTTGCCAGGTACCCCCAAGCTTACTGGGGAGCAGCAGCCTCCGGCATGGCCCCAAGCCCTGACTGTAGAGCAGCTGCCCCCGCAGAAGACGATGAGCCTTTAGTCCTTGCTGTCGAGTCTCAGGCTCCGGCATGGACACAACACATCGTCCGTTTCCTCCAAATAGGGGAACTCCCTGAGGAACAGGAAGAGGCAGAAAGAGTAGCCCGTCGGTCAAGCATGTACCAGTTTGTGGATGATGTCCTATGCAGAAGGAGACCGAACAACATGAAATTGAAGTGCATTCCTCAGGAGGAAAGACGGGAGCTGTTGGCAGAGATACATGGAGTCATATGTGGCTGTCACATAGGGTTGAGGGCCCTTGCCGGCAAGGTTTCTTCTGGCCCAGCGCTCTCCAGGATGTAACTGCACTAGTAACCAAGTGTGAAGCGTGACAGTTCCATTCAAAGAAGCTTCATCAACCAGCTCAAGCTCTTGAAACAATCCCTCTCTCCTGGCCATTTTCAGTTTGGGGGCTCGACATACTTGTGGCACCCCGATCCGCATGGAGCGGGGGCCTTTGCACGTCAGCCAAGGATAACACCTGACGCGGGACATGTCCATGATATAGCATTCCAGGTACAATAATATTCATCAACTACATGTATATAAGATTACATCATTGATGAATACAATCATCTGACATAGCCTAAGGCTATCTAATTGGCGGCAGAAGTCTTGGTTCGGCAGCATATCGACTCTGGCCGGGCTCCACAACTCACAGGACTGGCAAGGTTCCGGCCTAGCGCGACGGAACAAGCGAACAATTCGGGCATGACCTACAAAACTGGCAGGACACGCCAGGTCAGTACATTGAATGTACTTACAAGACAACCAAATACATAGCATCCAAACATAGACATGACAAAGCAAGAACAAAGCATATGTAACAATCTACTTCAACACAATTTCTAAGCATGGCATCAGATTAACTAGAGTCATAATTCAAACTAAGCATGAACAACATCATAGCAACTACTAGGAAGACAATAGCATGACATATTAAAACATGCTTCTAACATGGCAACAACAAAGCATAGCATGTCAACCCATGGCATAGTCTAGCAGTTCAATCAAAGCATGGCATGAAGACATACGGTATTATCTTATGCAATAATCTCTTACTCTGCAACGGCTCCTCGGAGCAAAATCATGACTCGCCGAGATCTCATCTCACAATCTTATCAATACATCACTGTGACTTCTCACGACTATCTCATAGTCCAAGTCACCACATTCTCCATCGCACTTTAGTTATCACATTAGTTATTAACAGATTTATCCTCCATTTCGACCAAGACCCGATAGTGTGACCTACTACAAACTGTGCCCATGACCGAGGAGGCGGCTATCAATAGATTAAACACCCACTCTGTAGAGGTAGCACTCTGTACCCACACCACGGAACTATGGCCTCGCACTCCCATTCGGGTGGACCAACGGTGTTCCGACAAAACCGATCTACTGCCATGACACTCTCCCGGCCACTGCGACCAACACCCCTTTTTCGGTTCAGTCCTGGGTGGCCCCGTGCCAACTAAAGGCATCAAACGGCCACCGTCGTGGCAAAATAAAAATGGTCCCAAACTGGGACAAAGCACGCAAAACAACTCAGGCACACAAGGTTTATGTCCACCTACCTGGTTAGGGTAGCGCGCGCCCATAACCTTCCCTCATTGCAGGCACCAGCGAGAGACATGACAATAGACCACATTAGGGCCTTTCCCATAAAAGGCAAATGTGGTTGCACTGGAGAAAGCTCGATTAGGTGGCACTAAGACTCGATCCCATCAATGACAGAGGAGGTTTATTATTAAGTCATGTTATTAACATCTCCACCATCATCAACATTATGAGAATATTTAACAAGGATGCAACAATGGGCATTCAGCATACAAATGCATTAACAAATATCAACCTTCTCAAGTGTACAGTTATAGCATATGAAACATGGCAATACCTGGTACTAGCATATCAACGGTGTAACAATATTATCATAGTATCAATACTACTAGCATGAAACTAACCAAAACGCAGGTATAATATTACCAACAACAATATAACTAGCATGGCAAATGCTATCATGGAAGGCAAGCATGACATGGCAAGCAGTACTAACATATAGCACAACTGAAATAACGACAGATGAAACAGACAAAAACTACTGCAACTAAGCACACACACAAAGTACCAGCAAAGTCAACATGCAAGCTCGGGGCTCATTATAAGAGGTTGGCTTGCCTGTTGGTCGAGGAATATTACGGGAAGAAGTGTGATCCCTCTGCGAAAAAAATTACCGGAGAAGGGTTTGCTCTTAGAGGGGCTGGATTAGGGCAAGGAAAAAATGGGTATTTTCAGAATGTGCAATCATCAAGAAAATAGTCCCATCGAAAAGATCTCAAGGAACAGAGAAGGTGAGCATTGGAATCACCTCATTCGGGGTTACGGTTGCAAAGTTGTGGCCGTTCACTTTTTAGGCAGAAAAGTGGCTTAAACCGTGAACGTTCACAATTTAACCTCTTTGGCGGGCGGCTAAAAAAGAGAAAGCCCACTTGAGAAAAATACGTTTACAGGGAATAGAAAGCGTATTTTGGGCAATACGTTTTCAGTTACTAGAAAATGTATACATCTTTGGAGAAATGAAAACGCACTTCGGGGATGCGTGTCCACTTACGCTGACTGGGCACTTCTTCGGCCAATGACAAGCAGGCCCCGCACAGGGTGGGCCCCCTCACTTATCCAAGCTGGCAGGACCAGGTCAACGCGCCTGGGTTGCTGCCAGGTGGGGCCCGCTCGCTTCTTCTCTCTCCTCCTCTACTCCTTCTTCCTTCTCCTTCTCTGTTCCCGACGCAACGACGAGGGCGCCGGCTCCGGTGTGGTCACGGCGCTCCGGCGAACTCTTCGGCCACGGAGCGATGCGTCGCGGGAGGAGTCACCGGCATGCACCGCACCCACCTGGGATCAGGACAACGGCGGGGAGGGCTGGATGGTGCGGCAATGGGTGGAAACAGAGGGCGGCAAGGTCGGGTGGTTTGGTGGCTCTGGTGGGGGAATGAGACGGGTGAGGGGCTGGGGATGGTCGCCGGAGAGTGGCGCGTACATCCTTGGGTCAGACAGGGCATGGGCGTGCTTGGTCGCGGTGCGGGGAGGAGGTCAGGGGCGACGGCCGCGGCGACAGAGAGCTTTGGTCACCGTGGAAATCGCAAATAGAGGCCACCGGAGAAGGACGGGGAGCGCTGGGGTGACTACTGGGTGGTAGGGGAAGGGTCAGGTGGCGGTGGAACGAAGGGAACAACTCGAGGTCGCCGGAATCGAGAGGGACCCGAGGCGGCGGCCATGGCTATGGTTGGGGTCGGGGAGCGTCTTCGGGGATGAATGAGCTACTCAGGGAGGCGTAGAAGAGGGCGGGGAAGCTACTGGTGAGCTCGGTTCGGTCGTGGATGGGCTATATATTGCCGAGCGAGCTGAGCTCGGGAAGGGGGAGAGGTGGAACGCGCGCGGCGTTTCCACGCTCCGGCGACGGGCCCGCGCGGCCAAGGGTCACTGGGAGGGCGGGAAGGCGACGAGGGGGATCCAGACAAGCTCACGGGGCTGCACAATGCCAAGGGGCTCAGGGAAGAAGAAGACAGAGGAGGAAGACAACGGCGCACACGAGAGCTCACTGTTCGGCGATGGCGACGATACGACGAGGAAGTAAACGAAGGGGGAAAGAACTCCAGGGGGACAAGGACACCGAAGCAGAGCAGTTGGACACGCTGGAACGATCCAGAATCAGCCGGAGCTGCGCTGCTGAGGCCAACAGTGGCTAGACCACCGTTCTGGCCGGCAATCACTCGTGATCACCACTGAGACTGCACGCTCTGGCCTCCTACTTCGTGCCAAACCTTGTCAGCAGTGAAGTCCTTCCAAGGTGCATTAAAACGGAGGTGATGGCACGGGCAGAGGTGTAGTGAGCAGAGGAAAACAAAGCTCCACAAGTTTGTTGTAGCAAACTTGACCGCATCTTGATGATCAACCTAGTGAGGTTAACGACTAAACTTGTTATCTGAAATGTTTAGGCTAGCAAGGACTATGGTACTGAGTTGGAGTGGATTTGGGCTAGTATTTAACATAGTTGCAGTACAACTGCTAAATATGGTCCAAAAACTAAATGAGGAAGAAGCACTCACTAGGAGTGTTGGATGGGGCTATAGATTGGCAAATCTTCATGATTTGGAAATATGTAGATGCTGTAAAAAGATCCTACCAAATGGACTTGCCAAGAATGGTACTTGTTTCACAAACATCTCCTTTGTCCAGAAACTTGGGAAAATTCTAGGAAAATGTTGGCTAAATGAAATGAGCCAAACTCTTGTGGAGGTGGATCATATAGATAGGAGAAGGCTTGGGAATATTTTCAGCCACAATGGAGCAAGATAAAATATACGTGCTTCACAAACTGAAAATTTGGACAAAAAACAAGAATTGCTCCTGTGCTCACATAGTTCAATGAAATGAGCTGAATTTAGGTGGAGGATAATGATTCGGGATATTTTATAAGCTGGCAAAGTTTCATCCCATTTGTAATCTCTATGAAGGTACTTCCTTCACAAAGTTGCAATCTGGTCAGAAACATTGAAAATTTGCACAGGGAGCTAGGATGAATGGATTGAGCTGATATTTGTATCCATGGGTTATTTATCAATGTTAACCACCCTGCCAAATTGCAGCTCAATTGGAATTAGGAATAAAGCACTTCCTTTGCAAAAATTCAAAGAAGGCAGAAACTTGCATTGGATCATGTGCCCAATTTTTTTATCTATGAAACATGAGATAAGGATGGAACTAGTGAATATATAGCAAGGACAAGCTCCACAATTTATGTGGGAATTTTCTCTGCTATAAAAATTGTAGTTCCTTTAGAAAATGGCAGAATTGAAATATTGGCATTAAATAGGAAAAGGCAATTTTCCATATTTAATTATGGCCAATATTTTTGCCAGAGCTTGGATTAGGCATAAATATCAACTCCACCCATTTCTCATGAATTTAGGAGATGACTAGCTATGCCTTCGGATTTTATTCCTAATAAAGACAAGAAAAGGAATAAATCACAACTGAAAAATATTGCATAAGACTTAGCAATATTTTTGCATATCCAAGGTTTAGAAAGGTAGGAGGGTCTCTGGGAACAGATGGGATGTTCAACATATCAAGGAAAATGATGGCTCCTTTGAAATCACAAAGGGCATATTCAAATTCCAAAATTTTGGAATTAGGGTTTGAATGGGTTTGAGATGATGCATCTGAGGTCTTGCCCACTGACAAAGACATGAGCAAGGTTTTGAATGGTTGGAAATGACAAGAATTCTCAGAGTCATCCAGCAAACTCAGGAGAAATATTTTGAAAATGATTGCTAGGAAGGAATAACAACACAAAAATTGATAACCCAAATTTGGGGCTGTTACAACTCTTCCCCCCCCCCCTTAAAAAGAATCTCGTCCTCGAGATTCCTAGGGTTACAGCACAAATGAAAGGATAACCACTTTGGGGAAAAACCTTTGGGTTAATTTTTAACCATTCGGTCAGATTCAAACGAGTTGGGGGCACCAATAATTGTTACACCTAGGGAGAGATATGGCAAACATGGTTATTTCCACGACTAGGGGCACTTGAGATCAAACTCCCGAAAAATTGCTAGATGCACCCCAAATGAACAGTGGTTTCACCTACTGACACGTGGGTCCAGGGCCCACTGGCAGCCTCCTTCTTCTACCTCCGGCCAGTTGCTTCTTCTTCACTGCTGCTCCGCGTTCGGCTTGGTGCAGCGTGCATCTACCTCCTAGACCGATGAGGACCCTAGTGTCGTAGTGCGCAGCATGCATAGCGCCGGTGCAGTGAGCACTCACGTTGTGGGCCAGCACCTTGTCGGCACTGCTCGTGGATTCGCCTCCTGGACGCCGGTGATCGGGCGACGAGCGGTTCTCCTGGACCTTGCTCACCATACACCGGGGTTGGGCTATAAAAGACAGGAGCATGACTCTTATCCAATGCACACAAGCACAATCCCGCTCTGCTACCTCTTTGGTTTGGACGGAATCGAGCCAAGCTCCTTCGGCGAGGCCCTGTTCCTGGTAGCGCTGCGGTGGTTCCTAGCTGCAATGCTGGGCACGCTGATCGGCTCGTCGATCCTCCTGGTGATACTCATCAGGAATGATCAAGCCCACGGCAACGCGTGACTAGATGCGGTGGCTCGAGGTGCAGAAGAAGATGGTGCATGGGGTGGTCCTCCACCATGCTTGATTTTTCGTCTCTTTGCGCCGGCGAAGTAATAGCTTGCTGCGGTGGAGTGGTGGTGGTGACTCGCCTGCGCCACACAAGGCAGTCACAATGGTAGTGATGAGGTTCGGATGCGGGTGACGTGGTTGCGCCAGCTCAGGAGTCATATTAGGGTATTGGGAAAAATTTCACGGGCATCTCCACGAAATGTAGGCATCGAGGTAGAATCGGGGTTGAAACCTGTATGGGGGTGTTGTACTAGATCGAGTGAAATAAAGTTGGTAGTGTTCCTCTGGAAACGCGATTGGGTCTAATGGAAAAGAATTAGGGATGAGGAATGGCCAGATGCAAATGCCTCTTCGAGGCTCTGGGTTTGAAAATCTGGCACATGGAGTATGCACAGATATAGCTAGGGATGCGACTTTGTATTCCCCCGAGTACTGCCCAAATGTACTCGTGGGTGAACTGGGTATGCGTGCAGGATGCAGTGCAGTCTAAATTAACGAACATACAGATGCAAAATACATGCAAAGGAAAAACACATGAGACAAATCATATTAAGATGTTTTAATGCTAGTGGATATATGTACTCCTGGTATACATATACCTACACCAGTGCACATTTTATTATAGACTTGGCATGAGTTAATGTTGTTTTTAGTGTAAGTGTTCTACTGATTAAAAGCTTGTTAGAAACACAGTGCCAACCCTGTCAAACATTTCTGCTTGACAAAGAGACAACCAAAAACAAAACCAAAAAGCAAGCAAACATACATAAAACACAGCATACGGGATACAATAGTACCAGCATACAATAAAGCATGAACGCGCTATGCGCTAAACGAAACAACTCACTCCGGGATACATGGTTCTACCCTCATATCGAGGATGTACCGACAGACTGACCTACTAGCAGAAACACCTGACTACGTGACTGAGGTCATGCAGAGGACTGGCCTTGCTGGGGCTCTTCTGGAGGACGAAGACTGAGCCAATCTCCATCTTCATCATCTGACACTTCTATGGGTTGGGGCTCTACTGCTGAGGGTGTAGCTGAAATTGATCCAAGCAAATGTAGCTGGTGGATCCGGTAAAGAGCCTTGTTGAGGGTGATGACATTTGGCTTGGGCGACAACACAGGCTGGGAGGGTAGCACTGGTTCAGATGGCATTGGGCGAATGGCTTGGGATGCGAATTTTACGAGCCTCACGATAAGCTTCCGTGACAACCTGTACCGCATCATTGTCCATGGTTCTAAACTCAGCAAGCATCTTGGCAATCATCATCCCCTGGGCAGTGATATATTGCACCAAGCAAGCGATTGCGGGGTCATCTCCCTGGATAGTGGGAGAAGGCTGAATTCCTGCTTCTACTACAATGGGGAAAAGCAGAACTCCCGCCTTTGTTCCACCTGCGGAAACTTGGTTCGGAGGTATAGGATAGCCTCCAAAGCAGCGACCTGAATTGCCAAATCAGTAGTGGGCATGGATCTGCCCTGAAAAACTAGGGGCTGACCATCTGCCGTGGGACCTGGGCAGATGTGCACTCTTGCATCATAGCGGTGAAGGTGAGGGACGGGTGCCGATTGGAACACCAGGTAATTGGGGCTAGCATTACAACCAAAGGCTTTGGTGAGCATCTCAGTAAGAAGGGGTGGAAAGCCAGTATGGTTGACGGAAAAGGTTCGTGCGTAAAACTTGGGAGCTTTGAGGGCGCTAGTCATGGCTGGGGTGTTACTAGCTAGGCTTCTATGCATGGACATGGCTGACTGAGGGGTGAGCGATACGGCTAGCAGAAAGGGGATTTCATAGGCAGCTACACGGGACATGCCCGCATGGTGTGGCCCCTTTCCCTTAATGGTGAAGGATAAGCGGTGTGGCCGACTAGAAAGGATAGCGTTGCTGCTCGTTCCACAGATAACTAGGTGGGGACAGCGGGGTGAGGATGTGTTGGTCCCAACTGCACCGCCTATTGATTAACAGTGGCCATGTTGGATGCCAGGGATGGGTCAAATCCCTTAGGGTCATTACAGGTTAATGGTAGTGGTGATCTATTGCTAGGATAACCTATGCCAGCCTGGCTCCTCTGATACCATCTCCTGTGGCACCCTGATCCGCATGGAGCGGGGGCCTTCGCACGTCAGCCCAGGATAACACCTGACGCATGACAGGTCCATGATACAACATCCCAGGTACAATCAGATTCATCAAATACATGTATATAAGATTACATCACTGATGAATACAATCATCTGGCATAGCCCTAAGGCTATTTAAATGGCAGCAGAAGTCTTAAATCATCAGCATATCGACTCTGGCTGGGCTCCACAACTCACAGGACTGGCAAGGTTACGGCCTAGCGCGACGAAACAAGCGAATAATTCGGGCACGACCTACAAAACTGGCATGCCACGCTAGGTCAGTACATTGAATGGACTTGCAAGACAACCAAATACATAACATCTAAACATACAGATGACAAAGCAAGAACCAAGCATATGTAACAATCTACTTCAACACATACCTCCGCGAATTGGACGTCCAACTATCCTAACACCACTGTGGGGCCACTCCCCAAGCCAGTCTCTGATCATACTCCTTGTGTGGTCTCCATAGAGTCCTCTGTCCTCAAAAGTAAGGTGTTTAGGTTTGAGAATTTCTGGATTTCAATCCAGGTTTCTTGGATCTGGTTCAGGCGTCTTGGGACAAGTACTGTTATGCGCCAAACTCAGCTGCATTGTTATGCAAGAAGCTGAAAAACTTGCGGTATGCTCTCAAAAACTGGAGTAAAAACATCTCTGGTCTGAATTTGTGTATTGACAATTCAAACTGGGCCCTTCTAGAACTGGATAATTGAGGATAAGCGGGAGTTGACAATACCTAAAGCAAACTTCAGGAGAATACTTAAGGATCATTTGATTACCCTCCTTGGCTATAAGCAAGAATATTGGAAGAATAGATACACAGTATATTGGTTCAAATGTGGGGGGGTAATATAAAATTCTTTCACTCGGCGGCATCGGAGAGATATCGCAAAAACTCCATCGCCTCTCTCAAACTTCAGGATGGTACTGTTGTTTCTGACCATGCAGGTAAAGCGAAGGAGCTCTTTGACACGTACAAGGATAGACTGGGCAGAAAGACACCGTATGTAATGAAATTTGATCTGGCAAAAATTATTAAGAAAGTTGAAGGCTTGCATGAGTTGACTAAACCCTTCATGCATGAGGAGATTGACAAGGTGGTGCAGGAGATGCCTGCGGACAGGGCATCGAGCCCTGATGGGTTCAATGGTTGCTTCCTCAAAACTTGCTGGCATATTGTCAAACATGATTTTTACAGTCTTTGCAAGGATTTTTATGAGGGTAATCTTTATCTTCAAAGTCTTAACTCAGGTTATATCACACTCATTCCAAAGATCCAGTCGCCGCAAACTGCTAATGATTATAGACCAATCACATTGCTCAACTGTTGTCTCAAGCTAATAACTAAACTGCTAGCTAATCGTCTTCAAAAAATTGTTTTTAGGATTATCCATTGCAATCAGTATGGATTTCTCAAAGGTAGGTCGATACAAGACTGCTTAGCTTCGGCCTTTGAATACATCCATCAATGTTAGGCTTCTAGGAGTGAGTGCTGCATCTTGAAGTTGGATTTTGCAAAGGCATTCGACACGATTCAGCATGAACTGATGATTGAGATTATGCGCAGTATGGGATTTGATGATAAGTGGCTGGGCTGGATCAATTGCATTTTTTCCTCTGGCTGTTCTTCGGTGCTGGTCAACGGCACCCCGGGGAAGCAGTTCCAGTGTCTTTGTGGTGTTCGTTAGGGTGATCCCCTATCACCATTTATTTTCATGCTTGCTGCGGATCTACTGCAGTCGGCGATCAATGATGCTTGCGGTTCAGGGCTGATCCGTCAACCTATACCCACGCCAAATAATAACTACCCTGTAATCTAGTACGCTGACGATACGATTGTTGTGTTCCCCACTTGTCCCATGCAGGCTCAGGTGTTGAGGGATATTTTGATGGATTACGCAACATCTGTGGGTCTCAAAATCAACTTTCACAAGTCCACTTTAGTACCTATCAACCTGGATTAGATGAATGCCACAGTGTTGGCAGAAGTCTTTGGTTGCTCAATTGGCCGCATGTCGTTCACGTATCTTGGTATGCCCATGGGCACCATGCGTCCGTCTGTAATTGATCTGATGCCATTGGTCACGTCTGTGCAGAGGAGAGTTCTAGCTGCAGCATCCTTGCTGGATTATGGCTCCAAGCTAACCTTGCTAAATTCCGTAGTGACCTCTTTGGCCACTTATGCCATGTGCTCGACCAAGATAAACCCTAAAATCATTGAGCATCTTGATAAACTGTGCACAACTTGTCTTTGGGCGAGGAAATCGGATGATGGCAACAGAAGTAGCTCCCTGGCAGCATGGGGGATGGTGTGTAAACCAAAGAACAAAGGGGGCCTGGGAGTCATTGATCTCAAAATCGAAAATCAAGGGCTTCTGCTCAAACAACTCCACAAGTTCTATAATAAACTTGATGTCCCCTGGGTAACCTTGATCTGGGATGCTTACTATACTGGCAAGGTGCCTCATGCAACTGAGCCCTGTGGTTCGTTTTGGTGGAGGGATGAAATGCAACTCTCGGATATCTACCGAGGGATCACAAAGGCAGAGGTGGCTACAGGTGACACGATCCTCTTTTGGAAGGACAAGTGGAAAAATGAGCTTTTTCAGGATCAGTACCCGAGAGCCTTCTCGTTTGCTACAGATCCTGACATGTCGGTGCGCCAGCTGCTCTCTTCTGACCGATTGAGCGAAGTGTTTCACATTCCATTGTCGCATGAGGCACGGCAAGAGGTGACTGATTTGCAGGCGGATACTATGGGGGTCTCCATCACCGAGGACAAGGATTCTTGGTCTTGTGTCTGGGGGAGAGGAGTTTTTTGTTCCACACAATACTATGCTTATTGCTTCAGCCAAGTTCAGGTAGATGACGTCTTCAAGTGGATTTGGGAATCCAAATGCACCATGCAGTGGAAAGTTTTTCTATGGCTGCTATTGTCAGAAAGATTGAACACTAGAAACATCCTTAAGAGAAGGCATTTCAGGCTCCAGAATGATGATTACTCGTGTCTGCTCTATAGTAATCCTCCGGAGGAAGATATTATACACCTCGTTTTCACTTGCCCCTTCAGTCAGATGTGTTGTGACACTATTGGGATGCAATGGCCAAGTGATCCGTGCGCATTGAGGAAATTGCATGAGGCAAAAGTTAGGTGGGCTCGACCAATGTTCCTCGAAGTCTTTGCAGTGGCTGCCTGGGGCATCTGGAAGGAGAGAAATGGCGAGCACTTCCGTGGGATTCAGCCCTCATTTGGATCATGGAGGGACAGATTCAAACGAGACTTTGCCATGCTAGTCCATCGAGCAAAGCAGGAGATTGGCCCCTACATTTTATCCCTTGCTAATTCTCTGTAAAGATAATTGTACAAAATCTTGTAATAGTTTAGTCTCTATAACCTGCCCCGCCCCTTTGGTGTAGTATGTAACTCTCTGGACTTACTAACATCCCCCCTATCTTCTAACATTTTAATTTAATACAATAGGCAGTGAGGGAACCTCACTGTCATCAGTTCTCAAAAAAATCTAAGCAGGGCATGATATTAACTAGAGTCATAATTCAAACTATGCATGAACAACATCATAGCATCTACTAGCAAGACAATAGCATGACATATTAAAACGTGCTTCTAACATGGCAACGACAAAGCATAACATATCAACCCATGGCATAGTCTATCAGTTCAATCAAAGCATGGCATGGCTTCAAGAAACTACACTAAAAATAAACTACCAGTTACCTCCCATGAAGACATACAATATTATCTTATGCAACAATCTCTTACTCTGCCACGGCTCCTCGGAGCAAACTCATGACTCACCGAGATCTCATCTCAGGATCTTATCAATACATCACCGTGACTTCTCACGACTATCTCATAGTCCAAGGGACCACATTCTTTATCGCACTTTAGTTATCACATTAGTTATTAACAGGTTTATCCTCCATTTCGACCAAGACCCGATAGTGTGACCTACTATGAATTGTGCCCATTTTCGAGGACGCGGCTATCGATAGATTAAACACCCACTCTGCAGAGGTAGCACACTCGACCCACACCACGGAACCCATGGCCTCGCACTCCCATTCGCCTGGACCAATGGCGTTCCGACAAAACCCATCTACTGCCATGACACTCTCCCGGCCACTCCGACCAACGCCCCTTTTTGGTTTTAGTCCCGGGTGGCCCGTGCCTACCAAAGGCATCAAACGGCCACCCTCGTGGGAAAAAACTGTCCCAAACAGGGACAAAGCATGCAAAACAACTCGGGCACACAAGGTTTATGTCCGCCTACCTGATCAGGGTACCACGCGCCCATAACCTTTCCTCATTGGAGTCACCGGCGAGAGACATGACAATAGACTGCATTAGGGCCTTTCCCATAAAAGGCAAATGTGGTTGCACTAGAGAAAGCTCGATTCGGTGGCACTATGACTCGATCCCATCGATGATGGAGGAGGTTTATTATTAAGTCATATTATTAACTTCTCCACCATCATCAACATTATGAGCATATTTAACAAGGATGCAACAATGAGCATGCAACATACAAATGAATTAACAAGTATCAACCTTCTCAAGTGGACAGTTATAGCATATGAAACATGGAAATACCTGGTACTAGCATATTCAACGGTGTAACAATGTTGTCATAGTATCAATACTATTGGCCATGAAACTAACCAAAACACATGTATAATATTATCAACAAGAATATAAATAGCATGGCAAATTCTATCATGAAAGGCAAGCATGAAATGGCAAGTAGTACTAACATATAGCACAACTGAAACAACGGCAAACGAAACAGACAAAAACTACTACAACTAAGCACACACACGAGGTACCAGCAAAGTCAACATGGAAGCTCGGGTCTCATGATAAGAGGTTCGCTTGCTTGGGGTCGAGGAATACTTCGGGAAGAAGTGCGATCGCTCTGCGGAAATATTTGTCAGAGAGGGGTTTGCTCTTGGAGGGGCTGAATTAGCGCAAGGGGAAATGGGTATTTTCATAAGGTGCAATCTTCAAGAAAATAGTCCCATCGAAAAGAGCTCGACGAATAGAGAACGTGAGCGTTGGAATCACCTCATTCGGGGTTACGGTTGCAAAGTTGTGGCCGTTCACTTTTTAGGCAGAAAAGTGGCTTAAACAGTGAACGTTCACAATTTAACCTCTTCGGCGGGCGGCTGGCACAGAGAAAGCGCACTAGAGAAAATACGTTTCCAGAGAATAGAAAGCGTATTTCGGGCAATACGTTTTCAGTTACTAGAAAACTTACTATAGTGAATACTTCCTCGGAGAAATGTAAACGCACTTCGGGGTTGCGTCTCCACTTATGCTGACTGGGCACTTCTTCAACCAATGACAAGCGGGGCCCGCATAGGGTGGGGCCCCTCACTTATCCATGCTGGCAGGACCAGGTCAATGCGCCCGGGTTGCTGCCAGGTGTGGCCCATGCGCTTCTTCTCGCTCCTCCTCTCCTTCTTCCTTCTCCTTCTCTGTTCTTGATGCAACAACGATGGTGCCAACTCCGGTGTGACCACATCGCTCTAGCGAACTCTCCAGCCACGGAGCAGCACGGGAGGAATCACCGCCATGCACCGCGCCCACCTGGGGTCAGAATGACGGTGGGGAAGCTGGATGGTGCGGCGATGGTTGAAACAGAGGGCGGCAGGGTCGGGTGGTTTGGTGGCTCTAGTGGGGGAATGAGAAGGGTGAGGGGCTAGGGATGGTCGCCAGAGAGTGGCGCGTCCATCCTTGGGTGGGACAGGGCATGGGGGTGCTCGATCATGGGGCGGGGAGGAGGTCAGGGGCGACGGCCGCGGCGACAGAGAGCTTCGGTCACCGTGGAAATTGCGAACAGAAGCCACCGGAGAAGGGCGGAGAGCTCTTGGGTGGCTACTGGGTGGTAGGGGAAGGCTCAGGTGGCGGTAGAACGGAGGGAACAGCTCGAGGTCACCGGAATTAAGAGGGACTCGAGGCGGCGGCCATGGCGATGGTGGGGGTCGGGGAGCGTCTCCGGGGATGAATGAGCTGCTCGGGGAGGCGTAGAGAAGGGCGGGGAAGCTGCTGGTGAGCTCGATTCGGTCGCGGGCGGGCTATATATAGTCGAGCGAGGAGAGATCGAGAAGGTGGAGAGGTGGCACGCGTGCGGATACGTGTCCGCGCTTCGGCGACGGGAACGCGAGGCCAAGGGTCACGGGGAGGGCGGGAAGGCAACGAGGGGGATCTAGACGAGCTCACGGTGCTGCGCAATGCCAAGGGGGCTCAGGGAAGAAGAAGACACAGGAGGAAGACGACGGCGCACACGAGAGCTCACTGTTCAGCGACGGCGACGACACGACGAGGAAGCAAACGAAGAGGGAAAGAGCTCCCGGGGGAAGAGGACGCCGAGGCCAAGCGGTTGGACATGCTGGAACGATCCAGAACCAGCTGGAGCTGCTCTGCCCAGGCCAACACGACATAATCACCCACGTTTATGCGCAAATCGTCCACAAGGACTACTACATGCAAGAGAAGGACGATATGACGCTGGCCTTCTTGGACCGCAGGGCAACGTTGGACGGCATTGTTCAGAAGCACGTTGAGCTCGCCGCCAATGCTGCTGGTCCTCACACGTCGGTTGGTGACCCGACGCACTAGGGCGTGAGGATGTCATTGATGGATCCATATGTATTTTATCTTTCCGTCAAATCCATGTAGTAGTATATGGTACTACTAGTAATTATCTTACCTTTCGCACCAACTTCATAATTTTCGTATGTACTCCATGCATGAGCCGCGCCAGAACCAAACTTCTCATTACTCTAGGGAAAATCTTTATTTCTATCTATCGGTCGCGCCATGGAGCAGAACCATATTTTAAAAGTTACAAGTTCAAAAGGAAAAGCCTATTGTTTTCGCGTCGCACCCCCACACGGTTGGTCCAGCACACCGCTCAAGGGGGGAATGCGTGCTGTGTTGCATTTTCGCTTACAAGTGGGACCGCAGTTGAGCAAACCGACTATCAGCAAACCCCCACTCCACTCACCACGCGATGGCTGAGAAACAAGGAGGGAGAAGAGATGTCTTTAGCATGGACTCCAAGAAAATTGGTGTCGGATGGGACTCGTGTGGGAGGCATCTGACGTACTACTAGACGTGAATGCTAGTTATTGAGCCTATATCGAGGTGCTGGTTACGTAGATCAAATTTCCTAAAGTCCATGCTCAGCCCTCCTCTATCTCTCTTCTCAGCCAGCCAGCAGACGCGCGCAGCCCATCGTCTGTTTGCTCATATGAGGTCCAACATGTTAGTGAAAACGCAAGAGGACCCGCTGAACCTGCACATCTTTCACCTCGACGTGCAGGTGATGAAAAACAAATCCAATAAAGATCTTCGGCGGTCGCTTTTGGAGTTACTCAAGAGTAGTAAGATTCTATTTATAGTTTAACCCAAGATGCACATCACGTGGCTTCAATTACCACTCCATTTTCTTGCATGACACGACCTGGATGCTGGATGTCGCACGTGTCAGCAAAAGGAGGAAGAACTCGACCAAATCTTCGGTTGTGCTCTCAGATTAGACTAGTTGTGCTAACTTAAATTTTTATTGTGTAGAATGGATGCAAGTTTTGGTATTGGGAAGAACAGTACATCGATATATTGATAGCGCACAATTTAGTACTCCCTTCGTCCCAAAATATGCGTCTTGAGCTTAGTACAAATTTGTACTAGAGCTAGTACAAAGTTGAGACGCTTATTTTGGGACGGAGGGATGTTCTAGCACTTTTAGCTAGCATAGAGGCTAGAGATGAGACTAGTGCACTTGTTTATAGAATAGAGGCTAGAAACGAGACCAGATGCGAGGAAGCAACGTCTACTTCTTTACAGTCAAAGAAGAAAGAAGCACACAAGATCGAGCCTCCGCAGATCAACAATGAATGCATCGAGAAGGCACTAATCCAGCTTACAAGAGCGGTTATGGAAATTGGATATCTTCTAAAATGTATTCTTGTGGTTCTTATTTTTTTGGTCTTTTTTATCTAGTCAAATTTTGGAGATGTATTTCCATGTACCAAAAATCAATGATGAAAAAAAGATATGTGTTTGCAAAGAAAAATGTACGAGGCCGGGATGCGTCCCCGGTTGAGCGCACGGCCACCGTATTTGAGAAATGGCACGGACACGACCCCACTACCGTACCCAAACGGATAGAATCCAGGCAACACGGAGGTTCGTTTGGGTTCGTGTGTTGGAGTTGGCCTTACAAGTGGGACCGCAGTTGACGAAACCGACTATCAGCAAACCCCCACCTCGCCTGCCACGCGATGGTTGAGTTAGAGAAATGACGAGATTGAAGAGATAGCTGTAGCACGGACTCCAAGAAATATGGTGTCAGATGGAAGTCGTGCTGGTGGCGTGTGCCATACTCCTGGACGTGAATGCTTGTTCTGGCCCATGCCACCCTACTACTATATAGTAGTAGTATCGAGGATTCGAGGTGCTAGTTACATACAGAAAACACATTAACATATGGCCCACCTCACACTGTGGCCAAATTTCCTAAAGTCTGTACTAGGTTAAAAAGTGTTCTTTGTGAGTGTGGATGGCTGGTCTCAAGTTTAAAACTTGTTGTATTACATATATCTGAAAGTTTGAACCCAAACTTCAGAATGCAATTTCTACTAGACTCATCCGAGGACCTAGGATGATGGGATTCATAGCTACAGTAAAAACACCCGCCCGACACGCGAAGCACGTGAAGCTAGTACAAATAGTGTACTATTGTTAATTGGCCTCATCCGATAACCTGTTGCAATGCATGTACAATTATGTGTTCAAAAAATATATTTTTGCCTCATCGCAGCACCCACTCAGAGAAGCGACTCGAAAGCCATTCATAAATTTAGTAAGTTTATCATAGGCATATCATTTTATTACATACAACAGGTCATCAACCCACAATGACAACGAGGATACATTATAAATACTAAAGTTTTCATCACACAACAAATAATAAGCAATGAAATGAACTTCAACTCAACCAATCCTCGGTGTTGGAAACCCTTGCTTTGAACCAGAAGTGATTCTCGGGGAAGGGCCATCTACTATCAATCTCGAGACCAACTATCATCCTGGATGAAGCGGCCTACTATATCACGACCAAGGTAGGGAACCACCAAAATGTCCGAGGTATAGATACAGTTGCTTCTCATAAATGGTAGCAACGTTGTGTCAACAACAGATGGATCGCCTTTCACAATCATTGGATAGTTTTGTCCAAGGAAGAGCGAGTTTTCTCCAAGACTATCAATACTGTACCAGGGAGAAGGTGTTGGCGCTAGCACGCTAGTATCCATCCCCAATACCATGCAACGGTTGTTGGAATAGGTCCGGCGAGTGCGACCATGGGAGACAACACCTTCTTCCTTAGTAGTAACATCAGTAGTGGGCTGTATACAGACAAGAAGGGGTGATCCATCGGAATAAGTTTCCAGGCGCCACAGAGTATATGGGCCCTGCTCGTGATCATCACCATCGTCATCTCCCCCTTGGTTATAAAAAATTTCAAGTATAGGTGCTGGAATGTTCACAAGACCTTGGAAACACACAAAGAAGGTTAATTAGTATGGCCGGTTGTAAGGGAGAGTATCATATACTAGTATCATGCATATGATACTAGTGTATGAGACTACATCCGTAGTGCATAGTATCATATGTTAGTACTCCCTCCATCTCAGTTTACAATTCTTGCACGTGTATCTAGGTCATCAATGTAACTTATATAAAATAAATTGTTTAATATAAAAATATATCATTAAAAAATAGAATATTTGAAGTATGTAATGATATATTTTTCGTAATCTATGCCTCTTATTTAATTGGTCAAATTAACGACCTAGGTACACGTGGAAAACTTGTAAAGTGAGATAGAGGGAGTATCATAGGATAGTCATTTATTGCCATGCATGACACATAGTAGCACATCGTTTAATATGGTACGGTATCATGATATGTACTCAACCCCCTCTTTCTTCATTTAATTCCATGCCACCTCATCAAAACTGCCTAGTTGGCATGCATGATACTACCTATGATACTCTCACTACGAGAAGCCTGAAGGGAAACTTGCTAACCCATGCATGTGGATGAAACAATTATAATTACCATGGAAGACAAATGTACTAAAACTACGAGGATCCCATCTAAAAACAGTGCCACGAGTGGTGGAAGCAAACACAAGAGCCTCGTCTTGAATTGCATCACAGGTACACATCCTTGTATAGAAACTGATTTTTGAGCAATATCCATCCAGTCGAACCACGAAGGACGGCAACAAGCTGGTCGAAGATAGCAACAACTACATAGTTCCTGTAATGCCAAGAACGGTTGGGAACTTGACAAATTGCAATCTTTCATAGAAGACAGTCACCATGATCATATTTGAACATGCATAGAATACCGGTGTGCTCAACCTCTGGGCAGTCTGAGATTTTTGGAAGAGTAACACGGTGATGAGTGTACACATTCACAACTTCCCACTCGCAGTTGTACCCAATATAAACAACCCAATCTCCATTTGCGCCTGCCCAAGCCTTGCCCTCAAGCGATGGCATCTTAACATCATACGTATCATTATCAAGCGACATCAACTTGCACAAGGCGAGGCTTCCCTCTTCCCCGCGCTAGTCAACAGGGTCACGGCGAAGAAGATAGGGGAGATCAAACCGCTCCTAGACCCTAGGGTTCCTTGTAATGATGTTATTAGTTGAGTCGAGAATGGTCTGGAACGAACCTGCCATGCTAGCCGAGGTGATGACGTTGCACCGATCAATGAGTTCCTCCACCACGTCATCTTTCAGATCGGGGCAAGAATAACGGGGTCGTTTCCGGGTTGTTCCCTCCATGGAGAAGACGATTGAACAATGGAAGAAGGAAGGGTGAAGGAAAATGGAGGAGGGAGGAAGAGCATGCAACAGTAGTTCCAAATCGAGAGGGAAAGGCGAAGAGTTGGTGGACGGTTGTCAGTTTGCCATGGTACAAGAAGAGGCGCCCCGGCCTACACGTCCATTCGGAAATTGTACAAAAGGACTCGCCGTCGTCTCACTGACATGTTGGAATGGGACCACATGTCAATGAAACATGGTGTGTAATTTCTCGCGCAAAATGCGATCTGGTCGCGTTGGCCCGAGGTGCCGCATTAGTTATCGACCTTTATTTTTTTAACATACAATATGAGTGGTTAGCTCCTGTGGTCATCACACGTGAGCGGATATATAGGTGGGCTTGGCGGCAACAATCTGAGTGCTAAAAGAGTTGATCCAATGCTTGGTTTTGTTTGGATTTTCCATCTATGACCATTGGATAGAGTGAATCAATGGCTTACGTTCGAAGTTATTATCATACTATAGAATGGTATAGGAACATGGAGAGATTTGGTTGATTTTATATCGCTGGATAATATAAAATATTCTGAGTGCAGACGCTCCACCGCGAGGTTTGTTGCTCCTTCTCGGTCGTTGGGAATCTATGTTCTTCCACTCTTTCGTTTAAGATGCGAGCTTTGTTCATCCTTTTTCCGACACGCGGGACATCTATATGCCTCCATTTTCAAATCATACTATATGCCTCCATGACACGCGGGACATCTAGCATCAAGGTGGCATGTCATGCAAGAAAATGGAGATATGCAGTGCATAAGTGAGTCGTGCACTTCGATGGCACCTAGTACTATGCAATATTTTTTTCTCCTCGATGGCACATGAATAGTGCATGTACTCAATGACAGAGCACATGATGGTTACCATGGACATGGACGGCCCTTTTTGAAGAGAGTACTAATAAATAACTTTGATGTGTCCCGTCAACTCACAGAATGACGAGAAGCTTGCTTACTAAGTACGCCTTCTCCCTCGCCAACGCGTGCATGGTGGCTCGTAGCACGAGGAGAAACTTTTGCTTACAAGCGGTGGACGCGCAACAGTTCATTTGGTGTTAGATTGCCAGAAGTACTACTGTAGTACCATCATTATTGTTCGACTTCCAGAAGAGGAGAAGAGCCAAGCGCAAGGTCACCTACTAACCTAGTACAGTACTACTATAGCCAAAGCTGGTCCACCTTTTTAGAGCATGGTTAATTAATATAGGTGCCTCTTGTAGCAGCAGATCATTTAGAGCAAGTACTCTCTTCGTAGGAACAAAGGAAGTGAAACAAAAGTTGGAGTGGATGCTAGATTGCCAATTAAAACATGATTACATAGGAAAAAAAATCCTATAGCATTCTATCCTGTGAATCAAACGACCAATGTAGGAAAACAATGAGGGGGGTCTCTCCAACAGTGTTCCTTGGCTCGCACCTAGCATCATGATGGTCGAACTTGGAGTCATTCATCTGGTACACATGGCATCTCAGATCTGGATACAAGGTGACGCGACCTCTCACTTCGTCCGCCATTTGAAGCGGTGCGCCGGTGGAGGGATAGCATACTCCAATATTAGGTTGGCTCTATGTGATGTGGCAACTTCATATACTAACCTGATGCTGGCTATACTACTATGGTACTCACACCCCAAGAAGTGACTCGAAAACCATTCATAAATTGAGTCTATGACATGCATTTGCAAATGTACCATTCATTACATACAACAAGTGATCAACATACAACGACAACGAGGATACATGTTGGATTATAGATTATTTCCAACAAAACATTCTAGTAAATACTGAAGTTTTCATCACACAACAGATAACAAACAATGAAATGAACTTCAACTCAACCAATCCTCGGCGTTGGAAACGCTTGCTTTGAACCACAGGTGCTCTGGGAAGGGCCATCTATTGTCAATATCGAGAGAAATGCAAGACTAATTATCCAGGTTGAAGCGGCATATATCAGGACCAGGGTAGGGAACCACCACAATGTTCGAGGTATAGATACAGTTGCTTCTCATAAATGGTAGTAACATTGTGTCAACAGTAGCTGGATCGCCTTTAACCATCATTGGATAGTTTGGTCCAAGGAAGAGCGAGTTTTCTCCAAGACTATCAATACTGAACCAGGGAGAAGGTGTTGGCGCTAGCACACTAGTATCCATCCTGAATACCATGCAACGGGTGTTGGAATAGGTCCGGAGAGGGCGACCATGGGAGACAACACGTCCTCCCTCGGTAGTAACAATCTCAGTGCACTATATAGAGACAAGAAGAGGTGATCCGTCGGAATTAGTACCAAGTGCCACTGAGTATGTAAGTTTTTCTCGTCCTCATGCTCGTGATCATCACTATCATCCTCTCCCCCTTGGTTATAATTTTTTTCAAGTATAGGTGGTGGAATGTTCACAGGACCTTGGAAACAGAAGAAGGTTAATTAGTAAAGGGAAACTTGCTAACCCGCATGCATGTGGATGAAACAATTATAATTACAGTGGAAGACAAACATACCGAAACTATGAGGATGCCATGCAAAAACAGTGCCACGAGTGGTGGCAGCAAACACAAGATCCTCGTATTCAATTGCATCACAGTACTCATCCATGTACAGAAACTGATTTTTGAGCAATATCCATGGAGGAACTGTGGAATCAGTAACGATGGCAACAAGCTTGTCGAAGATAGCAACAACTTCATAGTTCTCATAATCCAAGAGCGTTTGGGAACTCGACAAGTTGCTATCTTCCGTAGACGACAGCCACCATGATCGTATTTGAACATACGTAGATCATCTGTGTGCTCAACCTCAGGGCACTCTGAGATTTTTGGAAGTGGAATCCGCTGACAAGTGTACACATTCACAAGTTCCCACTCACAATTGTACCCAATATAAATAACCCAATCTCCATTTGCGCCAGCCCAGGCCTTACCCTTAAGCGATGGCATCTTGACATCACATGTATCGTTATCAAGCGGCATCAACTTGCACAAGGCGAGGCCTCCGTCGTCCGCGCCCATGCGAATATGCTTATAGCAAAGAAGATAATGGAGATCAAATCGCTCCTGGACCCTTGGATTCCTTGTAATGAACAAACCTGCCATGCTAGTCGAGGTGATGATGTCGCACTGATCAATGAGTTCCTCCACCACGCCATCTTTCAGATCGGGGCAGGAATAACGGGGTCGTTTCTGGCTTGTTCCCTCCATAGAGAAGACGATCGAACAATGGCAGAAGGAAGGGTGAAGGCAAATGGAGGAGGGAGGAAGAGCGTGCGACATCAGTTCCAAATCGAGAGGGGAAGGCGAAGAGGTGGTGGTCGGTTGCCACGGTACACGAAGAGGCGCCTCGGCCTACATAGACGTCAGTTCGGAAATTGTACAAAAGGAGTCACCGTCGTCTCATGACATTGGAACGGGACCACATGTCAACGAAACATGGTGTGTCATTTCTCATGAAAAATGCGATCTGGCCACGTTGGCCCGAAGTGTCGCATTATTTCTCGACTTTATTTTTTAATGGCGTGTCATTCAGTTTTGAAGCACGACTAAATGGTACTGTATGCAGAGAAAATATAAACTACTCTACCACTACTCCACCTCTAGTACTAGTAGTATAAAAAGATATATAGGCTGGAGCTTCGGCGCTTTCTTGCTAAGGTCTGCCCACTTGCTTCTCACACTATCACCCTCTCTCCAGATCTAAAAAGGCGGCCTCTCTCTCCCTCCTCACCGATGGTCACAGATTCGCCAAGGAAGAAAAGGACGTGCAGAGTTCACGCACTCGTCATCGGCGAGCGAGGTCATGCACTAACGACAAGGGCGTCCTCTCAGACCTAGCGCCCGCACGGGATGGCCTCCGTCCCCAAGCTCGCTGCCGTAGTGTGTGCGGAGGATGACGACCACGAGCAAAGCCACTTCCCATCGACCCTCAGGTATGCTACCTCTTTTCGAACCATACCCTTGTTCTATTGCCCCATCTGCCACATCGCTGCATGTGGTTCTTTTTCCACTCCACCATCTTCCTAATATGCTATCCTCTGCTCTCCTGGTCACGCAGACGAAAACCTCAATTTGCACTATTAAAGGAAACCCTACTTCATGCAGACTAATCCATGTCTGGGTTGAATAAGGAAAGGAAAGGAGATTGTACTGTCCAAGAGAGTAGGCATCGAACCCGCATCTAGGTTGAAAAGGGGAAATCAGTAGCTAAGGAACGAGTCTCGTGTCTCTTGGTTGAAGAAGGGTAGAAAGGCATGACAACGCAATAGAGAATGACCAAGTCGATCGGTTTGTTGTCCTTGCATAGGGAAAAGGTGGCTAAAGAGAACAAAAATGGGATGTAATCCACATATGCTGCCTAGATATTTGTTGCTCTGGGCAACCATACCTCCCTCACCACTCTATGCGTCCGTGGAGGTACATCGTACTGGTGCGCCCACTGTTCGAATGGGCCTCTTATGCTCTTATTGCCACTTTTTTGCTATTAGTATAACGCCAGCAGTCAAGTCAAGCAATGCTACTGCTAATGCCTCACTCAGTCTAATGCCACCGATAAATTTAAGTAATTCCATTTAATGTCACTGGATTATTTCAGGGTTAGCTGTTGATTGTGGATGTATTAAAGATTTTTCAGCTAAGGCATTCTAATGCTGTTGCACGGCCAGTATACCAACGATGAATCTTGTTACTACCTTCAGATTTTTGCACTGTTAATGCTTATAGCTTACATACCTCACTTTCATGAGATAAGTCAATTTTTTTGTATAGTGTCAAGAGGAAAGGTCAAGAGTGGGTACCTCCTCCTTCGGCTGTTCTCTTGATTCGTTTGATCAAGTTTTTATGTTTGACCGATTATCAAGATTGGCATAGCAATTTTTAGGTCCCCTCGAGTTCGAAATGATATTTACCTTGAAGGTACATGGTTTGCAATTTTTTATACTGTCATTAGTTAATAATGCTAGTTACCGTCAGACTTTTGTATTTGGTTTAATGCTCATGCACAACTAGTATACCAATGTTGAAACTTGTTAACTTTACATTTTGTATTGTTAATTCTTATAGAAATCTTCCAGTGCTACAGTTTATTGAAATTTGTTCAGTAAAACCATTGTATTGTACCATGTAATAAAATAACTACTCTACTGTTACACTAGCCACTAGATTAGTGTATATTTGTAGTATTCGAATGGTGTTGCATTAGCGTATGGACATAACTAAAGTGTGGCAAGCTTTCCCAGATATGTGCTCAAGAAAACTACTACCTGTTTTTCTAAATACTAGACGTTTGGGTACTTTAAATTGAACTGCGAAACCGTCTTATATTAAGGAACAGAGGGGTGTAGAGTTCACTATAATTATCCCGGTAAAGCTAGTCACACCATTGTTAAAATTAATGTTCATTATGTTATTGGAGGAGGTATGTATGTTTGTCTCTAATTCCTGTGGACTACATACCTGACATCATGATGTAATGTTAAGTCATTTCCTTTTGTACAATGTCAATAAATTGTCAAGGTGGTGATGGCATTTTATTTTAGTTGAACTGCACAGAATATGCTTAAAAGAAGAGGAAAGGTCGGGAATCGATCATTCTTTCAGAAAGAACTATATATGCCTTCCTGACATCAGCCATCGTTGCCTTATTTATTCCTTCAAACAGGTGGTTAGAAACAGTCTTGCTACCTTTCCCTTTAAGAAATTGGAATGCTTATATTTGTGAGTCTATGCTTCAACTAGTGCCACTTTTATAGTAGTCACACTTTCAATATCTATGCAAACAGGGATGCTCGATTTTAGTGGAACTGCACAAAAAGTACAAATGGTTCAACATTAGGAGCATGTTTTCTTCCAAACCTTTATATCCAATTGGTGGCACTATGATCTATTCATTACGAAGGTACATGGTTTGATACTATCTTGCTACCCTTTTTGTACTGTCATTAGATAGTAATACTAGTGGTTTGCATGTGAATTTATTGGCAGGGTGGACCTACATTGGAGGTGCAGGACATGATTCAATGATTGGATGCTCAATTTCGGTTATATCGGTTTCATCTCTTCCATCACTACAAACATGGATATCCTTGGTCTAATGAAGAATAGGTGCTGTATTTCTGCTCTAAACCAGCAAATCAATTAAGTACGAAATTGTCCAGGGCAAAACATGAATGTATCAAATTGTCTAGTACAAAACATGACAGATGCTAAGCGGAAGAGACGCGTTTAAACCAAAAATACAAGGTGGGGTATATGTTTACTAGCTGCTTGATATTTGTGCAGACAGAGATGTCTGCCCATTACTATTTGGCAAACAAACATAGTGACCGCAATTTTGGTTGAACTACACAAGAGAATAGTATAGTCACTGCATGAAGTGGCATTTGCAAATAGACACAGAAAGATTGGATAGTCACTTCATGGATTGCAGAAAAGTAGTAATGTACTATTTATTGGCCAACACTAGGTGCTTCATTGCTTTGGTCTGATTATACAATGGGCATCATTTTGCCTAAGTTAAAGTTTGTATTCCTAAAATAGTCTCGCCATGTGATCGAGAGAAGACCAAATCATATTTCAGTGGATGTTCCTCCATCATATGTGGTTCATTCTCAAGGTTCCAGCTATTGGTGAAACCACTTACGTTTGCAAGAGGAATTGTAGACTTCACAAACAAATTTGTCTTTCAGTCTGTACTGAATGTTGGCCAAGAGAAGCATCCATGTTAGTAGGAAGAACAAATGTTTTTTTCAAGATCTTTGCTTTTGGAGCTACATATTTGTATATGATCTGTGAATCATTGAGATGCATTAACATGTTGATCTTATGTATGGGAATCGTACTAGTTGGTTTTGAATTTGGGCTACTAATGTGAACATATTACAATACCAGGCATGTTAGTCTCGTGTGAACATTTCGAATGGATCGGCTCTTACTGTTGTGCATAACATGATCCTTATTTCTGCGTTCACAGTGTTTAAAAATTACTAACTATTCCTTATTTCTGTTTGCTCAATGTTTACAAGTTACTGATTGATCACTAGCTAGCCTACTAATGCGCTCCTGGTAGTTTTTTTTGCGAGGCAAGATCTGAAGTGGCAATTTTTTGAATAAAAATGCATATCTATGAAGAAACTGACAAGCTGCTCTGAAGAAAATGCTAGCAAAAACGTTCGTAAATCCCTTATCTCCCAGCTAACATTCATCAGCTAATGCGATCATACTCGTACACCATCCAACCTACTCGATCCTACACGTACACTATCCGACCTACTCGATCCTACACGGATAAATAGTGGATCACGCACGTACTACCTCCATTCCGGTTTGCAGGGCTCAATTCAAGAAACGACCTACTCGATCCTACACGAATAAATAGCAGATCACACACGTACTAGTACCTCCTTTCTGGTTGGCAGGCCTTAATTCAAAAATCTCACCAACCAAGGTACTCCCTCCGTCCAGGTTTATTAGTCCCGTGAGCCAAAGCATGGCAATAATTAACTGCATGCAAAAGTATAAGCCTAATTAATTCCAACAATTTAAGTGGTTGCATGCGTGCCCTCGACTGCGACTCGTTGCATGCTGCTCCGCGTACTGGCTGCGAGCGATTCTAAGTGGCTGCATGCAGCCGGCCATAATTAAGGTAGCTAACTGAATGCAAAAAAAGATGCACTTTAATTGTTGTGGGCCTTTTAAACCGTGGAATCATTATTGACAAGGAAGGAGTACCTCATCTGGATGATTCGAGTGCACTCGTTTAACCGGCATACGGCGGGCAGCACGGACGGGACGGGAGGGCACAATTATAATTTCAGTTTCTCTAGTTTTGTAGGGTAAGCTAGCGCGCTAAGCCATGTTTGCTTATGCATTCAATTCCGATGACCGTCATGCTACCTTCCGCCTATAAGTGTTGTTTCCCGACCTTCTCTGGTGGCACCATGACCCAACTCGCCCTATCCTCATAAGCCCCCACCGGCCCGAAGTTGCTCGCCACTTATCCTCGCTCTCGTCACGTCTGCCATGCCCCCGCCCATCCGCAATATGCGACTCCGGAGGCGGTCACCGCCGGAACTAGTGTTCGGTTTTTCACCGGAAGGCAGATGGCGGGAGGAGGCATTCTATTAGTCTTTAGATGGCAATGCGGAGATCGAGGACTTGTTGGGGTGTGACCGCCTGGCGGAGGAGTAGGAGTTGTTGGAGCGCGACCGCCTGGCGGATGAGCAGTGTATCGCCGATTTGCGCCGCCAGCGGGACATGGAAGAACAACACACCGACACTCTGCATCGCCGATTTTTACTACCAGCTCGTCAAGTGGGTTACCCGCTTAGAAGTTGAAGCTTCGGTGGACCATACCAGCATTGAAAGGGCCAACGCGTGCGAGCAATTCGTCCTATCGCACCTCTGGCAAGTCCGAGGCTAGGTGGAGGACACCGGTGCCGGTGTTTAGCGTGTACCGCAGATGGCGGCCGGCATTGTCTAGTTAGCTAAGAGTAAGTTAGTACTTGTACGCTACTAGAGTATTAGTGGGAGTAGATAGTTAACTTGGCTATGATGGTTGTCAATGTGGAAGTTCAGTACTCTATATGTGGATCAGACCTATTACTTTGCTCTGAATGTTGAACTTTCCGTTTAAACTATGGAATGGGTTGTTACTTTTTTAAATGGGTTGTATTTGTCCGCCACGGGTTTAGAGGCTGACTTGTGGGCCTACCAAGTTGACGCATACACAATCAGGAGATGATTGTACGTGGAGAGGATGACAGAAGGGACCCGCCAAGGTCATGGCAGTACGCAAGCAAGTGCCTCCTTATTTCAAGCAAATAAAACAATGGCTCCTCCTAATGGATTTCTGACATCTGGGTCCCATGCCATTGTCAACGTAGTCAATAAACGAGAGAATTGCACAACGAGCGGCTGACACCAGAGACCCAGCAGCTCGCCCAGTTATTTTTGTTTTGGGTTAATTTGATAAATGCCACTCCAAATCTGGTGTTTCCGAGAAATGCCACTTCAATTTTCAAACTTCCAAAAAATGCCATTTCATGCCATTTCCAGTGGTATTTTTCGAAGTTTGGAAATTGCAGTGAAATTTTTATGAATTGTCATAATTGGAGTAAACAGAAGCAGGGTGTCAACTGGGCTATGCGGGGTACTCTGGCCTGTCTAGACATCCTTTTCTTTTATGTTTACCACAGACCAGCCCAGTAGGGTTTTTTCTTTCTGACAATGGCTAGTCCAGTTATTTTGTGATTTGTCAAGTAAGTCGCTTTGTCAGGTCTATTGGGCTGCAAATCTTTCAAGACGAGGAGAGCTTCATTCGACTGGCCGAGAAAATGGCCTATCAGTAATGCGAAATGGGTTGTACATTTTTAAAACACATCAAACCGGCAATTAGTTTCAAATTTCTTTTGTTCATTTCGAGATTTTAATTTGCATTGATTTTTATGTGTGGATAATTTGTTGGATTTTATATTGATATACATTTATTTTTAAAATTAGTTTGAATGTGACTCGAAATTTCGGGATTAAAAACAGTTTGGACCGCACCAAAATATGCAAAATTTCGTATAATTTTTTAACCATGGCCATAATATGGGTTGTGATGCTAACAAAAAGAATATGGACTCCAAAAAAACCTTAAGAATTAGCAAATGGGCTGTAAATTATTGGAAATAATGGGTTGTATGATGTTTTCCACAGATTTGAGGCTTTCCTAAAAAAAGGTTGACGCACAAGCAGTGACTGTTGGATGTCCATCCAACGGCCGTCGTGCTTCTTCAATCTCTGCTCTTCCTGCTCCAGCCGCCCAAACAAGCACCGGTAGGACTGCATGCTCCCTCCTCCCGCGGCCGGCTGTGCTGCCGCGCAGGCCTCACCACCCCACCGTACTCCCATCGCTAGCCTAGCCATCCCTCTACTCACTCACACCTGCTGTTATTCTCCGGCGACGGCAGATGAACCAGTAAACCCTCGTACAGTCGTACTCCCCTCCGCGTGGGAAACAACTGCCGAGTCTTCCCTCGCTCCATGTCGTTCCCTTCCTAGGCCTCACCGTCGTCCACCGCCCTGGTGCTCTCGGCATGGCGTGGTCAACATGGTAAACGACCGACATGCATCTGAAGTGGACTGTACATGGAGAGGCTGACAGCTGGGTCCACGTCCGCATGCAAGGAAATGCCTCCTTATTACGCGCAAAATAATGATTCCTCCACCTGACATATGGGACCAAAAGGGCATATGTATTTCAGAAAAAAACGTTACCGCCACTGATAGCTCGGACCCACCAGCTATATCTTTGCACACAAGGAAGTGCCTCCTTATTACGTGCAAAAAAATGAATACTACCCCTGCTAGCTGGGACCCAGTATAGTGGGCGGCTGACTTGTGGGCCTACTAAGTTGACGGGGATGGAGGGCTTAGTCAACTTGGTCAATATGCACGATTCTAGCTCCAGTGACCGTACGATGTCCATCCAACGACCGTACTACTTCTTCAACCTCTGTTCTTCTTGCTCCAGCCGCCCAAAGCAGCGCCAGTCGTGCCGCCTGCTCCTGCCTCCCGCGGCCGGCTGTGCTACCGTGCAGGCCTCACCGTCCCCTACTACTCCCATTGCAGGCCAGGCCATCCCTCCACTCACCCACACCCCCTGTTATTCTACAGCGATGGCAGCCTCACACCACAGCCAAACCAGTGAACCCTCGTACTCCTCTCTGCATGGGCATCCACTGCCGTGTTTTCCCCGGCTCCGTGCCGTCCCCTTCCTAGGCCTCGCCGTCGTCCACCCCCGTGGTGCGCTCGACGTGGCGTGGTCAATGTGGTCAACGACCGACTTCCATCAGAAGAGTACTATACATGGAGAGGCTGACAGCTGGGTCCACGGCAGTCGCAAGGAAGTGCCTCCTTATTACGTGCAAAATAATTATTCCTCCACCTGACAGGGGGCACCCACCGGACGGGCCACCGTATTTCGTGAATTTTCACCCCTGACTATTGGGACCCACTAGCTACATCTTCGCACGCAAGGAAGTGCGTCTGGGCAAAAAAAATGATTCGCCCCCTGACTGCTAGGACACACCAGCTACATCTTCGCACGGAGGGAAGTGCCTGATAGTCGGGACCCACCTGGTCAAAGCGTACGTAGCGTTGTCATTCTGGTCGCGAACGTGTACATACATACTTGTCGATGTAGAGGCGCGCACGTGCCGTAGTGGAGGCGTGCACATGTCGTAGTAGAGGCGCGCACTTAGCATATACACGTACGTACAACGGCCAGGGTGCAAGAAAGTAAATTCGGCCACGTACGTACATACGGGCGGGGTCTCAAACGCCTACTCGCGCATACGTATGGCTACGGCTCGTGTACATGGTTGGGTCGGAACGAAGAAACTGCGTCGTCGTCGTGTTCATGGGGAGCCAACCGGCTGGGTCGGAACGGAATGTGTCGTCGTGTTCATCGGGAGGGCTCGGACGGAACAACCGATGGAAACGAGGCATGGCATACCGCAGAATGGAGGAAATGGCCTTGTGTTCGACCGGCCATGTTCGGAACGGGATCCTGATCATCGGGAGGGGTCTGGCGTACCGCAAAACAGAGGAAACGGACTTTTGTTGGACCTCCTATGGTCGAAACGGGGTCCTGTTGATCGGGAAGGTGTGGCGTACCACGAAACGGAGGAAAGGGACTTGTGTTGGAGCGCTACGGTCGAAACGGGGGTCTTGTTCATCGGGAGGGGTGTGGCGTACCGCAAAACGGGACTCCACGGGATACTGTTCATCTCCACCGTCGACCTCCTCCAGGCTCCACGGGCTACTGTTCATCCACCGTCGACCTCCTCCAGGCTCCACGGGCTACTATTCATCCACCGTCGACCTCCTCAAGCCTCCACCTCCGACTGCTCATCCACGGTCTCCTGTTCATCCAGCCTCCACCGCACGCTACTCCACCAGCTACTATTCAACCAGTCCTCTCCACAGGGTCCTCTTCAACCACCCCTCCACGGGCTACTGTTCATCTAGCACTCCACCCACTACAATTCAACCAGCCCTCCACGGGGTCGTCCTGTTCATCCAGCCCTTCACGGGGTCCTGTTCATCTAGCCCCAACCAGATCGATCGATCAGGGTCCTGTTCATCCCGACGCAACACCACGGGGTCCTGTTCATCCACCCCCACCGGGAACTATTCATCCAAGCCCCCCAACAAGGCTCACTATTCATCAAGGGAAGGAGGCAGCAGGGTTCGATCGGCTTCAGTTAGTAGCAGTAGCAAAGGAATCACTCGGGTTCAGTAATGTAGCTAGTGCAATCGCTCGGGTTCAGTTAGAGCCCAACGCCTCGCACACACGCGCGTACGTGTACGAGAGAAACGCGCATCGCTCGACCCCGACCACCCACCATAACCGGGAACTCCCCGAAATTTTCCTCGCCCTCGCTTCTACCACGGTTTTTTCCGTCATGGACGTCCCAAAGAATGTCATGCAGCCGCGTCTCCGGCCTGCCCAGGACGAAAAGCCCATTTTCTGTCATGATTTTTTGTCATAGAAGTAGGATCCCAACACATCTATGATGATACCGGGTTTTGTCACAATTATCGTCTGATGAGGACATCAATACAATTGTTACACCCACAGCCCCTGCTGCTATACATACTGGACCAATTACTAGAGCTCGTGCACGCCAACTAAATTACCAGGTACTTTCGTTTCTTGGTAATGATTCTAATGTTCATGAGAATATGATGCTGCCTAAATTGGATACATTTGTTTTGCTTACAAATGAAGGGCCTAGCTTGGAGAAGGATGAACATTGGAGCAAGAACAAGCATGGAGATGATGGCATGCGCAAGGGGAACAAGAACGGAGTTACAAGTGATGATTTCAGGACTTTGAAGCCACCATAATGGGTGCATGAAGCCTTGGACGAAATATACAAGATGCCACTTCATAAATTTCGTCCCGAGGCTATTTTAGGTGCTGCGTCACCTTATTATTGGGCCAGGCCCATGTAATTTCGAAATACATAAGTGTAGGCTATTTTTAGAGTCCGTATGTGTGGGGAAACAAGAGATAGGGTTGATTTCGGACCCCTTCACCAAGGGCCACGAAATTCCCCCCTCTTCCTCCATATATACAGCCCTTAGGGAATCGTTTAGACTTTGGGTTTTGTTTAGATTAAAAGTTCGCCATAGCTGCAACTTCGCGTACTTCGTTTGTGTTCAACGACCAGACAAAGGCGTCACAGAACCCCACATTGATCAATAAAGCTTTCATCTTATATTCGCAATATCCAGATTGCAATCTTAGTTTCTTGCTTGTTCTTCGTTTGCTCACAGGAAACAGACCCTCGTGGTCAGGTTGATCGTGCTCCGGCGTGGTCAATAACCTCTCGGAGTTGGTTTAGCGATTGCTAAGGCGCGACGTCCTCGCACGTTCGTAGTCGGATCGTCAAAGTCGACTTCCACCAAAGCGATATCCATCATCTCATCGAAAGACGGGACACCTTTGCCTCTATCAAGTGGTATCAGATTTCCAGGTTGCTCGGTGAGATTTTACAGTTTTTCGTAGTTTAGATCGAGTCTGTTCTTCATACCTACAGTCCACGAAAAAGCCACAAAAAAAATTAGGGTTAGTTCATCATATCCGAACCAATCTGAGCCTTTGCATAATCTTTTTAGGGTTTTGCTTTGTTGAATTTGCGGTTGCATCGTCGTGTCTAGTTGCTGGTCTTAGAGTCTAGTCTTTTAGAGTTTCGAGTTCTGGTCATAAGTTGTCACGCCGCCGCCGCACCATCATCATCGCTCCTGCCAACTACCACCACCGCTTATCCGCCCCCGCTCCGAATCCGTGTCCATATACCACCACCGATCCATATCCATATACTACCACCACCGCTGCCATATACCACCACCATATATCCACCACCAATCCGAGTTCCTTGATTATTAGGGTTGTTTTCGAGATCCATCTAGTTTCCGATTCGTGTTTCCTTGCCGGAGTAGGTTTCGGAAAAAAAAAGAGTCGGGTAGCCACGCTCCGTTTAGGCCCAAAATTTTTCGAAAACGCATTTTTTGAAAAAATTTCTGGCTATCCTATTTTTAGGTGTTTCTGAGTGTTTTGAGACAGGTGCCATTATAGGAAGTTTTTTTGACCCGTTTCCAGTTTTTGGGTCCGGGCAGTCAAAAAAAAAAATTTTGGTCGAAAAAAATTTCGTGCCCATCCTGTCAGTTTGAGCTAAGAAGAGTTTTGAGACACTCGCCATTATAGTGATTTTTCGCAAAAAAAAAGCAGCGCAAAAAAAAACAGCGCAAAAAAAAGAGCGAATTTTTTTTCAGAGTGTGCTTTTCCCTTGTTTACGTGCCGCGCCGTGATTTTGTTGGTGTTCTAGGCTCGCGTCTCTAGCACAGTCTAGCCTAGGACCAGCACAGTACCGTCGTTGAGCGTTTATTCAACTTTGCATCTCTGAATTGATTATTGCTGACCCTTTTTGCTACCATACTATAAGCCTTCCCAGCTCCACATACATCTACGTCGTGTGTTTGACTCTCCCTGGTAATCGCTCTATCCAAGCTTTGAGAGTTTTTGACTACAACGGTTGCCGATCACCGCCTGCTGCTGGGTAAGAACTGGTAAGAATTTGAGATTTGCTTGACGGATTTGTGATACACCACCACCACTTCTTAGTAGTCTGTAGGATCATATTCTTGTGTGTTTCTATTGCTGCTAACCATGCCAGGATCACAAGCCGGCGAGATTGACTGGGAGAATTTATCGAACAAGGAGCTTCATGATAAGTTTCAGCAAATGATGACTGAACAGGTGCAAGATGTGCTGAACAATTTTGAAGAGGCCATGGAGAAGATCACTGGCCTTGAGACGATGTTCGAAACAAAGCTCGATAACAAGTTTAATGAATTGCTCGCGCGTCTTCCACCACCACCACCCGCTGCACCTAACGCACCTCTCCAACAACAACAACAACAACAACGACTACCTCCACGTCGCGAAGCAGACCTCCGCCGAGCAAGCCGTGTTCCTCTTGCGTTTGGCCAAACTGTTGGTGCTGCTGTTGATACTTCTGTGGCTCCTGCTGCTGATGCGGAGGAGGATGATTATGTGGGAGATTATGAGGATGAGGTTGATCAAAATCAACACTACATGCAGCCACCTGTACCACCACCAGCAGGTCGACCTCAGGTATATACTCGTAATGGTAGGCCTGCACCACCACCTCAGGTACGAGATGATGTCCATATTCCTAAACTGAAATTGAATATTCCACCATTTGAGGGTAGATATGTTCCTGATATATATCTTACTTGGGAGTTAGAAACTGAACAACGATTTACATGTTTACAATATCCTGAGGAGAGATGAGTTGCTGCTGCTGTTTGTGCTTTCACTAGTTTTGCATGTGTATGGTGGTCTGAACATTGTAGATTATATCCTATTCCAACTACTTGGGCTGCTTTGAAAACTGCTATGCGTACGCGTTGGGTTCCACCATATTATCAACGTGAATTGCTTCAAAAATTGCAGCGTTTAAGACAAGGGAAAAATTCTGTAGAAGAATATTATCAGGAATTACAAACTGGCATGATTAGATGTGGTATTGTTGAGGAGAATGAAGCTATGCTTGCACGTTTTCTGGGTGGATTAAATAGAGAGATTCAGACCATTCTAGACTATAAGGAGTATACTAATATCACCCGTTTATTCCATCTTGCTTGTAAAGCTGAACGTGAAGTGCAGGATCGACAAGCATTGGCGCGAACTAACTTTTCTGCAGGCCGACCTTCATCATGGACACCACGTGCATCTTCTACTTCAACTGCGCCAGCACCTCCATCCGGTGCCACCTCCAGCCGTGATACAAGAAAACAGGCACAACCACCATTATCTGCCAAGAGCGCACCTGCGGGGCCTGCACAGCGTTCTTCTTCTTCCATGGCATCAACAGGGCACACAAGTGATATTATTTGTCGTCGTTGTAAGGGAGGAGGTCATTATGCGAGGGAATGCAAATCTCCGCGTGTGATGATTGCTACCGCGGATGGTGGATATGAGTCCGCTAGTGACTATGATGAGGAGACATTGGCTCTTATTACACGTGAAGAACATGGTGGAGATGATTCTGATCATGAGACGCAATACATGGCTCCTGAAGGACGCTGACAGGTATGAATGTTTAGTTGCTCAACGTGTTTTGAGTGTGCAGGTCACACAAGCTGAGCAAAATCAGAGGCACAATTTGTTCCATACCAAGGGAGTTGTGAAGGAACGTTCTGTGCGCGTCATAATAGACGGAGGGAGCTGCAACAACTTGGCTAGCATGGAGATGGTGGAGAAGCTTTCTCTCACCACAAGACCACATCCACATCCTTACTACATCCAATGGTTCAACAACAGCAGCAAGGTTAAGGTAACACGTACTGTTCGTGTGCATTTTAGTATCTCTACATATGCTGATTATGTTGATTGTGATGTGGTACCTATGCAAGCATGTTCCTTATTACTTGGTAGACCATGGCAATTTGATAAAAATTCTGTACACCATGGTAGAAACAATCACTATACTCTTGTTCATAAGGATAAAAATATTACTTTGCTTCCGATGACTCCTGATTCCATTTTTAAAGATGATATTAATAGAGCTAATAAAGCACAATAGGAGAAGAATAAGAGTGAAAATCAGATTGTGGCAAAAGAATTTGAGCAACAAATGAAGCCTAATAATAAGCCATCTAGTGTTGCTTCTGAAATTAAATTGAAAAGTGCATGTTTATTTGCCACCAAATCTGATATTGATGAGCTAGATTTCAGCAAATCTGTTTGCTATGCTTTTGTGTGCAAAGAGGCATTATTTTCATTTGAGGACGTGCCTTCCTCTTTGCCTCCTGCTGTCACTAACATTTTGCAGGAGTTCGCTGACGTTTTTCCACAAGACGTGCCACCGGGATTACCGCCTATTCGAGGGATTGAGCATCAGATTGACTTAATTCCCGGTGCTTCACTGCCAAACCGTGCACCATACCGTACCAATCCAGAGGAGACGAAGGAGATTATGCGTCAAGTACAAGAGCTTCTCGACAAAGGTTATATACGCGAATCCCTTAGTCCTTGTGCTGTTCCTATTATTCTAGTGCCAAAAAAGGATGGTACATCACGTATGTGTGTTGATTGTAGAGGCATTAATAATATTACTATTCGTTATCGTCATCCTATTCCTAGGCTAGATGATATGCTTGATGAATTGAGTGGCTCTACAATATTCTCCAAAGTTGATTTGCGTAGTGGCTACCATCAAATTCGTATGAAATTGGGAGATGAATGGAAAACAGCATTTAAAACTAAGTTTGGATTATATGAGTGGTTAGTCATGCCTTTTGGGTTAACTAATGCACCTAGTACTTTCATGAGATTAATGAACGAAGTTTTACGTGCTTTCATTGGACGATTTGTGGTAGTTTACTATGATGACATATTGATTTATAGCAGATCTTTGGAAGAACATTTGGAACATTTACGTGCTGTTTTTATTGCTCTATGTGATGCACGTTTGTTTGGTAACCTTGGGAAGTGCACCTTTTGCACCGACCGAGTATCTTTTCTTGGCTATGTTGTTACTCCACAGGGAATTGAAGTTGATAAAGCCAAGATTGAAGCTATTGAGAGTTGGCCGCAGCCCAAAACGGTCACACAAGTGAGGAGTTTTCTTGGCCTCGCTGGATTCTATAGGCGTTTTGTGAGAGATTTCAGCACCATTGCTGCACCTCTCAATGAGCTTACAAAGAAAGATGTGCCTTTTCTTTGGGGTACCGCACAGGAAGAAGCCTTCACGGTATTGAAAGATAAGTTGACACATGCTCCTTTACTCCAACTTCCTGATTTTAATAAGACTTTTGAGCTTGAATGTGATGCTAGTGGAATTGGATTAGGAGGTGTGTTATTACAAGATGGCAAACCTGTTGCATACTTTTCTGAAAAATTGAGTGGGCCTAGTCTGAATTATTCTACTTATGATAAAGAATTATATGCTCTTGTTCGGACTTTAGAAACATGGCAACATTATTTATGGCCAAAGAATTTGTTATACATTCTGATCATGAATCTTTGAAACATATTAAAAGTCAAGCTAAACTGAATCGTAGACATGCTAAATGGGTTGAATTCATTGAGACTTTCCCTTATGTCATTAAACACAAGAAGGGAAAAGAAAATGTTATTGCTGATGCATTGTCTCGTCGCTATACTATGCTTTCACAACTTGACTTCAAAATATTTGGTTTGGAGACCATCAAAGATCAATATGTGCATGATGCTGATTTTAAAGATGTAATGCAGAATTGTAAAGAAGGAAGAATGTGGAACAAGTTTGTTGTTAACGATGGATTTGTGTTTCGTGCTAACAAGCTATGCATTCCAGCTAGCTCCGTTCGTCTTTTGTTGTTGCAGGAGGCGCATGGAGGAGGATTAATGGGACACTTTGGCGTGAAGAAGACGGAGGACGTACTTGCTACACATTTCTTTTGGCCAAAGATGAGACGGGATGTTGAGCGTTTTATTGCTCGCTGCACTACATGTCAAAAAGCTAAGTCACGACTCAATCCTCATGGTTTATATATGCCTTTGCCTGTACCTAGTGTTCCTTGGGAGGATATATCTATGGACTTTGTTTTAGGTTTACCTCGAACAAAGAAGGGGAGGGATAGCATATTTGTTGTCGTGGATAGATTCTCGAAAATGGCACACTTTATACCATGTCATAAAAGCGATGATGCTGTTAATGTTGCTGATTTGTTCTTTCGTGAAATTATTCGCTTGCATGGTGTGCCAAATACTATTGTTTCAGATCGTGATACTAAATTTCTTAGCCACTTTTGGAGATGTTTATGGGCTAAGTTGGGGACTAAACTGCTTTTTAGTACTACTTGTCACCCCCAAACTGATGGACAAACTGAAGTAGTCAATAGAACGTTGTCTACTATGCTTAGGGCTGTTTTGAAGAATAATAAGAAAATGTGGGAGGAATGCTTGCCTCATATTGAATTTGCTTATAATCGTTCATTGCATTCTACTACTAAGATGTGCCCTTTTGAAGTTGTGTATGGTTTCCTACCTCATGCACCTATTGATTTGTTGCCTCTTCCATCTTCGGAGAAGGTTAATTTTGATGCTAAACAATGTGCTGAATTGATTTTAAAAATGCATGAGTTAACTAAGGAAAACATTGAGCGCATGAATGCTAAATATAAACTTGCTGGAGATAAGGGTAGAAAACATGTTGTGTTTGCACCTGGAGATCTTGTTTGGTTACATTTGCGTAAGGATAGATTTCCTGATTTGCGCAAATCAAAGTTAATGCCACGTGTTGATGGTCCCTTTAAGGTGTTAGAGAAAATAAATGATAATGCATATAAACTTGAGCTGCCTGCAGATTTTGGGGTTAGTCCCACTTTTAACATTGCAGATTTGAAGCCTTATTTGGGTGAGGAAGATGAACTTCCGTCGAGGACGACTTCATTTCAAGAAGGGGAGGATGATGAGGACATCAATACAATTGTTACACCCACAGCCCCTGCTGCTATACATACTGGACCAATTACTAGAGCTCGTACACGCCAACTAAATTACCAGGTACTTTCGTTTCTTGGTAATGATTCTAATGTTCATGAGAATATGATGCTGCCTAAATTGGATACATTTGTTTTGCTTACAAATGAAGGGCCTAGCTTGGAGAAGGATGAACATTGGAGCAAGAACAAGCATGGAGATGATGGCATGCGCAAGGGGAACAAGAACGGAGTTACAAGTGATGATTTCAGGACTTTGAAGCCACCATAATGGGTGCATGAAGCCTTGGACGAAATATACAAGATGCCACTTCATAAATTTCGTCCCGAGGCTATTTTAGGTGCTGCGTCACCTTATTATTGGGCCAGGCCCATGTAATTTCGAAATACATAAGTGTAGGCTATTTTTAGAGTCCGTATGTGTGGGGAAACAAGAGATAGGCTTGATTTCGGACCCCTCCACCAAGGGCCACGAAATTCCCCCCTCTTCCTCCATATATACAGCCCTTAGGGCATCGTTTAGACTTTGGGTTTTGTTTAGATTAAAAGTTCGCCATAGCTGCAACTTCGCGTACTTCGTTTGTGTTCAACGACCAGACAAAGGCGACACAGAACCCCACCTTGATCAATAAAGCTTTCATCTTATATTCGCAATATCCAGATTGCAATCTTAGTTTCTTGCTTGTTCTTCGTTTGCTCGCAGGAAACAGACCCTCGTGGTCAGGTTGATCGTGCTCCGGCGTGGTCAATAACCTCTCGGAGTTGGTTTAGCGATTGCTAAGGCGCGACGTCCTCGCACGTTCGTAGTCGGATCGTCAAAGTCGACTTCCACCAAAGCGATATCCATCATCTCATCGAAAGACGGGACACCTTTGCCTCTATCATCGTCATAGAAGTGTCATAAGTATGACAGGAAAAAAATTCGTTCGGCCCAAAATGTCACGGATGTGTCTTTTTTTGTAGTGCTTGCGGTGTAATACCCTACTCCAGCATTTTGGTGGATTGCCTCGGGGGGCTGAGGATGAACTGGTACAGTGGATGAACTGGCCTCAGGAGGTGAGGTGTTCTTGAGCTCGAGACAGCTGGTACGGTGTTGGCTAAGTCCTATTTATAGTGGCCTTGGTCCTCTTCCCAAATATTGGCGGGAAGGGCTCCCACAATGGCCGGATTTGAAGGGGGACAAGAAGTACATCCTATCCTGACTAAAGTGGTATTCGCCTGCAAAAGCCTCTCGTTGTGACGCTTTGTTGGGCTCGGCGATGACCTCCGGCATGCCGTCCTGGCGGTCTTGGTCTTGTTGCACCAGAATGGAAACCTTTGGCCGATTCCTCGGGACTCCGCGCCTGCTGCTTGCTTCCATTGCACCAAAGAGGAAACTGATGCTCTGCGCCCACTGGCGCCCGCCTGTCCTTGGTCGTCATGGCTCATGTTAGCTGATCCTCGTGAGGTGCACCTTGCATAGAACTCTCCGCCCCTCGTGAGCCAGCCTGAGGAGGCTAATCTCCTTGGTTGTCATGGCGTCGTCCGCCTTGCGAGGCTTGGCCCCTTCCGAGGGTCTTGAGTCGTTGATGCCAAAGTTGGGCCATACCAGGCCGTCGATGGAGCCACGCAGTGGGCCGCAGGCAGGCAAGTCTGGGTACCCCCGTATCCAGAACACCGACAAGCATGCCACCAATCTGATAGGCGTGCAGGCCCCTCCGCATACAGGCCTGTGCCGACGACTTGCCTTACGCAATAACATGTATAACATTTACCCGTGAGTTGCGACAGTTCGAGTGGCCCACGACCTGCACATTCAAGCCAGAGGTCCCGGAGAAGTATGATGGCAGGACCCATCCGTCCGAGTTCCTAAGCGTTTACACCATTGCAATGCAAACTGCCAGGGCTCGGGATGGCAAGGTACTCGCCAACTATTTCCCCGTTGGTGCTCAAGCCCAATGTTAGATCATGGATGATGCACCTGCCGATAGATTTCATCTTCTCTTGGTTGGATGTGTGCCAAGAGTGTTGGCACCTTTACTGGCGGCCACGTAGCTCCTGGCCAGGCAAGTGATTTGCATGTAATCCCTCAGAAATATGGTGAATGCTTGCGCAAATACATACAAAGATTCAGCTGTGTGCAGTACAACATCCCCGATGTTCATCCCGCCACTGTCATCAGTGCGTTCCATCAGAACATGCGCAACTGCAAGATGCGTGAAGAGCTAGCAATGAATAGGGTCACGGATGTCACCGAGCTATATGTTCTGGCCGATAGGTGTGCCCGAGCTGAAGAAGGAAGGAAGTACCCCGGTGAGGACGCCAACGTAGGAAGTGACTCTGAAGATGAAGATGTTGTCGCCTCGACAAAGAAAGGCCGACGACGCAACAGGAAGCGCAAAGGTAAGACCGTGCTTGCTGTTGAAGAATCTGGCGGCCTCAGCACTGCCAAGAAGGCCATGGTTGATGACCCCAGCAAAGAGATTGCCGGATGCAACTCCTACTGGACCTTGGCAGCTGCCGCCAAGCCAGAAGACTCCAGCAAGCAATATTGCAAGATTCACCGCACCAAGGGCCACGACCTCCAAAACTGCCGTCAAGTTGAGCAGCTGATGGTGAAGCAGAGGGCTGAGTATGAGAGACGGGATAAAGAGAAGGGCCAAGATGGCGCGGAAAGATCCGACAAGAAGTGCGGCAGCCGAGGAGGTCGCCGCGACAAGGACAAGCAATAAGCTAGGCCTGCTTGAGGCCGCGATAAGAAAGAGGAAGATGATGATCATGACGATGACAACAAGTCTAGCGAGCACGAGTTCCAGAAGGCTACAGAGGTTATATGCATGGATGGAGGCGCATCATTGCATTCTTCCCACCGCCAACTTAAACAGTGGGCGTGTGAGATCAATGCAATAGAGACGACAATTGATGCACAAAAGCTACTGATATGGTCCAACATGCCTATTATTTTTTATGTTGAGGATCACCCTAACTGCACAACCGTGGTCGGGTGTTTGCCGTGGTTGATCTCACTGACAATCCGCAACCTCAAGGTGACAAAAATGCTAGTTGATGGTGGAGCTGGTCTGAATTTCATCTCGCCAAACGTGATCAAGAGGTTGCAGATCCCCGACGGATATCTCAAGGAAATAGGTATGTTTCAAGGGATCACTCCGGGGAGAAGCCATCCTAAGCGGAAGGTCATGCTACCAGTCTCGTTTGGTGGCGACATCAACTACATGACAAAGAAGATCATTTTTGATGTCGCTGAGATCCCGTTACCATATAACAGGATCCTTGGCCGTCCAGCGCTGGCCAAGTTCATGGCGGCATCACACTACGCGCACAACAAGTTAAAGATGCTTGGCCCGATGAGCATCATCACTGTCGATTAGATGCGCTCATCTGTGCCGACCAGCTCTATCGAGAGGCAGTTGCAACACCTGCCGCCAAGACACTTGCTCCTGCCACTGGAGCCTTCGAGGGGAATAATACCGGCAAGGCCTCGGTCACCGGCAAGACTTCTGGCTTCAACAAAGACTGTTGCACCCACTCCGACAAACGCGCCTCCTCGGAGTACAGTGTTCCCGTTTAGGAAATGCCAGAGAGCTCCACCGGCAAGAGCAAGAAATCCAAGGCAGCACCACCAGAAACCAAGAAGGTACCCGCTTAGAGAGGATGGCACGAGTGGAGCTTTTACCATAAGGTCCACCCTTGACAGCAAATAGGAAAGTGCACTCGTTGCCTTCCTGCGGGCGAATGTCGATGTGTTTGCGTGGCAAGCGTCTGACATCCCCGGCGTTCCTAGGGAGGTGATTGAGCACCACCTTGTTGTATGTCCTCATGTGCGGCCCGTCAAGAAGAAGGTCAGGAAGCAAGCTTTGGAGCTACAAGAGTTCATTATCAAGGAGATCAGGAAGCTAGAAGCAGCACGCTTAGTCCGAGGAGTGCTCCACCCGACGTGGTTAGCCAATACAGTGGTGGTGGGCAAGGCGAATGGGAAATGGAGGGTGTGTATTGACTATACAAATGTCAATAAAGCCTGTCCAAAAGATCCTTTCCCTTTTCCGTGCATTGACCAGATAGTTGACTCCACTGTCGGGTGCGACCTGCTGTCGTTCCTCGACGCCTACTCAGGATACCACCAAATCTTCATGATGAAGGAAGATGAAGAAAAGATCGCGTTCATCACCCGATGTGGTACATACTGTTTTGTACGAATGGCTTTCGGGTTGAAAAGTGCTGGTTCAATGTTTGCCCGAGCGGTCCAAATTGGTTCTGAGCCCCAGCTACATAGAAATGCTTATATGGATGATATAGTGGTCAAAACCAAGGACAAGGCCACGCTCGTGCAAGCTCTGGAGGAAACATTTGCAAATTTGCGCAAGATCAATCTCAAGCTCAACCCTGAGATGTTTGTGTTCGGTGTACCGTCCGGAAACTTATTGGGTTCTTTGTGTCTCAACGCGGAATTGAACAAATCCCGACAAGTTCAAAGCAATAGAGTAGATTGAGGCGCCAAGACGAGTGAAGGACGTCCGTAGGCTCATCGGTTGTGTTGCTTCTCCGAGTAGGTTCATCTCCAAATCTGCTGAGCGCGCCCTGTCCTTTTTCAAAGTTTTGAAAAAGGCGGGTCCGATGAAATGGACTCCGGAAGCAGAGGCAGCGCTGGAAGATCTGAAGAGGTACCTCTCCTCCATGCCAACACTGGTCTCGTGTAAACCACAAGAGCCGTTGCTGCTTTATCTAGTGGCGACGAATCAATTGGTCGGTGCCGCACTAGTGGCGGAAAGAGAAGTTGAGGAAGAAGTAGCAACAACAGCGAAGCCGACGAATGACAGGCCAGGGCCTTCCCCGGCAGGGCCTGATGCTAGCAAGGCGGGGTCCCCGGCAGAGCCCGGTCCCGGCAAGATGGAGTCTAGACAAGTGAGCGAAGTAGAACAGAAGAAGAAGGTGATGCAGCACCCGGTTTATTTTGTCAGCTCCCTCTTCCATGGGGCTAGATCAAGATATTCTGGTATCCAGAAGCTGCTTTTCGGCCTCCTTATGGCCTCTAGAAAGTTGCGTCACTATTTCCAAGCACTTGAGATCACCGTCGTCACTCGCCTTCCGTTGCAACAGATCCTGCACAACCCAGATGCGATTGGGAGGATTATGGAGTGGGCGTTGGAACTGTCAAGCTTTGGCCGCAAGTTTGAAAGCACTTCGACGATCAAGAGCAGGGCCTTGGCAGAGTTCATAGCCAAATGGACCTCCACGCCTGACGAAGAAGTTCAAGAGACCACTTTTCTCGGCAAGGAGACAAGCCGTGATTGGATTATGTACATTGATGGAGCTTTCTCGCTGCAAGGTGCTGGTGCCGGCGTGCTACTCGTCATACCCACCGGAGAGCGCCTCAGGTACGTAGTCGAGATGCACTTTCCCTGGGAAAAGTCAAAAAAGAACATTGCGGAGTATGAAGGACTACTTGCCAGTCTCAAGATCGTGGCAGACCTCAGAATCAGGAAGCTCATCATCAGAGGTGGTTCACAGCTTGTCTTCATGCAAGTTAACAAAGATTATCAGAGCCCGTTGATGGAGGCCTATGTAGATGAAATGAGGAAGTTGGAGGAGCGCTTTGACGGACTACAAGCAGAGCATGTTCCTCGAGCAGAAAACAACATTGCCGACGACCTATCAAAACGCGCTACCCTCAAGTTGCCCGTGGAACCAGGTAGCTTTGTGCCTCAACTAACTCAGCCATCCGTTGAACCATCAGCAGGAAAGAACAAGTGAAGGAAGGCGGGCCCCAGCAAGACTTTCCCGCTGAGCTCCCAGGAGCCGTTGGCAAGGAGGTTGCCAGGTACCCCCAAGCTTACTGGGGAGCAGCAGCCTCCGGCATGGCCCCAAGCCCTGACTGTAGAGCAGCTGCCCCCATGGAAGAGGATGAGCCTGTAGTCCTTGCTGTCGAGTCTCGGGCTCCGACATGGACACAACACATCGTCCGTTTCCTCCAAATAGGGGAACTCCCTGAGGAACAGGAAGAGGCAGAAAGAGTAGCCCGTCGGTCAAGCATGTACCAGTTTGTGGATGATGTCCTATGCAGAAGGAGACCGAACAACATGAAATTGAAGTGCATTCCTCAGGAGGAAAGACGGGAGCTATTGGCAGAGATACATGGAGGCATATGTGGCTGTCACATAGGGTTGAGGGCCCTTGCCGGCAAGGTTTCTTCTGGCCCACCGCTCTCCAGGATGCAACTGCACTAGTAACCAAGTGTGAAGCGTGCCAGTTCCATTCAAAGAAGCTTCATCAACCAGCTCAAGCTCTTCAAACAATCCCTCTCTCCTGGCCATTTTCAGTTTGGGGGCTCGACATACTTGTGGCACCCCGATCCGCATGGAGCGGGGGCCTTTGCACGTCATCCCAGGATAACACCTGACGCAGGACATGTCCATGATAGAACATTCCAGGTACAATAATATTCATCAACTACATGTATATAAGATTACATCATTGATGAATACAATCATCTGGCATAGCCTAAGGCTATCTAAATGGCGGCATAAGTCTTGGTTCAGTAACATATCGACTCTGGCCGGGCTCCACAACTCACAGGACTGGCAAGGTTCCGGCCTAGCGCGATGGAACAAGCGAACAATTCGGGCATGACCTACAAAACTGGCAGGACACGCCAGGTCAGTACATCGAATGTACTTGCAAGGCAACCAAATACATAGCATCCAAACATAGACATGACAAAGCAAGAACAAAGCATATGTTACAATCTACTTCAACACAATTTCTAAGCATGGCATCAGATTAACTAGAGTCATAATTCAAATTAAGCATGAACAACATCATAGCAACTACTAGCAAGACAATAGCATGACATATTAAAACATGCTTCTAACATGGCAACAACAAAGCATAGCATGTCAACCCATGGCATAGTCTAGCAGTTCAATCAAAGCATGGCATGAACACATACGGTATTATCTTATGCAGCAATCTCTTACTCTACAACGGCTCCTCGGAGCAAACTCATGACTCACCGAGATTTCATCTCACAATCTTATCAATACATCACTGTGACTTCTCACGACTATCTCATAGTCCAAGTCACCACATTCTCCATCGCACTTTAGTTATCACATTAGTTATTAACAGATTTATCCTCCATTTCGACCAAGACCCGATAGTGTGACCTACTACGAACTGTGCCCATGACCGAGGAGGCGGCTATCGATAGATTAAACACCCACTCTGTAGAGGTAGCACACTGTACCCACACCACGGAACCTATGGCCTCGCACTCCCATTCGGGTGGACCAACGGCGTTCCAACAAAACCGATCTACTGCCATGACACTCTCCCGACCACTGCGACCAACATCCCTTTTTGGTTCAGTCCTGGGTGGCCCCGTGCCAACCAAAGGCATCAAACGGCCACCGTCGTGGCAAAAAAAAGGTCCCAAACTGGGACAAAGCATGCAAAACAACTCGGGCACACAAGGTTTATGTCCACCTACCTGGTCAGGGTAGCGCACGCCCATAACTTTCCCTCATTGTAGGCACCAGCGAGAGACATGACAATAGACCACATTAGGGCCTTTCCCATAAAAGGCAAATGTGGTTGCACTAGAGAAAGCTCGATTAGGTGGCACTAAGACTCGATCCCATCGATGACAGAGGAGGTTTATTATTAAGTCATGTTATTAACATCTCCACCATCATCAACATTATGAGCATATTTAACAAGGATGCAACAATGGGCATTCAGCATACAAATGCATTAACAAATATCAACCTTCTCAAGTGTACATAGCATATGAAACATGTCAATACCTGGTACTAGCATATCAACGGTGTAACAATATTATCATAGTATCAATACTACTGGCATGAAACTAACAAAAACACAAGTATAATATTATCAACAACACTATAACTAGCATGGCAAATGCTATGGTGGAAGGCAAGCATGACATGGCAAGCAGTACTAACATATAGCATAACTGAAATAACGACAGACGAAACTGACAAAAACTACTGCAACTAAGCACACACACAAAGTACCAGCAAAGTCAACATGCAAACTCGGGGCTCATGATAAGAGGTTGGCTTGCCTGTTGGTCGAGGAATATTACGGGAAGAAGTTCAATCGCTCTGCGGAAAAAATTACCGGAGAAGGGTTTTCTCTTAGAGGGGCTGGATTAGGGTAAGGGAAAATGGGTATTTTCAGAATGTGCAATCATCAAGAAAATAGTCCCATCGAAAAGATCTCGAGGAACAGAGAAGGTGAGCATTGGAATCACCTCATCGGGGTTACGGTTGCAAAGTTGTGTCCATTCACTTTTTAGGCAGAAAAGTGGCTTAAACCGTGAACCTTCACAATTTAACCTCTTCGGCGGGCGGCTGAAAAAGAGAAGGCGCACTTGAGAAAAATACGTTTTCAGAGAATACAAAGAGTATTACGGGCAATACGTTTTAAGTTACTAGAAAACATACTACAGTGAATACATCTTTGGAGAAATGAAAATGCACTTCGGGGATGCGTATCCACTTACACTGACTGGGCACTTCTTCGGCCAATGACAAGCAGGGCCCGCACAGGGTGGTCCCCTCACTTATCCAAGCTGGCAGGACCAGGTCAACACGCCTGGGTTGCTGTCAGATGCGGCCCGCGTGCTTCTTCTCTCTCCTCCTCTACTGCTTCTTCCTTCTCCTTCTCTGTTCCCGACGCAACGACGAGGGCGCCGGCTCCGGTGTGGCCACGGTGCTCCGGCGAACTCTTCGGCCATGGAGCGACGCGTCATGGGAGGAGTCACCAGCGTGCACCGCACCCACCTGGGATCAGAACAACGGCGGGGAGGGCTGGATGGTGCGGCAATGGGTGGAAACAGAGGGCGGCAAGGTCAGCTGGTTTGGTGGCTCTGGTGGGGGAATGAGATGGGTGAGGGGCTGGGGATGGTCACCGGAGAGTAGCGCGTACATCCTTGGGTTGGACAGGGCGTGGGGGTGCTTGGTCGCGGTGCGGGGAGGAGGTCAGGAGCGACGGCCTCGGTGACAGAGAGCTTCGGTCACCGTAGAAATCGCGAATAGAGGCCACCGGAGAAGGACGGGGAGCGCTGGGGTGGCTACTGGGTGGTAGGGGAAGGGTCAGGTGGCGGTGGAACAAAGGGAACAACTCGAGGTCACCGGAATCGAGAGGGACCTGAGGCGGCGGCCATGGCGATGGTTGGGCTCGGGGAGCGTCTCCGAGGATGAATGAGCTGCTCGGGGAGGCGTAGAGGCCCTGTTCCTGGTGGCGCTGCGGTGGTTCCTAGCTGCAATGCTGGGCACGCTGATAGGCTCGTCGATCCTCCTGGTGATACTCATCAGGAATGATCGAGCCCACGGCAACGCGCGACTAGATGCGGTGGCTCGAGGTGCGGAAGAAGATGGTGCACGGGGTGGTCCTCCACCATGCTTGATTTTCCGTCTCTTTGCGTCGGCGGAGTAATAGCTTGCTGCGGTGGAGTGGTGGTGGTGACTCACCTGCGCCACACAAGGCAGTCACGATGGTAGTGATGAGGTTCGGATGCGGGTGAGGTGGTTGCGCCAGCTCAGGAGTCATATTAGGGTATTGGGAAAAATTTCACGGGTATCTCCACGAAATGTAGGCATCGAGGTAGAATCGGGGTTGAAACCTGTATGGGGGTGTTGTACTAGATCGATTGAAATAAAGTTGGTAGTGTTCCTCTGGAAACGCGATTGGGTCTAATGAAAAAGAATTAGGGATGAGGAATGGCCAGATGCAAATGCCTCTTCGAGGCTCTGGGTTTGAAAATATGGCACATGGAGTATGCACAAATATAGCTAGGGATGCGACTTTGTATTCCCCCGAGTAATGCCCAAATGTACTCGTGGGTGAACCGGGTATGCCTGCACGATGCAGTGCAGTCTAAATTAACGAACATACAGATGCAAAATACATGCAAAGGAAAAACACATGAGACAAATAATATTAAGTTGTTTTAATGCTAGTGGGTATATGTACTCCTGGTATACATATACCTACACCAGTGCACATTTTATTATAGACTTGGCACGAGTCAATGTTGTTTTTAGTGTAAGTGTTCTACTGATTAAAAGCTTGTTAGAAACACAGTGCCAACACTGTCAAACATTTCTGCTTGACAAAGAGACAACCAAAAACAAAACCAAAAAGCAAGCAAACATACATAAAACACAACATACGGGATACAATAGTACCAGCATACAAAAGCACGAACGCGCTATGCGCTAAACGAAACAACTCACTCCGGGATACATGGTTCTACCCTCATATCAAGGATGAACCGACAGACTGACCTACTCGCAGAAACACCTGACTACGTGACTGAGGTCATGCAGAGGACTGGCCTTGCCGGGGCTCTCCTGGAGGACGAAGACTGAGCCAATCTCCATCTTCATCATCTGACACTTCTATGGGTTGGGGCTCTACTGCTGAGGGTGTGGCTGAAATTGATCCAAGCAAATGTAGCTAGTGGATCCGGTAAAGAGCCTTGTCGAGGGTGATGACATTTGCCTTGGGCGACAACACATGCTGAGAGGGTATCACTGGTTCAGATAGCATTGGGCGAATGGCTTGGGATGCGAATTTACGAGCCTCACGATAAGCTTCCGTGACAACCTGTACCGCATCATTGTCCATGGTTCTAAACTCGACAAGCATCTTTGCAATCATCATCCCCTGGGCAGTGATATATTGCACCAAGCGAGCGATTGCGGGGTCATCTCCCTGGATAGTGGGAGAAAGCTGAATTCCTGCTTCTGCCACAATGGGGAAAAGCAGAACTCCTGCCTTTGTTCCACCTACGGAAACTTGGTTCAGAGGTATAGGATAGGCTCCACAGCAGCGACCTGAATTGCCAAATCAGTAGTGGGCATGGATCTGCCCTGAAAAACTAGGGGCTGACCATCTGCCACGGGACCTGGGCAGATGTGCACTCTTGCATCATAGCGGTGAAGGTGAGGGACGGGTGCCAATTGGAACACCAGGTAATTGGGGCTAGCATTATAGCCAAAGGCTTTGGTGAGCATCTTAGTAAGAAGGGTGGAAAGCCAGTATGGTTGACGGCAAAGGTTCGTGTGTAAAACTTGGGAGCTTTGAGGGCGCTAGTCATGGCTGGGGTGTTACTAGCTAGGCTTCTATGCAGGGACATGGCTGACTGAGGGGTGAGCGATATGGCTAGCAGAAAGGGGATTTCATAGGCAGCTACGCGGGACATGCCCGCATGGTGTGGCCCCTTTCCCTTAATGGTGAAGGGTAAGCGGTGTGGCCGACTAGAAAGGATAGCGTTGCTGCTCGTTCCACAGATAACTAGGCGGGGACAGCAGGGTGAGGACGTGTCGGTCCCAACTGCACCACCTATTGATTAACAGTGGCCATGTCGGATGCCAGGGATGGGTCAAATCCCTTAGGGTCATTACAGGTTAATGGTAGTGGTGATCTAATGCTAGGATAACCTATGCCAGCCTGGCTCCTCTGATACCATCTCCTGTGGCACCCCGATCCGCATGGAGCGGGGGCCTTCACAAGTCCGCCCAGGATAACACCTGACGCATGACAGGTCCATGATATAGCATCCTAGGTACAATCAGATTCATCAAATACATGTATATAAGATTACATCACTGATGAATACAATCATCTGGCATAGCCCTAAGGCTATTTAAATGGCGGCAGAAGTTTTGGTTCATCAGCATATCGACTCTGGCTGGGCTCCACAACTCACAGGACTGGCAAGGTTACGGCCTAGCGCGACGGAACAAGCGAATAGTTCGGGCACGACCTACAAAACTGGCATGCCACGCTAGGTCAGTACATTGAATGGACTTGCAAGACAACCAAATACATAGCATCCAAACATACAGATGACAAAGCAAGAACCAAGCATATGTAACAATCTACTTCAACACATACCTCCGCAAACTAGACGTCCAACTATCCTAACACCACTGTGGGGCCACTCCCCAAGCCAGTCTCTGATCATACTCCTTGTGTGGTCTCCATAGAGTCCTCTGTCCCCAAAAGTAAGGTGTTTAGGTTTGAGAATTTCTGGATTTCAATCCAGGTTTCTTGGCTCTGGTTCAGGCGTCTTGGGACAAGTACTGTTGTGCGCCAAACTCAGCTGCATTGTTATGCAAGAAGCTGAAAAACTTGCGGTATGCTCTCAAAAACTGGAGTAAAGACATCTCTGGTCTGAATTTGTGTATTGACAATTCAAACTGGGCCCTTCTAGAACTGGATAATTGAGGATAAGCGGGAGTTGACAATACCTAAAGCAAACTTCAGGAGAATACTTAAGGATCATTTGATCACCCTCCTTCGCTATAAGCAAGAATATTGGAAGAAGAGATACACAGTATATTGGTTCAAATGTGTGTGGGGGGGGGATAATACAAAATTCTTTCACTCGGCGGCATCGGAGAGATATCGCAAAAACTCCATCGCCTCTCTCAAACTTCAGGATGGTACTGTTGTTTCTGACCATGCAGGTAAAGAGAAGGAGCTCCTTGACACGTACAAGGATAGACTGGGCAGAAAACACCGTATGTAATGAAATTTGATCTGGCAAAAATTATGAAGAAAGTTGAAGGCTTGCATGAGTTGACTAAACCCTTCATGCATGAGGAGATTGACAAGGTGGTGCAGGAGATGCCTGCGGACAGGGCACCGAGCCCTGATGGGTTCCATGGTTGCTTCCTCAAAACTTGCTGGCATATTGTCAAACATGATTTTTACAGTCTTTGCAAGGATTTTTTATGAGGGTAATCTTTATCTTCAAAGTCTCAACTCGGGTTATATCACACTCATTCCGAAGATCCAATCGGCAGAAACTGCTAATGATTATAGACCAATCACATTGCTCAACTGTTGTCTCAAGCTAATAACTAAACTGCTAGCTAATCGTCTTCAAAAAAATGTTTTTAGGATTATCCATCGCAATCCGTATGGATTTCTCAAAGGTAGGTCGATATAAGACTGCTTAGCTTGGGCCTTAGAATACATCCATCAATGTTAGGCTTCTGGGAGTGAGTGCTGCATCTTGAAGTTGGATTTTGCAAAGGCATTCGACATGATTCAGCATGAACCAATGATTGAGATTATGCGCAGTATGGGATTTGATGATAAGTGGCTGGGCTGGATCAATCGCATTTTTTCCTCTGGCTGTTCTTCGGTGCTGGTCAACGACACCCTGGGGAAGCAGTTCCAGTGTCTTTGTGGTGTTCGTCAGGGTGATCCCCTATCACCACTGATTTTCGTGCTTGCTGCGGATCTGCTGCAGTCGGCGGTCAATGATGCTTGCGGTTCAGGGCTGATCTGTCTACCTATACCCACGCCAAATAATGACTACCCTGTAATCCAGTATGCTGATGATACGATCGTTGTGTTCCCCGCTTGTCCCATGCAGGCTCAGGTGTTGAGGGATATTTTGATGGATTACGCAACATCTATGGGTCTCAAAATCAACTTTCACAAGTCCACTTTAGTACCTATCAACCTGGATCAGATGAATGCCACGGTGTTGGCAGAAGTCTTTGGTTGCTCAATTGGCCGCATGTCGTTCACGTATCTTGGTCTGCCCATGGGCACCATGCATCCGTCTGTAATTGACCTGATGCCATTGGTCACGTGTGTGCAGAGGAGAGTTCTAGCTGCGGCATCCTTGCTGGATTATGGCTCCAAGCTAACCTTGCTAAATTCTGTAGTGACCTCTTTGGCTATTTATGCCATGTGCTTGATCAAGATAAACCCTAAAATCATTGAGCATCTTGATAAACTGCGCAGAACTTGTCTTTGGGTGAGGAAATCGGATGATGGCAACAGAAGTAGCTCCCTGGCAGCATGGGGGATGGTGTCTAAACCAAAGAACAAAGGGGGCCTGGGAGTCATCGATCTCAAAATCGAAAATCAAGGGCTTCTGCTCAAACAACTCCACAAGTTCTATAATAAACTTGATGTCCCCTGGGTAACCTTGATCTGGGATGCTTACTATACTGGCAAGGTACCTCATGCAACTGAGCCCTGTGGTTCGTTTTGCTGGAGGGATGTCATGCAACTCTCAGATAACTTCCAAGGGATCACCAAGGCGGAGGTGGCTGCGGGTGACACGATCCTCTTTTGGAAGGACAAATGAAAAAATGAGGTTTTTCAGGATCAGTACCCGAGAGCCTTCTCGTTTGCTACAGATCCTGACATGTCGGTGCGCCAGCTTCTCTCTTCTGACTGATTGAGCGAGGTGTTTCACCTTCCATTGTCGCATGAGGCACGACAAGAGGTGGCTGATTTGCAGGCGGATACTATGGGGGTGTCCATCACCGAGGACAAGGATTCTTGGTCTTGTGTCTGGGGGAGAGGAGTTTTTCGTTCCACACAATACTATGCTTATTGCTTCAGCCAAGTTCAGGTAGATGACGCCTTCAAGTGGATTTGGGAATCCAAATGCACCATGCAGTGGAAAGTTTTTCTATGGCTGCTATTGTCAGAAAGATTGAACACTAGAAACATGCTCAAGAGAAGGCATTTCAGGCTCCAGAATGATGATTAGTCGTGTCTGCTCTGTAGTAATCCTCCGGAGGAAGATATTATACACCTCATTTTCACTTGCCCCTTCAGTCAGAGGTGTTGGGACGCTATTGGGATGCAATGGCCAAGTGATCCGTGCGCATTGAGGAAATTGCATGAGGCGAAAGTTAGGTGGGCTCGACCAATGTTCCTCGAAGTCTTTGCAGTGGCTGGTTGGGGGATCTGGAAGGAGAGAAATGGCAAGCACTTCCGTGGGATTCAGCCCTCATTTGGATCATGGAGGGATAGATTCAAACGAGACTTTGCCATGCTAGTCCATCGAGCAAAGCAGGAGATTGGCCCCTACATTTTATCCCTTGCTGATTCTCTGTAAAGATATTTGTACACAATCTTGTAATAGTTTAGTCTCTATAACCCCCCCTGCCCCTCTGGTGTAGTATGTAACTCTCTGGACTTACTAACATTCCCCCTATCTTCTAACATTTTAATTTAATACAATAGGCAGTGAGGGAACCTCACTGTCATCAGTTCTCAAAAAAAATGTAAGCATGGCATGATATTAACTAGAGTCATAATTCAAACTATGAATGAACAACATCATAGCATCTACTATCAAGACAATAGCATGACATATTAAAACGTGCTTCTAACATGGCAACGGCAAAGCATAACATATCAACCCATGGCATAGTCTAGCAGTTCAATCAAAGCATGGCATGGCTTCAAGAAACTACACTGAAAATAAACTACCAGTTACCTCCCATGAAGACATACAATATTATCTTATGCAACAATATCTTACTCTGCCACGGCTCCTCGGAGCAAACTCATGACTCACCGAGATCTCATCTCACGATCTTATCAATACATCACCGTGACTTCTCACGACTATCTCATAGTCCAAGGGACCACATTCTTTATCGCACTTTAGTTATCACATTAGTTATTAATAGGTTTATCCTCCATTTCGACCAAGACCCGATAGTGTGACCTACTATGAATTGTGCCCATGACCGAGGACGCGGCTATCGATAGATTAAACACCCACTCTGCAGAGGTAGGACACTCTACCCATACCACGGAACCCATGGCCTCGCACTCCCATTCGGCTGGACCAATGGCGTTCTGACAAAACTGATCTACTACCATGACACTCTCCCGGCCACTCCGACCAACACCCCTTTTTGATTTTAGTCCCGGGTGGCCCTATGCCTACCAAAGGCATCAAATGGCCACCCTCGTGGCAAAAAAAAATTGTCCCAAACAGGGACAGAGCGTGCAAAACAACTCGGGCACACAAGGTTTATGTCCACCTACCTGATCAGGGTACCACATGCCCATAACCTTCCCTCGTTGGAGGCACCGGCGAGAGACATGACAATAGACTGCATTAGGACCTTTCCCATAAACGGCAAATGTGGTTGCACTAGAGAAAGCTCGATTTGGTGGCACTATGACTCGATCCCATCAATGACGGAGGAGGTTTATTATTAAGTCATGTTATTAACTTCTCCACCATCATCAACATTATGAGCATATTTAACAAAGATGCAACAATGAACATGCAACATACAAATGAATTAACAAGTATCAGCCTTCTCAAGTGGACAGTTATAGCATATGAAACATGGCAATACCTGGTACTAGCATATTCAACGGTGTAATAATATTATCATAGTATCAATACTATTGACATGAAACTAACAAAAACACAGGTATAATATTATCAACAACAATATAACTAGCATGGCAAATTCTATCATAAAAGGCAAGCATGAAATGGCAAGCAGTACTAACATATAGCACAACTGAAACAATGGCAAATGAAACAGACAAAAACTACTGCAACTAAGCACACACACGAGGTACCCGCAAAGTCAACATGCAAGCTCGGGTCTCATGATAAGAGGTTCGCTTGCCTGGGGGTCGAGGAATACTTCGGGAAGAAGTGCGATCACTCTGCGGAAATATTTGTCAGAGAGGGGTTTGCTCTCAGAGGGGCGGAATTAGCGCAAGGGGAAATGGGTATTTTCATAAGGTGCAATCTTCAAGAAAATAGTCCCATCCAAAAGAGCTCGACGAATAGAGAACGTGAGCGTTGGAATCACCTCATTCGGGGTTACGGTTGTAAAGTTGTGGCCGTTCACTTTTTAGGCAGAAAAGTGGCTTAAACAGTGAACATGCACAATTTAACCTCTTCGGTGGGCGGTTGACAAAGAGAAAGCGCACTTGAGAAAATATGTTTCCAGAGAATAGAAAGCGTATTTCGGGCAATACGTTTTCAGTTACTAGAAAACTTACTATAGTGAATACTTCCTCGGAGAAATGTAAACGCACTTCGGGGTTGCGTCTCCACTTACGCTGACTGGGCACTTCTTCAACCAATGACAAGCGGGGCCCGCATATGGTGGGGCCCCTCACTTATCCATGCTGGCAGGACCAGGTCAATGCGCCCGGGTTGCTGCCAGGTGTGGCCCGTGTGCTTCTTCTCGCTCCTCCTCTCCTTCTTCCTTCTCCTTCTCTGTTCTCGATGCAACAACGAGGGCGCCAACTCCGGTGTGACCACATCGCTCTGGCGAACTCTCCAGCCAGGGAGCAGCACAGGAGGAATCACCGGCATGCACCGCGCCCACCTGGGGTCAGAACGACGATGGGGAAGCTAGATGGTGCGGCGATGGTGGAAACAGAGGGCGGCAGGGTCGGGTGGTTTGGTGGCTCTAGTGGGGGAATGAGACGGGTGAGGGGCTGGGGATGGTCGCCAAAGAGTGGAGTGCCCATCCTTGGGTGGGACAGGGCATGGGGGTGCTCGATTGCGGGGCGGGGAGGAGGTCAGGAGCGACGGCCGCGGCGACAGAGAGCTTCGGTCACCGTGGAAATTGCGAACAGAAGCCACCGGAGAAGGGCGGAGAGCTCTGGGGTGGCTACTGGGTGGTAGGGGAAGGCTCAGGTGGTGGTAGAACGGAGGGAACAACTCGAGGTCACCGGAATCAAGAGGGACTCGAGGCAGCGTCCATGGCGATGGTGGGGGTCGGGGAGCGTCTCCGGGGATGAATGAGCTGCTCGGGGAGGCGTAGACGAGGGCGGGGAAGCTGCTGGTGAGCTTGATTCGGTCGCGGGCGGGCTATATATAGCCGAGCGAGGAGAGCTCGAGAAGGTGGAGAGGTGGCACGCGCGCGGATACGTGTCCGCGCTCCAGCGACGGGCACGCGAGGCCAAGGGTCACGGGGAGGGCGGGAAGGCAACGAGGGGGATCTAGACGAGCTCATAGTGCTGCGCAATACCAAGGGGGCTCAGGGAAGAAGAAGACACAGGAGGAAGACGACGGCGCACACGAGAGCTCACTATTCGGCGACGGCGACGACACGATGAGGAAGCAAACAAAGAGGGAAAGAGCTCCCGGGGGAAGAGGACGCCGAGGCCAAGCGGTTGGACAAGCTGGAACGATCCAGAACCAGTTGGAGCTGCTCTGCCCAGTCCAACACGGGCTAGACCATCATTTTGGCTAGCAATCACTCGTAATCACCACTGACACTGCACCTTTGGCCTCCTACTTCGTGCCAAACCTTGTTAGTAGTGATGTCCTTCCAAGGCGCATTAAAACGGAGGTGATGGCACGGGCAGAGGTGTAGTGAGCAGAGGGAAACAAGCTCCACAAGTTTGATGTAGCAAACTTGACCGCATCTTGCTGATCAACCTAGTGAGGTTAAGGACTAAAATTGTTGTCTGGGATGTTTAGGCTAGAAAGCACTACGGTCCTGGGAAGTTGGAGTGGATTTGGGCCAGTATTTAAAATAGTTGCAGTACAACTGCTAAATATGGTCCAAAAACTAAATGAGGAAGAAGCACTCACCAGGAGTGTTGGATGGGGCTATAACCTGGCCAATCTTCATGATTTGGACATATGTAGATGCTATAAAAAGATCACACCAAATGGACTTGCCAAAATGGTAGTTGTTTCACAAACATCTCTTCTATCTAGAAACTTGGGAAAATTCTAGGAAAATATCGCGTAAATGAAATGAGCCAAACTCTTGTGCAGGTGGATGCTAACCACCCTGCCAAATTGCAGCTCAATTGGAAGGAATAAAGCACTTCCGTTGTAAAATTTAAGAGAAGGCAGAAACTTGCATTCGATCATGTGGCCAATTTTTTTTGATCTGTGGAACATGAGATAAGGATGGAACTAGTGAATATATAGCAAGGACAAGCTCCACAATTTATGTGGGAATTTTCTCTGCTATGAAATGGTAGTTCCTTTAGAAAATGGCAGAATTGAATATATTGGCATTAAATAGGAAAAGGAAATTTTCCATATTTAATTATGGCCAATATTTTTCCTAAGGCTTGGATTAGGCATAAATATCAACTCCACCCATTTCTCATGAATTTAGGAGATGACTAGCTATTCCTTTGGATTTTATTCCTCAAAAAGACAAGAAAGGGAATAAATCACAACTGAAAAATATTACATAAGACTTAGCAATATTTTTGCATATCCAAGGTTTAGAATGGTAGGAGGGTCTCTGGGAACAGATGGAATGATCAACAGATCAAGCAAAATAATGGCTCCTTTGAAATCACAAAGGGCATATTCAAATTCCAAAAATTTGGAATTAGGGTTTGAATGGGTTTGAGATGATGCAACTGAGGTCTTGCCCACTGACAAAGACATGAGCAAGGCTTTGAATGGTTGGAAATGACAAGAATTCTCCAAGTCATCCAGCAAACTCAGGAGAAAGATTTTGAAAATGATTGCCAGGAAGGAATGACAGCATAAAAACTGATAACCCAAATTTGGGGCTTTTAAAATACTGGGCCCCTTTCCCCGTGCTGTCGGGGGCTTTGAGTACTTGTATGTGGCAATCGACAAGTTCACAAAGTGGCCAGAAGTGGAGCCAGTGAGAACTGTGACAACAAAGTCAGCCGTCAAGTTCTTCAAGGGACTAGTCTGTCATTTTGGTGTGCCAAATAGAGTCATCATCGATAATGACACGTGGTTCATGAGCCGCACCTTCATGCAGTATATTGAAGACCGCAGCAGGAAAGTTTGGTTTGCTTTTGTTGCTCATCTAAGAAGCAATAGCCAGGCAGAAAGAGCAAATGTTGAAGTGTTGCGAGGCCTCAAAACGGGAACCTTTGACAGGCTGCACAAATGTGGAAGACGCTGGATTGATGAGTTGCCAACGGTTCTTTGGTCAATCAGAATGACACCAAATCGAGCCACTGGCCAGACACCCTTCGCCCTGTTATACGTGGCGGAAGCAGTTATCCCCATAGAACTCATATACGGGTCACCTTGAGTGCTCACTTATGATGAGCTTGAGCAAGAGCAGTTGCACCAAGATGATGCTACGCTCCTTGAGGAAGATCGTCTTCAGGCTACTATGCGAGCCTCTTGCTACCAGCAAGCCTTCCGCCGCTACCATAGCCGCAAGGTTCATGCCCGAAGCCCTTAGGAAGGCAACCTTATTCTTTGGTGTGTTCAATCCGTCAAGAATTCAAACAAGTTGACGCCAAAGTGGGAAGGGCCTTATCGGGTAATACGAGTCACCAGGCCCGGCGCAGTCCACCTCGAGACCGAAGATGGCATTCCCGTGAGCAACTCCTGGAATATTGAACATCTTCGCAAGTCGCGCGGTTGCCTGGAGCCCCGACAACCCCCTTTTGTACTAGCCTTGCCGGCAAGGCATGTAACCCTATGTACAGAGCCAGGCACAGACCCTGTGCGTAGTTAATAACTTTTAGTACGTATAGTTTTCTGCTAGTTTCCATGTTCATATATATATATATATACATATATGCATGCTCGTGTATAATATTGTGCTATACCCTTGGTTCCAGCAGGTACTGATGAACCGCCAAGGTTCCATACTCCTGTCCTCTCTTCCTTTCACCCACGGTGATGACGCACCAACAAGAGGTTGAGAAGACTGCCCGACACAACGATTGCTGGTAAATCGAACAGATAAAGTGCACGTCTTGTCCATTCGTGTATGTAACATGTGGCTTGTGCATTAGAAAACCTCACCACTCTTTTTAGACTTAGGTGCTCTCGTCCCTGACTCGAACACTGCTTCGGTCAGAATGGTCGTAGTAGCCTTGGATAAAATGAGATTGCCAGGGGGTTGGATCCTTTGTCTGTAACCCGGCAGATGTGACTCTCCAGCAGGCACAGAGAGCGTCGGCAAGATAGCTTGCCGGGGGGACTCATTTATTTACATTAAAGAAGCGTTTCACCTTTGCGTGGACATATACATACATGAGTTCCCGACAAGGCTCGTCTTTTTCATTGACATGCTGATGCAAGTACAAATGTTACAGAACATAAGCATGGACTTGAGAGATTACATTATCTAGAATATTAAGATTTGGCAAGTGCCTACAAGTTGAAAGAAAGATAAGTGCCCCGTAATCCCCGTTTGTGCCCTTTTCCTCCCCAGGCACGGCAAGTGAAAACAGAGACGGGCATGGGGAATGCGTTGATGGACAACATGGCGGGGGTAGCCTTTCAACCAGTGACACTAGGGCCAGCAGGGCACAACCCCTGGCAAGGCGTGTTGCCGGGGGTGTGCAGATGATGGTGCTGCCACTGATGGTCAGCTGGAGGCGGAGTCGTCGTCCTCCCGCCCATTGCCATCGTCGTCACTCGCACTGTCCTCCTCGTCATGGTCGCTCGAGGAGGAGCTTTCATCGTCGGTGGAGCTCTCCCCGCAGCACCCTAAGCGGATTCCCGACCTCCCGAAGACCTTGACGGAGAGCAGGCCGTTCTCCATTATTTTGAACTCAAGAACGTGCCCCTCCCACAAGCTATGGGCGTGCGAAGGTTTTCCACCCATGGTGAAGATACATGACGTGAGGGGCGGGGAAAGTCGACGTTGACCCACATGCTGCCATTCCCGCAGCCCCTCATGTGTAGCCTCAAAGCCTGCGGCGGGTCTTGCTCCATCACCCAGGCGAACGGGGTAGGGAGGCGGAGATGACCGCACACGGGCTTGTACAGGCTGATGAAGAACTCACGAGGCTGGTCTCCAACATGGCCCTCCATTGGAGGAGGTGCCGCCGGCAGAGGCGGAGCTGGTGCTCCGCCCCGTCCTCCTCTTCCCCGACCACCGCGGCGACCTCGGCCTCGCCCCCTCCCTCTCCCTCTCATAGTGGGCTCTGCTGCCATGAACTCCGGAGGAGGGGGGACGCGCTGACGAGCAGAAGCCCTCGTCGCCGCATCGAAGCACCAGCAAGCCCTCTCACCATGGCGAATGGAAGAAGGATACTAAGCAGAAGCAGGGGAAGGAGGTGAATACGGAAAAGCACTGTCCCTCTCCCTTTTTATAGAAGGGTAGGGCCGGGGCATGGCCTCCTAACCCCAAGGACGGCCGCGCCGCTCGACCAATGCAGCCTCCTGAGGTGCAGGGAATCAGGACCAACCCGCTGCCCCAATCAGCGACGCCTGGTTTCCCGCCTCGGCGTTAATGCCCATTCCCTCCGCATCCGCCGCCTGCCCTTCCTAAGGCATGGATGACACATAGCGAGCGAGTCAGAGGCATAAAGACAAGTGGGGCGACCATTTTCCGCCCCGTGTTCGTGGGGTGTGGTGCCATGCAGGCCACGACCCGAGTCCACTTAGTAAATGAGTAGCACCCCTGCGAATTCCTCTTTTTTATGAGAGAGGCGCGGGCTGCCTCTTTACTATCCACTGCGAAGTGACACAAGCGTGTTGCGGCCGTCCCACACACGACCCCCACGTCACGCACTCAATGTGTATCATATGGAAGCGCAACTGACGATGTGTTTTACAGCGGTTAATCTCTGCCACTCATGCCCGCGCACTGTTCTGGGACTGGCCCGACAACGCTTCGCACTTATGTGTGTCCCAGGCCCGGGGCTCCTGTCGGTGTACAAAAGTATGGGCTCTTCTGTACCCTTACTTGTCCATGGGCATTCATAGCCACACATGTGACAGGGCTTGGCAGGGCAGTAGGCAAAAGAATACAAGACTACGTAGACAACATTCAAGATGGAAACAGAGAGTAGAAGACTAGCTGGACGTCCCCTGGAAACACCCTTGCAGGGGCGACCTACGCAGCCCCGGCAAGACCCTTGCCGAGGCAGCCTGCGAAGCACCAGCAAGGTCATCACCCTCGAGGCTGAGGGCTTCGACACCATCAACAGCGTCAAAGCCAAGACTCGAGGACGCATGCATAGTAGCATACAGATCTTTGTGAAGACTAGTAGACCGCAGGTCTACGTGAAGACCCGAAGAGCGAAGACCCCCGGCAAGGCCCTTGCCGGGGGCGACTGCGAGGCCCCCATCAAGACTCTTGCCGGGGACAGTTACAGGGCAAGAGAGAGGCCCGCACCAGACATGGTTTCGCCACCTCACCACCATTCCAGCACGACGATCGGCCTGCCAACTAGGCAGACGCCTGCGTGGCGGCATGCAGTCCTTCGTGGAGGCTCTACCATCATGCCAACACAGCAGCTAGCCATCTAGCATGGCGTTACATGGCTCGTCAGCCTGGACGCATGTCGGAGCGAGGAGAGGTGGCGACGGACGGGACGACTTCAGTTACCGCCCGTGATAAAGTAAGAGGGCATGTAGGCAGTGCATTAAATGCATTTGTCCTACGATGTCAGCGAAGTTTGAGAACTGTAGATACTTTCCACCTCATGTGTGCCGCTGTGGTGACCCCTTTGACATATAAAAGGCGGCCCGAGGCATACTGAGAGAGGATTCAGACTTTTTGGTCTGGGCAAGCACCGCGGCTAGTTCAAGAGCTCAAGAGCACTAAATACACACAAGCAGGACTAGGGTTTTACGCAACATTGCAGCCCGAACCAGGGTAAAAAACACTCGCACTGATCACTAGATCTGCTCTTTGCGCAACTTCTCTCCCCGCCAACCGTAGAAGGGATCCTTGTGGTCCCATAGGTGTTCGTTTCCCCAACATAAATGATCTATACGAATAGCCACTTCCGTGATAAAGGACTTCTGGGTTGCCTATACAGTTCATAGACAAGTGAAAGTGGATACTCTAAAATGTGCAAGATAAGCATGAGTGCAATGGATGGCGTTCTCGTCGAGGGACGGGAACGGATCCATAGTGGTGTATTGATATGAGGAATATGTGGACTCATGTGCGCCACCTCAAAAGAGTTACCAGCAGTCGTAGTACAGGATACCCACTGAGTCAAAGTTGGTTTGCTGCAGTTAAACTCCACCACCCCTTTGTTGATACTGATGCATATGTAGCTAGTTCTGATGTAAGTCTTGCTGGGTACATTTGTACTCACGTTGCTTAATATATGTTTTTGCAGAGAGACTTCAGTCTCACTAGTAGTTCCATGTGGACTTCGACCTTTAGCTTGTTACCTCAGCTATGATCTAATTCCCTCGGGAGTCTTGTAGATAGTCAGGCTTCTCAGCCTTTTTCATTTGTAGTTCTCTGTACTCAGACATGTTAAACTTCTGTTGCCTGTATGCTCTGTATGTTGGGTCATGTGACCCATGTTTGTAATTCTTACTATGTTTGACTCCTCGGAGTCTAATGAATACATACTTTGAGTTGTAGAGTTTTGTTGTGATGCCATGTTGTATTTGCACATATCGAGCATATTGTGTGTATGATTTGAAATGCTTTGTATGTGTGGGATCCAACAACCTAGTTGTTTATTCTTGGTAGCCTCTCTTATGGGAAATGTCTCCTAGTGCTTCCACTGAGCCATGGTAGCTAGCTACTGCTCCGGAACACTTAGGCTGGTCGGCATGTGTCCTTCTTGGTTCATGTGTCTGTCCCTTCGGGGAGATGTCGCGCGTTGTTCCTTTAAGTTCTTGTAGCTAGCTACACATATACCTACACATATACTTACAATGGATATGTTCATCCAACACATATACTTTCAACAAGCATACCTACACATATACTTACCAAATCCTATCCCTGCCATATGGATATGTTCATCCAACACATATACATAGCAAATCAAAAGTCCATATGCAACATATATAGCTAGCTAACATATGCAACAACAAGCATACAATGGTTTCATCCATACATACATATATAGGTAGCAAGTTTCACATTGTTCATCCTACAAAATCAAAACAAAAAGGAAGCATAAAGAGAAGAGTAGACTCCATCAACACAAGCTTCTTCATCTAAAGTAAATCTGCAAATTGGGAAAGAAGAAAGTTAGAAGAAGAAGAAGAGTAGCTAGAAGAAGAAGAAAAAAGGAAGAAGAAGAAAAAGAAGATTTTTTTCTTCTCTTTCTTTTTCTCCTCTGCTCTTCTTCTTCTTCTTCTTCTTCTTCTTCTTCTTCTTCTTCTTCTTCTTCTTCTTCTTCTTCTTCTTCTTCTTCTTTTAACTAAGGTAGGTAAAAATGCCATTTTATTGCTTAGCTAGGTAAAAATGCTAAGTGTAGGTCATTTTAGAGCTAAGCTAGGTAAATAGGTCATTTTGGAGCTTAGTAAGGTTATTATGTCATTTTCGAGGAAAATAAGCTAAGTCTATGTTATTTTGGAGGTAACAAAGATTATTATGCCATTTATTTACCTAAGTATGCTAAGTATGTCATAAATGAACTGAAGAAGCTAAGTATAGCTCATTTTTTATCTAACTTATGTAATTATGCCATATAGGAGGAAATTAAGCTAAGTATGCATTTGTTAAGAAAAACACTATAGAAAACTTACCCTAATCACAACAAATGCGATGAAGGACGCAACTAAGGTAACAATTGATCCAACGGCACAATGTTACTAAGCCTCATTATCAATGGCATATTTTCTAATCTTCTTAATCTTCAAGTGCATTGCATCCATCTTCAAGCGCATTGCATTCATCTTCATCTTGTGATCATCGACAACATCGGCAATAGACAACTTCAATTTCATCTTCGCTTCTTCAATTCTTTTAATTTTTTCTTTCAAATACTCATTTTCTTTTTCAACTAAATTTAACTTCTCAACAAGAGGGTTGGTTGCAAATTCCGGTTCACATACCTCCAAGATTAAAATATCTCTATGTCAACTTGATTGCCATAATTGTCATAAATGTGAAATGCAACAAATAGTTATAAAAGAAAATATACCACATCCAAATCATAAAGAGGGCGAGGGCCGACGGGGACGGATATCAAGACCATGGCACTATGTATAACAAACAATCATACAAAGTAAGAAAATTATACAAGTAACTATATAAATCATACAATCATACAAGTAACTATATAAACCAAGTACAACATAATACAAGTAACTATATAAATCAAGTACATCATAAAAAAATTGAATACCTAATAATAATATGAATCGTCGGGTTCAATAAATGCTCCGGGATCAATAAATACATCATCATCACTATCAGTAATGACATGCTCTTCATCATCATTAATAAATGCATCATCATGTGGAAGGCCACCTCTACGTAATTGGCCTAGCATTGACAAGTCATCCGCAGCAGTAATCTCTTCTAGTTCAGGCTCTTCTTGTTCCGGGTGAGGCATGAAGTCAGGTTCATTGTCGCTGTCTACTTCAATGTTCTGGGATGAAGTAGAGCGGTTCTTGAAATGTTTTTTGGAAAGATGTGTTTCTTGGAAGAATTCTCCTTCATATGTGTCTGGGTTAATGTGAGGCTCATAATCCTCTTCATTGGGGGGAGGTGGTCTAACACGTGGCAACATTTCATAAATGACATCCCAACCATTGAGATTTGCAGCACTTGATAGGCCCACGGTAGATAGAAAACTTGGGTTGCCTGTTGAGCCATAATATAGACATCGGGAACATCCAAATGGGTGCTTTGTTTGATTTCCACTAGACCTATATGTTCATGAGTCCTTCTAGTCTCCTTCGGCTGGAACCAATAACATTTGAAGACTACAACGTTTGGTGGGTTTGCACCATAGAATTGAAGTTCATAAATTGCTTCAAATCTTCTATAATACTCGGTATCTCCTTCGCTGATAGCAGAGACACAACAATTTGTAGAATTTCGGTTGGCCGTAGAAAGCTCTTTGCCATAGGTACGAAAGCGATACCCGTTGATGTCATATTTGTCAAATGAACGGACCTTAAAGTCAAAACCATTAGCAACTTGTCTCGATTCGGCTTCCATAAACTATGAATTAGCCTACAAGTTTAATACAAAAGGGATTGTTGCATTAGCCACAAATTAGATGAAGAAATGAAATGGTCTAATGGAAATTACCATTTGTTTGAACCAAGAGATGAAATCGGGATAGCCGCCTCCATGCTTTTCCAGAAGCTCATACTCTTCGACGGAACCCTTTTGGATCACCGCTCCATATGAGAATTTGGCGACATATCGACTGCATCGAATTTATCTGGGAATAAAAGCAGTTCAAAGGAATTAGAAGTTGTGAAACAATGTACCGAGAACTTAGTCAGTGTACGGCCGCACTTCTGTTAGGTTGTTGAAGATATACAACGAAATGGTCCAGCATTCTTCGACATCCAACATTAACGAATTATAAGCACCAGCTTGTGCGAGATCCCCTTTGAATAGGCTGAGGTTGGATCCACCCTTTTTAGGGTCGCCAGCATTGTACCGAGGCTTCGAATTATGCAAATTATGATTTTTGGCTTCGTAGTGTGCTGTCATGAAGTTTGCCGCCTCCTCAGTAATGAATGCCTTGGCCATCGATGCTTTAATTCTATGTTTATTTTTATATTTTGCTCGAAGCGTCTTCTGCATCCTCTCTATTGCGTAGCACCAATGATTTTGCACAGCCCCCTCAATCTTGCCTCAGTTGGGAGATGCAAAATCAAGTTCTGCATTGGATTAAAGAAGCCCGGCGGAAATATCTTCTCTAACTTGCAGATCAACTCCGGCGCCAACTCTTCCATTTCTTCTAGCAGGTCAGGAGATATTTATTTTGCACAGAGAACATGGAAGAAATAGCTCAACTCTGCCAGTACTAGCCATTCATCCTCAGGGATGAAGCCACGCAACATCACCTGCATTACCCGCTCAATCCATATGTGCCAATCATGACTCTTGAGGCCAAATATCTTCAATTTATCAAGACTCACTCCCCTCTTTAGATTTGCTTCATACCCATCGGGGAACATCAACTGCGTTTTCACCCACAAGATAATTTCCCTCATAGTTGGCCTTCCAAGATTGAACCATGCCTTTGGCTTTGTCCAGTTCCGCTTCCTTTTGGTTGTTACATGTTTTGTAACGGTATATGACATAGCACCTCCTGATCGACTCTTGCCTTAGGATTATCCTTTGACTTCCCATCTATGCCGAACAATGTACCAAAAAGTGCCTCGGTGATATTCTTCTCAGTGTGCATCACGTCGATGTTGTGTGGGCAAAGGAGGTCTTTGAACTAAGGTAGATCCCACAAGCATGTCCTGTGAGTCCAGGCGTGTTCCAAATTATACCCCTTGAAATACCCTGGACGCTATGGATCTAGCTCGAGAGCGTTTAACTCATCCAGGATCTCTTGGCCTGTCAACGGAGGTGGTGCAGAGTTTTTGACAACTCTACCTTTGATGAAGTTATGCTTGTCTTTCCTGAATTTATGGTGAGTGTGCAGGAACTATTTATTCGAGTCAAAGCAAGAAAAGTTGCGACCGGCTTGAAGCCAACGAAACTGAAGAGCTCCCTTGCATGTGGGGCATGGGAACCTTCCATGCACACACCAGCCAACAAATAGCGCATATGCCGGCAAGTCATGCGTTGAGTACATGTACCAGACACACTTTATGAAGTTCTTTTTGCTAAAGGCATCATATGTCTTGAACCCATTATCCCAGGCTTGTTGCAATTCGCCCTTTAGTGGTTGCATGTACACATTCATATTCTTCCCTGGATAGTTGGAACTGGAAATATCAACGTCAGGAAATTGTTCTTTCTTTGCATAATCTGTCTGGGGGAGATTGAGTGGAATGACAAATACGGGCCCACAACTTTATTGGGCTACTGTCAGACCAAACACAGTCAACCCATCTTTGCTGATGGCGACTCAAGGATGCCTCGGATCTACCGCTTTGTTGTCATGTAATGCATCGAAGCGCTTCCACACTTCACCGTCCGATGTGTGCACCATCATCAACTTCCCATTTGCATCTAGTTGGGTTCTTTTTCCTGTTTTGTGCCATGTCATCTGTCTGACCATCTCTTCGACCATGAAAAGACGTTGAAGTCTTGGTATGATTGGCATATACCAAAGAACATTAACAGGGATTTTGGTCTGTGTCTTCTCACCCATACCATTGTCTACCACAACATACCTGGATGACTTGCAAATGGGACAATAGTTCAATTCTGCATACTGAAGCCTAAATAAGGCACATCCTTTCTCACAGGAATGTATCTTCTCATAGGGCATCTTAAGATCACGGAGGATTTTGTCTGACTGGTATAGGTTTGCAGGCAGTACATGGCCTTTGGGAAGAAAATGTCCAAATATTGTCATCATCGCGTCGTAGCATTCTCTGCCCAAGTTGAATTGAGCCTTTAGAGCCATTATTTGTGAGATGGCATCCAGCTGACAAAGCTCAGTGTGCTTGTGGGGAGGATGTTTTGAAGACTCCAACATTTCATTGAAGGCCTTTGCATATTCCTCCATCTCATCGTGCGAGTCCCGAGCATCATCAAAGTCTTGCACCATGTCTTCCATCCCGGTACCATGCTCGTCGGTGCGACAACGAAGCACCTTAGCTCTGGCACGTTGGGGAGACTCGCCATTAAATTTCCACACCATATAATCTGGCATAAAACCCCTCTTCTGCAGATGTTTGCCCATTTCATCCTCTATCCCCTTGTGCCAATTGTTGCACCTGGCACAGGGGCACCAGGTTGACCTCTGGCCATTTGCAAATGCGGCTCCCAGAAACTACTTTCTTTTTGTTAACATTCAATGGTCATGTCTTTCTGACTAGTGTGACCGGTGTACATCCATGCATGATCACTCATCTTGCCTAGCTACTGGACACATAATAAATATATATATATATATATATATATATATATATAAATCAACATGTATACAGTTAATGGAGTTGGTAAATTTAAGGACATCCATGCAACCTAGATGCTAATAGGTAAAGATAGGTCCTAATCCCACCTAAGTATGTGTAGATTGGGTTCGTTTTCCCATGCTCTGCTCCGAATCCGACAAATTTTTTTGGCAGCACCTCCCCGCTGTTCTCTTGATACACGTCTCGGCAATAAACAGAGAGGATGTGTACCCAGAGAACAACAGGGAGGCACTGACGAAATTCTGCATCAGATCCGGAGCAGAGCATATGGGAAAACGAACCCAATCTACACATACTCGGGTTGTCCATGGATAACGTTGGACAATTTGAAGGAATCATGGTTATAAATATGCAAATGCATGCATATTATAGACGTCACCCTTTCGAATGGGGGACGCATAGTGGTCACGCATACTGATGATTGAAGACACCTATAGCTAGCAAGTTTCATCGATATGAAGACCGGAACAAAGCAAATGAAGGGGGGAGGAGGAGATGGCATTTGGGCTCACCCACGAACGTAGGGGCGGAGCTCGTCGAACACTAGACCCTCACAGCGACAAAAAAACTGCACATTTAAATCGAAAGATGAGTAACGTAATAATATTTACAACAGGACAAGCGGGTTAGGGGGTTCCTTGGTGTTGATGGAACCCTAAATAGCAAGTATCATTTGTGTGGGATACATGTCGCGGTCAGTGTTGAACACTAGATCCACGTCCTACAAGTGACGCCGGCGCCCGGCGTCCTGCAACAATAGTTCTGGGGGCCGATGATGGTCGAACACCTTCGCGAATTTGTCTGGCAACCTCTGCGACGAGGATTAAAGACAAGTTTTGCAACTTCAAAGAACCAAACTGATTGATTCAGTTTGGGTGTTTCAAGTTTCAACACTTGGCTTTTAATCTTCATCGCTGAGGCTGCAAGACAAATTCGCATAGGTGTTCAACCGCCATCGACCACGAGAACTATTGTTGCGGGACGCCGGACGCTGGCGTTACTTGTGGGACGTGGATGTAGTGTTCGACACCGACAACCACATACCAACGATACTTGCTATTTAGGGTTCCATCGACGTCGAGGAACCCCCTAACCCGCTCGTCACCAATCTCCCTCTGATATGGGCGATGGCGTCGGGACCGGCAGGACCCACTGGCTCCACCATCATCCCCTCGGCGACCGGCGATCCACGACCGGTGACCCTCGACCCCTCGGTGACCCTCGACCATCGGCGACCCTCTTTTTCTACTTTTCCTACTTCTTTTTTTTGTCTTCTGCTTCTACTTCTTTTTTTTCATCTTTTTCTTCTTCTTCTTCTTCTACTTATTGTTCTTTTTTATCTTCTTCTTCTTTTTCCTCTTCTTCTTTTACTTTTTCTCATCTTGTTTATTCTTAAAAAACAGGAAAAAATTCCTAAACTAAACTATAAACTAAATGTAACCTAAAATAAACTAAATGAACATAACTAAACTAAACTAAACTAAACTAAACTAAACTAAACTAAACTAAACTAACATAAACTAAATCTAAAAAACAAACAAAAAAAGAGCTCACCACAAGGAGGGGCGGGGCGGCGGCGGGCCGGGGCGACCGATGACGGGGGTGGCGCAGGGCGGCGGTGTCTAGGGCACAGGGGTGGGGCGGGGTGGCTGGCGATGGGGGTGGCGCGGGGCGGTCGGGCTGGGCGGGTGGCAATGGGGGTGGCATGGGGCGGCGGCGGCTCGGGGACGGGGGCGGGACGACCGGCGACAGGAGTGGCGCGGGGCGGCGGCGGCTCGGGAACGGGGGTGGGGCTAGGCGGCCGGCAATGGGGGTGGCGCGGGGTGACGATAGCTCGGGTATGGGGGCGGCGTGGTGAGGTGAGGGAAGAGAGAGAGGGGTGGGCCGTGGGCGCTAGCCGCTTTTTAGTTACGTCACAGCTCTTTGTCGTTTGCTAGCAAACAACAGAGAGCCTAGTTAATGGACGTTAGGTTGGCCACTTTCTTTGCCGTTTACTAGCAGACGACAAAGAAAGTGGCCATTAGGTGGTTCTTGCTAGTGGGCCAGCCTCCCTCTTTGCCATCTGCTAGCAGACGGCAAAGCTTCTATGCCGTCAGCTAGCGGACGGCAAAGAGCTGGCTGATGGTAAACATGATATTTGTCTTTAGCTCTTTCTTTGCTGTCAGTTTTCTGTAAGCTGATGGCAAAGTCATTCTTTGCCATCAGCTAGCAGACGGCAAAGAGCTGGCACACGGCAAAGATCCTGATTCCAGTAGTGTATGAGTAGTTGCATACAATCTTATGAAGTTTTGTTGAGAAAAATTTTGTGGACTAAAATTTCAGAATTTTGTTCATAGGAAAAGGATGAGTTTCTTTAGGAAGTTTGATTCCAAGAAGAGCTCCAAGGGAGTTATTGGGGAGTCATCTGACAGTGATCTCCATACCCGGAGATTGGCGGAGTTACGACAGTGCGAGTGGCCGCATAATCCGTTCATGGAAGAGGCTGGAATCCTTCAAGAATTTGCACAATACGCTGCTAATGCCGGCCTCACCGACTTCATCGCAGCTCAATGCGAATAGTATCATCTCCTCACAAAATCTTTTGTGCAAAATTTTCATTTCCGTTTTACGAATAAAGCCCTAAGGTGGAGTTTAATTTATATGCTGAAAACCACCAGATACCACTTACTGAATTTTTTGACATATGCATACTTCCTTCTGATGGTGGTTTGGTAGAGCCTAGGCCCGCGGAGTTTGATGGTTTTTACCGTACTCTGACAGTGTGGCTGAGAGAGGGCTATCGGGTGTCACTGCTACTAGCTTTCCTATTGTACACTATTTTTGTTTTATTCATTGCAAAGTGCATACTTGCTCGAGAGAAGGTAGGTGCACATAGCGCTCCAGACTTTGCTGTTTTAAGTTGCACACTTTATGGCGACAACACTTATAGATTGGGAGCTATTGTGGCACGTCACCTTCACATTAAAAGATCCAAGGGTAAAATACATGATGGTATTTACGCTACTCGCTTGGCGACTCACTTAATGTTCAGATACGCCAGCATGATCATCCTTTGCCCAAGTTTTACCTAGATTGAGCGGCTATAGAAGACCACCAGTCTATTGCTGCCCATTACCCTGATATTCCTATTCCTTATTACTTAGTTTTCAGTGAGAGAACTCGTGATATTATTTCACTGCATGCACCTGCTTTGTTTGATCCTATTGCCTAGGATGGATACAGGATTATGCTTCAGCACATTGTCGCTTACCGGAACAACCTGGCTGCAGCACAGGAGGAGCCCCAGCAATGGTACCCTAAGGTGCCCGCTCCCCAGCACTTCAACATAGGACCTCATGGCTTCTACGACTGGTGATTACCAAGTTAGGCCAAAAGCCTAAGCTTGGGGGAGTACGTATTTCCACCGACATTACATTCATGTTCACACATTTCATTCCAGTTGTTGGTGTTCACACTTTTTTATTGTACTATCCATGTTAAGTTTATTTTCTCGCTTTCTTCTTGTGTGTTTGAAAAACTTTGAGAAAATCCAAAATTGTTGTAGCACTAAAAAGAAAACCCAAAAAGATTTCCTTGTTCTTATTTTACGTGTTGGGAGGTTTCACGTGTAAATATTTTTGCTCATTTTTACTTTCCCTTCTTATTTGCTTGTTTACGAAAAAACAAAAACTCCAAAAATATTTCAGTGTTTTTTTTGAATTTCTTTTCTTTTTATTGAGTCTTACCAAGGAGAAGACCACGATGAAAATGTTGAGTGGCTATCATATGCATTATTGTTGATCTAACAAAGAGTCCATATTACCTTGTCTTCTCCTTTTGAATAAAATGTTTGCAGATTCCAGCTTAGTCCATGGAACTCTTGCACTATTATTATTTTAAAATCGTTCGGTTGTGCAAGTGAAAGGCAATAATGACGATATTCGATGAACTGGCCGTGGCAAAGAGAAACGGGTATGAACTCGACTTGTTCTCTTTTTGTAAATATGTTTAACCAAGTATCCATGACTCAACCTATTATGATCAATAATGTTTGCAATGACATTGTCGGTGGAAAATGACACCTATGGGACCACTGGAATCCCTACTACAATCGACGGGCGCGAGGTTGTGAAAAGAGCGGGTCTAGGAGTCAGCACAAAGATCGTTTACCCAGGTTCGGGCCGCGAAGATGTGTAATACCCTAGTCCTGCTTCAGTGTATATTTGAGTGTTCTTGAACTAGCTATGGCGTGTGCGTAGTCCAAAAGATCTGAATCCCTCTCCCCTATGCCTCGGGCCTCCTTTTATAGAAAAAGGGGTCGCCACAGTGGCGCACAAGAGGTGGAAAGGTGTACATTAGCTGAGCTTATCGCCTGACATCACATGACAAAATGCATTTAATGTGCTACTTAGGTGTCCTCTTGCTTTATCGGGGACGGCAACGAAGCATGTCTCACCCGCCGCCGGTTTGCCTTGCTTCAACACGCATCGAGGCGCGCAGCGCCATGTAAGCTGGCAGGCTGCTGAGCTGGTGCGGTGGCAGGGTCTTCACGAAGATCTGCATACCACCACGCAGGTGCTTGCTGAGTTGGTCTGGAGGCCGCACGTCGCCATGCAGGTGCTCGCCTAGCTGGCTGGGCTGGCAGCTGCATGGGAATGGTGGTGGAGTCTTGGCACATGTGGTCCTGGCCACGGCCCTGCTGATGTCCTCAGCAAGGGTCTTGCTGGGGCCCGACAAGGGTCTTGCCGTGACATCATGGTCGTTCCCGGCAAGGATCTTGCTGGAGGTCTCGTGGATATCTGCGGCAAGGATCTTGCTACAGATCGTCGTCTTCTGGTCCTCATCTGATCTTGTGTGCTTATGATCTACACAAAGATCTGCATGCCACCATGGAGGTGCCTCCCGAGCCTTGGTCCCAATGTGGTTGATGCTGTTGGAACCCTTGGGCTCAAGGGTGGCGCGCTCTGCTGACATTGGGAAAGTTGCCCCATCAAGGCTCTTGCCGGGGGTGCGGGGGCCGCGCCCGGCAATGGTCTTGCCGGGGGAGTCCACCTCGCCCTCTTGCTCTTTGCATCTCTGTCTTGTGGTTTTGCTCGTCTTGTGCCTTTGGCTTCCCTCCTGTGCCTTACTTAGTGTGGTCGCGGGCGCGGCTCTGACTGCGCATGCACAAGTAAAGGGGTAAAAAGGAGAGCCCCTACTTTTGTACACCGACAGGATCCCCCGGGCCTGGGCCACACATAAGCGCAACGTGTTGTTGGGCTAGGCCTAGAACGGTGCACGGGCAGGCGGGGCAGAGTTTTACCACAGTAACTCCTTCGCCCGCTGCGCTTCCCCACGACCCGCGTTGAATGCATGACGTGGAGGGTCGTGCGTGAGATGGGGGTCGTTCGCAGAATGACCGTAGGATGCTTGTGTCATCCATGGTGAACAGTAAAGAGGCGGCTTGCGTGTTCCCTTGAAACGGTAGAGCCGCCGCTCATTTACTCTCTTTGTCTTGGAACCTTCGTTCCACGCTTCCCAATATGCCTGCTCCTTACGCCACGTACGCCACATGCGTGGCGCGGGGTAGGTGACAAACACATGGAATATGGGAAGGCGTCCGCGGGCTGATAGTCACGCGCCTTCGATTGGGCGGGGAGGATGGTCGATGGGCCTCACCTGCTGCTACCTCTTGAGCATGCGTTGGTTTTCCCTTGAAGAGGAAAGGGTGATGCAGCGAAGTAGCGTACGTATTTCCCTCAGTTTCTGAGAACCAAGGTATCAATCCAGTAGGAGGCTACGCGCAAATCACTCGTACCTACACAAACAAATAAGAACCTTGCAACCAACGCGATAAAGGGGTTGTCAATCCCTTCACGGCCACTTGCAAAAGTGAGATCTGATAGAGATAATAAGATAAATATTTTTGGTATTTTTATGATATAGATTGGAAGTAAAGATTACGAAATAAAATAGATCGGAAACTCATATGATGGAAAATAGACCTGGGGGCCATAGGTTTCACTAGTGGCTTCTCTCAAGATAGCATAGGTATTACGGTGGGTGAACAAATTACTGTCCAGCAATTGATAGAAAAGTGCATAGTTATGAGAATATCTAGGAATGATCATGTATATAGGAATCACGTCCACGACAAGTAGATCCTGGTGGCGCGCTTCACGCCGGCGTTCGATGGTGGTTCGAGCGTCTTCAAGGGCTCGCTTCCGAAGAACTTGGCACTGATCGCGGTTGGTCCGTGGGTCGGACGACGCTGTGGAAATGTTATCACAAGCGTCATCATGATGGACCAACACCCGCGGTAACTGGCGTGGGGGAGGAGAGTGTACCATGGCTTCATCACCTCCGGCCCTTCCACCACCAGCATGCGGTGGCTTAACGGAGCGGCGGCCTAAGGGCCCCGCTGGTCGCGGCTCATCTTTGTTGGCGACGCCGACGAGGCTCCGGATGGTGGCTCTCCACTCGTCGAGCTTTTCCGCAGCAGGAGGAAAGTCGAGGAGCAGATGCGCGCGCACCAAAGCTTCTGCTGGCGTGGGCGGCGGCGAAAGCTGTGTGGACCGTGACGCGCTCCGACTTCTAGCCACATTAGAAGGAGCTCTATCATGGCCCTACGGTTGTACGCCATTTTCGCCAGCACTTCGGGGTGCAAGCTGGCCTCCTTCGTCCTGTGAAGGATGTGCAGGACTCTTCCCACGGCGGACGGGGTCACCAGCGGGGTGACGCTACTCATTGTGCACAACTTGGGAAGAGCGCATCATGGGCGCCGGCATAGGTGTCTTGGAGGTTGCCGTGCCGCCACCCTTGGAGGGCCCCATGCCTCCTACGGGGGGGGCCAACTCCATCTTTGGATTTGGCGGCGTGCGGGCCGTCGTCTTGCACACGAACGACGCCGCTCGCCAGGCTTTGACTGCCAGAGCGATGTGGGTGTTCGTGGGATCCCCCTCGGCTTCCATCTGCGACCGCCCCGCCACTTGCCCGCACTAGTACGGGCCGTCCGGCTCCAGATGAACCGATCGGCATCGTCGTCTTCTTCTTTGGAGCCATGGCAATGAAGAACTGCTAAACTAATTGCTAGACCGAATTTTCACAACCGCGCCCCCTACCTGGCGCGCCAAAGATGTCGGTGGAAAACGATACCTATGGGATCACTGGAATACCTACTATGGTCGGCGGGTGCGAGGTTGTGGAAAGTGGGTCTAGGAGTCAGCAGAAAGATCGTTTACCCAGGTTCGGGCCGCGAGGATGCGTAATACCCTAATCCTGCTTTGGTGTATATTTGAGTGTTCTTGAACTAGCTACGGCGTGTGCATAGTCCAAAAGATCCGAATCCCTCTCCCCTATGCCTCGGGCCTCCTTTTATAGAAAAAAGGGGTCGCCACAGTAGCACACAGGAGGTGGAAAGCTGTACAGTAGCTGAGCTTATCGCCTGGCATCACAGGACAAAACACATTTAATGCACTACTTAGGTGTCCTCTTGCTTTATCGGGGACGGCAACGAAGCCCGTCTCATCCGCCGCCGCTTCGCCTGGCTTCGACATGCGTCGAGGCGCGCGACGCCATGTAAGTTGCAGGCTGCTGAGCTGCTGCGGTGGCAGGGTCTTCATGAAGATCTGCATGCTACCACGCAGGTGCTTGCTGAGTTGGTATGGAGGCCGCACGTCGCCACGCAGGTGCTCGCTTAGGTGGCTGGGCTGGTAGCTACATGGCAACGACGGTGGACTCTTGGCAGATGTGGTCCTGGTCGCGGCCCCACTGATGTCCTTGGCAAGGGTCTTGCTGGGATCCCGGCAAGGGTCTTGCCGTGACATCATGGTCGTCCCCGGCAAGGATCTTGACGGAGGTCTCGTGGATTTCCTCGACAAGGATCTTGCTGTGGATCGTTGTCTTCTGGTCCTCATCTGATCTTGTGTGCTTATGATATTCGCAAAGATCTGCATGCCACCATGGAGGTGCCTCCCGAGCCTTGCTCCCGATGTGGTTGATGGTGTTGGAACCCTTGGGCTCAAGGGTGGCATGCTCTGCTAGTGTTGGGCAAGTTGCCCTGGCAAGGCTCTTGCCAGGGCTACGGGGCCCGTGCCCAGCAAGGGTCTTGCCGGGGGAGTCCACCTCGCCCTCTTGCTCTTTGCGTCTCTGTCTTGTGGTTTTGCTTGTCTTGTGCCTTTGGCTTCCCTCCTCTGCCTTACTTAGTGTGGTCGCGGGCGCGGCTCTGACTAGTCGTGCACAAGTAAAGGGGTAAAAAGGAGAGCCCCTACTTTTGTACACCGACAGGATCCCCCGGGCCTGGTCCACACATAAGCGCAACGTGTTGTTGGGCTAGGCCCAGAACGGTGCCCGGGCAGGCTGGGCAGAGTTTTACCACAGTAACTCCTTCGCCCGCTGCGCTTCCCCACGACCCGTGTTGAATGCGTGACATGGAGGGTCGTGCGTGACATGGGGGTCGTGCACGGAATGACCGTAGCATGCTTGCGTAATCCATGGTGAACAGTAAAGAGGCGGCTTGCGTGTTCCCTTGAAACGGTAGAGCCGCCGCTCATTTACTCTCTTCGTCTTGGAATCGTCGTTCCACGCTTCCCACTATGCCCGCTTCTTACGCCATGTACGCCACATGCACGGCGCGGGGTAGGTGACAGACACATGGAATATGGGAAGGCATGCGCGGGCCGATACTCACGCGCCTTCGATTGGGCGGGGAGGACGGACGATGGGCCTTTCCTGCTGCTAAATCTTGAGCATGCGTTGGTTTTCCCTTGAAGAGGAAAGGGTGATGCAGCAAAGTAGCGTAAGTGTTTCCCTCAGTTTCTGAGAACCAAGGTATCAATCCAGTAGGAGGCTACACGCAAATCCCTCGTACCTACACAAACAAATAAGAACCTTGCAACCAACGCAATAAAGGGGTTTTCAATACCTTGACGGCCACTTGCAAAAGTGAGATCTGATAGAGATAATAAGATAAATATTTTTGGTATTTTTATGATATATATTGGAAAGTAAAGATTGTAAAATAAAACAGATAGGAAACTTATATGATGGAAAATAGACCCGGGGCCATAGGTTTCACTAGTGGCTTCTTTCGAGATAGCACAGGTATTACGGTGGGTGAACAAATTACTGTCGAAGAATTGATAGAAATGTGCATAGTTATGAGAATATCTAGGCATGATCATGTATATAGGCATCCCGTCCGCGACAAGTAGATTGAAACGATTCTGCATCTACTACTATTTCTCCACACATCGACCGCTATCCAGCATGCATCTAGAGTATTCAGTTAATAAGAACAGAGTAACGCATTAGGCAAGATGACATGATGTAGAGAGATAAACTCAAGCAATATGATATAAACCCCATATTTTTATTCTCGATGGCAACAATACAATACGTGCCTTGCTGCCCCTGCTGTCACTGGGAAAGGACCCTACAAGATTGAACCCAAAGCTAAGCACTTCTCCCATTGCAAGAAAGATCAATCTAGTAGGCCAAACTAAACTGATAATTCGAAGAGACTTGCAAAGATACCCAATCATACATAAAAGAATCCAGAGGATATTCAAATATTGTTCATAGATAATCTTGATCATAAACCCACAATTCATCGGATCTCAACAAACACACTGCAAAAAGAATTACATCGAATAGATCTCCAAGAAGATCAAGGAGAAATTTGTATTGAGATCCAAAGAGAGAGAAGAAGCCATCTAGCTAATAACTATGGACCCGAAGGTCTGTGGTAAACTACTCACACTTCATCAGAGAGGCTATGGTGTTGATGTAGAAGCCCTCCGTGATCGATTCCCCCTCCACCGGAGCACCGGAAAAGGCCCCAAGATGGGATCTCACGGGTATAGAAGGTTGCGGTAGTGGGAATAGGGTTTCGTGGTACTCCTGGATGTTTTCAGGGTATATGGATATATATAGGCGAAGGAAGTCGGTCAGGGGATCCACGAGGGGCCCACGAGGGTGGGGGTCGTGCCTACCCCCTGGGCGCGCCCTCCTGCCTTGTGGCCGCCTCGTTTCTTTCTTGACGTCCACTCCAAGTCTCCTGGATTGCGTTTGTTTCAAAAATAACTCTCCCGAAGGTTTCATTCCGTTTGGACTCTGTTTGATATTCCTTTTCTACGAAACTCTGAAATAGGCAAAGAAACAACAATTTGGGTCGGGCCTCCAATTAATAGGTTAGTTCCAAAAATAATAATAATAACTGTATAGTAAAGACCATTAAACATCCAAAACGGGTAATATAATAACATGGAACAATCAAGAATTATAGATACATTGGAGACGTATCAAGCATCCCCAAGCTTAATTCCTGCTCGTCCTCGAGTAGGTAAATGCTAAAAACATAATTTTTGATGTGGAATGCTACCTAGCATATTTCTCAATGTAATTTCCTTTCTTGTGGCATGAATGTTCAGATCCAAAAGATTGAAGATAAAAGTTTAATATTGACATAAAAATAGTAATACTTCTAGCATACTAACAAAGTAATCATGTCTTATCAAAAAAACATAGCCAAAGAAAGCTTATCCCTACAAAATCATATAGTTGGGCCAAGTTTCATTTTCATCACACAAAATGCTCCCATCATGCACAACCCCGGTTTCAGCCAAGCAATTGGTTCATACTTTTTAACGCGCTTCAGCTTCTTCAACCCTCACGCAATACATGAGCGTAAGCCATGGATATAGCACTATGGGTGGAGTAGAGTATGATGATACGGATTGTGTGAGAAAAAAAAGAAGAAAGTATCATATTGATGCGGCTAATCAACGGGCTATGGAGATGCCCATCAATTGATGTCAATACGAGGAGTAGGGATTGACATGCAACGGATGCACTAGAGCTATAAATGTATGAAAGCTCATCAAAAGAAACTAAGCGCATCCAAGTCGCTTGCTCACGAAGACGTAGGGCATTTTGAGGAAGCCCATCATTGGAAAATACAAGCCATGTTCTATAATGAAAAATTCCCCCTAGTATATGAAAGTGACAACATAGGAGACTCTCTATCATGAAGATCATGGTGCTACTTTGAAGCACAAGTGTGGAAAAAGGATAGTAACATTGTCCCTTCTCTCTTTTTCTCTCATTTTTTTTCTTCTCTCTTTTTTTGGTGGGCTTCTTTGGTGATGCGGAGCATCCTACGGTCATCACCATGTCAAGAGTCCGTTTGGCAAGTGACACTACAAAAAAAATACACTTCCGTGATGATACGTGTTTGTCACAGTAGGTCGCGTTTTTTGTCATGCATGTACATCCATGACAAATTTATGACTGAATCAAGATAGTCATACCTGTGCTGTCGTAGAAGTGTTCCATGACATTACCAAAAATATCATCACGGAAGTGTCCATTTCCATGATGATAAATCGCACGTCACAGAAGTGCTTTCATCAAGGGTGACCGACACGTGGCATCCACCATAACGGAACACCGTTAAGCTATCGGGTCGGGTTTTGGATCCGATAACCCGTTAACAGCCCCGGCCAATGGGGATTTTCCACGTGTAAAATCATCATTGGCTGGAGGAGACACATTTCAGGTCCGCACTGGCACAGGTGTCACTCATCCAATGGGCGAGACGCGCCTATGATATGTTGACACGTGGACCGACCCATCAAGTTTAAATGGGCCGGCCCAACTAAAGGCCCACAAGATTTTGTAGACCATAATGGGCCGGCCCAGCTAAAGGCCCATGAGATTTTGCGGGCCATAATGGGCTGGCCCAGCTAACGGCCCACAAGATTTCGCAGGCCATAACGGGCCGACCCAGGTAAAGGCCCACAAGATTTTTGTTTGCCATAATGGGCCGGCCCAGGTAAAGGCCCGACTAAACGCCCACGAGATTTCACCAACATTAAAGGGCTGGCCCAGTTGTAGGCCCACAAGAATTTGAGGGCCCTAGTAGGCCAGCCCATTAACTGGCTGTCTTATTTTGGGCCAAATGCCGGCCCATATTTGATCCGGTCCATTAATGACCTGCCACATTCTGGGCCTAATAGTGGCCCATATGAGATCCGGCCCGTTAAAAGCCTACCATGTTCTGGGCCAAATTACGGCCCAGATCAGGTACGACCCTTTAAGAGGCTATGGGCTCAACTATGGCCCATATCAGATTCGGCCCGTCAACTGGACACTATGCTTTTGGGCCCACTTGCTAGAGGCCCACATAGTAATTCGGCCTCACATTAGTTTTGGCCTCTTAAGGACCCGTTTAACATTTCGGCCCTATATTAATTTTGGCCTATTAAATGCCCGTCATATAGTTGGGCCTAACAACGGCCCGGTTTGCGTCCGGCCTGCTCACAACCGATATCTGATTGGGCCAAACAAGGACCGAGACAATTTTGGCCTGTTAAAAGCCCGTGATTTGATTCGCACAATCATGGGACAGGGTTCATTTCTGGCTGCTGCCGGCCCGTTAGCTATTCGGCACGTTTCAGGCCCAACCTACATCGTGATTGCATGACCGCCCGATTATGTACCATAATTTTACGTTTGGTCGATTTAGTGCGAAGACAGTAAAATAACTGCAGCATCGTGAATAAGAAAAAACCTAGACTATACAATAAAGAAATTACAGCATATTACATCTACTGGCCGTCAAAGTTTGCCACTATGATAATAAAGCACAAGCAGACATCAGATTACATACACTGGGCATCAAAGATCGCCACCAGTGCAAATAAACACGCCGACAAAATAATATACAAAACCGACATCACTTCATTAGAGTTCAAGAAAGGTTAGCCCTCCTGGGGAGCTGCAGCGCAAGCAGCTGATTAAGGTGATGAGACTGCGCTTGTTCAACACTTAAATCTTCCTCACTCTGAAAGATAAACAAGCAGACAGATGACAGGTTTTGCACATAAAAGTATTAGTGCTGACAATTCATCACATTTCTTACTGACGAATAAAGTGACATAGTTTAAAATTGCATTAACACAATATGGTATTGTTCAAGTCAAGACATGGCAGGAAATGACATTGTGAAGGAGTTGGCAGCTTCACGACACCACTGGATTACAGATCAAGAACTCATAAGTATCAATGGTTAGTGTGATGTCAATTTATCCCATTTTAGATTTGCAAACAAAGAGACGGTTTAAATAATACTCCCTCTGTCCATTACTTGTCATCAAAATGGATGTGTCTAGAACTAAAATACATTACATCCATTTCAATGACAAGTATTTTCGGACGGAGGGAGTAGTAGAATGATATGACATTGTTCATAGTTAAGACATTGCAGAATATGACATTGTGCTGTAGTGGTTAGGTTCACCACACCACTGGATTATGGATGAAGAAAAGAAGCATACATGCAGTGCAAAAGAAGATCACTTGCTCTGTATACTTTAATTTACATGGTATGAATAAGGAACTTGGTTGTACAACTGAAAACTTAAATTGAGAAAGGACAAACTTTTGTTTATGAACTACTTCCTCCATTCTAAAATAGATGACCCAACTTTATACTAACTTCAGTACAAAATTGGGTCATCTATGTTGGAACGGAGGGAGTACATAATAAACTTTAAACATGCAATTTGATGCAAACACCAAAAATAAACAGCTGTTGCAGTCATGCCTAACCAAATATATACAACAAAGTTTGAAGGCTTGAGATGGACAAACTTACATTATTGGTGAAGATAGGCTCTATAAAGGCCTTGTCCATGCTGATGCGGGGGCAATTCAAGAAGTTTACCACAAAATCTTCTTCATAAGCATTGCCTTTATTCTACATTTTGTTAAGAGTAAATATAGATGTGATAATATACAAAAAAAATGGAGAATATTTAAGATAAGATGAAGAGTGATGCTACATAACCAAGTAGCTATAAATGTAAGTGCAGCGATACAGGCAAAAGGTACAGCCAAGAGCAATGCACAGCTAAACTTCGTCAGTACCAACCTTATGGTAAGAGTAAATATAGATCTGATGTGTAGAAAATGGAGGGCAAAGGAAAATAAGCTGCAGAGTGATGGTACATGAACAACTACTTGTCATTATAAGTACACTTATAAAGGACAACATGTACTTACAAGAACAATGTAGAGCTACAAAAACATTGGCATTGGATACTGAAGAATTTGGAGCGAACAATTGATAAGCAAGCTATCATGCATACTGCTGTCACATAATGAACCAGGTATGTATGCAAGTACAGTGATACAGGACAACAGGTACTAACAAGAGCAAAGCAGCGGGCAACATATTTGCGATATCCCATCATTCTTTTCAAATTGGAATTCTTCTTCGAGCAGATTTCCTGCAAACAAGATCCATAAGGCACATGCGGAAAAGTAGAAGTTCAAATTGTCATGTGATTTCATAGGCAGTACCTCATCCTGGGAATGAGACCAGTGCATAACAATGTTTTTCCATTCAGTGTCTTCTAAATTTAGCAGAGGAGACTTCACCGGAAATTCGTTTATAGATTTGCCACCAAAGTGTGATTTCCTCAGGTAACATCGATACTGTTGCAATGCTTCCTTCAAAAGCACAAGCAAGCTTTCCTCGTCATGTCTGTCCAGATTGACCCTCGCCTAGTTACAACAATGTAATGTAAATCATTGATGTGTTCAATCAGCAGAAAACAGGAAAATAATAACCATGAATAATAGCACTTACACGTAAGTTGGACAGGAAGATGTGAAAATGGTGTTTGTTTTCACAATAATCTTCCCATGATTGTAATATATGCACGTAGTCCCTAACAACATTGAAAGCATTGTCTTTTAAACTGGGAATAAACGGAATGGGGTTCCAATCTACAAGAATTGGCCGTCTCTGCAGTTGGGATAGGTCTTCGGCCGGTGGACTTGCTGTACTTTTTGCTGGAGTGGGATTTTTCTGTGGTACAGCTGGTGCTATGGCAAATGAAATCGGTATACCTTTTGCTGGAGTGCAGGTCCTGTGTGGTGGGGCTAGTGGTGTGGCCAGTGAAGTATGGGTACAGTCTGCTGGAGTTGGTCCTACGTTTTGTGTCACAGCTCTATCGAACATGGTAAAGAAGAGCAAGCAGATTTTGGATAATAAAATGTTGTTTGCGCAGTGCCCACACATGATGAACCAGAGCGCATTAAGAATGCAACTCCCAGCTGTCTCTCGACCATTTCAGGCGGTTGGATGAAGATCCTACGTCTCCTAACCCTTCTTCTTCCTCGTCTGTGATTCTTCCCATACAGAACACCGCACGGGCCGCCAGTCGGAGCACCGGCCCCCACCTCCTGTGTTCCTCCGCCACCCCCACCCCCCACCCGCATCGAGTTTTCTTCGTTCGGCGAGGCCCCACAACCACCCGAGCCCCTTGGATCGCACCGGCGAACTCCGGCGAGCTCTCAAAAATCGACTGACCCAATTTTGAAATTTAGTCTATTATGATTTAACTAGTGTGGAATATAAAAGGGGAAAACCATAAGCATTTTAGTGTTGAGCGTGCCATGGCGGATCTGAAGGTGCAAACCGGACAAAGGCAACTTTGCAACCAAGACAAGAAATTAGAGTAAAGCAGTGGCAATCTATTTTCTTGCTGCGATAAATAAGTTGAGCAGATACGAAAGAGTACCGCCTCTGGCGCATCTAGTGAGAATTTGACGGTGCTGTGGTAGCGATGGCTGTCGGCGGCGTGGAAGCAGATCTAGGAGGGTAGACGGTGGCGGCGGTGCACGGTGGACGAGACGGTCATAGGAGCGGCGCCGGCAAGGTGGAAGACGGCGGGGATGAAGCAAGAGGACGGGATGCAAGGATCCCAGTCCGAAGGCGTGGATGAGAGAGGTCGATCTCTTGTAATGGACGGCGGCATCGGGGTATCGGCTCCGGCATGGTGGAGGAGGACGGTGGTGGATGGGGTGGCGGACGGCGGCAGACGGAGGAGGGTGGGGTGGAGAGGGTGTTTTGGCGCCCACGGAGTACGAATGGGGAAAATGGAGGTAGAGAGGAAGGGGGGAACCATGTAGTCAGGGCGTGCTTGTCTCAAATGCGAGGAAATTTACAAACTTAGCCCCCGTTTCAAATTTCTACTACATCACAGCAACATTAGTCGGTTGGGGATAGGACGGTAATCTCGCATACACCAAAATTTTGCCGATGAGGGTTTGTTTTTGGCGCTCACCGTGTATGAATATGAATCGGGGAGGGAGTCGATTTCGGCCGAGGGCACACTGTGTTTTGGCACCAACCGTGTATGAATACGGGTGAGAGACAGTTACGTCACGTTTGGGTGAAATTACAAACCTACCCCTATCGAAACCTATAGAAATCCTGCAGATAGGCTTTGCGCGACAGGGATAGGCAGTAGTGATTTCCATCTCGCAGATTTTGGTTTCGAGCGGTTACTGTGACTTTCCCCGCTTCGTTCAAATTTTGCATAGTGCATGTTTACCGTGCCAACTCAATTCGAATCCCGTTTGTATTCTACTATTTTTTTCGGGCGGGATCCATTTTCAATTGGAATTACATTCTATATACATCATTTTTTTACATATATACTTTCAAAAGCACAACAAAGAATTCTGCTCCTTTATATGTATAATATGATTTACAAATACAACGATCTCGAAATATTAAGGTTGAATTCGAATTTTTTTAACCAAATTATGTTCTACTAAAATGTATGGATCAGTAATATCTACATATTAAATAGCATAGATGTGCGTGAATTCATATGAGTATGCATGTTTGATAGATCAATTTTGGTTCGAGTATGGATTACATGTATCATCATCTCGAATTCAAATATTTGAATCCCTTTTTTGTCCACTCCTTTCACGCCCATCTCTCTCGCATGCATGCTCCTTCAGGTAGCCATCCTCTCTTTTCTCCAGCTCACCCGCATGCTCACTTTATGTTTCTCCTATCCTCGCAAACATGGTCTCTCGACGTCTCCCTTGAGAAGTGTCACACTCTCCCTATCATTATACATTACATGGTTTTCATTATCTCTCACGTCTCTACTGTTCTCTGGTATCACTCGGTACCTAAGCTTTCTTTTTCACTGCCACACACACAGTCTCCACTCGTCTTTCACTTTGTCTTTCTCTCTATGGGATTCTCTCACACACCCTATATGTCTCTACATATGACTCATACCACTAAAATTACTCTCTCTCTCTCTCTTGTAGACACAACATTTGTTGCGGTCTCCTTTTCGTCTCCATCCCAGACTGACACCGATCAGACAACCCCAACTACCGTCTCCTCTCTCTATCCCTCACAGACACAGACACACAACTCCTACTTCCACCCCCCTTCCCGACTACTGTCTCTCTCTCACACACACAAAACTCTCGCTTTCACACCCTGACTCATTTTTCTCTCACACGCATTTATCGACTAGCTAGCCTCTAGATAGGTTTATACACCCGCACACTCATGCTTCCACCATCGCATACATGTCTCTCTCTCGCTCCTTGTATCTATGTAGCTTTTTCTTCCCTTCTTGAGACACGCCCTCTCGATCGTGCACACACACACTATTGCCTCATTTTAAGCTGATACCTATCGCACACACACTACGTGTGTCTTTGTCACACATGCACTCCGTGCTCCTCCACTCTCCCTCTCTCTCACACACACATGGGCTTTTTGCAACAACTAGCAAGATGCCATGCGTTGCACGGAACATCAAGATGAATTTTTATGAGTAGTTTATCTTGTGGGGGAAAAGGATGAACGAGGGAAGACCTTATTTGATAATATGGAGAGGGGTGTGGGTATCATTTTGCAAAATTGCCATAGTTTCCTTCCTATCCGTCAGATATAGATCGGACGGCCTATATTGTAGGATGGCAGGCACACGATCATCACCGACAATGCTTTTTATAAGAGTGGGGATAAAAAATAGAGTTGGTGATGATGGTGGGCCTGCCATCCTGCAATGTAGGTCGTCCGATTTATATCTGACGGATAGGAAGGAAAATATGGCAATTTACCCACACGCTTCACCACATTTGCAGATAAGGCCTTCCCTCGTTCATCCTTTTCTCCCACGAGATTTTGATGTTCTGTGCAACGCACAGGCATCTTGCTAGTAAGAGTAGAAATTAGACATATACCACTTCTCGAATCTTGAAACCAACAACATGCCTCCCTTATCTCATCAAAACTGCCAAAGGAATATATTTTGAGTGAAACATAACATATTTTTAGTGATATACGTATTTCAAAACTAGGCTTTTTTTCTATCAAATCGGTGAATATGTATTAATCTACTTTGATCGTGTGGCAATGCATTGGCACATTGCTAGTAGTTATTATAATTTTTTGGACACCAGACAAACGGTGGAGTATATATACTAAGAGAAGAGGCGCACACACGCAGTCGGCCTCTCGCTGTCTCGCACACATGAGTATTACGTAAAGGCGACGTTAGCAATTAAACCCTAAAACCCTAGGTGCATGATTGCTGCATTTGCGGGTACCGGGTACGTGATGGAGCACATTTGTAGGAGTTGATGGTCGGGACCACAGGTGAATGACTTGGAGCGCGGTGGCTCGCCAGTTTCCACAGACCGAGTAGCCACGTTTAAAATATCTTCTTTTTAGCGGGGTTAAGAGTTCCGATTTTAAATGGCACGTTATAAGTAGTAAGTAGTTTTTAGAACGATTGGTATGGAGCGAAAATGGAATTCATAGTACTACGTACCTCCTTGGCGTATGGTTGTATGGGTTTATGTTACGAGATGTTGAACCTGGTAGTTCTAGGGCAAATACTATGGTTTAGATTTAGATGCTGGTTTTCAGTAATCGGAAGGGGAAACCCTTCTTTGATTAAAAAAAATTACTACCTCCATTCTGGTTTACTAGTCCCCATCGTACTTTGGGTCAAAGTTTGTCCATGAATTTTACTTGTAAAATGTGAATGGAAAACGAGATTTTGTTATACCCAAAAAAAGGACTGGAGGGAGTGATTGCTCTGACACGGACACGACCTCTCATAGCGCAGGCATTGAACCGGCGCGCCAGCCAAGAGGGCCGCACTCGTTGTAGGCCCGGCTGAGCACGCCTCCTCGCCGCGTGCAACCAGCTTAAGACTGCCCCGCCTGCCTTCATTGAATCCGCGCGTGTGCCGGCAACACGTCTTTCCGCGAGCCGACAGGCATTTTAGAACACAAAAATGACTAAAATATAATTAATTTACGCATGGTCTTGACTTGTTGTGCTCGCACTGGTAGCAGGAACTAGTAGAGGTTTTTATTTATTTATAACTCTCCTCACATTTTTTTGGCTTTGAAGTGGATCATGGTTGTGGACATTATGTATGAATGTGCAGATATCTGTGAACATGAGTTTGATGTGGAAGTTGGACTTGGAATGTCGGGCTTGCGCGTGAACTATACCATGTCCAATGCTTCGTCTGTTATTGTTTGGAAAGTAATTGCTGTTATTACATGACCCCAAAAAAACATTTTGTGCCACATCAGTAGGTGCATAGACATCACAACAGGCATGCTGACTGGATAAACATTTGAACCTAGCTATTATGAAGGAAATTTTGTATTGACAATAGTTTTAGACAGGAGACACCTAGCCTGCTCTGCCTCTGCTAGCTTATTTCTGGCTTCTTCCATCTCTTCTTTGGCTTGGGTGAAGAGAGCATCTGATTGCTCTTTTCGCTTCTTCAGGAACTCAGCTACATTCTCAAGGGCTGCTGCACGCTTTCTTTCAGCCTTTACTAATGCCACGAGGACACGAACAGCTGACGACTCTACCTGGCTTGTGTGTTATCCAGCATCATCTGGGAATTTGCACCTTGTATCTAATCCAGCATCATTAGGGAACTGGCACCATGTGTGTAATCCAGGCTCATTTTGGAAACATGATCTCGAGGTTGACCATACTTCCTTCCTCGCAGGAACTGCATCCTGACATGAAGTTACTTCTTTTTTAGATCAATACTCATAGAAACCTAGATCCATTTAGTAGAAGCCAGATAAACAGAACTCGGAGAAGTGAATTCAAAAGGAAAAGAAATATAAAAACAGACTACACGGTGAGAACACCCACTTCCTACGTCAAGTTAAAAACAAAAGCATTAGGACGATTAAGACTCTTCTTATTACACATCGAAGAACACCACACTTAAGAGAAACAGAAACTACAACATATACACATCGAAGAACACGAGGCTAAACGAAAGTAATTGAAAGGGTGTTACTTACCAAAGCTCGTTTTACAGGTTTGGTGCAGCTCCTCTTTAACTTGCCATAATCCTTGAAAATGTCCCGAATATCCCGTGTTTGGTCTTCATTGCTCCTCTGCATGTTCACACTCATGGTTTCAAAATCTAACATGGCAAGAAAAATACTACTAGTAATACTCGCGCATCTTGTGGGCAACATTAAAGCACTCGTCTGCCATGTTAGAGCATCTCCAACAGAATCGCAACGCGCGGCGCTTTAAAAAGCGTTTATAGTGTATAGATCGAGAAGTAGATACTAGAGAGTAGAGGATAGTTCTCAGCATAGATAGATACAAAAAACATAATTCAACTTCTCCTCGGTGATGTCCTCCTCCGACATCTGACTGTAGGCGTGATGATACCGATCGTCGTCGGACTCCCAGGGCGACGCTGCTCCTAGCCTCATGTTGAATTGAGCGTCCGCTTTTCACCTACGCTTGTACTCGCGATAGGCCGCTCGCTCCGCCCTCCTCTTATCCCTCTCCGCCATCCTTTGCGCGTAGAACTCGCGCTCGTTGATGATATCCTGTGGGAAGTGTTGGCACCACAGCGCAATGGCTTCCTCGTTCATCTCGGCAATGTCGAGATGGTCCTCCCGCCTCCGGTTGTCGTGACGATCCTCGTCGGTGCTAAGCCGCGGCAGTGGTGCGAGCTCCTGCGCCCGCTCCCGCGTCGGCATGTTGGGGAAGTTCAATGTTGTATGAGGCCACTGGAGGCGCCACGCCGCCGCATCGTACGCGCGGGCGGCCTCAGTGGTGGTGTCGAAATTGCCGAGGCCGAGGCGCATCCCGCGGAACCGGATCTCGACGGAGAAGCCGCCGGAGGGGCGCGCGCGGACGCCACGGTATCCCCAAGTTTCCCGGTGATGCGGCGGCATGGTGGCGCAGCGGCGGCGAGGCGAAAAAGAGCGGGGAGAGAGCAGTGGCGAGGCACAGAGTGGTGGCAAGGCACAGAGCGGTGGGAGGGCGCTGGATTTTATAAACCGCGCCGGACGCCGCGCGCCAAAACTAGCGCACGCCCGGCCGCTTTTTCCCGCGCGCGCGCGATCCTTTCCCGACGTCTCTGCTATCTCTACTCTCTTCTCTACGGTTATATTTATTTTATATTTAATATTTAATATTTATCTCTACTTCTTTTATTGTCTACTTTTTTTCTCTATACTTTTTTTTCTTGCAATATAGGTCATCCGATTTATATCTGACAGATAGGAAGGAAACAAATGGGAATTTTGCAAAAAGATACCCATACCCCTCTCCAGATTTGCAAATAAGGGCTTCCCTCGTTCATCATTTTCTCCCACAAGATAAACTACTCATGCAAATGCATCTTGATGCGTGCAACGCATGGGCATCTTGCTAGTTCTAAAAACCTTTCCATCATTTGCCACACTGCTGGTTGCAGATGAAAAACCTACCCAAGCACAGCGCGATACATGAGTGACGCACAATTACAAGCTGATATTCTATTGGATAATGGAGGCTATAACCAATTACTTTTACGGGAACAATAGCACCCAGGAAAATTGAAGGGTATGTATGAACAAATTCGGAACTGCACATGTACTGCTAAGTGATTCAATACACACATTACCAATCGAGGAGAAGAACGATGGTCGCCGCGGCCTCTGTGAGTCATGGTCGGCAACGGGACTCAGTTCATTGTCCACGACGGTGGTACTTCTGCGCTTGGCGTCGGCTTTCGGGAAGCAGATCCGAGACCGTGGAAGACGATACCGGGGAAGAGGCTCCGTCTACGACGACCACGATGGACCAGCTCTAGTGCGGCGTACGAGGTCGTCGATGAGGCAGATGCGCTGCGGTGGATGAGTGCGCCGATGTAAAGGGGAGGAGCATGAAGGCTGCAGTGCCGTGGAGAAGTCTATTATGCGGTGGGGATAGAAAATGGGGAGTATTCAGGTGTACTTCTCTGGGTGCCGGGGTGGGGCTGGCTGGGTAGGGTGAACCTGAAGTTACGAAAACAACCCCCTACCAAGCATCGCATGTAGGCCTGTTCCGAAGTCTATGATGATAACTTCCCACTGCTCGAATCAGGTTCGCGAGAGATTTTCCCGCCGACCTCAAAATTTTGTGACACTGGACTCCCCGTGTGGCGTGTTGAGTGATTCGGCTAAGCAACTAGCGAGTAGTAGTAGTAAACTCTGCATATTAGGTTTGACCGAAGTCAAACTTCCTAAAGTTTGACCAAGTTTATATAAAAATATAAACATTTACCATAACAAATATGTATGATGTGGAAGTACATTCAATAATGAATCTAATGGTATTTATTTGTTATTGTATATGTTAATATTTTTTGTTATAAGCTTTCTGAGAGTTTACAAAACTTGACTTTGACCAATGCTAATACGCGAACTTAAATAAAAACGGAGGGAGTACACATTTGTTTTCTTAGTTTGTAGTGAACTAATCATTTGTTGAAATTGTGAAATAAATATATTAGGCTATTGACTTCAAATATAATGGTCTATACAATTCAATAGTTACAATCATTGTCGAATCCCAAGATGTATACAAGGTCTATAGTACTTCACAACATGCTCAAAGTCACATAATCCCAGTCAAATGAGAATCTAAATGCATTTCATAGTTATTACTTTGTAGGATGCAACAAAAACAACCAAAACTCTACATCAGCCATTATAGAAGCAACATTTTTACATATCCCATTGTGTGAATGAAACATGCAGAGAGAGCTTTTGAAGATGGAGCAGATAGGGCGGGAAAGATTGTATATATGTGGACGAGAGAGTAGGAGACAAACCTAACGAGACACACACACACACACACACACACACAGAGAGAGAGAGAGAGAGAGAGAGAAAGAGAGAGGAAGAAGTTAGGTCTGTGAGAAAGATGGAGACATGTAATATACGTGATTCTGTATACGTGGAAGGAGAAGAGACAACATGTTTGATGAGAGAGCTAGAAAAAGATGGACGAGAGGGGAAGGATCTCATGGGTTGAGGGATTGACAATTTTGTGCGGGTGGGAGAGGGATTGGTAATTTTGTGCAAGAGAGAGAGAGGGTGGGGGGGGAGGAGTCAATCAGCCGTCGTCACATCACCCTGCTTCCAAATGACCCCGCTTTCTCTAGCGCGGTCTGGTCGCCGTCTTCGATCTGCTCGATGCCCTCTTTGAAGATTGAGGTGTTGTGCATGTTGGGGTGCAAAGAAGCACAAGCGAGAGTGGTCACCGTATAACCTTGGATCGGGATGAATTGTGTGCTCGGGGGAGTGTGTGTGTGTGTGTTGTGCTGCGTGTGTGTGTGTGTGTGTGTGCGCGTGTGTGTCTCTGTGTGTGTGTGTGTATGTGTGTGTGTGTGTGTCAGATATTGAGCGAAAACAAACCTAAAGAGAGAAATGGGTATTCACGAAGAGATTGCGCGGGCCTTGAGGTGGGCAGGGGCCGAGTGAGGGTGTCAAAATGTGCGCGTTGATGCATATGTTGCATGCGATCGTGCGAGGGACGGACGAATCGAGAGAGATGGTTGTTGTGTTACGGATGCTCCTCTCTCTCTCCCTCTCTCTCTCTCTCTCACACACACACACACACAAGTAAACTAGAAGACCGTTCTCTCATGTATACACAATGTATCGGCATCTGTCTATGTCTCACTCATGCATGATCATTTGCACATTCACACCTCTCTATGTCTGTATCACACGCACACCGTCTCCACATTGCCCTTCCGCCACAACACACATATGGACACATACACACGTTCTCTCTCAGTCACACACACAAAATAAGTATTAAAAACTAGGGCGCACCTAAAACATCCAAATCCAAATAAACACAAACTGGAGCTAAATTCAAATATATGGAAATATTGCAGCGTCAGGAACTTTCCCAGGAAAAAAAGTTGAGTAATATTCCAGGATTGTTTTCACACACACAAAAAGGTTCGGTGGATGTCCTTCGAGCGCGACACAATGACGCACCGTTCGATCGACCACGCGGCCGCGGTTCACGCGCTTGCACAGGATTCCATATTGTGGCTGTGGTACTAACTTAAAAAAAGCGCTGCCTAAGTCTAAGGTTTTCTTTTAAGTTTGACAAACCTCATATAAAACTAAAGTAAGCTCCCATACGCGCACTCATCAATATGCCGCCACCGCCGTTGCGCATGCCGGCGCCCGCCTGCTCCGGCCAATAATTTCTCGCCTATCACCGCTGTGTCGCCGCCATCCCTGTGCCATGAAGCCGAAGGCTCGCCCGCTCACATCGTCTGCAGTCCCTCCTCGCCATGCTGCTGCGCTGCCAAGCACACGAGCAGCTGGTGGAGCCGCGTCTATGCACGCAGTGTACAAAGAGGAGGACGAGCGCGTGCTCTAGCATGCCGGCGAGGAGGAACTAGCGTGTCATTATCGTCTCCTCCCGCGCTGAGGAGGCGCGCATGGTGGCTGTCGCGGCGGAAGCCGGTCGCACGCGTGTCGAGCCCGCAAACCGGGTGCGGACGTGGAATCTACCTTTGAGACCTTGAATGCCACGTGGATCCTGCAATTTGAAGGAGCAATTTGGGTCAGTCAACTCATGTGAGCCGTTTGATGCAACATGGATGGCTAGAAGGGCTTCTTCCACCTCTTCTGCCGTCTTCTTCCTTCGCCCCGTCGAACTTCTTTCACAAATTGATTGACCCAAATTATACTACTAGTACAAACGTATTAAGTACAGTGGGAACATGAAGGTATGAGCAGTAGTACCAACTGCAAGAAGAACAGTAGTAAGACATAGTACTAGTACTACTCTACGTACTAAACAGTTCAAATAATGAGAAAGAACATAAACATAGTTCTGTTGGGGCCTCAGCACAACACACCCTTGAAAATAAACTAAGCAACTAGTCAGCTTGACACTGCAGTAGAACCAGCATGAGCAATGGCACTACCACCTACTCGGAGTCCAAGTCCACGTCCTCGACTTCGTCCTCGTCCCTCTTCCTCTTCCTCTTTGCCGACGCTTCTTTGCTTTAACCGGACACTGGGATCTACTTCTTCATCCAACCCATGTAGATATTTAAACAAAGGTAGGCATCCATTGCTGCGTACAGGATGTGATCTTCATCTAATGTCTTCGACTCCCATGCATGATGAAACTCGTGATGAGGTTTCTTCAGTTTAGCGTACGAAGGATCAATCATGGCTGCTGCCAGGGTCAGCATTGAAGGTTGAGAGGAGGACACCAGGCTTGCCTTCTGGAGATCGAAGGGCTGGCCTACAACGAAACCTATCCGAGCAGGACTTCTTTGTCGTTCTTAAAGCCTACAGTAACGAATTTCACTCTTTTGTCCTTGAGGAAGTTCTTAAAATCCTGGCACTTAACGTCAGCATGGCATATGTGGTAGACCAAGCAAACGTTATGTACGCAAACCTGGATCATGGCGGGCTTCTTCCTCTCTTCGCCCTTTAGATCCTTCTCTCGTCCCAGGACTGTGGTGTACTCAACATCTAGCCCAGCGACCCACTCATCCGTTGAACTGTTGAACATGCGTAGGAAGCGAGCAAGCCATGCTTTCACCGTCGCGGATCCACGTGTGTAGATGATGATGAACTGATTGCCAGTGATGGCTCTAACCTGACACTCAGCAGCGACCATGGAGATTTGGGAGGCCATGGATTTTGGAGGAGGGTTAGGAGAAGTTGAACTGTTGTGCCCCGCAAAAACTGGGAGCAAACTAATGTGAAAGGATGGGACGACTAGTGATGAGGACATCAATACAATTGTTACACCCACAGCCCCTGCTGCTATACATACTGGACCAATTACTAGAGCTCGTGCACGCCAACTAAATTACCAGGTACTTTCGTTTCTTGGTAATGATTCTAATGTTCATGAGAATATGATGCTGCCTAAATTGGATACATTTGTTTTGCTTACAAATGAAGGGTCTAGCTTGGAGAAGGATGAACATTGGAGCAAGAACAAGCATGGAGATGATGGCATGCGCAAGGGGAACAAGAACGGAGTTACAAGTGATGATTTTAGGACTTTGAAGCCACCATAATGGGTGCATGAAGCCTTGGACGAAATATACAAGATGCCACTTCATAAATTTCGTCCCGAGGCTATTTTAGGTGCTGCGTCACCTTATTATTGGGCCAGGCCCATGTAATTTCGAAATACATAAGTATAGGCTATTTTTAGAGTCCGTATGTGTGGGGAAACAAGAGATAGGGTTGATTTCGGACCCCTCCACCAAGGGCCACGAAATCCACCCCCTCTTCCTCCATATATACAGCCCTTAGGGCATCGTTTAGACTTTGGGTTTTGTTTAGATTAAAAGTTCGCCATAGCTGCAACTTCGCGTACTTCGTTTGTGTTCAACGACCAGACAAAGGCGTCACAGAACCCCACCTTGATCAATAAAGCTTTCATCTTATATTCGCAATATCCAGATTGCAATCTTAGTTTCTTGCTTGTTCTTCGTTTGCTCGCAGGAAACAGATCCTCGTGGTCAGGTTGATCGTGCTCCGGCGTGGTCAATAACCTCTCGGAGTTGGTTTAGCGATTGCTAAGGCGCGACGTCCTCGCACGTTCGTAGTCGGATCGTCAAAGTCGACTTCCACCAAAGCGATATCCATCATCTCATCGAAAGATCGGGACCCTCGCCTCTATCAGGGACGAAATTTATGAAGTGGCATCTTGTATATTTCGTCCAAGGCTTCATGCACCCATTATGGTGGCTTCAAAGTCCTGAAATCATCACTTGTAACTCCGTTCTTGTTCCCCTTGCGCATGCCATCATCTCCATGCTTGTTCTTGCTCCAATGTTCATCCTTCTCCAAGCTAGGCCCTTCATTTGTAAGCAAAACAAATGTATCCAATTTAGGCAGCATCATATTCTCATGAATATTAGAATCATTACCAAGAAACGAAAGTACCTGGTAATTTAGTTGGCGTGCACGAGCTCTAGTAATTGGTCCAGTATGTATAGCAGCAGGGGCTGTGGGTGTAACAATTGTATTGATGTCCTCATCATCCTCCCCTTCTTGAAATGAAGTCGTCCTCGACGGAAGTTCATCTTCCTCACCCAAATAAGGCTTCAAATCTGCAATGTTAAAAGTGGGACTAACCCCAAAATCTGCTGGCAACTCAAGTTTATATGCATTATCATTTATTTTCTCTAACACCTTAAAGGGACCATCAGCACGTGGCATTAACTTTGATTTGCGCAAATCAGGAAATCTATCCTTACGCAAATGTAACCAAACAAGATCTCCAGGTGCAAACACAACATGTTTTCTACCCTTATCTCCAGCAAGTTTATATTTAGCATTCATACGCTCAATGTTTTCCTTAGTTAACTCATGCATTTTTAAAATCAATTCAGCACGTTGTTTAGCATCAAAATTAACCTTCTCCGAAGATGGAAGAGGCAACAAATCAATAGGTGCACGAGGTAGGAAACCATACACAACTTCAAAAGGGCACATCTTAGTAGTAGAATGCAATGAACGATTATAAGCAAATTCAATATGAGGCAAGCATTCCTCCCACATTTTCTTATTATTCTTCAAAACAGCCCTAAGCATAGTAGACAACGTTCTATTGACTACTTCAGTTTGTCCATCAGTTTGGGGGTGACAAGTAGTACTAAAAAGCAGTTTAGTCCCCAACTTAGCCCATAAACATCTCCAAAAGTGGCTAAGAAATTTAGTATCACGATCTGAAACAATAGTATTTGGTACACCATGCAAGCGAATAATTTCACGAAAGAACAAATCAGCAACATTAACAGCATCAGCGCTTTTATGACATGGTATAAAGTGTGCCATTTTCGAGAATCTATCCACGACAACAAATATGCTATCCCTCCCCTTCTTTGTTCGAGGTAAACCTAAAACAAAGTCCATGGATATATCCTCCCAAGGAACACTAGGTACAGGCAAAGGCATATATAAACCATGAGGATTGAGTCGTGACTTAGCTTTTTGACATGTAGTGCAGCGAGCAATAAAACGCTCAACATCCCGTCTCATCTTTGGCCAAAAGAAATGTGTAGCAAGTACGTCCTCCATCTTCTTCACGCCAAAGTGTCCCATTAATCCTCCTCCATGCGCCTCCTGCAACAACAAAAGACGAATGGAGCTAGCTGGAATGCATAGCTTGTTAGCACGAAACACAAATCCATCGTTAACAACAAACTTGTTCCACATTCTTCCTTCTTTACAATTCTGCATTACATCTTTAAAATCAGCATCATGCACATATTGATCTTTGATGGTCTCCAAACCAAATATTTTGAAGTCAAGTTGTGAAAGCATAGTATAGCGACGAGACAATGCATCAGCAATAACATTTTCTTTTCCCTTCTTGTGTTTAATGACATAAGGGAAAGTCTCAATGAATTCCACCCATTTAGCATGTCTACGATTCAGTTTAGCTTGACTTTTAATATGTTTCAAAGATTCATGATCAGAATGTATAACAAATTCTTTGGGCCATAAATAATGTTGCAATGTTTCTAAAGTCCGAACAAGAGCATATAATTCTTTATCATAAGTAGAATAATTCAGACTAGGCCCACTCAATTTTTCAGAAAAGTAAGCAACAGGTTTGCCATCTTGTAATAACACACCTCCTAATCCAATTCCACTTGCATCACATTCAAGCTCAAAAGTCTTATTAAAATCAGGAAGTTGGAGTAAAGGAGCATGTGTCAACTTATCTTTCAATACCGTGAAGGCTTCTTCCTGTGCGGTACCCCAAAGAAAAGGCACATCTTTCTTTGTAAGCTCATTGAGAGGTGCAGCAATGGTGCTGAAATCTCTCACAAAACGCCTATAGAATCCAGCGAGGCCAAGAAAACTCCTCACTTGTGTGACCGTTTTGGGCTGCGGCCAACTCTCAATAGCTTCAATCTTGGCTTTATCAACTTCAATTCCCTGTGGAGTAACAACATAGCCAAGAAAAGATACTCGGTCGGTGCAAAAGGTGCACTTCCCAAGGTTACCAAACAAACGTGCATCTCGTAGAGCAATAAAAACAGCACGTAAATGTTCCAAATGTTCTTCCAAAGATCTGCTATAAATCAATATGTCATCAAAGTAAACTACCACAAATCGTCCAATGAAAGCACGTAAAACTTCGTTCATTAATCTCATGAAAGTACTAGGTGCATTAGTTAACCCAAAAGGCATGACTAACCACTCATATAATCCAAACTTAGTTTTAAATGCTGTTTTCCATTCATCTCCCAATTTCATACGAATTTGATGGTAGCCACTACGCAAATCAACTTTGGAGAATATTGTAGAGCCACTCAATTCATCAAGCATATCATCTAGCCTAGGAATAGGATGACGATAACGAATAGTAATATTATTAATGCCTCTACAATCAACACACATACGTGATGTACCATCCTTTTTCGGCACTAGAATAATAGGAACAACACAAGGACTAAGGGATTCGCGTATATAACCTTTGTCGAGAAGCTCTTGTACTTGACGCATAATCTCCTTCGTCTCCTCTGGATTGGTACGATATGGTGCACGGTTTGGCAGTGAAGCACCGGGAATTAAGTCAATCTGATGCTCAATCCCTCGAATAGGCGGTAATCCCGGTGGCACGTCTTGTGGAAAAACGTCAGCGAACTCCTGCAAAATGTTAGTGACAGCAGGAGGCAAAGAGGAAGGCACGTCCTCGAGTGAAAATAATGCCTCTTTGCACACAAAAGCATAGCAAACAGATTTGCTGAAATCTAGCTCATCAATATCAGATTTGGTGGCAAATAAACATGCACTTTTTAATTTAATTTCAGAAGCAACACTAGATGGTTTATTATTAGGCTTCATTTGTTGCTCAAATTCTTTTGCCACAATCTGATTTTCACTCTTATTCTTCTCCTGTTGTGCTTTATTAGCTCTATTAATATCATCTTTCAAAATGGAATCAGGAGTCATAGGAAGCAAAGTAATATTTTTATCCTTATGAACAAGAGTATAGTGATTGTTTCTACCATGGTGTACAGAATTTTTATCAAATTGCCATGGTCTACCAAGTAATAAGGAACATGCTTGCATAGGTACCACATCACAATCAACATAATCAGCATATGTAGAGATACTAAAATGCACACGAACAGTACGTGTTACCTTAACCTTGCCGCTGTTGTTGAACCATTGGATGTAGTAAGGATGTGGGTGTGGTCTTGTGGTGAGAGAAAGCTTCTCCACCATCTCCATGCTAGCCAAGTTGTTGCAGCTCCCTCCGTCTATTATGACGCGCACAGAACGTTCCTTCACAACTCCCTTGGTATGGAACAAATTGTGCCTCTGATTTTGCTCAGCTTGTGTGACCTGCACACTCAAAACACGTTGAGCAACTAAACATTCATACCTGTCAGCGTCTTCAGGAGCCATGTATTGCGTCTCATGATCAGAATCATCTCCACCATGTTCTTCACGTGTAATAAGAGCCAATGTCTCCTCATCATAGTCACTAGCGGACTCATATCCACCATCCGCGGTAGCAATCATCACACGCGGAGATTTTCATTCCCTCGCATAATGACCTCCTCCCTTACAACAACGACAAATAATATCACTTGTGTGCCTTGTTGATGAAATGGAAGAAGAAGAACGCTGTGCAGGCCCCGCAGGTGCGCTCTTGGCAGATAACGGCTGGAGGTGGCACCGGATGGAGGTGCTGGTGCAGTTGAAGTAGAAGATGCACGTGGTGTCCATGATGAAGGTCGGCCTGCAGAAAAGTTAGTTCGCCCCAATGCTTGTCGATCATGCACTTCACGTTCAGCTTTACAAGCAAGATGGAATAAACGAGTGATATTAGTATACTCCTTATAGTCTAGAATGGTCTGAATCTCTCTATTTAATCCACCCAGAAAATGTGCAAGCATAGCTTCATTCTCCTCAACAATACCACATCTAATCATGCCAGTTTGTAATTCCTGATAATATTCTTCTACAGAATTTTTCCCTTGTCTTAAACGCTGCAATTTTTGAAGCAATTCACGTTGATAATATGGTGGAACCCAACGCGTACGCATAGCAGTTTTCAAAGCAGCCCAAGTAGTTGGAATAGGATATAATCTACAATGTTCAGACCACCATACACATGCAAAACTAGTGAAAGCACAAACAGCAGCAGCAACTCGTCTCTCCTCAGGATATTGTAAACATGTAAATCGTTGTTCAGTTTCTAACTCCCAAGTAAGATATATATCAGGAACATATCTACCCTCAAATGGTGGAATATTCAATTTCAGTTTAGGAATATGGACATCATCGCGTACCTGAGGTGGTGGTGCAGGCCTACCATTACGAATATATACCTGAGGTCGACCTGCTGGTGGTGGTACAGGTGGTTGCACGTAGTGTTGATTTTGATCAACCTCATCGTCATAATCTCCCACATAATCATCCTCCTCCGCATCAGCAGCAGGAGCCACAGAAGTATCAACAGCAGCACCAACAGTTTGGCCAAACGCAAGAGGAACACGGCTTGCTCGGCGGAGGTCTGCTTCGCGACGTGGAGGTAGTCGTTGTTGTTGTTGTTGGAGAGGTGCGTTAGGTGCAGCGGGTGGTGGTGGTGGAAGACGCGCGAGCAATTCATTAAACTTGTTATCGAGCTTTGTTTCGAACGTCTTCTCAAAGCCAGTGATCTTCTCCATGGCCTCTTCAAAATTGTTCAGCACATCTTGCACCTGTTCAGTCATCATTTGCTGAAACTTATCATGAAGCTCCTTGTTCGATAAATTCTCCCAGTCAATCTCGTCGGCTTGTGATCCTGGCATGGTTAGCAGCAATAGAAACACACAAGAATATGATCCTACAGACTACTAAGAAGTGGTGGTGGTGTATCACAAATCCGTCAAGCAAATCTCAAATTCTTACCAGTTCTTACCCAGCAGCAGGCGGTGATCGGCAACCGTTGTAGTCAAAAACTCTCAAAGCTTGGATAGAGCGATTACCAGGGAGAGTCAATGATGAGGACATCAATACAATTGTTACACCCACAGCCCCTGCTGCTATACATACTGGACCAATTACTAGAGCTCGTGCACGCCAACTAAATTACCAGGTACTTTCGTTTCTTGATAATGATTCTAATGTTCATGAGAATATGATGCTGCCTAAATTGGATACATTTGTTTTGCTTACAAATGAAGGGCCTAGCTTGGAGAAGGATGAACATTGGAGCAAGAACAAGCATGGAGATGATGGCATGCGCAAGGGGAACAAGAACGGAGTTACAAGTGATGATTTCAGGACTTTGAAGCCACCATAATGGGTGCATGAAGCCTTGGACGAAATATACAAGATGCCACTTCATAAATTTCGTCCCGAGGCTATTTTAGGTGCTGCGTCACCTTATTATTGGGCCAGGCCCATGTAATTTCGAAATACATAAGTCTAGGCTATTTTTAGAGTCCGTATGTGTGGGGAAACAAGAGATAGGGTTGATTTCGGACCCCTCCACCAAGGGCCACGAAATTCCCCCCTCTTCCTCCATATATACAGCCCTTAGGGCATCGTTTAGACTTTGGGTTTTGTTTAGATTAAAAGTTCGCCATAGCTGCAACTTCGCGTACTTCGTTTGTGTTCAACGACCAGACAAAGGCGTCACAGAACCCCACCTTGATCAATAAAGCTTTTCATCTTATATTCGCAATATCCAGATTGCAATCTCAGTTTCTTGCTTGTTCTTCGTTTGCTCGCAGGAAACAGACCCTCGTGGTCAGGTTGATCGTGCTCCGGCGTGGTCAATAACCTCTCGGAGTTGGTTTAGCGATTGCTAAGGCGCGACGTCCTCGCACGTTCGTAGTCGGATCGTCAAAGTCGACTTCCAACAAAGCGATATCCATCATCTCATCGAAAGACGGGACACCTTTGCCTCTATCAAGTGGTATCAGTTTTCAGGTTGCTCGGTGAGAATCTCCAGTTTTCCTAGATTAGATTTATTTTCTTACCTATTGTCCAACGACCAGACCAAGACCGCTTACGGATCCCCACCTTTATCAATACCTCAATACAATTGTTACACCCACAGCCCCTGCTGCTATACATACTGGACCAATTACTAGAGCCCGTGCACGCCAACTAAATTACCAGGTACTTTCGTTTCTTGGTAATGATTCTAATGTTCATGAGAATATGATGCTGCCTAAATTGGATACATTTGTTTTGCTTACAAATGAAGGGCCTAGCTTGGAGAAGGATGAACATTGGAGCAAGAACAAGCATGGAGATGATGGCATGCGCAAGGGGAACAAGAACGGAGTTACAAGTGATGATTTCAGGACTTTGAAGCCACCATAATGGGTGCATGAAGCCTTGGACGAAATATACAAGATGCTACTTCATAAATTTCGTCCCGAGGCTATTTTAGGTGCTGCGTCACCTTATTATTGGGCCAGGCCCATGTAATTTCGAAATACATAAGTATAGGCTATTTTTAGAGTCCGTATGTGTGGGGAAACAAGAGATAGGGTTGATTTCCGACCCCTCCACCAAGGGCCACGAAATCCCCCCCCCTCTTCCTCCATATATACAGCCCTTACGGCATCATTTAGACTCTGGGTTTTGTTTAGATTAAAAGTTCGCCATAGCTGCAACTTCGCGTACTTCGTTTGTGTTCAACGACCAGACAAAGGCGTCACAGAACCCCACCTTGATCAATAAAGATTTCATCTTATATTCGCAATATCCAGATTGCAATCTTAGTTTCTTGGTTGTTCTTCGTTTGCTCGCAGGAAACAGACCCTCGTGGTCAGGTTGATCGTGCTCCGGCGTGGTCAATAACCTCTCGGAGTTGGTTTAGCGATTGCTAAGGCGCGACGTCCTCGCACGTTCGTAGTCGGATCGTCAAAGTCGACTTCCACCAAAGGGAAATCCACCATCTCATCGAAAGATCGGGACACCCTCGCCTCTATCAACAAGTGAGGAGTTTTCTTGGCCTCGCTGGATTCTATAGGCGTTTTGTGAGAGATTTCAGCACCATTGCTGCACCTCTCAATGAGCTTACAAAGAAAGATGTGCCTTTTCTTTGGGGTACCGCACAGGAAGAAGCCTTCTCGGTATTGAAAGATAAGTTGACACATGCTCCTTTACTCCAACTTCCTGATTTTAATAAGACTTTTGAGCTTGAATGTGATGCTAGTGGAATTGGATTAGGAGGTGTGTTATTACAAGATGGCAAACCTGTTGCATACTTTTCTGAAAAATTGAGTGGGCCTAGTCTGAATTATTCTACTTATGATAAAGAATTATATGCTCTTGTTCGGACTTTAGAAAGATGGCAACATTATTTATGGCCCAAAGAATTTGTTATACATTCTGATCATGAATCTTTGAAACATATTAAAAGTCAAGCTAAACTGAATCGTAGACATGCTAAATGGGTTGAATTCATTGAGACTTTCCCTTATGTCATTAAACACAAGAAGGGAAAAGAAAATGTTATTGCTGATGCATTGTCTCGTCGCTATACTATGCTTTCACAACTTGACTTCAAAATATTTGGTTTGGAGACCATCAAAGATCAATATGTGCATGATGCTGATTTTAAAGATGTAATGCAGAATTGTAAAGAAGGAAGAATGTGGCACAAGTTTGTCGTTAACGATGGATTTGTGTTTCGTGCTAACAAGCTATGCATTCCAGCTAGCTCCGTTCGTCTTTTGTTGTTGCAGGAGGCGCATGGAGGAGGATTAATGGGACACTTTGGCGTGAAGAAGACGGAGGACGTACTTGCTACACATTTCTTTTGGCCAAAGATGAGACGGGATGTTGAGCGTTTTATTGCTCGATGCACTACATGTCAAAAAGCTAAGTCACGACTCAATCCTCATGGTTTATATATGCCTTTGCCTGTACCTAGTGTTCCTTGGGAGGATATATCTATGGACTTTGTTTTAGGTTTACCTCGAACAAAGAAGGGGAGGGATAGCATATTTGTTGTCGTGGATAGATTCTCGAAAATGGCACACTTTATACCATGTCATAAAAGTGATGATGCTGTTAATGTTGATGATTTGCTCTTTCGTGAAATTATTCGCTTGCATGGTGTGCCAAATACTATTGTTTCAGATCCTGATACTAAATTTCTTAGCCACTTTTGGAGATGTTTATGGGCTAAGTTGGGGACTAAACTGCTTTTTAGTACTACTTGTCACCCCCAAACTGATGGACAAACTGAAGTAGTCAATAGAACGTTGTCTACTATGCTTAGGGCTGTTTTGAAGAATAATAAGAAAATGTGGGAGGAATGCTTGCCTCATATTGAATTTGCTTATAATCGTTCATTGCATTCTACTACTAAGATGTGCCCTTTTGAAGTTGTGTATGGTTTCCTACCTCGTGCACCTATTGATTTGTTGCCTCTTCCATCTTCGGAGAAGGTTAATTTTGATGCTAAACAACATGCTGAATTGATTTTAAAAATGCATGAGTTAACTAAGGAAAACATTGAGCGCATGAATGCTAAATATAAACTTGCTGGAGATAAGGGTAGAAAACATGTTGTGTTTGCACCTGGAGATCTTGTTTGGTTACATTTGCGTCAGGATCGATTTCCTGATTTGCGCAAATCAAAGCTAATGCCACGTGCTGATGGTCCCTTTAAGGTGTTAGAGAAAATAAATGATAATGCATATAAACTTGAGCTGCCTGCAGATTTTGGGGTTAGTCCCACTTTTAACATTGCAGATTTGAAGCCTTATTTGGGTGAGGAAGATGAACTTCCGTCGAGGACGACTTCATTTCAAGAAGGGGAGGATGATGAGGACATCAATACAATTGTTACACCCACAGCCCCTGCTGCTATACATACTGGACCAATTACTAGAGCTCGTGCACGCCAACTAAATTACCAGGTACTTTCGTTTCTTGGTAATGATTCTAATGTTCATGAGAATATGATGCTGCCTAAATTGGATACATTTGTTTTGCTTACAAATGAAGGGTCTAGCTTGGAGAAGGATGAACATTGGAGCAAGAACAAGCATGGAGATGATGGCATGCGCAAGGGGAACAAGAACGGAGTTACAAGTGATGATTTTAGGACTTTGAAGCCACAATAATGGGTGCATGAAGCCTTGGACGAAATATACAAGATGCCACTTCATAAATTTCGTCCCGAGGCTATTTTAGGTGCTGCGTCACCTTATTATTGGGCCAGGCCCATGTAATTTCGAAATACATAAGTATAGGCTATTTTTAGAGTCCGTATGTGTGGGGAAACAAGAGATAGGGTTGATTTCGGACCCCTCCACCAAGGGCCACGAAATTCCCCCCTCTTCCTCCATATATACAGCCCTTAGGGCATCGTTTAGACTTTGGGTTTTGTTTAGATTAAAAGTTCGCCATAGCTGCAACTTCGCGTACTTCGTTTGTGTTCAACGACCAGACAAAGGCGTCACAGAACCCCACCTTGATCAATAAAGCTTTCATCTTATATTCGCAATATCCAGATTGCAATCTTAGTTTCTTGCTTGTTCTTCGTTTGCTCGCAGGAAACAGACCCTCGTGGTCAGGTTGATCGTGCTCCGGCGTGGTCAATAACCTCTCGGAGTTGGTTTAGCGATTGCTAAGGCGCGACGTCCTCGCACGTTCGTAGTCAGATCGTCAAAGTCGACTTCCACCAAAGCGAAATTCACCATCTCATCGAAAGACGGGACACCTTTGCCTCTATCAACTAGGAGCGAACTGTTTTGAGGTAGAAGACAGGGACGAGTAGGGTGTGCGAACGGCGTGGGGTTGCTGGCTTGCCCGGTGGATAAACGGCTGCAAGCCCCCAAAGAGTTCTCGAGAACTATGCGGGACCCACTAGATGTCATGTCTACTAGACCCATATCATAGGCCTGACGGTATAGCTTCTGCCTCTTCGCACGCCATGCCGGCACGTGGATGTAACTTCACTTAATTCCATCAACCGTCGCGCCTCCCACGACCTTCGCCTCCCTCGCGCGGTCGCGCCCTTTGAGACTTTGACCGGCTAAAAATGAGCAATTTTTTTGCCTACTCCGCATGCATGATACTCCCTCTGGTCCTATTTACTCCCATCAACCGTTTGCAAAGTGTTTGACCAAATATATACTTTTTTTAAACACCACCTTATATTAATTAACCAGCCACACCAGTACACTCATTCGATACAATATTCACCACACAGGGCGGTACGTTATTTACAAGAATACCATCTAATCTATTGTGAAAGCTATACTTAGCGATTAAGTGTGCCACCTTATTGGCCGAACGGCTAATCTTTGACAATTGAAGATTGTTGATCAACTTCGAGATGCTCAATGCTTTGATCTTCAGGTCACGCATAGCAGACCTGTCATAGTCCCCCGATGCAAGAGACGCTACCACAAAAGCGCAATCAGTCTCTAAAATTACAGGATTATGAATAGAAATACCTATGTAGAGACCGGCAATGCAAGCCCTAAGCTCCGCTTCCTCCACGCTTTGACAGGCATCAATGAAATCCCACGACCAAATTTATACTAAAAATAACAATATCTACAATACTGATTATAATGAGTATAATAACTACGTTTTATAATGAGTGTAAGAATATTGATTTGACATTGTGAATGTTGATACTCCCTCCGTCTAGGTGAGTAAGTCATCTTAGCCTGTGCACCGTGACCAAGGAGGAGGGGAAAACAAGAGACATTAATGTTTATTTGCTAATTAAGTACTATTGCATGTAATGAACTAACCACTGCATGTCATGTTTGATAGTCTCAAGTCATTAAAAGCATGCTGATGCGGAGCATCCCACGTTCATCCCCATGTACACTCTGACTACTCTCCGAGCCCCAAGAGGACATATGACGAGACCTCGAGCATACGCCATTGGACACAATGATGCGGAGCATCCCATGATCATCCCCATGGACGCATCCACATCCTCTACAACACCACTTGGACCTATGACTCGAGAACGTGCAAGAGCTCTCGAAACCGAGGTACCAAGGACTTCACTGTGAAGAAGCTAGGGAGCAAGGAGAACCGGAAGCGGAAGACGGAGAGGAAAAGCGCCAAGGACCAGACTGGCCGGATCGTCCGGACGGCGGCCCGCATGATCCGGACAGAGCCCGGACGATCCGGACCCTCATCCGGACGATCCGGCTAATTTGACCGAAGACTACAGAAGCCTCCTCCCTGAAGCCGGATCATCCGGACCCCATCCCGGATCATCCGGACCCTGCCCGGACGTCCGGACCGCCAGCCGGACATCCGGCCCTGCGCCTCCACCAGCCGAGTCTCCGGATCATCCGGGCCTCCACCCGGACCATCCGGACCAGCCCAGATCATCCGGCTTCGGACCCGATTCATCCGGCCAGCGCCTGTGTGCGCGTGTTGGGTTGAGCCCGTGTACCCCTTCGCCCCCCTAGACTATAAATAGGGCTCCTCCTCCTCCTTTTGGGACTTAGCATTGATTTAGCTCAAGTTAGAGATAGAGCCTTGCTCATCCATCAGATCCCCTCCTCGTGAGAGACCGCGGCCTCTTTGGAATAGATCCTATCGGATTCAAGACCCCCTCGTGGGAAGATCCCTTTGTGGATTCAAGGCCTCCTCACGGAGAAGATCGGTTACCTTTGTATCCTTACCTTTGTTGACTTTGGATCTCGTGTATCTCTTTGTGTTCTTCGATCTAGCACTTGTGTGACCGATTCCTTGTTGGTTGAGTGTTTTCCCTCGTTTCTCCCCGTGATTTCCTCGTGTTCTTCCGCTCGTTCTTCATGTCTCCCCGTAGGATCCACTCCAAACGTGAAAGATCGACGCTATAGGGTTCCACCCTACATCATCATGGTATCATGAGCCACGGTGATCACTTTCTTGGAGCCCCTACCCCGTGTTTTCTAGCTTGATTTTGTTGTTTTCGTCCTAAATCCGAAAATCCCCACCAAAAATAGCCCCAAATTTTTTTGTGATTTTTGGTTTGATGATGTTTTGTTGATTGTGATCCGTGGATTTGCTTGGTTTCAAGTGGATCTAGCATTTCCCCAAGTTTCCCCACCTTCCATCCATGAAATCTCGTCAATTTTGACCCCCAAAATCCCCAAATTCCGCCCAAAAATTCGTCCCCGAGAGGAAATCCCGAGCAGTTTGACCTGCCCGGATCATCCGGACCTTCTCCCGGATCATCCGGACATCTCCCGGATCAGCTGGACCCTCTCCCGGACGTCCGGATACCCCACGCACCCAGAAAACAGAACCGGAGCTGACGAACCCGGATCATCCGGCTGTACACCCGGATCATCCGGACCTAGCCCGGATCATCCGGACCTCCTCCCGGATGTCCGGTTAACCCTGAAACTGACACGGCTGAAATTTTGTTTTGGTCATAACTAATTCATCCGGAGTCCGTTTTTGACGTTCTTTAGCTCGTTTTGAAGCTATTGACATCCCCCATCCCACAAAAATACCACCAACACCATTTGACACCATCAAATTTTCGGGATTTTTGCATCTTTGCCTAGGGCTTCCATCATATCATCCGCATAGCCACCACCGACTTCCGCAACCTAACCCATTTTGTTCCCCATTGCATATGTGGTTGTATGAGTTGTGATTAGAGTCTCCTAAGGTGTTTCGGCTACTTAGGGACGATTACTTCTTCATCAACCACCACCTCCACTTCCACATAACCTTGCCCATCATACACTTCCACCAAACCAACCTAACCCAATTTTGTTTGAGCTTGTTTGAGTTGTGGCTTGTGTCTCCTAAGGTGTTTCGGCTACTTAGGGATGGCAACTTCAACTCCGACTCGTGTATAGCCCATCATTCCACTTCCGCATTGCCTAGTGCAACACCACCACCGCTTTCCGCTACCACCATTTTGACATTTGACGTGTGAGATTTTGAGTTTGCGGTTTTTCCGTTTCCTAAGGTGTTTCAGCTACTTAGGGACGAGTCTCCATCATCTTGGTATCTACATCAAGAACATCGCTACTCATCATCGTCGGACGGTAACCTCCATATCATCTTGGTATCATGGTATCCCTCCATTGTATATTCCCTTGCTATTGCATTGTTAACCCCTAGCCTTACTTTTGCGTCGCTTGCCTATCGAGACTAGCCATTTGAGTATTGCCGGCAACGTTACTTGTGCACATTAGTGATCATACTTCCCATAGCATACATACCATATCATCATGGTGCATATATTGCTACCATATCTTGTGTCACAAGTTTGTTCCCGCATATACACAATTGCTATCTTGGTTTGTGCATTGTGCAAAGTGGCCATAAAAAAAGAAATAAAGCTTTTAAGCAAAAGAGAAAGAGAGCAAAGAAGCTTGTAAGCAAGTGCCATAGCATCATACCACATTGCATATAAGATTGTCATATCCGATCATCTTGGATCGTCTTGAGAGAAACACCGGGAACCATACATACATAGCATACTTGGGATAGAAGTTTATCCATTTTGCATCTTATAGGTTGTGCACAAGTGTCGTATCCGCCTATTGAGCAATCGTGCTAGCGTCTCTCTTGAGTTGTGCAACACGAGCGTTTTCCGTGGATTCCACATTTTGTGCTCATTCCTTGGTTGCACGACCCCATTTATCTATCCGTGTGTGCGTTTCCATGTGCCTTCCATATTGCTATTGGTCTACTTGTTTCACTTGCGAATTTGTGAATCTCTTTCAACATTATTGACTCTTGCTAACATTTTGCATTAAATTTTTGTGCCACTATCCTCACCGAGCTCCACTATAAGCTTTACTTGTGTAGGTGTGAGAACCGACAGGGATTGGTACCAATAGTGCTATTTCATTGTCCGCATTTGAGTGAACTTGATTCATCGTCAACATCGGTCAAGGTACATTGGTATAAGTTCTTCTCTTTCTCCCACTCATATTTGCTCGAGTCTTGTGATGGATAGGCAAGGCATTCCCTCTCCGGTCTATGACAACAACGACGGCGTGAACAACTACATCTCCAAAGCGTCTATCTTCGATCTACAACGACAAATGCAAGGCGCACAATCAAGATTGCAAGAGCGCATTGAGAACATCTCCATAGACATTTTCCACTCCGAAGCAAGGAAAAGGGACTACATCGACAACAAGCTTGCCGCACAAAAGGAGGAGCAAGATGCGAGGATGGAAGAGATTCGGGCCTTGATCAAGTCTTCTTCCACTTCATCATCCTCAAGACGACGACGTTCAAGCCACAAGTCTTCGGAGCACGAAAAAGATGCAAGTGCAAATCATCCTCGTCCACATCTACATGGCGACCACCATCACGTTCATGATCAACATCGTCATGAAGGGCAAGTCACCTCCAAGCATCATGTGCACGACGACGATGAACGCCTTCGAGCTCAAGCGCGACAACGACACCATCATCATGAAGATGCTCCACAAGCACAAATGCACAAGTCCCAACATGCCAAGTCGAAGCTTCATGAGCATAAAAGAAGACCGCGAGACGACCACCACAAAGACGGTGTTACGGCTACAACAACCACTTTGGCATCTTCGCCAAGTGCTATCAAGGCATCTTCGCCTTTGGACGTACGACATCTGCGCCTACTTCCCACGAGTACGCCTACAATGACTTCATCAAGTCCAAGGCGACCACCTACAAGAGAGGGTGACACTTCCATCTTCGGAAGCCCCTCAAGGAAGATGGCCGAGCATGGGAAATTCCCTTCGGTCATGGAGACGAGCTACGAGGTGCCACATCATATGGGCCTCCAACACCAAGACGGTGACAAGACGGTTGAGCAAGGGCCATCCCCTTCGACCACGGCGACGAGCGCGAACTTCTTCAACACCATGAAGACGGCGCCCACATTGGACCCATACTCCGAGTCAAGCTACGCGACCGCGCATGGAGACATTTGCACCTACACCTCTCCGACACCCACATATGAAGAGATGCCCAAAGTGCCATGTGAGGAGAGCCACCACCACATGAGTGACATGAGTGACTCCACCATATGTGACATTGAGAGCATTTCCTTTGAGAGGATGAGTGTGACCACCACTAGCCCCACACATGAGAGCATGCCGCACATCCTATGTGAGGTTGAGTGCCATTTGAGTGACTCCACCAACTATATGAGTGAGAGCACCCTTGAGGGAGTGAGTGAGCCACAACACTTAGAGAGTGAGGTAGTTGACACGGCATGTGAGGCCACTATGATTTCTAACGACTTAACCTCTACTCCTAGTGTGTTTTCTTCTTTGGTGCTAGGTCTCCTACATGACGACACGCGTATCCTCGATGAGTCCATCCCTCCAATGGAAACACCGATGGCCATGGTGGACGATGATACACCCCCCACATGGTTCCATCAACATGAAGATGACAACGAAACGATCTTCAACACCTCACCTACAACACATGAGCGACGCTCCAAAGGTAACATAGGTGATGGTGCTTCTCTTGTTCCACTAGTGGACTCTCTTGACATCGATTGCTCCCATGATGTTGACCCACCTATTGCCATGCTTCATGCTAGTGACACTTCTTCATGTCTTGACTTACCTATTTATGATGAATATGATGATGAGCATGTTGAGTTGCCTAGTTGTGATGCTATGCTCCATAGGATAACTTGTGAAAATTCTATTGGTCACATTATGCTTGACAATCCATTGAACTTGTCATATGCTATGAGTGAGATCTCCCATATTGCTTCATTTCAATCTCAACATAGTAACTATGCATGCCCCATTAAGATCAATCCCATTTGCACTTATGGCATAGATGACGAGATGATGGTCATTGGCTTTTGCTTCTCTTGTGATGATATTGCCATGCTTCCTTTACATGATTTGTGCAATTCATCTACTATGTCATGCCATGATCACATTGTTTCGAATATGCATTGTTTTGGATGTTGTCAATATTCTCCATGTGATGTTGCTACTCATGCTCATGAGGAGACCCCCATAGTTTCCTCATACATGTTAGGAGATCTTGATGCATTTCATACTTTGCATGATTCCCATGATTGCTTGCACCATATGCATTCCATGAATAACAATGCTCTAGATATTTCTCATGATGCATTACACAATTTGAGTCTCCATTATGCGATACATAACAACAAACCTCTCATGATGGATGACATGTTTCTATATCACGCATCTCATTTATTTGAGCATTGGATATTTTGTGCTAACCGACACATGCACGTGCGCATCATGATGGATGATGTGTACATCTACCACGCACACACAATTTTTCCTTTTTCCTTGTTTTGTGTAGGTACTCATGTATACTCGTCAACCTCTCAATACCAAGAGTTGACGAAACGAGCTCTTGAGAGCAACGATGACTTGGGATCCCGTGGACTATCCTTACCACCGTTCCTTTCGCACAAGGACTATGCGCACCTCTTCTACTTGGCTCTCATATGGCTATGGGCTATATACCATTTGTCCCCTTATGCCCATACTATTGTGTTCCCTTTGCATGTTATGCTTGCTCCTATGCCTTTGCCATGCAATTGTGACCCTTGCTTGCATCTACCCATGATTCACCATTATGGTATTTCTATGTATATTTGCATGCTTGGTGGAGATCCTTGTTGCTATTGCCATGTTTATCATGTGCCCCATGCTATTGATGCTTGTTGTGTTGGGAGAGTCATGATGTTCCATTGCTATTTACATATGGACTCTCGCCAATACATTGATGACATTTTACTCATATCTTGCTCTCATGCTTGTGCTATGACATGTGAATTATTCATGCCCACCATTTGCACACATGACATGCTTGCCATGATTCCTTCTAGTATGTTGCATCTTCGCACTACTAGCTTGCTTGACTTGATCGCTATGATTGCTTGCTATATTGCATCACCCATGTTCCACTCTTACTTGCTTTCTTGGGTTGATGACATATATGTTCATGCCTCTCACTTGATTTGTCTTGAGCATTGTCTCTTGTCTCCATTAGTTGCATCTCTCATATCACCTTGTATTGAGTGCAACCATACTATGCTTATTGATCTTGGAGACTTGGACACTTCACTTGTGATGCATACTTATTTGATTGAGCCTCTTGTATTTGGTTGTTCTTGCATCATATGCCTCCATACTATGACACGCTCCCTTGTACTTTCTTATGATGAGCATGATGCTTACACTTGTTGGGTATCTTACCACTCGAATGATAGGTTTTGCATTTCCGCTAACCTCATTTGTTTTTCCGAGTGTTTCTCATGTTCTTTCATTTTGGAGGTTTCACAAGGCGATGCCGTTATGCGACAACTTGGTCATGCAAAGGCATACACGATGTGCAACACCAACATTTGCGAGAATCTACTAAAGGTGAACTCCTTCTATTTGAGCCATCCTCAATTACGCATATTGGATGGGTCACTCTTTCATTGTTGTTTCCTTCTTGTTGTCTACATGATACATCTCGTGAACGGAGGAACGACATTGGAGATTGGCTACATGGACCTTCACATTGAGGAGCGCTCGCACTTATTGGATGCACCTTCGGTCTTCCACCCATGCCTCGACATCGAGCTTTGGTACACCAACACCTCCATATTTGTTGATTGTGCTCATACATGTCATGCTCGATGGACATATCATACTCACCACAAGTTTGCACACTATGCATGGATTGACTCACATTATGATTGCCTTGTTGCATCTTGTATTACCATGTCATCCATGATATATGAGCTTGTTCACTTCCTTAGCAAATTTGTTGTGATCTTCCTTGACGGCATATTCATACATCATGATCATATTGCCCACCATCAATTGCATGATAATATTCACATATTGAGCATCCGTTGCCATGTTCATGCATTTGATAAACCGTCTCACTATGACATCATTTTGCATCGTGGTTGCATTGATCATATTTACAACACATTTGTGTGCACAATGATTGCATTTCCTCCCATGAATGCTTTTCATCTCATTCTAGATCATCTTGATAAGCTTCATGCGCTTTGTCATGGCCAATCTTGCCGCACGGACTCATTCTTGCATGATGGACACTTTGTGTGCGCTAACCATGGTATTTCCGAGTGTTGTTTGTGTTTGTTTCTTTTGCATGTATACCACTCCGGCTACACCTTGGACTACCTGGATTGCGCCATGCCTTCCACCTCGCCCAACTACAAGTCCGTTCACCACAACTGTTTCCATGGTGATGAGGATCACGATCTGAGGTCGGATCTTTCACAAGGGGGGGGGGAGATGATGCGGAGCATCCCACGTTCATCCCCATGTACACTCCGACTACTCTCCGAGCCCCAAGAGGACATATGACGAGACCTCGAGCATACGCCATTGGACACAATGATGCGGAGAATCCCATGATCATCCCCATGGACGCATCCACATCCTCTACAACACCACTTGGACCTATGACTCGAGCACGTGCAAGAGCTCTCGAAACCAAGGTACCAAGGACTTCACCGTGAAGAAGCTAGGGAGCAAGGAGAACTGGAAGCGGAAGACGGAGAGGAAAAGCGCCAAGGACCAGACTGGCCGGACGATCCGGACGGCGGCCCGGATGATCCGGACAGAGCCCGGACGATCCGGACCCCCATCCGGACGATCCGGCTAATTCGATCAAAGACTACAGAAGCCTCCCCCCTGAAGCCGGATCATCCGGACCCCGTCCCGGATCATCCGGACCCTGCCCGGACGTCCGGACTGCCAGCCGGACATCCGGCCCTGCGCCTCCACCAGCCGAGTCTCCGGATCATCCGGGCCTCCACCCGGACCATCCGGACCAGCCCAGATCATCCGGCTTCGGACCCGGTTCATCCGGCCAGCGCCTGTGTGCGCGTGTTGGGCTGAGCCCGTGTACCCCTTCGCCCCCCTAGCCTATAAATAGGACTCCTCCTCCTCCTTTTGAGACTTAGCGTTGATTTAGCTCAAGTTAGAGATAGAGCCTCGCTCATCCATCGGATCCCCTCCTCGTGAGAGACCGCGGCCTCTTCGGAGTAGATCCTATCGGATTCAAGACCCCCTCGTGGGAAGATCCCTTTGTGGATTCAAGGCCTCCTCGCGGAGAAGATCGGTTACCTTTATATCCTTACCTTTGTTGACTTTGGATCTCGTGTATCTCTTTGTGTTCTTTGATCTAGCACTTGTGTGACCGATTCCTTGTTGGTTGAGTGCTTTCCCTCGTTTCTCCCCGTGATTTCCTCGTGTTCTTCCACTCGTTCTTTGTGTCTCCCCATAGGATCCACTCCAAACGTGAAAGATCGATGCTATAGGGTTCCACCCTACATCACATGCACACCCTCATCTCTTATTGGTTGATATGTCAAGAAACAAGAAACGAGGTAGAAGTTAATGAACCACGCCTATGTGTTTTGGGATTATTTGGTTTTCTTAAGATGACTTACGCACCTAGCTATTAGAGTACCACTACCTCCCTTCTAGTTTAAAGGGCTCGACTCAAAAATTTCACCTACTCTTAGCAAGATAGTAGAGGTGGTGGAATAGTTTTTGAAGTCTGCAAAAGTACTCAACTAATGCTGTCGTTCTTCACAAAAAAATGTGTTTGCCAATGCATGCATGAACACTAGTTAGTCTAACCCCCTCTCTTCTTTAATTCTTTGCCACATTAGCATGTTTGCTATTCCCGTGTACCAGCTAAGATACCACCATGATGGCCAGCCTTAATCATCGCATGCAATAATTTAGTGCACCTTGAAATATGAACATGTGTGGGGCGTGTATGTTTTTAATGACTTGAGACTATACCTAGCCCGACATGCAAGATGACTTATTATGCACCGTTCCCCATACCTACAGGAAGCCCATTCGTCTCCAAATCTTTTCCTCTCCATGTGTGGAAACAATATGCTTGCCAAACTCTCCTTCTCCCTGCGGCGGTCCCACCACTCCACCCCGTGTGAAAAAATCTGCATGCATGACTCTCCTCCCCCCACGCTCATCCAATCCGTTGTGACCAGCAATATCTCCACCCCTTCGCTCCCCCGTAATTTACTCCAACAAATATGCCCACGTAGCTTTTACTTAACTTCAGGTGCATTGGGTCACTGACATACGGGCCCAGCAGTGTACTGGCCCACATGTCAGTGACGCAACTGGACCTGCAGTTAAGTCAGTGCAACTCAGTCCATATCTTACGTAGGTGTGCCATTGCTTGCTATAAATACTACGCCTCCCACGACATCGCTATCTCCTCCCCCTCACATTCACGTTCATCGCTATCTCCTCCCCCTCCCTCTCACGTCGACCACCATGGCATCTCCCCTCACAAGCCCTAGGAGCCCCTCGCTGCACCGCGTGGATGGTCACGCGTCGCCTTTCCGTTCCTCGTTGCCACTAGTCGAGGAGGACGCTTCGGTGTTCCGCTCCTCGCCGCTACGCGACACATCGCCATTCCGTTCCTCGCCGTCACTAGTCAAGGAGGACGCGTCGGTGTTTCGCTCCTCGCCACGACGTGACGCGTCACCATTCCGTTCCTCGCCGCCACTAGTCGAGGAGGACGCGTCGGTGTTCCGCTCCTCGCTGCAACGCGTCGAGGTGGACGCGTCGGCGTTCTCAATCTCACCGGCACGCGCGTCGGAGGATGCGTCGGCTCCCCTCTACGAGGAGAACGCCGCGCCGCCCGCCGAGCCCCCAAGCCTTGAGGAGCTTTGGAAAGAAATGGATGTCGCCTTGTGGGAGGCTTTGCCTCCAGCAGAGCGCGCCAAAATAGAGGCGGAGAAGAAGGCCGAGGAAGAGAAGCGCACCGCACAACAAGCTTTCTGGGAGATCTATGTCGCGTCCGAGAGAGTCAAGCAATTGGTTCTTTGGTAGAAGGCTCGTGCGAGGGCCGTGAGGGTGGCGGAGGACACCCGTGCCGACGCCCTAAGTGTAGTCGTGCCCAAGCGCCTCATCTACGCTTGGCGGTACGTGGACCGGGTGCACGTTTCCAGCCAGGAGGAGTACCTGTTGGCTCCGGATCACCACACCGGTGAGATCGCGCTCGCCCGCCGGCAAGCCGCCAATCATCACCTCGCGAGTTGTGAGGCTGAGGAAGAGGCGTTGTGTCGGCGCGCTGGGAAACGGCCGCGCACCAGGGCACTCGTGGCACGCCGCAAGCGCTCCTGCGAGCGCCATGGCTTTTAGGAGGAGTATAATTTTTGTTTCGTAAGGCGATCTCATTAGTTTTGGGACGCAAATGATAAATCCTGAACGTTCAGGAATTTTTAGCGTCCTTAATTAAGTAGGTAAAAGGGAAAGTTTGGAAATGTTGTGTATTATTATGCATTTTGCAAGTACGTGCATATAGCACAAACTTTACTATATACTATCGGACTACACGTCTTTCTCGATATATGCTTGCAGACTGTGCTACTCCCTCCGTCCAGGTCAATAAGTCATCTTTGGTTGTTCACGGTGACCAACAAGGAGGCAAGACTTGTACACCTAGACGGAGGGAGTACTACTATTACTTATGTACGTGCAAATGCACGTTTGAACATTACGATGCGGTTTTTGTAAAAGTGAAAAAACAGCACTAGTCAAGCTTGTGAAACGATTCAATGCAAAAAAAATGTAAAAATGCTCGTTTGATTGTTTACTTTTAGCTTCCTTCTCTGTGGTTATTTCTCTGTGCACCGTGACCAAGGAGGAGGAGAAAACAAGAAACATTAATGTTTATTTGCTAATTAATAGTATTGCATGCAATGAACTAACCACTACATGTCGTGTTTGATATCTCAAGTCATTAAAAGCATGCAGACTCTTTATCTCTTATTGGTTGATATGTCAAGAAACAAGAAGCGAGGTAGAATTTAATGCACCGCGCCTAAGTGTTTTCGGATTATTTGGTTTTCGTAAGATGACTTACACACCTAGATGCATCGCGCCTAAGTGTTTTGAGTAACATTTTATCAGTTAAATCTTTGGTCAAAATTTAGCACAAATTACAATGGTGAGGAATAAACCAGGACGGAGTAGTAGTTTAGAAGCCCAAATAAATGAGTGAGGCGCCTTATTGTTACTCTCCACTGTGACTAGTCTTGTGGGAAAAGCTGTGCAAGCCGCCAAAAGAACTGGCCCTAGGAGTAGTAGCTAGGGATCGAGCGTGGGAGATGAACCAGAGAAAGTAAATGCAGAGAGATGAAATGCCAAAAAGACGGAGGGATGTGATGGTTGCTTGTCCGTTTATTTTACCAGGCCATTTATTACTGGGAGTGGTTGGGTTTTGTGACATGACGGCTTTACTGCCGCGCCACGAGCGGGGTGAGAGGTGAGACTCCCATGCAGCGCCGCCCTCTACACTTGTACTACATCGGTCGTGGTTTATTAGTCCCCCATTGAATTTGACTGAAGATTTAACTGACAAAATGTTAGTGCATGTCAACAAAAACTATATCGTTGGATTCGTGTTTGAACATAGTTTTGAATGATATAATTTTAGGTGACATGCATCAGTATTTATCGTACTATATATAATGTTAGTTCAATTTTTGGTCGTACTAATCTATAGTAGTAAGGTGCCCGTGCGTTGCACCGAAGAGTGAAATGCATTGATCGGGGAGTTGTTTATTTTGACAAAGGATGTGGGGGTCATCTCATGTGTAACGGGTATCGATAGGTTTCTTCAGATATTATCTCATCTCTAGAGCTCACAAACATCCGGGTGAAATAGATAAATAAGGTATCTTTTGCAAACAAAAGCGTTCAACTGTTCAACCTGCATCCAAAACTTGTGAAGAAATAACACTTATTGTGCTTTGCAAGAAATGATCTTTAAGAATTAGTTTTTGAGTATCGATTGTTATACATGTTGGCTACAGATGACATGGCACTTTCTTATAGTCAACAGTTGGCTATACTATTAAGTAATATTAACCATGCCCTTATACACCTAGACGGAGGGATTAAATCAGGATGACTTGCAAGGGGGCAGAGGAGATGTAAGAAATGGTTCATCGTAAGTCTTTCACCAGTACTGTAGTAAAAATGCATACATGGAAGATTCTAGACTAAACCACAAATGGATACACCAGGATAGAGACATCTTTGCGGCCTCCACAAAAGTCGTTGTGGGCGATGGTACTCGTGCCATTTTTTGGGAGTCTGCTTGGCTTGATGGTTTGCGACCCAAGGACATTGCACCAATTTTTTTTGAGCTGTCACAAAGAAGGAATTGCTCGGTCCAGAAAGCGCTCCTCAACCTATGGGAGAAGCTATCTCATGTTCAGCTAATACCTGACATGCCTGACTCCATCATTTGGAAGCTCACCAAGGATGGTCACTATTCTGCAGCAACAGCTTACAGTGCGCAGTTTCTCGGTTTAGTTGACTCGGACTTGCCTCAAATTGTTTGGACAACTTGGGCCCCCCCAAAATGCAAGTTTTTTGCTTGGCTAGTCATCAACAATAGACTCTGGATGGCAGACCGGCTTCAGAAGTGAGGGTGGCCTAATTGCAACATGTGCCCCCTGTGCAAGCAAGTCCAGGAATCGGCGGCTCATCTGCTTTTCAAATGCCGCTACACGGTTAGAGTATGGAACATGATTAAAGCGTGGCTTGGCCTTCATGACATTTACCCGCAGAACTGGTCCATGGTTGACATGGTGAAGAATTGGTGGAGCGCCAACGCTTCCAACAGGACACAATCTCGACGATCGCTTACCTGCCTTATGCTGCTCGTCTCATGGGAAATTTGGAAAGAGCGGAATGTTAGGGTATTTTGTAATGTCGCAGTGCCTGTTGGGGTTTTGGTAGCTAAAATCAAAGACGAGATGGCGCTATGGTGTCTGGCCGGTGCGAAACATTTGTGTAATATCATGCCGCGAGAGTGATACATTGTATTTGGCCTTTGGTCAAGACCCCTAATACTCCTTCTTATTCAATGAAAATGGCAAATCTTTTGCCTTGTTTCAAGAAAAACGGATACACTTTTATTCATGCGCGATACTCCAATAGAGCAAGATCCTGCATGGAAGTCTCCACATGCTTAGACAGCGGATTACATTGAGAGAAGACTAATGATCAACATTTAACTTGATAATGCGTATTTTTTTAGAAGAATAGGGAGGCTCCTCCCCGGTTCCATTATCAAATGAAACCCAAAGTGTCTTACATCAGCTCGTACATCTGCCTCGTACAACGAAAACCTTGCACCCGTACATCTACCTGGTGTCAGTGTCAGCGTCAGCGATGATGCCCCTGACGCACGCTACAAAGACGGGGCGGCGGCCTGTGCGGGCCTCGCTGGTGCTCACGATCAAGAGGAAGACGCTGTCGTCCTCCTCTAAGACTAGCAGGCGGCGGTGATCCTCCAGCGACTCCGGCATGGTGAACCGGTAGCACGTGTCGTACTTGATGTTCTCCGCCAAGGGCCAGCAGTGACCGCTGCACGCATCCGTGAGGTGATGCACCATGTCTGCCGGCGAGCCACAAAACGGCATCGGGCACTCATAGCAGTGGACGAAGGGCTCCTTGGAGGCATCGACCAGGCCGTCCATGAAACGGGAGTGGCTGTAGGGGACGTTGCGCCAGTCTCTATCTCTACATGTACTTTTTTTATAACAAATTGAGTAGTGCTGCGCCGTCCACTGCACGCCCGACTGAACACGCCTCCTCGCCTCCATCATCACCAACTGGGTCTTTTATAGGAGTAGGAGTAGAGAAAAAACCGAGTTGGTGATGATGGTGTGCCGCGCAATGCACGGGCATCTTGCTATGTTTTTTGCATATAAGTCCAAACACCAAGTAGACACGGTCTTTGAGCATGGTTCGTAGTCGTTCCACGATCGGGCATCGAAGTTTGTAACTATTTTAGATTAGAATATACTACTCCTCCGGTGCTAGTAGTAGAGAAGAGTCCTACTCTACTACTCTACTCTAGCAAGCTAGGGCATAGTACTGTAGTAGGTACTGTACGGAGTACCAGTACTGTGATCACTCAAGCCAGTTGTCTGGCATCGATATGACCCTATGCTACTGGTATGTGTCTCGTAAGTCAAGCGGCATGTTGTAGTCATCATCACCTGTCCACTTCCCGCAGCACATATTCGCTTATCCATCTTTGTCCGCACATAATCTCGTCCAAGCTTCCATCCCCGCTAAGGCGCCTCCCCCCTCGTCCGAAACCCAAGCACTAACAATGGCAGAACCGAGCGGCGTCCATCGAAAGAGTGGCTGGAATTCGCTCCCCACAGAGGTAATCAAGCTCATTATTTCGCGTGTGGACAATCTCAGTACCATGCTGCTTGCCGCATGCTCGTTGGGGCTGTACCGTTTACTCAAAGCCCTCAGGCCGGAGCTTTTTAAGCTAGCTCCTTGCTTGCTTGATGAGGACATGACTACGTTGGATATGACCAAAAATATTGCATATATGCATATTTGTCAGGTGATTTCTAGTGCAAACTATTCAATAATCTATTTATGTTATCCAGAACAAAAATACTTCACACACTTTTGTGTTTTGTCTAATTGCAGGTGTATGGGACATTTGTACAATCCACATATGAAGATAAGGAAGAAAGAGATGTTTATTTGCTGTCCAAAAAGTTCTCTCACGTCACTTTTGGCCCAAGAGAAGATAGAGTCCAAGTCTCTCACGTTCTGGATTCAGATTCGGACTGCACAGACATACCTGACTCAAAACGCACACAAGTTTTTCATACGGACTCCGAATTGGGTGATTCTTTTTTTGGTGGAAACTATATTTCGTGCACTTTCCAACCCAATTGGAATCACCTTCAAATTCGTCTGGAGCGTTGAGTTGTGGACGAAAAAATCTGATGCTGGAGCAGAATCTGAGTCAAACTACAAGTCCAAAGGTGTTACATCACCTCGAGTTGGGCCCATTGGCCTTGTACGACCTAGATTTAGTTTTAGGCTGCCTTGGGACGTCCTCCCACCTCCTTGGCCGCCACCCCTTGCTCCTATATAAGTAGATCCATCTAGTAGCTTTTCCTTGAGATTTGTTTAGTTAAAAGTTAGCCATTGCAACTTCGTGTACTTCGTTTGTGTCCAACGACCAGACCAAGACCGCTTACGGATCCCCACCATTATCAATACCTCATATATATTTGCAATATTCAGATTGCTTTATCATATTCTTGCTCGTTCTTCGATTGCTTGCAGGAATAGACCTTCGTGGTCAGGCTGACCGTGCTTCCGGCATCGTCAGTAACCTCAGGAGATTGGTTTAGCGATTGCTAAGGCGCAACGTCGTGCATGTTTGTAGTCGGATCATCAAAGTCGTCTCCACCAAATCGATAGTTATCATCTCATCGAAAGATCGGGACACCCTCGCCTCTATCAAGTGGTATCAGTTTTCAGGTTGCTCGGTGAGAATTTCCAGTTTTTCTTAGATTAGATTTATTTTCTTACCTATTGTCCAAGAAAAAGCCACAAAAAAAAGTTAGATCTGTTCATCCTTTATCCAAGCCAGTCTGAGCCTTTGCAATTTTCTATTCATTGTTTGCATTATTGAATTATCGGTTGGATCGCCGTGTCGAGTTGCTGGTCTTAGTGTCTAGTTCCTTTAGAGTTTCGAGTTCTGTTCACATTAGTCACGCAGCCGCTGCATCATTATCCCATCCGCTGTCCACCATCCCATCCACCAATTTCCACCATGTGTTATGCACTGTTTATTGTCATAATCATAGTTGAGGTCACTCACATCTTCGCCTGATCGAATCTGCATCTTATCTAGTTTGTCTTGGAAAGAGGGAGAAAAAGAAGATAAAAAAAAGAGAAAAAAGGAAAGAAAAAAAAAGAAAAGAGGGAGAAGAAAAAGAAAAAAAAGGCGTGAAAAAAAGAGAGAAGAAAAAAAATTGGATCTATCTAGAATCAATCTCGTACCTGAATTCGGATTGGAATCTGTTTTGCGCACTGTTCAGTAAAACAGGTGTATCTTCCTCATACGAAGCCAGTTTTGGCTCCGTGAGTACTCAAATTGAAGATAGCGACGAGCCGCATCTAAATAGTTGCAGAAGCTAGTTCAATATTTGACACCTCAAAATCGGCTTCTAAATAGGTCTTTTTACCCTCCGAAGTTCATGAACACAACTTGTTCCAATTTTTCAGGCCAGTTTTAGAATTCTTTGACTCCTCATATCAACTCGGAATTGAGTGATTCTTTTTGCATTGGAAAGCTTGAGTTAGTAGCATTCTTTGAAAGAATTTATCAGAAAATTGTCTCAAACTTTTCAAGAGGAAAGTTGGAGAGAGAGTTGTTGTATATCCTGCTTGGCAGTTGTTTTTCATCATTATCTTCACTGCCGTTGTGATCTTCACTTATATCTTGCTGTCAAGAGCTACTTAGTATCCTTCATTGATGCTAGTTGTGCTACGCCGTGACCTCATTAGTGTTCTAGGCTCGCGTCTCTAGTACGGTCTAGCCTAGGACCAGCACAGTACCGTCGTTGAGCGTTTATTCAACATTGCATCTTTGAATTGATTATTGCTAATCTTTTGCTACCATATATAGCCAACCCAGCTCCACATATTTCTACACCGTGTATACGTACGCTTCCCTGGCAATCGCTTTACTCAATATTCGGAGTTACTTGACATCGCTGGTTGCCGATCACCGCCTGCTGCATGGTAAGAACTTGTAAGACATTGATATTTGCTTTACTGTGAGCGTTTTACCACCACATCCTAGTAGTTATAGGAACATTATTTTTGGGTTTTGTTTCTTGTTCTACTAATCATGACAGGATCCAGAGTCAATTCATGGGCTTTGTCGATCGCGGGAGACGTGCCACCACCTTTGCAAATACCACAACCGTCACGAGAGGTGCACAAACATCCAAATGCACATGATCAGGTTAATGTATCTATACCACCATTTAATGGCCGTTTTAAACCTGCTTTATATATTTAATGGGAGTTCGACATAAAAAATATATTTGCTTCCCATAATTTCGATGAACATAAAAAGGTTAAGGTTGCGGTTGGTTCTTTCACTGGTTATGCTTTGGTTTGGTGGAGTGAATATTGTCGGTTACACCCTGATTATATACCTACTACTTGGGATGATTTGAAACTTGCCATGCGACATACTTTCCTCCCTGCTTATTATACTCGTGACATGATTAAGAAGTTGCAACACTTAAAACAAGGTAGTGAAACTGTAACAAAATATTATGATGATTTACAAACTACCTTGTTGCATTCCTCTTTAGAAGAAAGTGAAGATGATTTTATGGATAGATTTTGGGGAGGATTAAACCGTGATATTCAAGAGATACTAATTCATGAAGAGTGTTATCCTATGGACCATTTGTTTCATCTTGCTTGCAAAGCTGAATAGGAAATAAAACGACGTGTTGGCCACGAGGAGAACAAGCGCACGGTGCACATTCCAAGAGTTGATATGATTGTTCCTTCAACTACTATGCATACTATGACAACCACATCCGTTGTTGTCAGGACTACATCACCTCCACCATGTGACACATCGCCCCCGAGAGTGGCTACATCATCTGAGTTAATCATAAGAGGTAATGAGAAAGGTACTGATCTTCCATCTCTACATGAGAATGATGAATGCCTTGTCAATTTGAATGCACCATCTGATGAGCTACCCACTACTTTGATCACACCACCTATTTTAGAGGACTACGTTGATAATTTAACTTTGCCATGTGATCAAACAACTGAAATACCAACAATTTTGAGTGCACCCATTGAATTAACTATTGATGCAAAAGAACCAATGTTTAATCATTTTGATATGACCTCTAATCTTGGTGATGATTCTGTGTTGAATGACTTATTGCATGTTTGCTTATTTAAGCATGTTGTAGCATGTAAATTTGATGCAAGTAAGGTTTATTCACCAATGTTGGGATGGTTTAATGATGAACATTGTCAATCTTTTGAAATGAATAAGAGCTTCACTTATATGTGCAAACTGAGTTGCAATATTTTCATGCCTTCTATTTCTTGTGCTAATTTTTTGGCTTTAGATTTTATGAACTATGCAAGTTACTCATCTATTCATGTGTCATATATGCAAAAATCAAGGGAAGTAAAAATGGATGACATATACATATACAACATGTACACCTTGTCTCTTTTGTTAGCCACATTTCAGATTAAGCAACGCCGAGGACGGCTTTATTTTCAAGAAGGGGAGGATGATGAGGACATGACTACGTTGGATATGACCAAAAATATTGCATATATGCATATTTGTCAGGTGATTTCTAGTGCAAACTATTCAATAATCTATTTATGTTATCCAGAACAAAAATACTTCACACACTTTTGTGTTTTGTCTAATTGCAGGTGTATGGGACATTTGTACAATCCACATATGAAGATAAGGAAGAAAGAGATGTTTATTTGCTGTCCAAAAAGTTCTCTCACGTCACTTTTGGCCCAAGAGAAGATAGAGTCCAAGTCTCTCATGTTCTGGATTCAGATTCGGACTGCACAGACATACCTGACTCAAAACGCACACAAGTTTTTCATACGGACTCCGAATTGGGTGATTCTTTTTTTGCTGGAAACTAGATTTCGTGCACTTTCCAACCCAATTGGAATCACCTTCAAATTCGTCTGGAGCGTTGAGTTGTGGACGAAAAAATCTGATGCTGGAGCAGAATCCGAGTCAAACTACAAGTCCAAAGGTGTTACATCACCTCGAGTTGGGCCCATTGGCCTTGTACGACCTAGATTTAGTTTTAGGCTGCCTTGGGACGTCCTCCCACCTCCTTGGCCGCCACCCCTTGCTCCTATATAAGTAGATCCATCTAGTAGCTTTTCCTTGGGATTTGTTTAGTTAAAAGTTAGCCATTGCAACTTCGTGTACTTCGTTTGTGTCCAACGACCAGACCAAGACCGCTTACGGATCCCCACCATTATCAATACCTCATATATATTTGCAATATTCAGATTGCTTTATCATATTCTTGCTCGTTCTTCGATTGCTTGCAGGAATAGACCTTCGTGGTCAGGCTGACCGTGCTTCCGGCATCGTCAGTAACCTCAGGAGATTGGTTTAGCGATTGCTAAGGCGCAACGTCGTGCATGTTTGTAGTCGGATCGTCAAAGTCGTCTCCACCAAATCGATAGTTATCATCTCATCGAAAGATCGGGACACCCTCGCCTCTATCATTGCTGATGCCGCCTGATCTTCAGAAACGGCATGTCACGCAGCATAACGATCGTAGGGTGGCGAGCATTAACCCCCTTGACTGCGATCGGATCCCCGCCAGCCTCAGCTACATTAACGGTATGTACTGGGTCGGCATGAACACGTCTTGGATGGTGCTCGTCGACAGTCGCGACAGCTGGATGCTCGTGGAGGTCTACACCCGGCGATTGATCCCTCTTCCTTCGATTAACATTGCACTGCTTTGGCACCACGACCCAGAATACTCGGAATCTTACAGTAGCCAACATGATACCAAGTTTGATTTGATCAAGGTTGTAATCTGCCAAGTGCCCACAAGATCTGGGAATTATAAACATTTCAGACTAATTGCGTTCTTCAACCGCGGTCTCGCCTATCTGACAGGTCACTGCGGTAAGTGGATAAATCTGCATGTCCATCGCAGGATCATACATCCTCCATGGTTCTCTGATGCCATTGAACACAAGGGCTTCATTTACGTTGTCGACTCCTTCTATGGCTGGACGTATTGCTGGCCTACTCCAGTCATCGCTACAAACGGCTGTTACAGCAGTATGTTACTTTCCTATGATATCATGATGGCTTGCTTATATTACTGTCAACATTTACTGAAAAATATTCATGCTCATAACATGCTGTTCTTAAGATTGACTAAATCAAGAGCCCTTTTTATTTGACTCCAACTTGATATGATGTTGTAGGCCGCCTGGTGTCCCTACCCTTCCTAATCCTAGAACCTTTCAAAGAAAAGCGGCATGGCAGTTGCAGGTGGTTCCTGGCTCGATCAGACAACGGCGAAAGATTGATAATCGTTCGCACGTACCGGACGTGTTGTTTCACGGAATACAATCACAGTCACTGCAAGGTCTTTGAGCAGGATCCCAGCTTCTCTGGGCCTTCAGGAATTTTTGACTGGAGGCTGGTAAGTAGCCTTGGCACACGCTCTCTGTTTGTTGGACTGAATTATCCGATTAACCAAGAGATAACCGACGGCAAGGATCATGATGGCAAAGCGGTTTCATTCATCAGGGAAAACTGTGTGTATACAGCGTACCATGCGTCTCTGCATGCACCATACCCTGATACGTGCCGCCACGCTCTGCAACCCAAAGTAGGAGAGAGGGTCGCAAGTATCAGACTTCGACCTGCTGGCTGGAGTTTCCCCCGTCAGGCACCCATCTGGTTCAAGCCGTCAGCCAATCTCCACAACTTAATAAATAGTAACGTCTAACTGAGCCAGTTAGTTAGATGCGTACACTTGGTGTAGTAGGATCTTTATTTAGTTTGATGCATACACTTGTTCTTTTTTGGTAGCCCTTTTGTAATGATGGCTGATGTTTGGTTTGGAAGAGAGAGTTGCGTCTTCACTCTTCTGGCCTGCTTACTGCTTCTGTTGCACCCCTAGCCCTGGTTGTTGTTGCTGCTGTTTTCAATGTACAATCAGTAGTATATTTCGTCTGTTGGTTGAATATAAATGTGTTGTTAGAACGACAAACACAATGTTTTGGAAGTCGTTGCATGGTTCGATCCTTTAGTGCCTCGTACCGTACGTAGCTCATACTATTTTTCGTACGGAACACATTTTCCACTTGTTGATAACATGCAGCCCACTGATGAAGGCGCAGTAGAGAAGCCCATAATTAACTGGAAGGGACGCTCTCACATGAATCCGGCCCAGGTACATGCTCATGGTCCCCTAAACATAAATAAGTAAATAAATAAATAAAGCTAAATGCTCATGCACCAGTTCTTTGGGAGAATAGGTAGCCCAATATTTCTTTTTGAAGAATACCCAAGCTAGGCCTATTTGTTTTCTCCGAATTACTGGGCTGCAAATCTTTCAAGATGAGCAAATGGGATATTAGTTTTTTTTTAATTTTGTTCTTCACTGATATCTTATACGTATTTCATTGGATTTAACATGACATAGTACTACCTTATTTTTAAATTTGTTTTAGTATGGATATTAATTTTCGGATTAAGAATATTTCGTTCCCCAGCAAAAATTTCCCACATATTTAGTTAATTTTTTGACCCTGGTACTGACCAGAAAATGGCCGGCAATTCTAAAAATGGAAAACGGGCTGCAATAAATTCCATATGGATTATAAAATGAATAAAAATTATAAAAATAATAGCAAATGGGCTATACACGCCACATATTTCGAGGCTGACTTGTTTACGCAAGGCTTTGTCAGTGAACACATGATTCTAGTTGCCGTGCTTCTTCAATCTCTGATCTTCCTGCTCCAGCCGCCTAAACTAGCGCCGGCGGGACTGCCTGCTCCCTCCTCTTGTGGCCCGCTGTGATGTCGTGCAGGCTTCCCCGGCCCACCCTACTCCCTCCGCTGGCCTGGTCGCACGCAATCAACTGCCTCCTTATTACGCGAAAAAAATGATTCCTCCCACTGACATCTGGGGCGCACCGGTTGGGAGGCTGACCTGTGGGCCTACTACGTTGACGCGTACGCAGGGCTTGTCAACTTAGTCAACAAATGATTCTAGCAGCAGTAACCATTGGATTTGAATCGAATGGTCCTGCTACTTCTTCAATCACTGCTCTTCTTGCACCAGCCGCCCAAACCAGCGCCGGGGAGACCGCCTGCTCCTGCCTCCAGTGGCCGGTTGTGCTGCCGTTGAGGCCTCATCGCCCCCTACTACTCCCACCGCTAGCCAGGCCCTGCGGCGATGACAGCCTCACACCGCAGCCGAACTAGTGAACCCTGGTACTCCTCTCCGCGTGGGCATCCACTGCCGCATCTTCCCTGGCTCCGCGTCGTCCCCTTCCTAGGCCTCGCCGTCGTCCACCGCCTTGGTGCTCTCGGTGCGGCGTGGTCAATGTGGTCAATGACATTCCATCGGGAGAGTACTGTACGTGTAGAGGCTGACAGCTGGGTCCACGGCCACAGCCCAGTTTTTTGTGATTTGCCAAGTAAGTCGCTTTGTCAGGCCTGTTGGGCTGCAAATCTTTCAAGACGAGGAGAGCTTTCATTCGGCTGGCCGAGAAAATGGCCCATCAGTAATGAGAAATGGGCTGTACATTTTTAAAACACATCAAACCGACAGTTAGTTTCAAATATCTTTTTTTTCATTTCGAGATTTTAAATTACATTAATTTTTATGCGTGGAGAATTTGTTGGATTTTATATTGATATACATTTATTTTTAAAAGCAGTTTGAATGTGAGTCAAAATTTCGGGATTAAAAACAGTTCGGACCGCACCGAAATATGAAAAATTCGTATAAGTTTTTAACCGTGGCCACAATATGGGTCATAATGCTAACAAAAATAATATGGGCTCAAAAAAACCTTAAGAATTAGCAAATGGGTTGTAAATTATTAAAAATAATGGCAAATGGGTTGTGTGCTGTTTTCCACAGATTTGAGGCTTTCCTAAAAAAAGGTTGACGCACAAGCAGTGACTGTTGGATGGCCATCCAATAGCCGTCGTGCTTCTTCAATCTCTGCTTTTCCTGTTCCAGCCGCTCAAACAAGCGCCGACGGGACTGCATGCTCCCTCCTCCCTGCGGCCGGCTCTGATAGCTCGGACCCACCAGTTATATCTTCGTACGCAAGGAAGTGCCTCCTTGTTACGCACAAAAAAATGAATACTCCCCCTGTTAGCTGGGACCTAGTATAGTGGCAGGCTGACTTGTGGGCCTACTAAGTTGACGGGGACGGAGGGCTTTGTCAACTTAGTCAATATGCACAATTCTAGCTCCAGTGACCGTACGATGTCCATCCAACGGCAGTAGTGCTTCTTTAACCTCTGGTCTTCTTGCTCCAGCCGCCCAAACCAGCGTCGGTAGTGCCTCATGCTCCTGCCTCCCGTGGCCGTCTGCGATGCGGCGGAGGCATCAACGCATCCTACTACTCCCACGCTGGCCAGACCATCCCTCTACTCACCCACACCCCTTGTTATTCTGCGGCAACGGCAGCCTCACACTGCAGCGAACCAGTGAACCCTTGTACTCCTCTATGCGTGGGCATCCACTACCGCGTCTTCCCCGGCTCCGTGTCATCCCCTTCCTAGGCCTCGCCGTCGTCCACCGCCCTGGTGCTCTCGGCGCGGTGTGGTCAACGTGGTCAAGGAACGGCTTCCATCGGACGTGGACTGTACGTGGAGAGGCTGACAGTTGGGTCCACGGCCGCAGCAAGGAAGTGCCTCCTTATTACGCGCAAAATAATTATTCCTCCACCTGACAGCAGGGACCCACTGGACGGGCCACCATATTTAGCAAAAAAACGTTTCCCCCTGACTGCTGGGACCCACCAACTACACCTTCGCACGCAAGGAAGTGCGTTCGGGCAAAAAAAATGATTCGCCCCCTGACTGCTGGGACCCACCTGCTACATCTTCGCACGCAAGGAGGTGCGTCCGGGCAAAAAAAAACGATTCGCCCCCCTGACTGCTGGGACCCACCTGCTACATCTTCGCACACAAAGGAAGTGCGTCCGGGAAAAACAAACGATTCGCCCCTGTGACTGCTGGGACCCACCAGCTACATTTTTGCACGCAAGGAACTGCCTGACAGTCGGGACCCACCTGGTCGAAGCGTACGTAGCGTTGTCATTCTGGTCACAAACTTGTACGTACATATATACTGGTCGATGTAGAAGCATGCACATGTCGTAGTAGAGGCGCGTACGTGTCGTAGTAGAGGCGCGCACGTAGCATGTACACGTACGTACATCGGCCAGGGTGCAAGAAAGAAAATACGGCCACGTATGTGTACATACGGGCGGGGTCTCGAATGCCTAGTCGCGCATACGTACGGCGAGGGCTCGTGTTCATGGGGAGGCAACGGAATGTGTCGTGTTCATGGGGAGGCAACGGAATGCGTCGTGTTCATGGGGAGGCAACGGAATGCGTCGTGTTCATGGGGAGGCAACAGAATGTGTCGTGTTCATCGGGAGGCAACGGAACGCGTGGGAGCCAACCGGCTTGGACGGAACAGGCGATGGAAATGAGGCCTGGCGTACCGCAGAATGGAGGAAACGGACCTCCTACGGTCGAAACGGGGGTCCTATTAATCGGGAGGGGTGTGGCGTACCGCAAAAAGGAGGAAACGGACCTCCTACGGTCGAAACGGGGGTCCTGTTGATCGGGAGGGGTGTGGCATACCGCAAAACGAACGAAACGGACCTCCTACGGTCGAAATGGGGGTCCTGTTGATCGGGATGGGTGTGGCGTACCGCAAAACGGA